>NC_133327.1:306242834-307442834 GCF_042186555.1 Aquarana catesbeiana | reverse complement strand
CTCCCTCCACTAAGTCTGGCTGTAACCATTTTGTCTGTGGGCAGCTGAAGCTACTGCCTGTTCACTTCCTGGATTTACACAGACACACAGAGGCACACCTCCAGCTCTGCAGCCCTGCATCTCTCATTGGCCCTCTTATGACTCACCTCCCCTCCCTTCCTGGCAAACTCTCATGAGAGTGAGAGAGAGCTCTGTGCATGAAGTCATAACCCTCGGCTAATGACCAGACAAGAAAGAGGAAGTGGGCTGTATAAGGTATTTACTGGCAGAAAAATTATGTTTTACTATCCAAAGTTAAAACAACAAGGGCAGAAGATTTAATAGATGGAAAGCTGAAACAATGATTGAAGGTCCGCTTTAAATACACTTTATTGGCTGTGTTTATCATTACATTCCTTGCACAAGGTATTCCCCTTAGTAATATAATTAGTACAATGTGTAAATGCAATCAAAATAAATATCAAGGAATTAGGCTCGATTTGCACTAATGCATTGATGCATTTTGCAGAAATGCAGGGAATTTGGGTTCCTATGAAGCACGTTCACATCAATGCATCTTTGTGTCTCTGCAGACTTTTTTCCTGCAAAATGCAGCGTTTTGCATGTAATAGACTTCAATGGACCCACATCCAAAACGCAAGTATCGCGTTTTTACCACAATTTTGGTAAGGAGAGCTGAAGCTGGCCACTGCGTCCTTAACAACCGATTAGTCATCAGCTGTCAGCGGGCTTCTACAGCTGTCAGCGGGCTTTTACAGCTGAATGTAAAAAAAAAGAATTGCTGGCTAAAAAAAAAATCTTGAAAAAAAACAGTGTGGGGTCCCCCCAGGTCCCTTGGGTCTAGTATGGATTCAGGGGGGACCAATCTACACCAAAATTGAAAAAAAAATGGTGTGGTGTCCCCCTCAAAATCCATACCAGACCCTTATCTGAGCATGCAGCACTCACCCTCTCCTGAACCATACCAGTCCGCATGCCCTCAACATGGGGGGGTGGGTGCTTTGAGGTGGACAAGGGCCTTTTGATGGCCTGTTGATGGGGACATGGGCCTCTTCCTGACTACCCTAGCCATTGGTTGTCAGGGTCTGCGAGCGGGGGCTTATTGGAATCTGGAAGCCCCCATTAACAAGGGGGCCCCCAGATCCCGCCCCCCCATGTGAATGGATATCGGGTACATCGTACCCCTACCCATTCACCAAAAAAAGTAGTGTAGTGTGACAAAAGACAATAGACAGATTTTGACAAGTCCTTTATTAAAAATGTCTTCTTCTTTCCCGCTTCTTC
Source organism: Aquarana catesbeiana (assembly GCF_042186555.1). Lineage (NCBI taxonomy): Eukaryota > Metazoa > Chordata > Amphibia > Anura > Ranidae > Aquarana > Aquarana catesbeiana. Next base: position 307,441,550 of record NC_133327.1, on the reverse strand, counting down.
CTCCTCCGGGCTTCTCCTGCTTCTTCCTCCAGTCTTCTCCTCCTCCCGCTTCTTCTTCCAGTCTTCTTTCTCCTGTCTTCTTTGTCCGGTGTTCTTCTTCCTCCGCCCACGCTTCCCCCTGATGACCCTCCTCCGATGCTGCATACTGTTGATCTGTCCGCGCCAATGTCAAAAATTTCTTAGATAACTATGGGGCATGGCCATCGGATGACATAATCCGGTGGCCCCACCCTTGTGACTTCACCACCCGGGGCATGTTGGGTCCGTGACGTCTAGAGGGAGCGGGGCCTCCGGATGATGTCATCCGATGACCACACTCCATAGTTATCTAACAAATGCTTTACATTGGCGCGGACAAATCAGCGGGACACAGCATCGGAGGAGGGTCATTGGCGGGAGTGGCGGCAGAGGAAGAAGAACACCAGACAAAGAAGACAGGAGAAAGAAAAAGACTGGAATAAGAAGTGGGAGAAGGAGAAGACCGGAGGAAGACGCGTAAGAAAACCAGAGGAGGAAGAAGCCTTTTTTAATAAAGGACTTGTCAAAACCTGTCTATTGTCTTATGTCACACTACACTACTTTTTTTGGTGAATGGGTAGGGAAACGATGTACCCGATATCCGTTCACATAGGGGGGAGATCCTCCAGATTCCGATAAGCCGCCCACAGACCCCGACAACCAATGGCCAGGGTTGTCGGGAAGAGGTCCTTGTCCCCATCAACATGGGGGCAAGGTGCTTTAGGGTGGGGGCGTAGAGCCCCCCTGCCCCAAAGCACCCATCCCCCATGTTAAGGGCATGCAGACTGGTATGGTTCAGGAGGGGGGCGCTCTCTAGTCCCCTAACTTTCCTGACCTGGCATGGAATTTGGTCTGGTCTGGTGGAGGGGACCCCACACCATTTAAAAAAAAAATGGTGTGGGGGGTCCCTTCCAAATCCATACTAGACCCAAAGGCCTGGTATGGACCTGGGGGGGGGGACCACACGCTGTTTTTTTCACTTTTTTTTTAGACGTCAATTCTTTTTTTTTTTTGCATTCAGCTGTCAGTGGGGAAGCTGATAACTCATCAGTTGTTAAGGATGCGGCGGCCCTCCTTAGCAACCAGCTAAATACAGTGTAAAAAAAAATCACGGTAAAAACAAGTCTCCAAAAATGTGGCAAGCACCGCAAAAAGCACTGTAGAAACACTCAAAGGCAACATGCATAGATGTGAAATGAGCCTTACAGCGGCTTTTATAAAACTTTATTAAACAGATCTTAAAACTGCCAACAGACTTTGTGCTGTACTGTATTCATTACAGCACCTACCAGTCCAAACAGCATAGAATAACTTCCAGTATATGGTTTATTGAATTATAAAAATCTGAATAAACACTAAGACCTGGTTCACACCTATGCATTTTTTAGTGCGTTTTCCATTTTGCAGAAACATACTACTGTATCATCAATGCACTTTTGTACCTCTGAGTTTTTGGAAAGGGTCAGGGACTTTTTTTCATGCAAAATGCAGTGTTTTGCATGTAATAGAATTCAATGGACTAGCATCAAAAACGCAAGTACAGCGTTTTTGCAGCATTTTTACAGCGTTTTTGCGGGGTTTTTGACGCGTTTTGCGTTTTTGCTGTTTTTTGTTTTTTTTTTTAGACTGTATACAGTCTAAAACAAACTGTAAAAAAAAAACGCAAAACGCTGCTCATGGCAAGCATTACAAAAAAAAACTCCAGAAACACTCAAAAGCAACATGCATAGATGGGAATCGAGCCTAATGCCGCGTACACACGGTCGGACTTTTCGTCTACAAAAGTCTGACAGCCTGTCCGACATACTTCCGACGTACCTTCGGCGGACTTGCGGCAGACTTTCTTACGAACGGACTTGCCTACACACGACCACACAAAAGTCCGACGGATTCGTACGTGATGACGTACACCGGACTAAAATAAGGAAGTTCATAGCCAGTAGCCAATAGCTGCCCTAGCATGGGTTTTTGTCCGTCGGACTAGCACACAGACGAGCGGATTTCGGGGTCCGTCGTACTTACGACGTAAAGATTTGAAGCATGTTTCAAATCTAAAGTCCGTCGGATTTGAGGCTAAAAAAGTCAGTTGAAAGTCCGGAGAAGCCCACACACGATCGGATTACCAGCCAGCTTTAGTCCGTCAGCGTCCGTTGGACTTTTGTAGACGAAAAGTCCGACCGTGTGTACGCGGCATAAGGCTTGATTCACACCTATGCATTTTTAGTGCTTTTTGCATTTTGCAGATTTGCACTACAGCCCATTTAACATGGTTTCCTATGGAACACGTTCTGTAGTGCAAATCTGCAAAATGCAAAAAGCACATAAAATGCATAGGTGGGAATCCAGCCTAAGGCTCGATTCACACCTATGCATGTTGCTTTTGAGCGTTTTTGGAGGGTTTTTTTTCATGCTTGCCACGTTTTTGAGCAGCGTTTTTGCGGCGTTTTTGCCGCATTTTTGCCGCGATTTGCGTTTTGCGTTTTTTTTTTTTTTACAGTTTTTTTTTACAGTCTAAAAAAAAAAAAAAAAAAAAAAAAAAAACCGGCAAAAACGCATCAAAAACGCTGCAAAAAACGCTGCAAAAACGGTGCACTTGCGTTTTTGATGCTTGTCCATTGAAATCCATTACATGCAAAACGCTGCTTTTTGCATGAAAAAAAGTCCCCGACCCTTTCCAAAAATGCAGAGAAACAAAAAAGCATTGATGTGAACATGTTCCATAGGAACCCATGTTAAAAAATTCCCGTGCATTTCTGCAAAATGCAAAATGCATCAAAAAATGCGCTAGTGTGAATGGAGCCTTAGGCTGGATTCACACCTATGCATGTTGCTTTTGAGCGTTTTTGGAGGTTTTTTTTTCATGCTTGCCACGTTTTTGAGCAGCGTTTTTGTAGCGTTTTTGCGGCGTTTTTGCCGCGTTTTTGCCGCGATTTGCGTTTTGCGTTTTTTTTTTTTCATTTTTTTTTACAGTCTTAAAAAAAATTACAAAAAAAAAAAATAAAAAAAAACAAAAAAAAAAAAACCGGCAAAAACGCACCAAAAACGCTGCAAAAACGGTGCACTTGCGTTTTTGATGCTTGTCCATTGAAATCCATTACATGCAAAACGCTGCTTTTTGCATGAAAAAAAGTCCCCGACCCTTTCCAAAAACGCAGAGATACAAAAAAGCATTGATGTGAACATGTTCCATAGGAACCCATGTTAAAAAATTCCCGTGCATTTCTGCAAAATGCAAAATGCATCAAAAAACGCGCTAGTGTGAATGGGGCCTAAGGCCCCATTCACACCTATGCATGTTGCTCTTGAGCGTTTTTGGAGGTTTTTTTTTCATGCTTGCCACGTTTTTGAGCAGCGTTTTTGCCGCGATTTTGCCGCGATTTGCGTTTTGCGTTTTTTTTTTTTTTACAGTTTTTTTTACAGTCTTAAAAAAAAAATAAATAAATAAATAAATACAAAAATTAAAAAAAAAACGGCAAAAATGCATCAAAAACGCACCAAAAACGCTGCAAAAACGGTGCACTTGCGTTTTTGATGCTTGTCCATTGAATTCTATTACATGCAAAACGCTGCATTTTGCATGAAAAAAAGTCCCTGACCCTTTCCAAAAATGCAGAGAAACAAAAAAGCATTGATGTGAACATGTTCCATAGGAACCCATGTTAAAAAACCCCCGTGCATTTCTGCAAAATGCAAAATGCATCAAAAAACGCGCTAGTGTGAATGGAGCCTTAAACTGCAAAATGCACCCGGAATATGCAAATTGCAACCTGCATAGGTGTGAACCAGGCCTAAAATACTACACAATAGGGGTTGCAGTGGTGCTGACCTGGTTACACTAAACAAGATCTCTCATGGTGCAACAACAGCCTTCAGGCCTCAAGGCGCCCTCGTAAGAGGGGAGTGCTCCATCATTACTTCTTTTACATGGTTCTTTTTCCCTGCAGGGACCCCAGAACAGTTCGTTACAAACATTATAAAGCAAAAATTGCAGAGCAGAGTAAACATCCCATGAGACAAGAAGTATGCATTAAAGGGAAACAAGTGTTTAACCACTTGACCTCCAGAAGATTTACCCCCCTTTCTGACCAGGCCATTTTTTTGCAATACAGCATTGCATTATTTAAACAAATACTAAACCCAAATAAAATGTATGACCTTTTTTTTCCACAAATAGAGCTTTCTTTTGGTGGTATTTGATCACCTCTGTTGTTTTATTTTTTCGCTATAAACAAAAAAAGACAGACAATTTTGAAAAAAAAAAAAAAATTACTTTCTGCTATAATACACATCCAATAAAATGCAAAAAATCCAATTTCTTCATAAATTTAGGTCAATATGTATTCTGCTACATATTTTTGGTAAAACAATCCGAATAAGTGTATATTTATTGTTTTTTTGCAAAGGTTATAGCATCTACAAACTATGAGATATTTTTATAATTTTTTTTTTACTAGTAATGGCAGCGATCAGTGACTTATAGCAGGACTGCGATATTGTGGCAGACAATCAAACACTAACTGACACTTTCAACACTTTTTTTGGAAACCAGTGACACTAATACAGTGCTCAGTGCTAAAAATATGCACTGTCACTGTACTAATGACACTGGATGGGAAGGGGTTAAACCACAGGAGCGATCAAAGAGTTAACTGTGTGCCTAGCTGATGTTATCTTACTGTGGGGGGGGGGGGGTGCTTTTACTAGGGGAAGACATGGACCCTAGACGCAGGATTTATGTCTTCCCTCCTGGCAGAACGGCACTCTGCCTTGTTTACATAGGCAGACTGCCTTACTGCCTGTGTACCGAATGATCGGTGGGTGCCATGATACCATGTCCATGTTACCCGCCCATCAGCTCCCGCTGCGATTATGTGAGCGAGCCAGTGGCTGCACACATTTGCGCCCGCTACCGGGAAGTGCAGGATCACGTATATATCGCTAAGTGGTTAAGCGCAGTTCATATTGTATGTTAATGTAACACAAAGGTATGATTAGGCCCTTAGGCCAGCCATTGACCGATTGCAGGGCAGGCTGATTGTCAACCAGTATGTTGGATTTTTAGCATGTGATTAGTGCCAGTGGTAATAGCCACTAGAAATTAAAAAATGATCATTGTGTTCTCTCAGCAGGAACAGCGCCTTGCACCCACCAACCCCTACCCCTCCCCCGCCGTAAGAACACAACAGCTTTGCAGAAGGGATTCCCCCATCAACAATGACTGTGTTGATGGGGTAACTGAGCATATTCTTCATTCACATAATCTATGGCCTGCATTAGTAAATCATACAACTGTTACATTTGTACACAGGGGCGTAGATAAGGGGGGGGGGTCAGGGGTGTTCAACCCCCCCGAGCAACCTGGCAAAATGCCCAGACAGTGTCCCTGCTGTTTAGCCTCAGCATCAGCCCAGTAGAAGCAATCAGAGTTTCGGAGTGCAGCAGCCAGCCCCCCTTCTATTGTGCCCCGTCCCCTCATTTTAATAAGAGGTCCCCCTGAAAAGCATGAAATTACTGCGAGGTCTCAGATGCCGGAAATTGACAGTGCACAGTTGAGGGAACTCCTAGACTTCTCCTCGAGGTATCATATGACACAGCCCAAGGGAGACTGGGGATGCAGAAGTTTTCCTACTTCTGTGCCGTGCTGAATCTGAGGTCTGGTAAGTGGGGAGGCATCCATTTTCTGTTTTAGGAAGGAGGAAGTAAGAATTCCAGTCTGGGGGAGTTTCTTTTGTTGGGGGGGTTAAGGAAATGGGGGTGGGTTTGCTTTTGGAGAAGGGGGGGTTTCTTATAGAGAAGTTTACAGGGAGTGGTTAATGACAGGGATTTGCTTCTGGGAGGGAGTTTGATTGGCTGAAGGGAGATTTTCTTCATAATTAGGAATCTTTGCTGGGGAATAGGGTATTGACTGAGGGAGATATTTTTGCTTTGGTGGGTCGGTTTGGGGGGGGGGGGTTATTTTTTGGGGGGATATTTGAGGGAGGGAGATATTTTACAGTGGGAATCTTTGTCTGGGGAGAGAGGGTTCTTAGGAGGGAGAGGGGGATTTTTTTCCTTAAAAAAAGATATATTTTTTAAAAATTATACTTACCTAGGTGGATGGAGCATCAATCCAATGTTGGATCTGTCCCCAGCTGCTTCTTAGCCCTACAACAGAGCGATCAAAGACCACTGATTACTCAGTTCTCAACCTTCAGTGATAAAGAGTGGTGACTGTCAGTCCCTGGCTCTGCCCCCCCCCTCCCCCAAGCTCACTGGAATGCTAGGGTGAGGAGGGGGCAGGAGTGGCTGGCTCAGGGTCTCTGCGGCTCACTGAGAGGGTGAGCGAGCTGCTGGTCCAGGCATCTGGGTGAATCCTGACTTTAAAGATAGGATCTTTCCATAGCCTGGACCTGCTGAGCGATGTCAGCTGACAGCGGGCTATAGCTGGCTGTCAGCTCAGCGAAGCTGGCCCCCCTACAATCAGCACAAATAAAAACTCAAGTGTGTTTCTTTAGTGCTACGTTTGTGCTGTTTTGTGCCGTAAAAATTTACATTTGTGCTGCTTTTATTTTTAAGATATTAGCAATTGTTTTTTCCAGACTGTGACATCACCTAGCCCCCCTACAACACCCAAATGACACAAAACTGGTCTCGTTGGTTAGTGCTACATTTGTGCTGTTTTGTGCTGCTAAAAATTCCGTTCTATCTTTTATCGTTTTTGCGTTATTAATGATTTATTAAAGGTCACCAAAAGTCAGTCAGTCCCCCTACAACACCCAAATGACACAAAACTGGTCTCGTTGGTTAGTGCTACGTTTGTGCTGTTTTGTGCTGCTAAAAATTCTGTTCTATCTTTTATCGTTTTTGCGTTATTAATGATTTATTAAAGGTCACCAAAGGTCAGTCAGCCCCCCTACAACACCCAAATGACACAAAACTGGTCTCGTTGGTTAGTGCTACGTTTGTGCTGTTTTGTGCTGCTAACATTTCCGTTCTATCTATTATCGTTTTTGCGTTATTAATGATTTATTAAAGGTCACCAAAGGTCACTCAGCCCCCCTATAATGCCCAAATGACACAAAACTGGTCTCGTTGGTTAGTGCTACGTTTGTGCTGTTTTGTGCTGCTAAAATTTCCGTTCTATCTTTTATCATTTTCGTGTTATTAATGATTTATTAACGGTCACCAAAGGTCAGTCAGCCCCCTTACAACACCCAAATGACACAAAACTGGTCTCATTGGTTAGTGCTACGTTTGTGCTGGTTTGTGCTGCTAAAATTTTTATTTGTGCTGTTATGGTTTTTAAGTTATAACAGTTTTTTTTTTTTCAAACCCCACTCACTTTGCCCACCCTACAATCAGCACAAATAAAAACTCAAGTGTGTTTCTTTAGTGCTACATTTGTGCTGTTTTGTGCTGCTAAAATTTCCGTTCTACCTTTTATCGTTTTTGCGTTATTAATGATTTATTAAAGGTCACCAAAGGTCAGTCAGCCCCCCTACAACGCCCAAATGACACAAAACTGGTCTCGTTGGTTAGTGCTACGTTTGTGCTGTTTTGTGCTGCTAACATTTCCGTTCTATCTATTATCGTTTTTGCGTTATTAATGATTTATTAAAGGTCACCAAAGGTCACTCAGCCCCCCTATAATGCCCAAATGACACAAAACTGGTCTCGTTGGTTAGTGCTACGTTTGTGCTGTTTTGTGCTGCTAAAATTTCCGTTCTATCTTTTATCGTTTTCTCGTTATTAATGATTTATTAAAGGTCACCAAAGGTCAGTCAGCCCCCCAACAATGCCCAAATGACACGAAACTGGTCTTGTTGGTTAGTGCTATGTTTGTGCTGGTTTGTGCTGCTAAAATTTTTATTTGTGCTGTTATGGTTTTTAAGTTATAACAGTTTTTTTTTTCAAACCCCACTCACTTTGCCCACCCTACAATCAGCACAAATAAAAACTCAAGTGTGTTTCTTTAGTGCTACATTTGTGCTGTTTTGTGCTGCTAAAATTTCTGTCCTACCTTTTATCGTTTTTGCGTTATTAATGATTTATTAAAGGTCACCAAAGGTCACTCATCCCCCCTACTACACCCAAATGACACAAAACTGGTCTCGTTGGTTAGTGCCTCATTTGTGCTGGTTTGTGCTGCTAAAATTTTTATTTGTGCTGTTATGGTTTTTTAGTTATAACAGCTTGTTTTTATATTTGTGCTTTTTTGTGTCATAATAAAAATTTGTGCTGCTTTTTTTTTTAAGATAATAGCAATTTGTTTTTTTCCAGATGATGACATCACCCTGCTCTCCTGTCACGTACCTGGTTAGTGAGCTCCTGGTTAGAAAGCAGCCATGGGAGCACAGTGAGGTATGAGTGCCTGTGATCAGTCCAGTAGACTGCGTGGTGGCAGCAGTCAGCAGGTGGATGTGAGCTCCTGGTTAGAAAGCAGCCATGGGAGCACAGTGAGGTATGAGTGCCTGTGATCAGTCCAGTAGACTGCGTGGTGGCAGCAGTCAGCAGGTGGATGTGGCGGCAGAACCAGCTGGTGGCAGATGAGCTGGCACTGAGCTTGGCTGGTGGCAGACTGTGGGTAAGCAGCTGGAAGCAGGAGACAGATGAGACCTTGCTGGGCTGAAGAGCTGTAGCAGGCTGGATGAGCAGGATGCAGGGTCAGATGAGCCGGGTCCATAATGGCCAGGCAGATCAGGCATAGACAGCACACAACAGGATAGTCGGGTCACAAACCAAGTCAGCAACAGGAGGTAGATCAGGCAAGAAGAGAAGGCAGAAGCAGAATCCAGAGACAAGCCAAGGTCAGGGCTGGTAGCAGTCAAACGGAGGTCAGGAGTAGGGATGAGCCGAACACCCCCCTGTTCGGTTCGCACCAGAACATGCGAACAGGAAAAAAGTTCGCTCGAACACGTGAACACCGTTAAAGTCTATGGGACACGAACATGAATAATCAAAAGTGCTAATTTTAAAGGCTTATATGCAAGTTATTGTCATAAAAAGTGTTTGGGGACCCGGGTCCTGCCCCAGGGGACATGGATCAATGCAAAAAAAAGTTATAAAAACGGCCGTTTTTTCAGGAGCAGTGATTTTAATAATGCTTAAAGTCAAACAATAAAAGTGTAATATCCCTTTAAATTTCGTACCTGGGGGGTGTCTATAGTATGCCCATAAAGGGGCGCATGTTTCCTGTGTGGAAAAAAAGCCATTTAAAACTACCCGCGGCTATTGCATTGCCGACAATACACATAGAAGTTCATTGATAAAAACGGCATGGGAATTCCCCACAGGGAAATCCCGAACCAAAATTAAAAAAAAAAAACGACGTGGGAGTCCCCCTAAATTCCATACCAGGCCCTTTAGGTCTGGTATGGATATTAAGGGGAACCCCGGCCAAAATTTTTTTTAAAAAATGACGTGGGGTTCCCCCTAAATTCCATACCAGACCATTCAGGTCTGGTATGGATTTTAAGGGGAACCCCGCGCCAAAAAAAAAACAAAAACAAAGGCCGCAGGAAAAGAGGGGGGGACGAGAGTGCGGCCCCCCCCTCCTGAACCGTACCAGGCCACATGCCCTCAACATTGGGAGGGTGCTTTGGGGTAGCCCCCCAAAACACCTTGTCCCCATGTTGATGAGGACAAGGGCCTCATCCCCACAACCCTGGCCGGTGGTTGTGGGGGTCTGCAGGCGGGGGGCTTATCGGAATCTGGAAGCCCCCTTTAACAAGGGGACCCCCAGATCCCGGCCCCTGCCCGTGTGAAATGGTAAGGGGGTACTTACCCCTGCCATTTCACTAAAAAACTGTCAAAAATGTTAAAAATGACAAGAGACAGTTTTTGACAATTCCTTTATTTAAATGCTTCTTCTTTCTTCCTTCATCTTCTTCTGGTTCTTCTGGCTCTTCTGGTTCTTCCTCCAGCGTTCTCGTCCAGCATCTCCTCCGCGGCGTCTTCTATCTTGTTCTCCTCGGGCCGCTCCGCACCCATGGCATGAGGGGAGGCTCCCGCTCTTCTCTTCATCTTCTTCTTCATCCTCTTCTCTTCTTCCTTCTTCTCTTCTTCTCTTCTTCATTTTCTTCTCGGGGCCGCTCCGCACCCATGCTGTCATGAAGGGAGGCTCCCGCTGTGTGATGGCGTCTCTTCGTCTGACGGCTCTTAAATAACGGGGGCGGGGCCACCCGGTGACCCCTCCCCCCTCTGACGCACGGTGACTTGACGGGACTTCCCTGTGACGTCACGGGGAATGCCACAGGGAAGTCCCGTCATGTCCCGTGCGTCAGAGGGGGCGGGGCCACCCAGTTATTTAAGAGCCGTCAGACGAAGAGACGCCGTCACAGAATGGAAAGTAAATAGGCACAAATCAACACAAAGTGGCACTAACCAACCAGCCCGTTTTCATTTTGTTTGGCTGCTGTAGGGGGTGTCAGGGAAGGCTTTCGCATAGCACAAATGATGTCTCCCTGTACATACATATGCGCATGCGCAGACTGGCAACTGGCTGGGCAGATGAGCGTGAGCCTGTCACCAATGCTGGCACCAGACAGACTATTTAAACAGGCTGCAATTTGGTGTGCCGCTTCTGTGTGTTCATTCCTGATTCCTGTGTTTGACCTCTGATCCTAACCCAGCTTGCTCCTGACCTCCGTTTGACTGCTACCTGCCCTGACCTTGGCTTGTCTCTGGATTCTGCTTCTGCCTTCTCTTCTTGCCTGATCTACCTCCTGTTGCTGACTTGGTTTGTGACCCGACTATCCTGTTGTGTGCCGTCTATGCCTGATCTGCCTGGCCATTATGGACCCGGCTCATCTGACCCTGCATCCTGCTCATCCAGCCTGCTACAGCTCTTCAGCCCAGCAAGGTCTCATCTGTCTCCTGCTTCCAGCTGCTTACCCACAGTCTGCCACCAGCCAAGCTCAGTGCCAGCTCATCTGCCACCAGCTGGTTCTGCCGCCACATCCACCTGCTGACTGCTGCCACCACGCAGTCTACTGGACTGATCACAGGCACTCATACCTCACTGTGCTCCCATGGCTACTTTCTAACCAGGAGCTCACTAACCAGGTACGTGACAGGAGAGCAGGGTGATGTCATCATCTGGAAAAAAACAAATTGCTATTATCTTAAAAAAAAAGCAGCACAAATTTTTATTATGACACAAAAAAGCACAAATATAAAAACAAGCTGTTATAACTAAAAAACCATAACAGCACAAATAAAAATTTTAGCAGCACAAACCAGCACAAATGAGGCACTAACCAACGAGACCAGTTTTGTGTCATTTGGGTGTAGTAGGGGGGCTGAGTGACCTTTGGTGACCTTTAATAAATCATTAATAACGCAAAAACGATAAAAGGTAGGACAGAAATTTTAGCAGCACAAAACAGCACAAATGTAGCACTAAAGAAACACACTTGAGTTTTTATTTGTGCTGATTGTAGGGTGGGCAAAGTGAGTGGGGTTTGAAAAAAAAAAAACTGTTATAATTTAAAAACCATAACAGCACAAATAAAAATTTTAGCAGCACAAACCAGCACAAACGTAGCACTAACCAACGAGACCAGTTTCGTGTCATTTGGGTGTTGTAGGGGGGCTGACTGACCTTTGGTGACCGTTAATAAATCATTAATAACACGAAAATGATAAAAGATAGAATGGAAATTTTAGCAGCACAAAACAGCACAAACGTAGCACTAACCAACGAGACCAGTTTTGTGTCATTTGGGCATTATAGGGGGGCTGAGTGACCTTTGGTGACCTTTAATAAATCATTAATAACGCAAAAACGATAATAGATAGAACAGAATTTTTAGCAGCACAAAACAGCACAAACGTAGCACTAACCAACGAGACCAGTTTTGTGTCATTTGGGTGTTGTAGGGGGGCTGACTGACTTTTGGTGACCTTTAATAAATCATTAATAACGCAAAAACGATAACAGGTAGAACGGAAATTTTAGCAGCACAAAACAGCACAAATGTAGCACTAAAGAAACACACTTGAGTTTTTATTTGTGCTGATTGTAGGGTGGGCAAAGTGAGTGGGGTTTGAAAAAAAAAATAAACTGTTATAACTTAAAAACCATAACAGCACAAATAAAAATTTTAGCAGCACAAACCAGCACAAACGTAGCACTAACCAACGAGACCAGTTTCGTGTCATTTGGGCGTTGTAGGGGGGCTGACTGACCTTTGGTGACCTTTAATAAATCATTAATAACGCAAAAACGATTAAAGATAGAATGGAAATGTTAGCAGCACAAAACAGCACAAACGTAGCACTAACCAACGAGACCAGTTTTGCGTCATTTGGGCATTGTAGGGGGGCTGACTGACCTTTGGTGACCTTTAATAAATCATTAATAACGCAAAAACGATAAAAGATAGAACAGAATTTTTTGCAGCACAAAACAGCACAAACGTAGCACTAACCAACGAGACCAGTTTCGTGTCATTTGGGCATTGTAGGGGGGCTGACTGACCTTTGGTGACCTTTAATAAATCATTAATAACGCAAAAACGATAAAAGATAGAACGGAATTTTTAGCAGCACAAAACAGCACAAATGTAGCACTAACCAACGAGACCAGTTTTGTGTCATTTGGGTGTTGTAGGGGGGCTAGGTGATGTCACAGTCTGGAAAAAACAATTGCTAATATCTTAAAAATAAAAGCAGCACAAATGTAAATTTTTACGGCACAAAACAGCACAAACGTAGCACTAAAGAAACAGACTTGAGTTTTTATTTGTGCTGATTGTAGGGGGGCCAGCTTCGCTGAGCTCTGGCTGTCAGCTAAAAATGGGTCACAAAAGTGCAGAATGAACTGCGCACCTCCCCGGGAGAAGTACAACCAAGCGGTATGCTGTCCCTTCAGAGTGCATGCACCAGTGACATCACTGGCTGCTTTCCATGTGAATATCTCCTAAACACCACAAGTTTAGGAGATATTCACTATACCTACAGATAAGCGTTATTATAGGCTTACTTGTAGGTACAAGTTCAAAAGCTGGGTTTACTACAGTTTAAGACTGAATAAAAGCCAACCATATTGACCAGGTGCAAAGAGCACCATCCTGTGGTAGGCAGTGCACAATATTTTTTATTTTTTCATCTCTTAAAACATTTCATAAAATTTCTTAGGACACATTTTTTTAAGGTTTAAATAAATCACTGAATTTACTGCCCACCACAATATGTTGCCCCTTGCACCTGCTGAACTTGCACAGTAAGGTTAGCTAAAATCCAGTCTTGGGTCTCATTCATATATCCTACATGACCATGGTACAGTAAGTATACTGCAAATACCTGCACCCGGAATCAGATGTTTTAATATCTGCTCAGCCTGTACAAATGGATGCACTGAAAAGAGCCAAGGCTGTCTGTTGCTGTAAACATGTATCCATATGTATCTGCACATCCAGTGGTTACCTGCAGGTAGGGATACATTTTTGCCCTTGGATAAAATCTCTCTGCATCCAGGATCAGAAATTTGTCCCTAACAGAAGGTAACTACTGTGACCCATGGTTTGTTAGTGTGTCGCTCAGACTCAATCGATGTGGGGAGTAATGTAGATGATACCGAATGTGCTGCAGGAGTGCCAGCGAGGGATGGAGCTCATCCCAGCTCCTGTAGTCACTGAAGGAAAGAGAGAAAAAAAATCCCTGGTGCCGCACATCCACGGTGTCCTATGGTAATGTAGTAATGATGGGAGAGACCTTAGCCTGGGTTCCTGCCAGGCCACACCCCAATGTGTTTTGCTTTGTCCCCTGGAGCTTAAACATGGGGACCACTGGATGTACAGATACATGTTAACAGCAGTGGCTCTTTTCAGCCCATCACTCAGGTGAACAGGTTGAGCAGCTGACAAAAAATTGAAATCTTGGATCCTGGCTGTAGGTATTCATGGTATATTTGCCATTCCTTGGCCATTTAGAACATATGAATGAGATCTAAAACCTGGTTTACACGGTAAGTTTTTTTTTTAGTTCAACCCAGCGGGTTGAAGGAAAAGAAAAACTAGGGAGCTTAGGAGGAGCTCGCTGTACTAATGAGTACACTACCACACCACAAATGCGTGCATTACGTTCTATTCAGTTGAATGGGGATCATTTTTGCTGCGCTGCAATGCAAAGTCTCATGGCCCCACTCTGCTGTCACATGTTTTTACCGTACCTCCCCCAACATAAAAGTGTAAATGATGCCTTTAGGTTTGAAAGACCTGAACCCCCCCCCAAGAAAAAAAATTATCTACGGCCCTGTTTGTACAGTACCTGTTGTTAATCTGCAGTCAGGAATTAATATCGCCAATAGCTGTTGAAGACTGTACTTGGAGGACACTTAAAATGGTTTGTAAATTGGGTTGTGACACCCATTTCAAATGTTTGTTAACCTAGCAAGCATACAGGAATTACGGCATGTTTTATAAATAGGTCTATAAAAATAAAATGCTTTACAATGTATACCTTTGCATTTTGTTCATGTATCAGTGTAGTCTGAACCTTGCATACGTAAAAAATATTATCTTCTCAGTAACTTGCATGCATTAACTGCTGTTTTGCAAAACATAATTCACTTGCTGACATTATGCTTTTCACAATTCAATACACAGGACAAAAAATAGGTTTTATGAAATATTGCATTTGTTAATTACATTAGGAACTGTCAAACTAATGTAGTTAGACCCTTTGGAGATTTTCATCCTTCATATCCATCTTGTATTATGCCACCGGGCACTGGCTGTCATTGTGCCAGTTAGAATTAGAGATATTATTTGCTTACTGCAGGGGGAAGAGATGCACTGTGTCTCAGGTTCACAGCTTATTACACCCACATAATGCATGCCCTAGTAAATTATTGTTTCAAGTGTTCTGGTTATGTGAGGTTTATTTACATTTATTTACATGGTCATTTACTTACCCAGTATTATCAGTGTGAGTTGCAGAGTGAATGCTGAATATTTAAGTACTTAAAGGTCAATCCACCCAAAACTGGTATTTGATGGTGTTTTAGATGTTGCCTGAGTTAACCACCTTTTTTTGTTTTGTTTTTTTATATACATGTTTTCTTGCAATCCATTGGTAAGGTCTGTTGCAGGCACTATGAGGGCTAGAAAGAGTTCTGCTAAATGTGCAAAACAAAACAAAGAGAATCATTTTTTTGGGGTAGGAATACCAAAAATTCTAAGGTGGGAGGAACAGAGACAGGCACTGAGGCAGAAAGACCTAGCTGTTGGGTCCTAAAGAGGCATAAGAAGCCAGAGAAGGACTCAAGCCACCAGACAATACCAGAAAGTGAAATAACACTTTTGGGTGGACCCTTTAGTAAAGGAATCATATTATCAGCCTATAAGAGGAGGTGTTTTAAAACTGTCTCTTATGCCCCGTACACACAGTCGGACTTTGTTCGGACATTCCGACAACAAAATCCTAGGATTTTTTCCGACGGATGTTGGCTCAAACTTGTCTTGCATACACACGGTCACACAAAGTTGTCGGAAAATCCGATCGTTTTAAACGCGGTGACGTAAAACATGTACGTCGGGACTATAAACGGGGCAGTGGCCAATAGCTTTCATCTCTTTATTTATTCTGAGCATGCGTGGCACTTTGTCCGTCGGATTTGTGTACACACGATCGGAATTTCCGA
This sequence comes from Aquarana catesbeiana, assembly GCF_042186555.1. Taxonomy (NCBI): domain Eukaryota; kingdom Metazoa; phylum Chordata; class Amphibia; order Anura; family Ranidae; genus Aquarana; species Aquarana catesbeiana. Next base: position 307,425,907 of record NC_133327.1, on the reverse strand, counting down.
CAACGGATTTTGTTGTCGGAAAATTTTATCTCCTGCTCTCCAACTTTGTGTGTCGGAAAATCCGATGGAAAATGTCCGATGGAGCCCACACACGGTCGGAATTTCCGACAACACGCTCCGATCGGACATTTTCCATCGGAAAATCTGACCGTGTGTATACGGCATTAGTGTAAATTGTCATTACACAAAAAACATCTGTATCTCCTGCATACTGTATTAGTTTTGCTGCTACAGTATGACAAATGCCCAGATCACTTGTAAGTGTGTTAAAGAGCTAGCCTCCAAATACAGGTTTAATAGATAGATCTGAATAAACAGCACAAATACATACAAAAAGATGATATCTAACATATGATTAGTGCCTTTGTGTCATCAAACTCTCTACATGACCTGAGACTCTCCACTAGTTATTGCCGGCACTAAAAATGTTCATTCCAGAAGAGGCCTAAACCTGGTTACATTCAAAACCATGGCAGGCACCATAATATGATCACAGTAAAATCTTCTTTTTCCTAAGCACTAATGTATGTTTCAGTGACCAGTGGTGTTTGGTTGTGTGTTGTGGTCTGCAGAGCCCCCATAACATGCTGATTGTTACTCAGTCCAGCCTAAAACACAAGACATGGATAATTGGTGTACCTGGAAGAATAAAATGAAGGCACATAACATGCTGATTGTCAATATACAAAAACATCTATATCTCCTGTATAATGTATTACTTTAGCTTCCATGACAAATGCCCAGGTCACTTGTAAGTGTGTTAAAGAGCCAGCTTCCAAATACAGGTTGAATAGCTAGATCTGAATAAACACCACAAATACATTCAAAAACATATCTAACAATTGGTTAGTGCCTTTGTGACATTAAACTCTCTACACGACCTGAGATTCCCCACTAGTTATTTTCGAAACTAAAATGGTTCACTCCAGAAGAGGCCTAAACCTGGTCATGTACAAAACCATGACATTCACCATAATATGATCCCCGAAAAACCTTCTTTTTCCTAAGCACTAATGGACGTTTCAGTGACCAGTGGTGTTTGTGTGTGTGTGGTGGTCTGCAGAGCCCCCATAACATGCTGATTGTTACTCAGTCCAGCCTAAAACACAAGACATGGATAATAGGTATACCTGAAAGAATAAAATTAAGGCACATATAAACAAAATAATGAATAATTAAATGACATAAATTAGCAAGAAAAAAAAAAAGGGTGAGTAGAAATGGTCAGTTATTTCTTGCAATATTCTAAGAATCAAAGTTTAGGTGTTTTCATGCTGAGCAAGAAATCTCTCCCACAAGAACACTTCTGCCAGAAGAGCCCAGATTCAATTTCCTTCCTGTTTACCTTCATCTTCTTTCATGTTTGTTGCTCTTATCATCGTATTATACTTCACTGGTTCCAGATGTAGCTACACAGGGTTTCTGTGCTTTCTTCCTCTGAAATGTGAGTAGTGTCAGGTGGTGAATTCCACTGAGTACGTGAAGAGCTTTTGAAAATTGGATCAACTTCACTCAGCTCCATGAATGTTAATGAGACTGTGAGTTTAATTAGAAAGATTTTGCTGCTATTGTCTAAGCAGAGATATAATAGGCTAGAAATGAGGACCAGACACTTTATTTTGCAATACAAGTTTGTAAAATATTAACAATGAGTTTTCTAGATGAAGCAGTCATCTATGAACATAATATAACCTCACAGGAAGCCTCTGAGCACTTCATTGTTTGCTCCTATTTATATACAATGTACTTAGTTAAAGACATATAATGGTATTTTATCCAAGCAAATTATGTAAAGATGTATCACAGATTGCGTTAAAAAGGTAAGAAATGTGTGGTGTGGCACTCACTATAAATTATATTGACTTTAAGGTTTTTGGCTGCACGGGCATGAGTCGATTAAAAGAAGTATATCAAAAGTTATCTGAAGGTACTGACCTCTCCAAGAACTTAAGGCTATATTATACACATATTTACTATACATGGGACTTTATGGGTACAACAGATGATTATAACAACAAATTATGTAAAATGAAATCTATAAATGTTTTTAAATAGAATGTTAAAAAGCCCACTTGATGATTAGACTAAAAAATATATATCTTTGTACAAATATAAATAAGTACATTAAAAAAACACCTCTTAGTCATGCTACCACATGTGGTAAACACTATATTATAGAAGTTCAGTCTTCATAATATTGTTTATACATATTGTCCTATACATCCACTTGTAACATCAAACAGTAAATGCGGCAAGACATTTTGTGATGAGCAGAAACACCATTTTGTTGAAGCAACCGCCAACTTCTTCAGGAATATTGAGAAGGTAAACAATTAAAACAATAAGCATGCTTTGATAAATTACCAGCTGTGCATAGACATTCACCAAGCGGAGACAGGGAAAGAACTGTATGGAATCCCAGGGGTGGAGTGCACTTAATTAAAAAGGTGTTCATTATAATTAAATCTTTAATAGCCACAGGAGGGGGTCTGTTTCTATAAAGTCCCTGAAATGGCCAAATAGAATTAAGAAATTTTCTGTTTTGGAAGTTCATAAATTAGCAGTGTTAGAAACATTGGAGAAAAATATGATTCTCTACAAAAACAAAACATCTACTTCAAAAGAGAGGCTCCAACTCCAGTTTTTATATCTCAGCAGTCTTAACAAGTTTTCAAACTAGAGGTGGGTAAATACTGGATTTCCATCTATCATGCAGCTAGGATTTTACTTAAGGTGTTAGCAATTGCGCCCTTCATATTTATATCGTGAAAGGGTTTCTATAAAGAGGACTTTAATTCAGAAAGTGAACATTTTCTGTGTTATAGGCAGCTTTTAGAAATCTTAGTTTTGCCTATGCGCTCCCTTGAAAAATCTTAATTTTGTCTTAAATTTCTCTAGAAAAAAACATGCACTTCTTATGCCCCGTACACACGGTCGGACTTTGTTGGGACATTCCGACAACAAAATCCTAGGATTTTTTCCGACGGATGTTGGCTCAAACTTGTCTTGCATACCCACGGTCACACAAAGTTGTCAGAAAATCCGATCATTCTAAACGCGGTGATGTAAAACACGTACGTCGGGACTATAAATGGGGCAGTGGCCAATAGCTTTCATCTCTTTATTTATTCTGAGCATGCGTGGCACTTTGTCCGTCGGATTTGTTTACACACGATCGGAATTTCCGACAACGGATTTTGTTGTCGGAAAATTTTATATCCTGCTCTCAAACTTTGTGTGTCGGAAAATCCGATGGAAAATGCGTGATGGAGCCTACACACGGTCGGAATTTCTGACAACAAGGTCCTATCACACATATTGCGTCGGAAAATCCGACCGTGTGTACGGGGCATTAGTATGTAAAAGGGACTAGGTACTGCTGCCTCTGCTAGCCTTAAGAGATTTACTGTGCTGCTGCTTCTTCTGCTTGCTGGAGGCTCTCACAATCTGGAAGCAAAACCCTGCCTCTACTAAGTTGGCCACCTCCAACCATAGGCACGGCGCAGAACATGGCATGATGAAAGATCAGCTGCAGGTAGACCACAGCCAATACTGGTGATTAGCCCTTTGACTTCTGTTTGCATTTTTGGGCACAACTTTCAGATTTCAGTCCCTATAAAAGCTGAACTGAGAGTAGATTGCTAAACAAACAGCAGAAATATAGATATTGTAATTATATATGTATTATTTGATGTCAAAAATTGAATCCAGCATTTCTGTTTCATATGTAAAAGCACTTGTATTAAGACAACTTAAAAATACAGAAGTATTTTAAGTCGTCTTAAAATAGCTAGCTAATTTTTCACTTGGAACATACAGTGGATGCTGGATTCTCCTTTTGAAAGACATGCTGGCAACTTTCTTTGCACCTGATTAGAAATTTGCTTTAGTGGGTGAGTTGTCCTGCAAACAATTTTAGTTGTCAAAGTAAATCAGCCAGGCAACATAGCCCAGTCCTCAGTCTTCACTTCTGCAGAAGCACCACCTGGTCAAGAACAAACCACTGCGTTAGCATCAAAACTTGTGGATTATAGTCAGCAGATATGCATGTATCCTTCCACTGTGAGTGTTAGGTACTACAGAATGTGCTGATATCATAAAGGTCTCCAGGTACTTACACTGGTTGTGTCAAGCCTTTATGGTTGTACGGCACATTGGTGCGGAATATGTAGCAATTATGACTACTGCTCTCTCAGCCTTTGTTTCTAGTGACTATTGTGTAAATTGTGGACCTATTTTTCCATCAGCAATGGGTAAACATCACATACGGTGTGTGTGTGTGTGTGTGTGTGTGTAAATAAATATATATATATATGTGTATATATACACTGATCAGCAGGGCTTTTTTTCCCCAGAAAATAAGGGCAGAAACTCTCTGCGTAGAAGCAGACCCATCAGGGTGCTTATGCTGACCCATGTCCATAGCCAAAAGCTCTGACAATAGACAAATCAGCATCAGAAACTGGACCACGGAGCAATGGAAGAAGATGACCTGGTCTGATTAATTCAAGAATGGTTTGAGGAACACAAGAATAAGTTTGAGATGTTGACTCGGCCTCTAAATTCCCCAGATCTCAATCTAATCAAGCATCTGTGGGATGTGCTGGAAAAACAAGTCAGATTCATGGAGGCCCCACCTTGCAAATGACAGGATCTGCTACTGATGTCTTGGTGCCATATACCACAGCATGCCTTCAGAGTCATAATGTTATGGCTGATCGGTGTACATATTTATAGTATGTAAGGTACATATTTTTGTAATGTACTGTAATACTAGTTATTTATTCATTTTAATACTAGATATTTAATATTACAATTTAATAGGAATACAAAACAATCAAGCCAGTATTAGTGCCAAGCCACGGTATGCTTGCTGACTGTATATTCTGCAGCACTGAGTACAAATTTGTAATCTCCCTTGAGAACAAAAAGAAGAACAGTTATTAAATAAACAGAGACCTATTGTAATGAACATTTTAATGCATCATTTTAAATCTAGGTCACAGATCTAATGTAGTGTTTAGCTATATTGAAAACGTGCTGCTTAAAAATGATGTTTAATTAGACATGAATCCCTAGAAGCATCTTAAAAAAAAGATTAGAAATGTCTGCTATAAAGTAAATACAAAGTGATGCTGACTATAAACTATACACAAGAAAATTAGACTGAAAAATATTAACGTGACAGGTTTGTGAACACAGTTTGGATAATAACAATATGCTATGCGCTCTTTTTTTAAATTCATTTTGAATGTACTAAAGTTAGCTAATTAACTCTTAAAGAGCTTTAAAGCCAATATTAACAACTGTGAGTGACCGAAATCGTCTGCTATTCCTTTATTCTGCTGATGTTTTTGTTAAATAATTCTTCATTTTAAATTTTTCACAGCTATAGTGAGTAGTCAGAATAATGGTGTGCACAGGCTTTTAGTTTGGGCACTTTTTGTTAAAAAATGTAAATACAATTCTATTCAACATCTTGTTCCCCTCACAGGGGTCATTATATGGTTTTACAGAGGTGCAGAATTAAATGGACATGTAACAAAAATAAAGAACAGTAAATAGTTTATCATGTTATTTTTTGTGTTATATATTCAAAAAGGAGAAGCATTTTTTTTGACTGCACAGTAAATCTCCTCTTGCCATCTATGGTCATCTACTATATGTTGTGTCTCCGTGTTCTTTTAGAGCCAGTGCCAGGACAAGATCCTTTAGAATCCAACTCTAATGCCCTGTACACACGGTCGGATTTTCTGATGGAAAATGTGTGATAGGACCTTGTTGTCGGAAATTCTGACCGTGTGTGGGCTCCATCACACATTTTCCATCGGAATTTCTGACACACAAGGTTTGAGAGCTTGCTATAAAATTTTCTGACAACAAAATCTGTTGTCGGAAATTCCGATCGTGTGTACACAAATCTGACACACAAAATGCCACGCATGCTCAGAATAAATTAAGAGACGGAAGCTATTGGCTACTGCCCCGTTTATAGTCCCGACGTACGTGTTTTACGTCACCGCGTTCAGAACTATCGGATTTTCCGACAACTTTGTGTGACCGTGTGTATGCAAGACAAGTTTGAGCCAACATCCGTCGGAAAAAATCTATGGATTTTGTTGTCGGAATGTCCGATCAATGTCCGACCGTGCGTACAGGGCATAATTGTGGAATAATCAAAATACAACCACCCACATTTCTTTTTTTTGTGATACCCAAAGCCAAGGCTGCGGCCTCAGGACACTGAATAATGACTCAAGATATAGGACCCCAATATAATGGGGCACGGCACTATAAAAAATAATAAAAAAACTACACATAAAAAAAAAAATCAGATGCAATAATCCATTCCAACTATTTACAGTAAGTCTAGTGCTGTGATTGTGCTCAGTTCCTCTCCAAACACTTCAACATGAGTGCTACATAAATCATTAATTATTATAATTATAATTCTATATTGTGTCTTCCACGTAGTACCTCCAAAGAATGTGAACTCCAAATTTCACACTTCACTAACCAGAAGAAATTGACTCCTTGACCTAACAAGTGAGTCAAAAAGTGCCAAAGAGCTACCTTCCTGGCTACACTCAAACTGGCAATTCTCTACAGCACTTCAAGACGTTCCATTGTTGAGAAACAGTCTAGTCCATAATGTACCTGACCTACCTAAATATTGGTAACCTTCCTCGATCAAAAAGGTTTTTTTCAGGTGTTGTAGATGTATTTCTTGTGGAACAGTGACCCATAAAGAGAGAAAAGGTACTAATTTCCAATCCAATACCACCAAGTATACAATACCTACATTTATAACCCGTGACAGTACCCACACAACCTACCTTCTGAAATGCCCCTGTGGGCTCCAGTATGTGGGTAAAAGCACTAGAAAATTACTGGGAATAGGAATAGGAGAACATGGGAATTGTCAGAGAAATAGTGTTCAGAGAAAAGGCTGTAGAAGTACTGGCAATCTTGCCAGTAGAAGAAATGGGCTCCATTGGCGCATCATGTGATAGATGGTTCCCCCTGCTGGCCTATAAAAGGCTGCCTCTGTCTGACCTAAGTTGCTGGATTGTCCTCAGCTCTTCCCTGTTCCTGTGTTATACTTTCAAGTGATTCCTGTTGTGACCTCGGCTTGCCTCTTGACCTGATCTCCTCTCCAGTGCTTGACCCCCAGCTTGGCTCACAGACTTTGCTATAATTGTACCTGCCTGATTAGCAGTGTTTGACCTCGGTTTGGCTCACGGACTTGCTATACTTGCACCTGCCTGATTAACAGTGTTTGAGCCCCGGCCTGGCTCATGGACTTTGCTATACTTGCACCTGCCTGATTACCAGTGTTTGACACCTGGCTTGGCTTATCACTTACCTGTGATTGACCCTCAGCTGGCCTCACCACAGCCTCCAATCTGCTCTCCTGTGTACTACCCTTAGCCAGGCTTTTACTAGTGTCCGGATTACTCCTTGTCATATTCTCAAGCAAAGTCTCCAAGTGATCATCAGCTCAAGCTTTCTTAACCTGCTGGCAACCCATGCTTCTTTGAGCCCTATAGCTACTGTACCACCTTCAGGGGTATACTGCGCTTAGCCGCAAGGGGAGCCTCTCTCAGCATCTTGGCCTCAGAAAAGTTAACTGTCAGTACAAGCCAGCCATGTCAGAGGCAGACATAGTTGGCTCTCCACTCGAGGCTCTGTGCCAGCAGGTCACCGTCCTCACTCAGGCATTACAGAGACTCCAGGAAGGCTACTTTCAATTGCAGGGTCGTCTGCAGCACCTGACGGTCTTGCCTGCTCCTGTAGATTCAGGTCCATCATCTTCCAATACAGCATCCTCCTATTCCCCACAAGGCTGGGCAAGCTCAATTTCTGCAGTAATGGTTGCACCCCTCACCCCCTGAACCAAGAGTTCCTACACCTGAATGCTTCCTGGGGAATCCTGAAGAAATTCAGAGCTTTCAAAAATGCTCGCTCGTTGTATCTAGCCCTCAAGCCCAGAACCTTCTTCTCTGAGTCTGTAAAAGTGGGGTTCACCATCTCCCTGCTATCCGAGGAACCACAAGCATGGGCCCATAACTTGCTTGAACAGAAGAGCCATGTATTGAACACTGTAGACACCTTTTTCGAAGCAGTGCCACAGCTCTATGATGATCCACAGTGCTCAGGAACGGCCAAAGCCTCTCTGCATACCTTGCTTTAGGATAAACATCCAGTAGAAGATTATACCGTTGACTTTCGAAGATGGTCTGCTGACACTGGGTGGAACGAGGCTGCTCTCAAATAGCAATACCGACAAGGCCTCTCAGAAAACCTCAAAGACAAACTGGTCCGAGTCAAGACACCCGCCACCCTAGAAGGCCTAATTCAACTTGCCATAAAACTTGACAGGCGCCTGCGGGAGCGGCAGTCTGAACGCTTTCAAACCATTCGTCCTACTTGGATGCTACCCAGGATTCCACCTGTTCCTTCTCCCCGGCCTAGTTTTTCTTCCATTCCTGTCTCAGAAGGTGAACCTATGCAGTTGGGTTTGGTCCGCTCTCACGCCCGATGAGAAGCAACGCCGTTGACAGGCCAATCTTTGTCTATACTGCGAAGGACCAGACCATTTTCTTATTGTAACTGTCCTGTGAGGACTACTAAATCGCACCAACCACTTCCAATGAACTTTCAGGTTGCTGGTCCTTCCTCTTCTCACCTTATCCTCCCTGTCTCCCTACAGGTGAGGAGGTCTGGCTCTTGGCCATCGTTGTTTCAGGGGCATGCAGCTGCTTCTTGGACTTCTCCCTGGCCAAAAGACTCTGTATCCCCCTCCAGGGCAAGAAGCAAAGCCTTCAAGTCCATTTAGCTGATGGTACCTTACTCTGTTCCAGACCTGTTACTCAGGAAACCAGACCCATCCTCACCATCACAGATTCTGGTCAGCAAGAGTTCATCTGTTTTGATGTTATATGCTCAACCATGTTCCCCATCATTATGGGACTTCCGTGGCTACAGGCCCATAATCCTCAAATAAATTGGATCAAGAAAGAAATATCCTTTACCTCTGTCTATTGTTTACAGCATTGCTTTGTCCCAGCTCTCAGCAACTCGGCCAACTGTTTGACTGTTCAGTTAATACCAAATACTCATCAGAATGTCCCCACAGCTTACCAAGGATTTATGGATGTTTTTTTTTTATCGGCCCCATCAAGCTTATGACTGTCCAATTGAAATGCTACCAGGAACTGAGATCCTGTTTGGCCAGATATTCCCTCTATCAGAAATCGAGTTGGAGGCCTTACGAGAATATATAAATGAAAACCTTGAAAAAGGGTTCATCCACCCTTCTTCTTCCCCAGCTTGAGCTGGTATATTATTTGTTGAGAAGAAAGATGAAACTCTCAGACCTTATGTGGATTATAGAGATCTTAATAAGGTCACCATTAAAAAATAGTTACCTGATCCCTCTTATCCTAGAACTCTTCCAGAGATTCCGAACTGCTCAGATCTTTACTAAGCTGGATCTACGTGTAGCCTACAATTTTGTTTGAATTTGAACGGGAGATGAGTGAAAGACGGCTTTCAGATCACGGTTTGGTAATTTTGAATACCTTGTTATGCCACTCGGACTATGCAACGCTTCATCTACCTTCCAAGGTGTCCAGTGATTCGTGGGCTTTGCTAATTTTAATTGGATTTTCGTGAAGGGTTTTTCCACTATCATTTTGCCCATTACCCAGTTGACTAGCCAGCAGTTCTGGTTTCAGTGGTCTCAAGAGGCGCAAATAGCCTTTGATACATTGAAAAATCTGTTCACCTCTGCTCCAATACTACAGCAACCAGATCTGGCCTTGCCCTATGTGTTGGAGGTAGATACCTCGGAGATAGCTACAGGAGCAATCTTGTCCCAACGCCAAGGACCTACGGCTCTCCTCCACCCTGTAGCCTTTGCCTCTTGGAAGATGACTCCTCCAGAGAGGAATTATGATGTGGGCGACGGGGAATTATTGGCAAATTCGCTTTGGAAGAATGGAGGTATTTGCTGGAGGGGGCTGCTCACCCTATCATTATTTTCACGGATCATAAGAACCTGGAGTACCTAAGAACAGCGAAATGTCTAAGACCCCGACAAGCTTGATGGGCGCTATTTTTCTCCAGGTTCAACTTTCATATTTCTTACCGACCAGGCTCCAAGAATAGGAAAGCTGACGCCCTTTCCCAAATGTTTCCAGATGCCCCTGAGACAACTGAATCCAGTTCCATTTTATCTGCACAAAACTTTTTGCTCACCCAACCTGATCTGAAGACAGCAATTAGACAAGCCTCCAGCCAGTGCACTGAACCAGAAGTCTCCTCCCTGATGAATCAAGATGGGTTGCTATGGTTTCAGGACAAGATTTTCATTCCTCAACAAGTGAGAATCCAAGTCTTAAGAACCTTAAATGACCTGAAGCTAGCAGGTCATTTCGGGGAACAGAAAACATCGGACCTTATACAGCGCTTCTTTTGGTGGCCCAGTTGGAAGCAGGATTGTAAGAATTATGTCAGTTCCTGTACCATGTGCCAACGCAACAAAGGGTCCAATGCCAAGTCCTGGGGTCTATTACGGCCTTTGCCCATTCCAGAACAGTCCTGGAGGAAGATCTCCATGGACTTTATTGTTGACTTACCTCCTACCAAGGGATTTACTACCATCCTGGTGGTAGTGGACCGCCTCTCAAAGATGGCACATTTTTTACCAATGGTTGGCAAACCCTCTGCCTCAGACACAGCAAATATTTTTATCAAAGAGATCGTTGGATTTCATGGGGTTCCCGACAACATTGTTTCTGTCAGAGAGGTTCTCGGTTCAGGACACTTGCTGGGCACTCTGGAGTGCACCGGCACGCACGTGCTCGCGGTGTTTGGCGCCGGTTGCCCTATTTAGGCTGATGGGATGCTGTGCTCGGTGCTGTCCGATCATCAGCTTCCTGTTTCCGAACTTCCAGTTTCCTGTGTATTGCTCTGATCTCCCTGTGACCCGGCTTGTTTACTGGACTCTCTCTCTCTGCTATCCGCCTGCAAATTGACCCCGGCCTGCCTCTGACGTTGAACCTGCCTGACCCCTTGTACCGTGCTGATTGCCTGTTGCCAAAACCTGCCTGTGACCTGGACTTTGTATCTGCCTGCTCCCTTTGTACCGTGCTGACCGCCTGCTGCCAACTTTGCTAGTGACCGGATCTGCCTGCTCTGCACCTGTTAGCTGATCTCCAGCCTACCTATTACCACCTGCCAGCTTGTGTCAGGATCCTGGGCCTTATCCCTGCAAACCACCCGCCAGGCTCTCATACCATTCTGTGCTCCCGTGCCTTCTGTGTACTCTATCAGGGGCCGGGAACCAGATACGTACGGGAGGCCATCCCCTGCTACATCGGGTTCGTCATTCTGGTACGGGTAAGTCTGACAGCATCGGACAGCCATGTCCGAGCCCAAGCAGGGGACCTCTCCCATGGATGAATTATGCAGACACCTGGCGGGTCTCACATAGGCGGTGAAAAGCCTTCAAGAGGGCTATACCAGACTGGAGGAACGAGTTCAGGTGTTGTCCTCACCTGCGAACCCACAAGTTGCTTCCTCTGCTGGACTCTCACCTGCACCCTCAGTGGTTATGTTACCCCCTGAACCCAGGGTCCCTACTCCCGAAAGATTTACCAGTGAGCGCAATAAGTATCGAGCGTTTCGCAACGCTTGCGAATTGTACTTCGCATTGCAACCACGCACCTTTTCTTTGGAAGCAACCAAGGTGGGTTTTGTCATCTCCCTGATATCTGGAGAACCACAGTCCTGGGTCCACCGCCTCTTGGAGCAAAAATCAATCTGTCTGGATAACCTGGATACTTTCTTTACCGCCATGTCTCAATTATATGAGGACCTTCAGTTAAAAGCCACCGCTGAATCTGCCTTACACGCCCTACAACAAGGGCGCAGGCCCGCGGAAGACTACGTTCTGGAATTTAGGCGGTGGAGTTCAGACACGGAATGGAACAACGCGGCCCTCCGTTACCAATTCCGTTTGGGGTTATCCGATGCACTCAAGGACGAACTAGCACGGGTTGGCATACCCCAAACCCTGGAAGATCTCATTAACCTGTAGGTGCAGATTGATCGGCGCTTGAGAGAGCGTCGTTCTGAGAGGTCTGTTAGCCAGTTCCGTCCCACTTGGGTCCTCCCCAAGGTCCCCAGTGCAACCAGCTCTGTAAGCCAAAGTCTTCATGCACCAGCTGCCTCAGCCTTTGATACTTCTGAACCGATGCAACTGGGGGTTCTCCGCCCGTCCCTCACTTCTGAAGAACGACAGCGCCGACGAGTCAATAACTTATGCATGTATTGCGGAGAACCAGGTCATTACGTGAGGTCTTGCCCAAATAAGACACGTAAGTCTCTTTCAGCTACTTCTAAGTTTGCACCTGCCTTGCCTAACCTTGCTAATCATCTGGCTCTCTCCGTTATCCTCCAGCTTCCAGGACAGGATCTGCTTACCTCGGCCATCATTGACTCAGGAGCCTGCAGTTGCTTCATTGATCTCGCCTTTGCAGCTCATCATCGCATCCCTCTTCAATCAAAGTCGCAGGGACTTGCTGTCCACCTCGCTGATGGGTCCACTCTTAGCTCTGGTCCGGTCACTCAGGAAACCATCCCACTGCTGGCTATCCTGAACACCTGTCATTGGGAGTTTCTCTGGCTGGACGCCATTTCTTCACCACTCTTTCCTATTATTCTTGGAATGCCTTGTGTTACCCTGAAAAATCTATATTTAAGATTTTTTATATCTCTAAGATATGATGTGGGTTAAATGAGAGTTCCTTTCGACCAAGAGTGAAAGCTTCAAATATAATAACATTTATTAGGAAGCAGTTGAAAGTCTAGCTAATACACAATCATCTATCTATCGTCTTACACCAAGGAAGAAAATATTAGGTTGAAATAAAGTATTTACATGAAGGAATACAGGCTCATAACCCCAGCATTGATTGGGTTTCTGGAAAAATCAAGTTCCCGTCCAGTTACTGCCAACAGCACTGTTTATACAGAACTCTTGCGGAACCCAGTCAACTCTTGTGTCTGAACACCGACATGGAATCGCAGCAGGCGATTCCTGCCGCTTACCGAGACTTCTCCGATGTTTTTAGTAAGAAAGGGGCAGAAACCCTTCCGCCCCATAGACCCTACGACTGTCCCATAGAGCTGTTGCCGGGATCTGAAGTTCCCTTTGGGAGAATATTCCCTTTAACTGAGCAGGAGTTGGTTACCCTCAAAAAGTATATCGATGAAAATCTTGAGAGAGGCTTTATTCGCCTTTCTACCTCACCAGCCGGAGCCGGCATCTTTTTTGTTGAAAAGAAAGACCACTCGCTACGACCCTGCATCGATTATAGGGAACTCAATAAAGTGACCATCAAAAATCGCTATCCCTTACCTCTCGTGCCAGAGCTGTTTCAAAGATTGGGTTCAGCCATAATCTTTACCAAACTCGATCTCTGTGGGGCCTACAACTTAATTCGCATCAGAGAGGGAGACGAGTGGAAAACGGCCTTCCGTACCAGGTTCGGACATTTTGAATACCTTGTCATGCCCTTCGGCCTGTGCAACGCACCGCCGACTTTTCAACATTTTGTCAATGACATTTTTCGTGACCTTCTAGATTTATACGTTATAGTATACCTGGACGACATCCTGATCTTCTCCCCCTCAGTTGATGAACACCGCAGGCATGTCAGGAATGTGTTAACCCGGCTCAGGCAGCATGGACTTTATGCCAAATTGGAGAAATGTGAATTTGAGCTCCAGAGCATTCAGTTCCTCGGCTTAATCATCTCTACCGATGGTGTTAAGATGGACCCTCAAAAGGTTGCAGCTATCCTGGACTGGCCCGCTCCCTCCGATAGAAAAGGGATCCAACGCTTTATCGGCTTCGCCAATTTTTATCGGAAATTTATAAGGGGCTTTTCTGCTATAATCGCCCCCATCACGGAACTGACGAAACAGGGAAATCAATTCTGTTGGTCCCCTCAGGCACAATCGGCCTTTGGAAGGCTCAAGGAACTCTTTACGTCCGCTTCTATCCTGAAGCACCCAGACCCTGCTTTACCGTTTGTCCTTGAAGTGGACGCATCGGAGGTCGCGGTGGGGGCAGTGCTTTCTCAGCGGCAAGGTGCCAAGGCTCTTCTTCACCCCGTGGCCTTCTTCTCACAAAAACTCTCCGATGCAGAGAAAAATTATGATGTAGGAGATCGGGAGTTGCTGGCCATTAAAGCCGCACTTGAAGAGTGGCGCTACTTATTGGAGGCGGCTGCTCACCCCATTTTGGTCTACACGGACCATAAGAATCTAGAGTACTTGAGGTCGGCCAAGAGATTGAGAACCCGAGAGGCAAGGTGGGCTCTGTTCTTCTCTAGATTCCAATTCCACATAACGTACAGACCAGGTACCAAAAACACCAAACCAGATGCATTATCTCATATGTTCCATGACTCCAGGGAACCTTTGCCTCCAGACACCATTCTTCCGGCTGGAAACTTCCTGCTTCTTCAAGGAGATCTCATATCCCAAATTAAACAGGCCTCAAGGAATTGGTCCCCTCCTGTGGAAGTTGATGTAAGCTCGCAAGATGGCCTGTTCCGATACAAGGACAAAATCATGGTCCCAGAGGATCTGAGGATTGCTGTACTGGAACTCTGTCACGACCACAAATTGGCTGGGCATTTCGGTGTGTTGAAGACAACAGAGCTGGTACAACGTACCTTTTGGTGGCCCCAGCTGGTAAGCGACTGCAAGAGTTTTGTGGAGTCTTGTATCACCTGTGCTTGGAGCAAGAGCAGTCGAGCGAAGGCCTGGGGTCTATTAAGACCCTTACCCGTGCCAGAAAGGCCATGGAAAATGATCGCGATGGACTTCATCGTTGAGCTCCCGTCGGCAGAAGGCTACTCCACCATCTTTGTCATTGTAGACAGACTCTCCAAAATGGCCCACTTCCTACCCATGAAGGGTACCCCATCAGCTTTGGAAACTGCAAAAATATTCATTAAGGAAATTGTACGCCTACACGAAGTCCCCTCAAGTATAGTATCTGATCGGGGGTACAGTTTACTTCCAGGTTTTGGAAAGCTCTCTGCAGATCTCTTGAGATAGAATTGGCATTCTCATCGGCCTACCACCCCCAGACAAATGGGCAGATGGAGAGAACTAATCAGACTCTAGAACAGTATCTCCGATGTTTTTCTGCTTTCTCACAAAATGACTGGGTCTCTCTTCTGCCTATTGCCGAGTTTGCCTACAATAACTCTGTGCATTCGGCCATCAAGCAAACACCATTTTTTGCAAACTATGGTTTTCACCCATCCTTTTTAACCAGCTTCTTACCTGAATGTGCGATTCCTGCAGTCTCTGAAACTATGAACTTCTTCATCAGTAACAACAAATTATTGCAGGAAACCATGGCTAAAACCTAAGAGTACAATAAGAAGATGTATGACAGGAAGAAGCGAGGACAATTGTTGTTGGAACCTGGCAACCAGGTCTGGCTGTCTACCAGTAATGTAAGGATGGCCTGTTCCTCGAGGAAGTTAGGTCCCAGGTTCATGGGTCCCTTTTCAGTCAAGAGGAAGATCAATGATGTGACCTATGAGCTGGACTTACCTAACTCACTGAAGATCCATCCGGACTTTCATGTGTCTCTACTTAAACCCGTTACCCCCAATTCCTTCTTGGGTCGCAATACTGGCCCGCCTGAACCCGTAATTATCGACAATGAGGAAGAGTTTGAGGTGGAGGCAGTTTTGGATTGCAGGAAGAGACAAAACCAAATCCAATATTTAATCAAGTGGAGGGGGTACGGACCAGAAGATAATTCTTGGGAGCCGGAGGGTAACTTACACGCTGAAGAACTCTTGAGGGATTTTCAGAACACCCATGCGGATAGACTGGCCCGGCTGGGCATCCGGAGGCTGCCCTTAAGGAGGGGGCATTGTCAGAGAGGTTCTCGGTTCAGGACACTTGCTGGGCACTCTGGAGTGCGCCGGAGCACGCGTGCTCGCGGTGTTTGGCGCCGGTTGCCCTATTTAGGCTGATGGGATGCTGTGCTCGGTGCTGTCCGATCATCAGCTTCCTGTTTCCGAACTTCCAGTTTCCTGTGTATTGCTCTGATCTCCCTGTGACCCGGCTTGTTTACTGGACTCTCTCTCTCTGCTATCTGCCTGCAAATTGACCCCGGCCTGCCTCTGACGTTGAACCTGCCTGACCCCTTGTACCGTGCTGATTGCCTGTTGCCAAAACCTGCCTGTGACCTGGACTTTGTATCTGCCTGCTCCCTTTGTACCATGCTGACCACCTGCTGCCAACTTTGCTAGTGCTGCCTGCTCTGCACCTGTTAGCTGATCTCCAGCCTACCTACTACCACCTGCCAGCTTGTGTCAGGATCCTGGGCCTTATCCCTGCAAACCACCCGCCAGGCTCTCATACCATTCTGTGCTCCCGTGCCTTCTGTGTACTCTATCAGTTTCCGACAGAGGAGTACAATTTACTTCCAGGTTTTGGAGAGATCTTTGCAAATCCTTGGCAATAGAAGTATCTCTTTCATCAGCATACCACCCACAGAGCAATGGCCAGACAGAAAGGACAAATCAAACCTTGGAGTAATACCTACGGTGTTTTTGTACCTGTTCGCAAGACGACTGGGTGTCCCTTCTTCCGTGTGCAGAGTTTGCCTATAATAATTCCTTGAATACTGCCACCAATCAATACCCTTTTGGGCAAATTATGGGTTCCATCCCTCCTTTTTACCCAATTCCATACCAAAAGCTTCAGTACCTGCGGTCCAGGATCAGATAAACTTTATCCAGACCAATTACCAGCAACTTTGGAAAGCCATGCAACAGGCCCAAGAAAATTATAAAAAATACCACGACAAAAAAAGAAGGGACAAAGGTTTTCAAAGTAGGAGATGAAGTATGGCTGTCTACTGTAAATCTTAAAATCTCCTGCCCATCACGAAAATTAGGACCAAAATTCATTGGGAGTCTAAGATCAAGAGAATGATAAATCCGGTGGCCTTTGAATTATCAATACCTGCCTCTTACAAGTGTCACCCAGTTTTTCATGTCTCGCTACTAAAACCGGTGGTTCCAAGTCCCTTTACAGTTATAATACAATAAAATACAAGAGGATTACGAGGGCCCTGCTCAGAAGAGCTTACAATCTAATAGGGTGGGGCAGGTGGTACAAAAGGTTGTAACTGTGGGAAATGAGCTGATGGAAGTGGTAAAAGATTAGTTAGAGACGTACTAGGCTTTCCTGAAGAGATGAGTTTTCAGGGATCGCCTGAAGGTAGCAAGAGTAGGGGATAGCCGGAGAGGTGGAGGTAGCAAGTTCCAGAGGATGGGAAAGGCTCTGGAGAAATCCTGGAGACGAGCATGAGAGGAGGAGACGAGTGAGCTTGAGAGTAGGAGGTCTTGAGAAGAGCGGAGAGGACAATTTGGGGGATATTTGGAGACAAGATTGGTGATGTAGCTCGGGGCAGAGTTGTGAATGGCTTTGTATGTTGTGGTTAGTATTTTGAATTTAATTCGCTGGGTGATTGGGAGCCAGTGTAGGGATCGGAGGAGCGGGTTGGCAGACACTGAGCGGTTGGTAAGGTGTATAAGTCTGGCAGCAGCATTCATGATAGACTGAAGAGGGGATAGCCTATTGAACGGCAGGCCATTGAGAAGGGAGTTGCAATAGTCAAGGCGAGAGATAACAAGGGAGTGAATGAGGAGCTTGGTGGTTTCATTTGTTAAAAAAGGGGCGGATTTTAGAGATGTTACGGAGGTGAATTCTACAAACTTTTGACAACAATTGGATTTGAGGCTGAAATGACAAGTCAGAGTCTAGGATTACACCTAGAACCCTGGCGTGAGGGGAGGGACTGATGGTTGCATTGTTGATTTTGATGGAAAAGTCATGGAGGGGGGCATGGGGGAATATTAATAGCTCAGTTTTAGAGAGATTTAGTTTAAGGAAGTGCTGTGACATCCATGCTGATATGTCAGTTAGTAAGTTAGTAATCCGAGAGGAGACTGAAGGAGTGAGGTGAGGAGTAGACAGATTTGTGTGTCATCAGCGTATAAGTGGTATTGGAAGCCGTGGGCGGTTGTCAAGTGACCAAGGGACAAGGTGTAGATAGAGAAGAGAAGGGGTCCAAGAACAGAGCCTTGGGGGACCCCCACAGAAAGGGGCAATGGAGAGGAGGAGACAGAGTTGTAGGTGACACTGAAGGAGCACTGTGATAAATAGGCAGAGAACCAGGATAAAGCAGAATCGCGGAAGCCAAGGGAATGTAGTTCATTGAGAAGGAGCGGATGGTCAACAGTATCTGAGGCCGCAGAGAGGTCAAGTAGTAGGAGCATGGAGTACTGGCTGTTGGTTTTAGTAGTTAGTAAATCGTTAGTGAGTTTTAGTAAGGCAGTGCTGCGAGCGAAAGCCAGACTGTAAGGGGTCAAGAAGGTTATTTTCACTGAAGTAGGAGCTAAGACGGTTGTAGACTAAGCATTCTAGAAGTTTAGAGGTAATTGGGAGCAATGAGATGGGTCTTAAGTTGTTCAGGTTTGTAGGGTCCAGTGAGGGCTTTTTAAGTATGGGAGTGATCTGCGCATGTTTTAGAGGGGAGGGGAAGGTGCCACTAGAGAGTGAGAGATTGAAGATGTGAGTGAGGGAGCATCAATCTTGTCTTTGCATCAATCTTGTCTTTGAAGTGATTGGCAATCTCTTGGGCAGTGAGTGAGTTAGTGGGTAGAGGGGGTGGGGGACGAAGCAGAGAGTTAAAGGCTGAGAAGAGCCGACAGGGACTGAATGACAAGGAATTAATAAGAGAGACAAAGTTGGCTTGTTTGGCAGCATGAAGGCAGGAATTGTATTTTAGAAGGGCAGATTTATATAGGGTGAAGTCTTGCAGGTATTTGGTTTTACGCCACACTCGTTCAAGAGCACGGCAATGTCTCTTGAGATTTCTAGTGTTGTCAGTTTGCCAGGGTTGTAACGGTCGGGGCCTGATTCTGCGTGTGGTTAGAGGAGCAAGTGCATCTAGTGATGATGAGAGTGAACTGTTGTAGACAGAGGTGGTCAGGTCAGGACAGGACAGGGGAGAGATTATGTCATATAGGTGGTAAGTAGCAGAATAGAGAAGAGAAGGGTTAAAGTGGCAAAGGTTTCTACAAGTAATTGTTTGCTGCTTGGAGGGATGGGCAGTTGGAGGCAAGGATACAGTGAAAGTAATGAGGTTGTGATCAGAGAGTGGAAAGGGGGTGTTGGTGAGGTTGCCATGGTTGTAGAGATGGAAGAATACAAGGTCTAGGGTATTACCATTGGAGTGAGTGGAAGTATATGTCCATTGGGTTAGGTCAAAAGATGAGGTTAAGTTGAGAAGTTTAGTTGTAGTTGGGCTGCTAACATTGACAGGAATGTTGAAGTCACCAAGAATGATAGAGGGTATTTCAGAGGAGAGAAAGCAGGGTAGCCAGGCAGCAAAGTCATCAAGAAAGCACGATACTGGTCTAGGAGGCCGATAAATTGCTGCAATCCTCAGAGAAACAGACGAATACAGTGCATCTCGAAAGAAGAGAGAGATAGAGAGGGAGGGACAGGAAGGACTTGGAAGGGGCTTTGTGGGGATAGAAAGAAGCCAACTCCACCTCCTTTCTGTCTGTTGGGTCTGGGGGAGTAAGTCCAATGGAGACCACCATGGGAGAGGGCAGCAGGAGAAGCTGAGTCAAAATTTTGAAGCCAGGTTTCTGTTATGGCGAGTATGTTAAAGCCATGAGAGATGAAGAGGTCATGTACAGATGTTAGCTTGTTACAGATGGAGCGGGCGTTCCAAAAGGTGCATGAGATTGATGGGCTACTTTGAGGAAGCAGGAGGATAGAAATTAAACTGAGTGGATTGTGGTGGTTGCCAGAGGGGGAAGGGTATTGGATATGTGGCTTGCATTTGGAAAATGGTGGACCAGGATTAGGAGAAATGTCACCTGAGACTAAGAGAAGGAGGAGGGCGAGAAAGGCAAGATGGGTGTGGGATGTGCATGAGCGCACGTGTCTAGTGGCCCTGGTGTTTATGTCAGCATGTGGGTGCAGCAAATGCAGGAGATGATGGGTGCCATAGTAGGGAAAGGGTAGGAGTGAGGGTGACATGTGCATGCTGCAGGGAAGAGAGGAGAGGTAGAGTAAAGATAATTTGAGGATAGAAGACACCAATGTGATAAGGAAGAGAATAAGGAGCATGTTAGTGGATAGAGAGTGGGAAACTGACTTTATATAAAATATAAAATAAATGTCAAAAGCTGGTTTGCTTGTCGTCTTGCAGAGTGGGGCAGAGTTCTTGTTGTATCTTCATCCAGCTTTAGTTATCCTGCTTTCATTAAACTGCGTTGGTGAAACTGCGCATCACTCGTGACAGAGCCATGATGTCTGAGCCTTGCCCCTGTCTGCGCCACCCCATAGGCTGCTTTAAATTTATAGGGAGACTGAGCAGGCATGCATTTCTCAGTTGGTCATTACTGGGTATGATTTGAGACACCTAAATATGGGAGAAGAGATGGCCAATACCAGACCAGCTACAGACACAGGCTAGGGTCATAAAGCTAATTACCTCTCTTGATCACTCAAGCCAAATGGAGTTGAGAATCAATCACCAGTAATATTACTATTGCAGTGTGGTTGTTATAGAGCTAGCATTAAATATAGAAGTTTAAAGATATGGCAGCAGAAGACATTTACCAAAAATGTTACAGCAATATCAGTTCAGTAGAGATGTACAGATTGATAGAAGACATTTACCAAAAATGTTACAGCAGTGTCAGTTCAGTAGAGATGTACAGTTGGATAGAAGACATTTACCAAAAATGTTACAACAATGTCAGTTCAGTAGAGATGTACAGATGGATAGAAGACATTTACCAAAAATGTTACAGCAATGTCAGTTCAGTAGCGATGTACAGACGGATAGAAGACATTTACCACCACCTCCAGTTCTGGTAGAAGGCGAGGCGGAGTTTGAAGTGGAAGCCATTATGCACTGCAGAAAAAGAGGGAGACAATGGAAGTGGTATCCCCCAGACATCCAAGAAAGATGGCTAGTTTGGGTATCCGGAGGCTGCCCCTTGGGGGGGGGGCACTCTCAGAGAAATGGCGTTCAGAGAATAGACCGTGGAAGTACTGGCAATCTTGCCAGTAGAAGAAATTGGTGCCATAGGCGCATCATGTGACTGATGGTTCCCCCTGCTGGCCTATAAAAGGCTGCCTCTGTCTGCCCCCAGTTGCTGGATTGTCTTCAGCTCTTCCCTGTTGCTGTGTTATACTTTCAAATGATTCCTGTTGTGACCTCGGCTTGCCTCCTGACCTGCTCTGATTTCCTCTCCAGTGTTTGACCCCCGACTTTGCTCACAGACTTTGCTATACTTGCACCTGCCTGATTACCAGTGTTTGACCCCCGGCTTGGCTCATGGACTTTGCTATACTTACACCTGCCTGATTACCAGTTTTTGACTCCTGGATTGGCTTATCACTTACCTGTGATTGACCCTCAGTTGGCCTCACCACAGCCTCCAATCTGCTCTCCTGTGTTCTACCCTCAGCCAGGCTTTTACTAGTGTCCGGATTACTCCTTGTGATCTTCTCAAGCAAAGTCTCCAAGTGATCATCAGCTCATGCCTTCTTAACCTGCTGGCAACCCGTGCTTCTTTGAGCCCTATACCTCCGGTACCACCTTCAGGGGTATACTGCACTTAGCCGCAAGGGGAGCCTCTCTCAGCATTTTGGCCTTGGAAAAGGTACCTGACAGGAATAATATTAAGAGTGGGTTCTGGAAATACAGTGTTTCCAATCACTTTAGGTTATATAATAATAGGGACCCCAGGGTACTGTCTTATTGTGGAATTTATAAAAAAAGAGAAGCATTGGAGGAGTACTGATATTAAAAAGGCAGTATTAAACTATAAACCCCTTGGATTTATAAAAATGGGCACATTGAACCCTGATAGTTTAAATTATAACTGGCTAGTGCAAAAATCTGGTGCAGCTTTGCATAGAAACCAGTCAGCTTCCATTTTGGTTTTGTCAAAGCTTAATTAAACAAGCTAAACTTAGAAGCTGATTGGCTACCATGCACAGCTACACCAGATTTTGCACTCTCCAATTTTAGTAAATCAACCCCTGTTTATATATATATATATATATATATATATTTTTTTTTTAATATATATATATATATATATATATATATATATATATATATATATATATATATGTATTTTTATTGTTTTTACATACTCTGCCCCCATATTTATTAACACGCTGTATGATCCGAAATAGTGTTTTTTTAAGATTAATAGTCTTTGGTTTTAATAAACCCCCACTAGATGGCGTTGAGTGGTATTTAGCATTAGATATGCAACACTGTGCTATTTTCATTAGTGAGGTTGTCGCCCTTTTTAAATATACAGTAGTAGGATGTTAGTATGTTATCATAATGCATAGTTGCCAACATTGAAAAAAAAAATTTAGGGACACTTTTTTGGCTGTAGGCGGAGTCTTATTATAATTAGGGGGTGGGGCATGGTTGTTATGGTGTCAGGATGATTGAAGTGCATTATTTCTATTATTACATACGTGGGATCCCTGAGTGTGTCACTTGCATCAGGTGCCCCCAACAGAGTCTGTCCTTGCATCAGGTGTCCAAGCAGAATTCGTTGTTGCATCAGATGCCCCCCTTACATCAGATGTTCCCAGCGGAGCCCCCCTTACATCAGATGTCCCTAGTGGAGCCCCCCTTACATCAGGTGTCCCCAGCGGAGCCCCCCCTTACATCAGATGTCTCCAGCGGAGCCCCCCTTACATCAGGTGTCCCCAGCAGAGCCCCCTTTACATCAGGTGTCACCAGCGGAGCCCCCCTTACATCAGATTTCCAGAGCGGAGCCCCCCCTTACATCAGATGTCCCCAGCGGTGCCCCCTTACATCCAGATGTCCCCAGCGGAGCCCCCCCTTACATCAGGTGTCACCTGCGGAGCCCCCCTTACATCACATGTCCCCAGCGGAGCCCCCCCTTACATCAGATGTCCCCAGTGGAGCCCCCCTTACATCAGGTGTCCCCAGCGGTGCTCCCCCTTACATCAGGTGTCACCAGCGGAGCCCCCCTTACATCAGGTGTCACCAGCGGAGCCCCCCCTTACATTAGATGTCCCCAGTGGTCCCCCCCTTACATCAAGTGTCACCAGCAGAGCCCCCCCTTACATCAGATGTCCCCAGCGAAGCCCCCCTTACATCAGATGTCCCCAGTGGAGCCCCCCTTACATCAGGTGTCCCCAGCGGTGCTCCCCCTTACATCAGGTGTCACCAGCGGAGCCCCCCTTACATCAGGTGTCACCAGCGGAGCCCCCCCTTACATTAGATGTCCCCAGTGGTCCCCCCCTTACATCAAGTGTCACCAGCAGAGCCCCCCCTTACATCAGATGTCCCCAGCGAAGCCCCCCTTACATCAGATGTCCCCAGTGGAGCCCCCCTTACATCAGGTGTCCCCAGCGGTGCTCCCCCTTACATCAGGTGTCACCAGCGGAGCCCCCCTTACATCAGGTGTCACCAGCGGAGCCCCCCCTTACATTAGATGTCCCCAGTGGTCCCCCCCTTACATCAAGTGTCACCAGCAGAGCCCCCCCTTACATCAGATGTCCCCAGCGAAGCCCCCCTTACATCAGATGTCCCCAGTGGAGCCCCCCTTACATCAGGTGTCACCAGCGGAGCCCCCCTTACATCAGGTGTCACCAGCGGAGCCCCTTTACATCAGATGTCCCCAGCGGAGCCCCCCTTACATCAGATGTCCCCAGCGGAGCCCCCCTTACATCAAATGTCCCCAGCGGAGCCCCCTTACATCAGATGTCCCCAGCGAAGCCCCCCTTACATCAAATGTCCCCAGCGGAGCCCCCCTTACATCAGGTGTCACCAGCGGAGCCCCCTTACATCAGGTGTCACCAGCAGAGCCCCCCTTACATCAGGTGTCACCAGCGGAGCCCCCTTACATCAGATGTCCCCAGCGGTCCCCCCTTACATCAGGTGTCACCAGCGGAGCCCCCCTTACATCAGGTGTCACCAGCGGAGCCCCCTTACATTAGGTGTTCCGAGCGGAGCCCCCCTTACATCAGGTGTCCCCAGCGGAGCCCCCTTACATCAGGTATCCCCAGCGGTGCCCCCCTAACATCAGGTGTCCCCAGCGGTGCCCCCCCACTTACCTTAGGTGTCCTAGTAGGAGGGGGTATACAAAATAATGTCTCCCTCCGCCGGCCGCGTGGTTACAATAGAACCCCGCCCCTTTCCATAACAGACCGGCAGTGGGGCGAAGGGTAGGCGGGGCGAGGCAGAGCGGGGTGCACGGTGGGCGGCGACGCAGGAGCTTCATCTAGCCACCCAGCCGTTCCTGGTCTTCTTAAAAATAGACCTCTAGCGGCGGCAATCGGCGGAGGCGAAAATTCGTGAAATACCGGATTTCTTGGGACATTTCCCGGGAAACAATAAACTCGGGAAAAGAGTCCAAATCCTGGGAATGTCCCGGGAAATCCGGGACTGTTGGTAAGTATGATAATGTATAATGTGCTCTGGGAGGTGAATATATAGGTACTCTGTACCTATTGGTATATGTAGATATTTTATTAACCTATCATTGTGTTGCTCTATTGGTGGTGTACATTTGGGTGTAGAGGGCAGGCATTTTTTGTATATAATGAGAGGAGATGAAGCTGACAGGACTTACTCCTGGGAACATTGCATGTTGATGACGAAACGCATAGGGTGGGACTTCTGATAACGTCACATCAGTTCATTGGCTTGCACGCTGGGCATACACAGCAGTGCTTCCTGGTTCTTATGAGATCTCCTAAAGGATTTTATTGTAAATGCACTGACTTTTAATTTTTCATAAATAAAAACAGTATTTCACGATGAGAGGCTCTTCTCCCCTCTCTTTATGGAGATGCTACATGCTTTTTGTCTACATATGAGTGATTGAAGTAGTACAGAGGATTACAGATTGCCAGTAGGAGTGTATCCAGGTTGTGAGTGCATTGTGAAATTTAAGGTTTGCATTCTTTGAAAGCACTGAGTGGAAGAAACCATATGAAATTATCATTTATGTGGTGCTTGTTGAAGTGTTTGGAGTGGTACTGAGCACAGTCACAGCATTGACTTATTGTAAATAGTTGGACTGGATTATTGCATTTGAATATATAAGTATGCATTTTTATTTATTTTTTTAAAGTGTAGTTTTATTTTATTTTTTTTACATAAATGTGCCCCATTATATTGGGGTCTTGTATACTCATAATTGCTGAAGCTGAGTCTAGTTGGAAGAAACAGTGACTGGACTGGATAGAAGCCTCTGTTCGATGGCTATTTTATCACCCATAAGCTGGAATCAAGTTCACCTTCAGGGAGATTTTCAAAAAATCCTCCTATGCAATTCCATATCTTCTGAATAGTACATACCAGCATTCCTCTTGTATCAAATGCTGCACTTCCTCCCAGTACACATGTGGCTGTGGGGGGCCTCACCACAAAAACTGCTAACCCCTCTATCCCCCTCTGTCCTGCTGTTTGAAAGGCAGGCTGGATAATACTAATGTGCACACCCTAGTGGTCCACTCCCAGCCATTTAAACTGTGCCTGTGCACTCTGCTTCAGCTGAGCTGAGTAGCGGCCACACTGGCCCGTTTAAACTGCATGTGTGTGCAGTGCGTTTTCTCCTTCTGTAGCTGAGCTCAGCTAGAGAAGAAGGGAGCACATGGCGCATGTGCACAAATTGAATGGCCTGGAGCAGTCGCTACTAAGTTCAGTTAGAGAAGGAGAGAGCACACTGTGCCTTGCAGAGTTTTAATGGCCTAGAGTGGTGGCTGCTGAGCTCAGCTGGAGAAGGACAGACGCGCTAAGCATGAAGTTTGAGTGGTGGTAAAGTTACACAGATGCGGGTTGTCTTTAACATTATGTTAGACATAATTTGTTCTACCAACTGAAAACCAGAGTTTATAAATCCCTAATATTCTTTTATACATTTTTTAAAAAATAAAACAAACAAAAAAAAAAGCAAAAGAAATAGCCAATTGAAAAAAAGAAGGAAGGTTAATAAACAACTAATTAGGGTTAAAAAAGGAGTTAAAAATAAAATCAAATATTTTTCTTTTAACCACCTCCCAACTGGCCACTGCATAAAAAATAGAGAAAAAAGGGGGGAAAGAAACTGCGCTCTGGTGAAACAAACAACAAAATAACAAAACTAAATAGTTGTGCAAGTTGAAAAGCAGCAATTCCTCTGCGCAACACAAACACAGTAGATGATAAATTGAAAAATTGGAATCGTGCTGAAAACTGACATGTATGTAAATGATCACCAATCAGCAATAAATCCCTGAATGCATATCATACAAAATGTACAAAGTGAATACAAAAATGTGAACATATCAAAGTGACATAACACCAAATTAATTGATATAATGACATGTGAAATAAGTGAAAATAAAATTAATAAATAATATAAATAAGTGAATGCACATGAGTCCATACACATATATGCTTAAATCACCAATGTGATAAGTAAGTAAAGAGTCCATAAAAGGCTGTATGGTCTCTGCTGTATGTAGAGATAGTGCTCAATCCACCACCACAAGTAAACAATGGCCGCTTACCAGAGACTCATGATCCCCCACTACAGAGGATCAGAGAAAGCTTTAAAGGGATAACTCCTCCGGACCACAGCCGATGAGCCGAAAGCCTTGGGATAATGGCACAACCAGGGCGTAGCTACCATGGCATAGATACTCAAACTGGCATGTTTTAGACACCAACCCGCATTAGGAGTGCGTCCAGTGCCCCTGGAGGACGTAACTCTATTACGAAACGCGTAGGGAGGAGCGACACGCTTGCGTCACCTCTCATCGCTGTTGCAGTTACCAGCAGGACGGGTTGGTCTGTGAGCTTACTGGCCGGTGCTCCAGACATTTTAGGGGCTTACTTTACTACCATCATGTGAGTCCAATTACTGTTACTTATTTTAAATAAAGGTAAATGGTTTTACACTATTGGAGCCTTTTATTTTTCATGGTGCATCCATCCTAATGCGGGTTGGTGTCTAAAACATGCCAGTTTGAGTATCTATGCCACGGTAGCTACGCCCTGGTTGTGCCATTATCCCAAGGCTTTCGGCTCATCGGCTGTGGTCCGGAGGAGTTATCCCTTTCAAGCTTTCTCTGATCCTCTGTAGTGGGGGATCATGAGTCTCTGGTAAGCGGCCATTGTTTACTTGTGGTGGTGGATCGAGCACTATCTCTACATACAGCAGAGATCATACAGCCTTTTATGGACTCTTTACTTATCACATTGGTGATTTAGTCATATATGTGTATGGACTCATGTGCATTCACTTATTTATATTATTTATTAACTTTATTTTAACTTATTTCACATGTCATTATATCAATTCATTTGATGTTATGTCACTTCGATATGTTCACATTTTGTATTCACTTTGTACATTTTGTATGATATGCCTTCAGGGATTTATTGCTGATTGGTGATCATTTACATGCATGTCAGTTTTCAGCGCGATTTCAATTTTCCAAAACTGCATAAAAAATGTCTGGCTGAGAGCTTCCTGGATTCTGGAAGATATACCCATACAGCCTCCCACTCCCATACTTTGTGCACGCCCTGTGATCACTGTTTCTTTCCTCTGTGTCAGTAGATCACAGGTTGTCCCTGTACCATGTGTTTGCTGTGACCAATCAAAGGCTGGATGATGCTTGTTTGAGCCATTTCTGAGTATTCATTAGAGTGAACAGCACTATGGTGACATAGTTACATAGTTACATAGTTACATAGTAGGTGAGGTTGAAAAAAGACACAAGTCCATCAAGTCCTACCTATGTGTGTGATTATGTGTCAGTATTGCATTGTATATCCCTGTATGTTGCGGTCATTCAGGTGCTTATCTAATAGTTTCTTGAAGCTATCAATGCTCCCCGCTGAGACCACCGCCTGTGGAAGGGAATTCCACATCCTTGCCGCTCTTACAGTAAAGAACCCTCTACGTAGTTTAAGGTTAAACCTCTTTTCTTCTAATTTTAATGAGTGGCCACGAGTCTTGTTAAACTCTGTTCTGCGAAAAAGTTTTATCCCTATTGTGGGGTCACCAGTACAGTATTTGTAAATTGAAATCATATCCCCTCTCAAGCGTCTCTTCTCCAGAGAGAATAAGTTCAGTGCTCGCAACCTTTCCTCATAACTAAGATCCTCCAGACCCTTTATTAGCTTTGTTGCCCTTCTTTGTACTCGCTCCATTTCCAGTACATCCTTCCTGAGGACTGGTGCCCAGAACTGGACCGCATACTCTAGGTGCGGCCTGACCAGAGTCTTGTAGAGCGGGAGAATTATCGTTTTATCTCTGGAGTTGATCCCCATTGTACTACTATGGTGATCAAACACATTGACTGCTGCACTGATGACTCTGTATGTCAGTGGAGCAGCCAGTGTCTCTCCTATCAATAAAATATAAAGGGAACCACTCCTATGGCCACATCCGTATAATTGAATGGCAAGAAAGAAGAAAAGGGGGTTCAAAAAAGGAGCCCCTGGTCAGACTTTAGAGGCATAACAAAATTAGTGAAGCATAGTCAAAATAATAATATAGTAAACTTTATTGAGTACAAATGCATACATAGCAAAGACAACGACAAAAAGTTAAAAAATCATCTACATAGGAATATACATGATAAGAACCCCGATGCGTCTACGCGTTTCGTAAAAAAACTTCTTCAGGATGCATACAAGTTTAATGCAAGAAAGGGTCTCACTAAAACACAAAAAGAAAAGGTAAGTACAAAAACAATTTAATACCATAAAACAGCAGATGAAACTCAGTAACCTGTGCATAGGGATCTGGTACTACATTGGTTAACCAAGTTACCTTATGAGGAGGTTATAACTTGTTAACCAATGTAGTACCTGATCCTTATGCACAGGTTACTGAGTTTCATCTGCTGTTTTACGATATTAAATTGTTTTTGTACTTACTTTTTCTTTTTGTGTTTTAGTGAGACCCTTTCTTGCATTAAACCTGTATGTGTCCTGAAGAAGATTTTTACGAAACGCGCAGACGCATCGGGGTTCTTATCATGTATATTCCTATGTAGATGATTTTTTAACTTTTTGTCATTGTCTTTGCTATGTATGCATTTGTACTCAATAAAGTTTACTATATTATTATTTTGACTATGCTTCACTAAGTTTGCTATGCCTCTAAAGTCTGACCAGGGGCTCCTTTTTTGAACCCCCTTTTCTTCTTTCTCCTATCAATAGTCACAGTAGTACAATGTCACCAGAGTGACACTGCACTATTCTCGAGACACTATGTAAAACATTTGCCACCAAAACAAGGGTAATGTTGCTATGGTGACATTGTACTGTTGTGGCATCGATCGTGTACAATGGCTTGCTGCTCTGATATCTCTGTATTTTAGTGCAGTCAGCCATTGTCTCTGATCACTACCACAGTTGTACAGTGCAACCAAACCAGGGCAGCCAGTCACAGTCACCAGGTCAGTGTAGGCCAGCAACAGTGTTCCTGATCATCACTACAGAAATCCCAATGTCACCAGACCAGGGTAAGCCAGCAACAGTGTTCCTGAACATCGCTACAGAAATCCCAATGCCACCTGACCAGGGTAAGCCAGCAACAGTGTTCCAGATCACTGCCATACCAGTGCCAGCGTCACCAGACCAGTGTAAGCTAGCAACAGTATTCCAGATCATCACCACACCCGTCTAAGTGTTGTCAGACCAGTGTGAGCCATCAACATTGTTTCTGTTCTCTGCCACACTAATGACAATGCCATCAGTCCCATCAGCAACAATGTTCCCTATCACTAGCCATACCAGTGCCAGTGTCACCAGAACAGCCATCAACATTGTCCTTGATTGCCACCACATCTGCACAGTGTCCCCAGAGCCAGTGCAGCCAGTAACAGTCTTTCGTGATCACCTCCACACCAGGGCAGTGTTGCTTCTGCCTGCAGCCTGTACTGACCCATGCCTGTTTATAGACCATGTTTCTGCCTGCTTTCTGGACCAATCAGTTGCTTGTTTACTGACCATGCATCTGCCTGTTGCCTGCTGCCTGAACTGATCCATCTGTACATCCCACTGACTACGTTTCTGTGAGCCAACCCCTACAGACAACTGCACTCCTGGAACCACAGGAATTCTTTTGTTCTTCCTTACTTGAGTCATCTGAACTTTCTGTCCAGTGAACATGGCAATCCCGGGGGCAGCCACATACAGTAGGCTAACCATGATTGGCTTATAGGAACAGGGATTGCTCCTGGTGATTCTACACTATGCTATGTTCCCTGACTACTCATACAGAGATGACAATTACAGTAAACTCTTTTTGATACAATGTGTTGATTTTAATACAAATGATACAATGTTACTTAATTAGTACAATAACTGGAAAATTCTCACATATGTGGTATCACCATACACGGGAAGAGTAGCAGAATGTGTCTTAGGGTCGGTTCACACTGGGGCGACTTGGGATCCGACTTGTACGCCCTCAAGTCGCCCCAAGTCGCCCCAAGTCGCTTTGTATTTAGATTAACATGGTAGGCAATGGGAGCGTCTTAATTGACACTACTGAAGTCGCTCCGACTTCAGAAAAGGTTCCTGTACTACTTCTATCCGACTTGTAGGCGACTTGTACCCATTCAACTCAATGTAAGTCGCCTGCAAGTCGGATCTCTCTGTAAAGTCAAGCGACTTTGCAGAGAAAACCCCTCCCTCCCCCCCTCCCTCCCAGAGAGGTGATTGGCCACAGGCAAAGTCGCCTGTCATGGAGGCGACTTCAAGTCGCCTCGTAATTTGCCGAAGTCGCGCTGAAGTCGCGCTAAAGTCGCGCTAAAGTCGCGCTGAAGCCGCGTTGAAGTCGCGGTACAAAGTCGCGCTAAAGTCGTGTTGCCCATGTGTGAACCGACCCAAAGGGTAACATTTTAAGAATGCCCATGCTGTGTATGAAATTCAATTCAATTTTAGTCTCATCTGACCATAACCCTTTTTTCCATGTGGCCTCAGAATCTTCAAGGTGTGTTTAAGGTGGTCAGATGAGACAAAAATTTAACTATTTGGCCTCAACACCAAAAGATGTCTCGCGGAAATCCATCCAAATAACACCATTACTACAGTAAAGCATAGAGGTAGTAATATCCTGTTATGGGGGTGTTTCTCTGTAGCAGGAACTGGAGCACTTGTCAGGATAGAAAAAAGGCTGGATAATACACTGTATGTCAGCTTGTTTGGCTGTAATTCTTCTGCGGATTACAGGAGTGCAGTGCGTTCTGCACTCTTGTGACCTGTTTTCAGCATACAGCTGGCTAAAGCCTGCTGTCAGTTGACATCGCAAAACTAGTCCAGGCTCGGGCGAGATCACGACAATGATGCTGGAATCCGCCCACATGCCTGGAATGGCACCTGGCTCAGCCTCTCAGCAAGCCGCTAAGCCAGCCTCTACCCCCCTCTCCACAGCCCAGAGCTCCAGTGAGCAAGGAGGGGGCAGAGCAGAGAGCGGTGACTGACAGTCATCAGCTCTCTGTTCTCGAGGCTCTGGGAACTGAGTGATCGGCAGTGTTTGATTGCTCTGTTCTCACTGTTAGAGCCAGTGGGGGGACAGATGCAGCATCGGAGTGATGCTGCATCCACATAGGTAAGTTTGATGCTGCAGAAAAAAAAAAAAAGCCCATACTTCTCTTTTAAAGCCCATTGAAAATCTGTGGAATGATTTAAAGACTGCAGTCCACAAACGGTCACCATCAAATTTAACTGAACTTGAGCAGTTCTGCAAAGAAGAATGGGCAAATATTGCAAAGTCTAGATGTGCTCAACTCAGTGATTGTGTTTTTGAATTTTTTGTATTTTTTCTGACATGTTGGTATTATATCTTTTACTCGAATGATATAAGTTGCACTAGTAAATACAGCTGGATAAAACAAAAAAGGTGTCAGTCTTCATTTCAGGCTGCAAAGCAACAGAATGTGATTATTTTATATCATTTTTTTTATATAAGTTATTTTATATAAATCTTTTCTATACCCACTGTGTATATATATATATATATATATATATATATATATGCATACCATTGTTTGTAGACGCTATGACTTTCACACAGACTAAATAATATATATCTCAGAAAAAAAATATGTGTATATATTGTGTGTGTATATATATGTATATATATATATATATATATATATATATATATATGCAACCACATTTTTAGTTTTTTAGTTTTACTCCCCCCCCCCTTAAAAGATTTCTGTTTGTTTTTCAACAGTTGTACAGTTTATAGGTCACATTTAGCCCTGGTTCACACTGGGGCGACTTGTCAGGCGACTTAGCCGCCTGACAAGTAGCGTCCCATTCTGTACAATGGAAACGTTTTAATAGGAGTGACGCAAGTCGCTCCGACTTAGAAAAAGGTTCCTGTACGACTTTGGGGGTGACTTGCATTGACTTCTATACAGAAGTCGTTTTGCAAGTCACCGCTCCTATCGTGTCCAGGTCGCCTGAGGCAGTCGCACTGCAAGTCGTGCTGCCTCAGTGTGAACCAACACTAAAGGTGGAAAATGTTCTGAAATGATTTATCTTTGTCTCATTTTTTTACATCACAGAAACCTGACATTTTAACAAGGGTGTGTAGACTTTTTATATCCGCTGTGTATATATATATACACCTACTAAATAATAATATTATTATTATTATACAGGATTTATACACCTATGTGTTTGTTTGTTTTCAACCAGATAATTTAGTAGAATGCATTTAGTCTACATTTATGAAGAAAGGTCATTTATTTACAAAGTTTTAAACAGAAACGTCAAAAATGTCAGTCTTTTTTCCTTTATATAGGAAAACATAAGAAGCCCTGTGGTGGTTACATTTCACCAAAGGAAAGCTCTATCCTTCTCCAAACAATAAAAAAATGTATATAAATCTATGTAATATTAATGTGGGTACAGTGTTGCATGATTGAGTAAATGTCATTCAATATATGACAACTCTGAAGCCTGAAATATGGCATGGGCAGGAAGGGGGTTTAACATGCCGGTCTTCAAATGGTTAAAGTGGTTCTAAAGGCTAACATTTTTTTTTACCTTAATGCATTTTCTGCATTAAAGTATGTTACAACTAGGCGGGACAATGCTGAGCCTATGTCCTCTCCGCTAGTCCAGCATACCTCTGTCACCTCACTCCCACTGAGAGAATGGGGTCCTGCCATGCATTTAGCACACTCATGTGTGCACTTATTAACTCCTTCACTCCTTTACCATGTGGCAAGGCTATGGGTCTCTGTACCACATGTTCAGTCCTGGTTACTTCAGGAAACTGACCACTGGGGAGGAAGCCAGACCACAGACCCCTCCCCAATGGAGGACCTGTCACCCACACCAGGCATCACACTTCAAGACTGGCTGTAATGTACCTTGCACTAGTTCTTGGTTATCCATAGCAACTTGGTAATGAGTTAACCCTTTAGTAGTGGCTTTGCTTCATACCCCACATGTGCTTTACTGACCCTTGTTCTTTTATATGCCAGGAAACTCCATGCACCCCTTTAAATGACTTCAGACCAGGCTTAGAACAGTTGATGCAACTTTACTTGTTTTGCGACAAAGTCCAACATGAAAAATTTAGTGCAACATACCCTAACTGATTCAGCTAGGGTGTCCAGGCATACCTCTACAAGGTAGTAGTCCAATAGTAGCATCTTCTTTGTCTTAGTAGTCCTCTGGCTTCCTGGGCGCAGCAGTCCCATTCAGTGCTCCATGGTAGCTACAGCATCTCGAATCCTGGAGATCAGGAAGAGCCCCGAACATGACCTTCCCCCTCTTTTATATAACAGGGTGAATAGGTAGGGTCCAAAAGAGGTGCAAAACCCCTTCATTAAACCCTTCCCCAGCCTGGGTCTGCCAACCAACATTCTGTAGGCAACCTACATGCAGGCATTATTCATACAGGAGCCACTGTTAGCACACAACGCTTCAGATTACACAGGGAAACAGTGAAGATTGAGGGATGGGAGCCTGTGTGATATGGAGAATGCCCAAACCAGAAACCCTGAATAACAATTGAACAGTTGTTATAAAAGCTACACCAGGAGTTGGTTTGGACCGCAACATCACACTGGGAAAGCACATGCCCATGCTCTGAGATGGCAAGCCCATATTGCGTTCAATGGTTTGCCAACCCGCCATCCCAGAGCATCAGAGTGCATGGAGCCGCATAAGCCAATGTTTGCTCTGTAGCGCCAGCTTCTGTCCCAGGCTTAATGATACCAAGTGCACCTCATCTCAGACCTTTCTAGCAGCGTGGAAAGCGATGCCAGCAGAAGTTGGAAGAGGAAAAGGTCAGTGTTTTAGACATCACATACGTTGCACTTTTGCAATGGGCATATTAGCACGTATAAAAAAGGGGTTATTAGGCTGCTTTCACCCTGATCTGCAGATGTGGATTTCCCGCTGGTTAGCTGCACTGTGCCATTATTATATCCTGTGGGTTTGGTGTGCTTTCAGAAAGTGCACCACACTGGCAAGATGTAATAGAAGTCTATGGCTCAGTGCAGCTAACCCGCAGGAAAGCCGCAGGTGCCCTTTGCTGGACCTGCGGTGTTGATAAACTGCAGCGCATCAATGTGAAAGCAGTCTAATAGAGGGCTCAGGAATGTAAGGACTTGTTTGAATTTGCAATTGGCGGAGGTAAAACCCCATAGTTCATTGTGGACTGTTACCCGTTACCAAATCCCTCTTCCATAGGCTGAGCATCTCTGAGCTACACTGTCCAGTTTAAACCAGATAGGTGTTTGCTTTTTGTTTGCAGTGGTTACATAATGATATTTCACCTTTAACAAAGTAAGCAAATAAACTGACGATAAATCACTTGTAATTTTGATTGTTATCAACATGAACAAGTTTTTTTAGAGCTTGAAGTATTTCAAATCGCCCATTATTACCATGTGCTTTCAGTATTGAGGCCTCATATAACATAGTTGTAGTCTCCGGATTTACACAGAATATTTATGGAGACAGAACACATAATTAGTTCAGTGGGTGAGAATTAGCATGAATACCTTTTCACAGCTGTTTCATCTGACTTAAATATAGGAATTATATATCCAGCAGATTTTAAGAAAATACCATTTGGTGAAAATGAGGATAATTATATATACTTTCATGCACATTTTCCCTTTTGCTTCTGTCTGGCTCAATTATTGTAGCTTAATGATACACATAGACAGATATTCTTAGTTAAAAAAAATCCTGATATATCAAATAGTGACTGGAATTGTAAAGTCATATGTCAGAAAATCCAGGTTTGGAATACACCATGGAAAATTATAATACTACACCAACAGGTCATGCCTGATGGGGGAATGTGGATATGAATACAGGATCTTATGGAAAGATAAAAAAACAGCTCTCAACAGGGAACACCAGACATATTTACAAAGCATATCTAGCTTGTCTTTGGCTGAAATGCGGCATTAAACATGCAAATGTTAACCCCTCTCTTGGAAAAATATGCTTACAGTCTATGTAAGATATTATAGATTTTGTTTTCTCTTCGGTGCTGTACAAGAGCTTAAACTAAACAGCAGAACGTACAAAGGAGAGATTTAGTGCAGATTTTATCATGCCACCGCCAGCAATACCACAACCAAGCTGTACGCAGCAGTTTATCTGCAGTTTAATTGAATATGACTTGATGAAAATGGACATGTTTTGTGAAACAAGGACCTCTCTGAAGAATTCACTAGCACACATTTAAAAGCATATGGCTCATCAGCAGCTACAATCAATCTAATGGACATAAAAAAACATCCTATTTCTATCTGCTTTCTCTTCTTGTTGCACCCCAGTTGTGGGCAAGCATGCAAAGTTTTGTTCATTTGCTTATGAAAGAAACTAAAAAGAAACAAAATTGTCCTCACTTCCTGTCCTGAAAAAGAAACAAAATTGTCTTCACTTCCTGCCCTGAGAAAGAAATGAAATTGTCTTTACTTCCTGTCCTGAGAAAGAAATGTAATAGTCTTCACTTCCTGTCCTGAGAAAGAAACAAAATTGACTTCACTTCCTGTTCTGTTAACACAATAGGAAGTGAGAGGAAATCTTTCCTAAGTGAGGGAAATCTCCTCTTATATAGTTGTCTCTAGACAAGGTATCGCCAATTCATCATTTTCCTTCTATTCTTTCTGTTCTGATGACTACACACATGGATTTTCACTATTAGTCTTGTTGCCACTGGTCAACAGAGAAATAAAATGGTGAATCTTCCTAGGGGGACATAAACAGAGTGAAAAAAATAAATAAAGGTTAAAACTATATTAGGTTTTGGGTGTCCTCCAAAATCCTCCAAAACCCCCCCCCCCCCCAAAAAAAAACAATGCTGAAAAAATATACGTACATATAACAATCCAAGGGTACCACTGGACCCAAAGGGTTTCATTCAAATAATTGTACCTATATACCCTAACCTCAGAATAAAACCCTCAAAATTAAAATTGATCCACCAGATCACCAATAACAGAACCCTCAAGTATAAAGTTATTGGTTTAGAGATGCTATGATTTAGAATATGAATTC
This sequence comes from Aquarana catesbeiana, assembly GCF_042186555.1. Taxonomy (NCBI): domain Eukaryota; kingdom Metazoa; phylum Chordata; class Amphibia; order Anura; family Ranidae; genus Aquarana; species Aquarana catesbeiana. The sequence continues at coordinate 307,389,201 of NC_133327.1, read as the reverse complement.
AAATAATGGTTCATCACACCATAGATTATCAATCCTGATAATCCTTTGTCACCAACTCGTGACAAAGGACTGGCCAATCTCACATAGCGCTGTCACTTACGTAACAATGCCTCTTTCAGCCTCACCTGGCACAAAGATTTTCCACCCCGCGGTGCCACAGTCTAAGTGCCAACAGACTGAGAGCAATTGTCACTGGGTTAAGATAACTAAGCAATTAACCCTTTAAACTGCCACCCCTACCTTTTTACCAAGAAGGAGGACTCCCACAATCTTAGCAATAACAACTATGATTTTAAAATGAACATCTGTACACACTTTTTCCACAGACACGTATATTCAGACATTTATCATATACAGTAGTGCTCTTCAAGAGACAGGGATTCTTTTAGTTTGCATTTAGAGTCTTCAACACTCTCCAAAATAGGGTTTAATAATGAAAAGATCAAAATGGTGCAAAACAAATATTTACAAAACAGGAATGGGTTGCAGAAGTGAACCACACCATGCGCATGTAAGAGCTGGTAGCTTCAGCTAATGAAAATGATTCTAAGTTCAGGGAGATATGGGTGCAGTATCTATACTCTTATCTTTTATGAGTTAATAGACCTGGCACCTGCAGGTTTGCAAGATAACTGAAATACATCACAGGTGATATCATTTGCTGCTCGGTGATTGCAGTATTCTAGTTTGCATCTCCCCATGGTAATACATAAAACCTGGCCTGTTATGCCCCGTACACACGGTCGGACTTTGTTCGGACATTCCGACAACAAAATCCTAGGATTTTTTCCGACGGATGTTGGCTCAAACTTGTCTTGCATACACACGGTCACACAAAGTTGTCGGAAAATCCGATCGTTCTAAACGCGGTGACGTAAAACACGTACGTCGGGACTATAAACGGGGCAGTGGTCAATAGCTTTCATCTCTTTATTTATTCTGAGCATGCGTGGCACTTTGTCCGTCGGATTTGTGTACACACGATCGGAATTTCCGACAACGGATTTTGTTGTCGGAAAATTTTATAGCCTGCTCTCAAACTTTGTGTGTCGGAAAATCCGATGGAAAATGTCCGATGGAGCCCACACATGGTCGGAATTTCCGACAACACGCTCCGATCGGACATTTTCCATCGGAAAATCCGACCGTGTGTACAGGGCAATAGTGGGCCCTGAGGGTAGGGTTGATGACCACTGCTCTATAATAGCTACACTAGCTTGACGTTTTGGGCTAGGTATCATTTTAATGAATTATTAGTTAGCTAAAAGTCTTTGTATAGCTCTATATAGGTAAAGGTACTGATACAAAAGCCATTCCCCTCTATAATAAACTAGGAAGGGTGGTTTGGCCGCCTCCTTAATTGGATGTCTTTAATTCCCCCACTCCACCCCTTTTCAATGGACTGGGTTAGTAAATTACAAATAATTCTTACGGCTTGATAAACGAACCCATAAAAGGTTACACATATGTATATGTGTAAGATGACCTGATTCTTTGTCATACAATGATCACATATGAAGGGGTTACTGGAACCAAACCAGAGTAGGTCTGCTTTAATATTCGGGAAGTACATTCAAAAATTGCTCGACTAGTTTCACGCTCTGGACACGCTTCTTCTGGAGCTATAGGAATCTAGGGTTTATTGGACACTTGGAATCTACAGAGCCAGGAGAGGTTTTCAGTGAGTGTAGACTAAATGCTAGGCCAGCAACATCCAAAGCTCATTGCATGTGGCCCATGGCATGTGTCCTAGGCTCTGGAGTTCCCAGGGGTGACAAAATCCTGCCTCTGGACATGTCATGGGCCTCATGCAATGAGCTTTGGATGTTGATGGGGTTTGTTTGCCAAGCCATTTGAATCCTTAGTAATCTACCAACCCAGTCCATCGAGGTTCAGTTTGAACACTGGACTGTATGGTTGGTCACTGAGACATGTTTTAAAAACACTCACGTAGGTAAATGTTTTTTATCTTTGTCCTAGTCTTTTTTCATCAACGATTTGTAATAAATAAACATTTTTATTTTTTAACAAAAAGAATAATATGCCTGACAAATAATTGTTTTCCAATCCTTGTATCTACATGAATATTTTAGGATGTGGCATAGTGTATTACTAATTGTGCTGTCCACAGTACCACCCTGTGGTGACAACACTAACATATCCATATTACTCCATGGTCACCAGATACAGTTTTTTGCATGCCCAGTATGTGATATAATTACAGCTCTAACCAGGGAAACAACCCTGGCAGCGGGTCTGGAACAGTCTCTCTAGCAAAAAAGGGGCACAGCAACAACAGTCTCTCTTCCAGGATTTCTCTCAGGCCTACTCACTGTGCCTCTGACTACCTGGATGCCTCCTTCCATTTTCAGCTCACACTGCACCATGAGCCTCCTGATAAGGTCCTCTTTGGACGTTGCCTGGTTGTTCCTGCAACTTGGGGGTGATCCTTCAGCTCTTTGGCGAGCCAGAAACATCCAGAACTCTTTGCAGCTTCTTAGAGCCTTGGAAGGCTTAACCGTACTTCCAGGCTGGGTCACTCTCCAGCAGAACAAAAAACTTCCTTTACCTTCCTTGGTTGAGCCAAATATTGTTTCATTTGTATCTCACATGCTTCTCCTCCCAGGCATTGCAGCTCACAGTTGGAGGATTTCAGTAACAAAAGCAGGGTTGTCAATTCAGAAAGCAGTGGGCATATCTAGGTTTCGCCAGGTAATGATTGACAAACTACAGGTCTGTGATTCAGCAGTGACAATGATGATAGTGCTCTATACACCACACCCTATATATACCTCTCTGCCCTCTGCTGGTCATTCTCCCGACCAGGGATTTGCTGAGGCTGTATATCAGGTCAGCCCAGTCTCTACCTTCTCCACCCACTACGTTCCAAAGATTTCTGGAAACATAGGGGGAGACAGGCAAGCTTGCAGCTGCAGTGTTCAGAGCAGACCTAACTAATCAAATAAGCTCCACTGACTACAGCAGTGCCCAAAAATATCTAAATTTACATTAACTATACTAGCACCTAACTAGGAGGGTGCTACATATGAAAAACCCATGACCCCAATAATCCAGTAGGGTTAATAATGACTCTTAAAAAGTTTTACTTTTTTAACTCTAGACTGGCATGTCCCATTAGGTTGAGAACTTAGTACTGGACAGACCGCATCAATTTACTGTTTACTTTTTACAATTCTTAAAGTGTTTGCCACCCCAGTGTTTCATGTTCCTGATATCTGTCTGCTGTACCATGTACTTACATTAAAAAGTATCCTGTTCTCTTTGTATTGCTTACTTTGTGTGCAATCCCTGGTTCTCCTGCCAGTCCCTCTGCTTTCCTATCAAAAACTGACCACACCAAGCGGGAGAACACATCATGGTCAGTTCTCTAGTTATGCTGGGAACCCAGCCTGCTCTCCACCAATGATCAGACTTGTCCTGACTCCTGACATGCCCTCCCTTTTTTTTATATCTATACACAAATGCTTTGCCTTTCATTGATATTTTAAAGTTAATGGGTTGTTTTACAAGGTGATTGTTTAATAAACAGATGATTCATTTCCAGTTCAGTAGGCCATGCTTAACCACTTCCTGCCTGGCCTATAGCAGAATGACGGTCGGGCGATGGTTCAGTTATCCTGACTAGGCATCATATGACGTCCAGCAGGATAGCATGTCGGCGTGTGCCCGCGGGGGGCGCACAGCGCGGCAATCAGTGGTGCTGTGTGTCACTCTGACACACTGCATCTCCGATCATAGTAAGGAGCCTCTGACGGAAACGCCTGTCAGTGCCCATCAAAGTGCCAATCAGTTCCCACAACAGTGCCAATCAGTGCCCACCACAGTGCCAATCATTGCCATCAATAAAAGCTGTCAGTACCTTATAATCAGTGCTGCCCATCAGTGGCATCTATTAGTGTCCATCAGTGCCACCTGTCATTGCCTATCAGTGCCACCTGTCAGTGCCCATCATGCCACCTAGCAGTGCCCATCAGTACCGCCTATCAGTGCCCATTAGTGCTGCATATCAGTGCCCATCAATTCTACATATCAGTGCCGCCTGATATGGCCGACAGTGAAGGAGAAAACAAAATTTTATAACAGAAACAAAGAAAAACTTTTTTTCTTTTCAAACATTTTGGAATTTTTAGTTTGTTTAGCAAAAAATAAAAACCCCAGAGGTGATCAAATACCACCAAAAGAAAGCTCTATTTGCGGGAAAAAAATGATACAAATTCAGTTTGGGTACAGTCTTACATGACCGCGCAATTGTCATTCAAAGTGCGACAGCGCTGAAAGCTGAAAATTGTCCTGGGCAGGAAGGGGGGAAAGTGCCCGGTATTGAAGTGATTAATTAATGGGCACATGGGCTATTATGAATGTGGAAGGGGACAGAACAGAACTGGGGTAAACATTTACTCATTTTGGTTAAAAAAAAAATCTCCAAAAAATTTAACATAATATGGACTGGGTCTAGCAAGCAACCAATATTCTTGGATATCTTTGAGTTGGCTTGATCCAGGTTGTATATCAATATACACAGTTCAGTTTTCCCATTCTTGGATTAAGTACCTAAAACCTAAGATTTTCTTACCCAAAAAAAAAAAAAAAAAGCTTTATACAGACCCTATGAGGTAAACCCCTTTGCAATCCTCATGCATAATTCAATAATTCAATAAGCATTCGTTAGAGGTATTTCATATTGTCAATAACTAATTAACTGCAAGATGGTCAGGCATCCTGACATATGTTTGGGAGTGAACTGGGAGCAAACTACCAAATCTCAGAAGTTAGCTCTGCCTGCGCCTTACAATACAACTTGGATTCTGACATCCATAAAAGAAAGCTGGTCTTTATTACCGAAACTAATGTTGACTTTATTTATTTATGTATATTTAAACTGCAGATGTATTACTTTGTTTTTGCACAAAAGATCGATTACCACTATTTATAGTACAACTAAGGGCTGAAAGTGTATACAATTACAAAATCTGGTTACTAAAACATGCAATAATCTCATAAAGTAAACAAAAAACGTAATTTACTTTCCTTGCTTAACCACTTACAGACCGGAAGATCTGGCTGCTTAATGACCAGGCCATTTTTTGCTTTAACTGACAATTGCATGGTTGTACGACGCTGTACCCAAACAAGATTAACATTGTTTTTTTCCCCACAAATGGAGCTTTCTTTTGGTGGTATTTGATCACCTCTGCGGTTTTTTTTTTTTGCGCTATAAACAAAAAAAGAGCGACACTTTTGAAAAAAAAAAAACAGTATTTTTTACTTTTTGCTATAATAAATATGCCCAAAAATGTTTTTAAAATACAAACTTCTTCCTCAGTTTAGGCCAATATATATTCTTCTACATATTTTTGGTAAAAAAATCGAAATAAGCGTATATTGATTGGTTTGCGCAAAAGTTATAACGTCTAAAAACGATGGGAAAGATTTATGGCACTTTTATGGCATTTTTATTATTAGTTTTTTTTTTTTTACTAGTAATGGCGGTGATCTGCGATTTTTAGCAGTATTGAGACATTGCGACGGACAGATTGGACCCTATTGACACATTTTTGGGACCATTGGCATTTATACAGTGATCAGTGCTATAAAAATGCACTGTTTATCGTGTAAATGTCACTGGCAGGTAAGGGGTTAAAACTAAGGGGACAATCAAGGGATTAAATGAGTGTTCCCTTGGGTGTGTTCTAACTGTGGGGGGGATAGGACTGACTAGAGGAAGAGACGTATAGTTTACCCTACTTAGTAGTCTCTTCTCTCCTGACAGAACAGGGATTTGTGTGTTTACATACACAAATCCCTGTTCCTGCTCTCGTACATGCAATTGCACGTGGCTTGCAGTGATTTGGCCATGCGCATCGGATTTCTTAAGGGCTATCGCCCTTAAAGGTACAGACGTACCCGTACAGTGATTCGATTCCACTTTGCCAAAGTATATCGACGTGAGCCAGTCGGCAAGTGGTTAAAGGGTAACTCCACTTTCGTGGGGAAAAAAAATAGCAAATAAAGAAAAATAATATAGCGCATATAATTGTGACACTAATCATATTGTAATTGAATGTTAATAAAAATGACATTTCCTTTTCAATCTGCAGCCAATGTCATCTTCTGAGAATACATTGCAATATGGCTACCTGGAGTTGTTCTGTACACAGAATGTGTACTGCCCACTCCCCAAAAACATCACTTCCTGCTTGTGTGATTGGCTCACCAATTTTCCAAGAAGTCTGCCCTAAGATACAAGTCAGATTTCAGGCATTCCCTACAACAGAAAATGTCATTTTTGGGGAGATACTTTCAATAGGAACCTGTCTAAAGGGATGCAAGCTCAGCAGATTTCCTCATTAGTGTTGTGCAGCTGCACACCTGACAGTTAATTATGAAACCACTCCCATTAGACTCACTCAGAAAAGAGGCACAGAGAATCACACAGGGATTTCTTCAGAATCACAAAAGGTAGGAATCTGCAACAAAGTTTGTTATAATCCTTGCAATGTATATAGATCACCCAGAGGGGAATGCTTTTTTATTAACAAAAGTGGAGTTACTCTTTAAGCCAAATATTGTTTCATTTGTGTCTCACATTCTTCCCTTCCCGGGGATTGCAGCCCACAGTTGGAAGGTTTCAGCAACAAAAGCAGAGTTGTCAATTCAGAAAGCAGTGGGCATGACTAGGTTTAGCTATGTGATGACTGACAAACTACATCTGTGATTTAGCAATGACAATGATGATAGTGTAGCCAGATACCAAACTACAATAGTATGAGACAAAGACTTTGCTCTGAAAACATCTGTCCTACAGCCCTCTGCTGATTTGTTAATGTTGCTGCACCATTCTCCAATGGTTAGCAAGGGGAGAATTGAATAATTTCAAGCTTATAGACTCTAATAAAGAGCACCTGGAATGTAGTCAAGATGACGGACATTTTAATGAAGCAAATGTCTTTCTAAATTACAAATCCCTTAGGCCTGTGTGCAGCAGGAAGCGCCAAGAGGGCTTTATATTCTTTGCCCAGGAAAAGCCTGCACTCTTGACATCCTGTGGATCTTAGCAGTACAGACCTGTTAGAAAAAGCCACTCAAGGAGGCCTGGGAGTAAACTCCAGTTGCAGGGGTTGGAAGCGCTACCCACACTGTGCACAGATTGTCTTTAGCCAAGAGACCTGCACTTCCTCTAAAATAGCTGAACAGTAAGTTGAGACACCACCATGTTAGGACCAGCTTAAGAGAGGCCCCCTTTCCACCCCAAGACTCTACCATTTCAGCAAGAGTTGATGACTGGGCTGCTGGGCCATTTGTACTCAAAACCCACCAGAGATTTCTATTGTATAACCTAATCTCCCCTTACTGCAATTAAAGGGTGCAGTAACATTACAGTGTACCTACCTGCCTAATGAGTGTTCTGTATTATCTAGTTAAACTGCATCTGACTGCCCACAGAATATAAGCAACACCTCTAGTGCACCAACGGTCATTTAAAAAGGCTCCAATGTTAGCCAGAGGAAGAACCTTCCTAGAGACTGCTCCTCTTGCTAAAACATAATCCCCTTTATTTGTTTCCTTTTCTTGGTGTTTATGCTGTCTAACAGTGATTGTGTTCTCCCCAACCAGTCTTAGCCTAGCACAACCACCATTAGGACACGCAGGGGATATAGCCCTAGTATCATTGTATAACATATACTCATTGCTTGTTTGGTGCTCAGGGTGGTATTGTTTATGCTTATCTGAGGGGCTTTTACGCCCATTTATGTCCACCCTTTTCTCTCCCCTGATTGTTAACTACCCTGTGTGCTGAGCTGTGTGAACATACATGTTGTTGGCTTGCCTTTGTCTAATAACATCTTTCTTTTTTTCTTTTGGGGGGCAGAGGACACTACAGTGGGGAGAGATGTGAAGGGGGCAGAGGAAACTATTTTGGGGGTACAGGACACTACAGTGAGGGGGGTGATGTGAAGGGGGACAGAGGACACTATTTTGGGGGGTACGGGACACTACAGTGGGAGGGTTGATGTGAAGGGGCAGAAGACATTGCATTGGGGGTACAGGACACTACAAGGGGGTGGGTGATGTGAAGGGGGGCAGAGGACACTCTATTGGGGGGTACAGGACACTACAGTTGGGGGATAGAGAACACTGCTATGGGGCAGAGGACATTACAGTGGGGGGGGGTGATGTGAAGGGGGGCAGAGGACACTGTTTTGGGGGGTACAGGGCACTACAGTAGGGGGTAATATAAAGGGGGGAGAGGCTGCTGCTTTGTGGGGACATCATTGTGGTGGGAGGGGGCAGAGAACACTGCTATGGGGGGCAGAGAACACTGCAATGGGCAGAGATGTGAATGGGGCAGAGGGCGTTATTTTGGGGGGTACAGGACACTACAGTGGGGGGGGTTGATGTGAAGGGGCAGAGGACATTGCATTGGGGGGTACAGGACACTAAAGGTGGGTGGGTGATGTGAAGGGGGCAGAGGACACTCTATCGGGGGGTATAGGGCACTACAGTTGAGGGGTAGAGAACACTGCTATGGGGGCAGAGGACATTACAGTGGGGGGAGGGTGATGTGAAGGGGGGTAGAGGACATTGCATAGGGGGGTACAGGACACTACAGGGGGTGGGTGATGTGAAGGGGGGTAGAGGACACTCTATTGGGGGTACAGGGCACTACAGTTGGGGGTAGAGAACACTGCTATGGGGGCAGAGGACATTACAGTGGGGGGGGAGGGGGAGGGTGATGTGAAGGGGGGCAGAGGACATTGCATATTGGGGTACAGAACACAGGAGGGGTGGGTGATTTGAAGGGGGGCAGAAGTTTGGGGGAGGGGGGGTACAGGACCCTACAGTTGGGGGGGTGAAGGGGCAGAGGACACTATTTTGGGGGGTACAGGACACTACAGGAGTGGTGGGTGATGTGAAGGGGCAGAGGACACTATTTTGGGGGGTACAGGACACTATAGTGGGGAGGGTGATGTGAAGGGGGCAGAGGACACTGTTTTGGGGGGTACAGGGCACTACTGTGGGGGGTAATGTAAAGGGGGCAGAGGATGTTGCTTTGGAGGGGGGGTTGATGTGAAGGGGCAGAGGACACTATGTTGGGGGGTACAGAACACTACAGTGGGGGGTGATGTGAGGGGGGGCAGAGGACACTATTTTGGGGGTACGGAAAACTACAGTGGGGGTGATGTGAAGGGGGCAGAGGACACTATTTTGGGGGTACGGGACACTATGGGGGGGTTGATGTGAAGGGGGCAGATTACATTGCATTAGGGGGCTCAGGACATTCCAGGGGGGTTGACATAAAGGGGGGCAGAGGACACTATTTTGAGGGTACAGGCCACTACAGTGAGGGGATGATGTGAAGGGGGCAGAGGACACCATTTGGGGGTAAAAGACACTACAGTGGGGGGTGATGTGAAGGGGGGCAGAGGACAATATTTTGGGGGTACATGTGAAGGTGCAGAGGACATTGCATTGGGGGGTACAGGACAATACAGGGGGGTGAGTGATGTGAAGGGGGGCAGAAGACACTATTTTGGGGGTACGGGACACTACAGTGGGGGGGTTGATGTGAAGGGGCAGAGAACATTGCATTGGGGGTACAGGACACTACAGGAGGGGTGGGTGATGTCAAGGGGCAGAAGACACTATTTTGGGGGTATGGGACACTACAGAGGGGGGGTTGATGTGAAGGGGCAGAGGACATTGCATTGGAGGGGACAGGACACTACAGGGGGATTGGATGTGAAGGGGGGCAGAGGACACTATTTTGGGGGGTATGGGACACTACAGTGGGGGGGTTGATGTGAAGGGGGGCAGAGGACACTCTATTGGGGGGTACAGGACACTATAGTTAGGGGATAGAGAACACTCCTATGGGGGTCAGAGGAAATTGCAGTGGGGGGGAGGGTGAGGTTGATGTGAAGGGGGGCAGAGGACACTATTTTGGGGGTACAGGACACTACTGTGAGGGGGTGATGTGAAGGGGGGCAGAGGACATTGCATAGGGGGGTACAGAACACTACAGGAGGGGTGGGTGATGTGAAGGGGGCAGAGAACACTACAGTGAGGGAGTGATGTGAAGGGGGCAGAGGACACTGTTTTGGGGGGTACAGGGCACTACAGTGGAGGGGTAATGTAAAGGGGGCAGAGGATGCTGCTTTGGGGGGACATCACTGTGGTGGGAGGGGGCAGAGAACACTGCTATGGGGGGCAGAGAACACTGCAATGGGGAGAGATGTGAAGGGGGCAGAGGGCGCCCCCTTCAAAAAGGAAAATCCTTTCTACCAGTTACCTGAGAGTGGTAACAACAGATGCCAGCCTTCTGGGCTGGGGAGCAGTCCTAGAAGAAGCGTCTGTCCAGGGAAGATGGTCCAAATCAGAAATGACCTTGTCCATCAATATTCTAGAGATTCGGGCAGCTCGTCTGGCCCTGAAAACCTGGATGCTCAGATTACGGAATTGTCCTGTCCGGATCCAATCTGACAATGCCACAGCAGTGGCCTATATCAATCACCACCACGAGAAGTCGTGTGGCCCAGAGAGAGGTGAATCATATCCTACCTTGGGCAGAAGACAACATTCCTTGCCTATCGGCAGTCTTCATTCCAGAAATAGAGAATTGGCAGGCGGACTACTTGAGTCGCCAATAGTTGTTCCCGGGAGAATGGTCTCTTCACCCCGACATCTTTCTATCAATATGTCAAAGATGGGGAATTCCGGACTTGGATCTGTTTGCGTCCAGGTTCAACAAAAAGATCAACAACTTTGTGTCAAGGACAAAGGATCTGCTGGCATGCAGAACAGATGCCTTGGTTTTTCAGTGGGATCAGTTTTCACTGATCTATGCGTTCCCTCCTGTTCTGTTGCTTCCGCACCTTCTTCGCAGGATCAAGCAGGAAGGAAAGGAGGTGATTCTTGTGGCCCAGGAGATCTTGGTATGCAGAGATCGTAAAGATGGCGGTAGGGGACCCATGGACCCTACCACCACGGCCAGACCTTCTCTCGCAAGGGCCGGTATTCCATTCTACCTTACAAACGCTAAATTTAACGGTTTGGCTATTGAGACCCACATTTTGAAAGACCTGGGCTGTCAGGTTCAGTAGTTTCTACTTTGGTTAATGCTAGGAAACCGGCCTCCAGAGTCATATATTATAGAGTCTGGAAGGCATATGTCTCCTGGCGTGAATCCATGGGTTGGCACCCCAGGAAGTATGTCATAGGTAGGATCCTTGTATTTCTACAGATGGGATTAGAAATGAAGCTGGCTTTGAGTACTATCAAAGGCCAGGTGTCGGCCTTATCGGTATTTTTCCAACGACCACTTGTTTCGCACTCTCTGGTTCGTAGCTTTATTCAAGGGGGATTAATCCTCCAGTTAGGTCACCCCTGAACCCCTGGGACTTGAATTTAGTCCTGTCGGCATTACAGAAACAGCCTTTTGAGCCTATACAAGATATTACCTTGGTCCTTTTGACAAGGAAATTAGTCTTTCTGGTTGCCATATCATCTGCAAGAAGAGTATCAGAGTTGGCTACTCTTTCTTGTAAAGAGCCATATTTGATTATTCATAAGGATAAGGTTGTATTATGTCCTCATCCTAATTTCCTACCAAAGGTAGTGTCAGGTTTTTATTTAAACTAGGATATTGTTCTGCCTTAATTTTTTCCAGAACCTCGTTCTGCGGAAGAAAGGTCACTACATTCTCATGATGTGGTGAGAGCAGTCAAGGTCTACTTGAAGGCGACTGCTCAGATTCGCAAAACAGATGTTTTGTTTGTGTTGCCAGAAGGTCCTGAGAGAGGACAGGCAGCATCGAAATCTACTATTTCTAAATGGATTCGTCAAGTGATTGTTCAAGCTTCTGTTTTAAAGAGAAAAATTCTACCTTTTCATATTAAAGTGCACTCCACCAGGGCTGTTAGTACTTCCTGGGCAGTGCATCACCAAGCCTCCATTGCTCAAATCTGCAAGGCCGCAACTTGGTCTTCAGTCCATACATTTACCAGATTCTATCAAGTAGATGTAAAAGGTTTATGAGGATATCGCCTTTGGGCGCAGTGTACTGCAGGCAGCAGCATAAATCCTCTAGTCTCATGGTGCCCTACTTTTGTTGTGCCACCCTCCCTTCAGTTGGCATTGCTATTGGACATCCCACATAGTAACTACTATGGCTCTGTGTCCTGTGATGTACGATAAGAAAATAGGATTTTTAAAACAGCTTACCTTTAAAATCCTTTTCTTTGAAGTACATCACGGGACACAGAGGTCCCTCCCTTCTTTTTGGTATACACGTGTATTGCTTTGCTACAAAACTGAGGTACTCCCAGTAGTGGGAGGGGTTATATAGGGAGTGGACTTCTTGTCTTGGGGTGTGCCAGTGTCCATCACCTGAAGGTGGCCTATAACCCACATAGTAATTACTATGGCTCTGTGTCCTGTGATGTACTTCAAAGAAAAGAATTTTAAAGGTAAGCTGTTTTAAAAATCCTATTTTCTTATCGTACATCACAGGACACAGAGCCATAGTAGTAGTTTTTTGTGCTCCTGAGCTGCTGCTCTTTGTGTTCATTCACACAGAGAATGTGGCTCCGCCCTGCACCCACCCCCGCTCTCTCCTCATTAGCTCACTGGCTGTCATTGACTGTAGCGGGTGACAGAGCCGTTGGCTCCCGCTGCTGTCTCAGCCAATGAGGAGGAAGAGACCCAGGAGCGATGCTGCTCTCACGCACATGGCTATATCGAGATGGTGCTCAGGTAAGTATTGGGGGGGGGGAGCTGCTGCACACAGTAGGTTTTTTTACCCTACATTACACGGTAAAAAAAAGTTTGAGTCTTTACGAGTCTTTGGTGCTGCAATTAATCACCCATTGCCCTAAAATCACATTCAAGCCAAAACTAAATTTAAAGTATTATTAAACACACAACGTTTTTAGTTAAATACATGTAATTAGCGAAACATGACACTGCATTTTTTTGCACTGCATGCGTGTGTCCAAATGATACATACTCCGCTGCTCACTGCTGCCAGCTCCAGGTCCACTCCATTCCTGGCGCCAATTTCACTGAACTTCTGGGTAGTGAAGCACACCCCCTAAGAGCCTCACACATGCACAGTGCACTAGGGATTGCACAGGCTCCAGCTACTAGCAATAACTTCCAGGGAGGAGGTGGGAGTGGCTTGCTGTCAGGGCTCTTTCTGTGGTTGCAAGGACACCCTTCCACAGTATGAGTGTCAGTACCTGGTTCACCTGCTGGTGGGACTGTGGGTCTCTGGGCTGAAAGCTGTAGTTCCAGTGACCACCAATGGGTGTCTCCCAGGAGCCAGCAGGTTCCTGCAATCAGTTTTACCTGGCCCCAGCTGCTGGGAGGATACCTAAGTCCCACCTCTGCTATTGCAACTTTCCTTCAGTGTTTTGATTGCCATGCTTGCTGGCAGATCCTTATGCCTGTTTAACCTGCTCCTGAGCTAGCCTTGCATCCTGTACCCTGCTGCTTTACTTCTGCTCCTTGTTCCTGTACCCAGTCCTGATTCTCCCTTTTTCTTGCATTGCCCCTGTTAACCTTGCTTCCCATATTGCATATATTTGTACATATTATATATAGTTAGTTTGCTATGATTCAGCTACTTTTGGTTGTGGGTCACTGGGTCATGGTGTGTGCATGTCTTTTTGCTTGCTGTTAATAAATTTACTTCATTATACATTGTTTGGTCCCAGTTTCCTTGTGTAGCTAGTAGCTACATATATCTGGTCATCTCCTGTCTAGATTCCTGACAACGAGCCAAAAGCGCACATGCACAGGTGGCTTCATTGAACCCTGCAATGGACAGGAGCCACCCCGAAAGGGGATGTCAGGACCAGCGCTCATGGGACAAGATTATTCGTCAAGAAAAAGAAAGAACAGCAAGGACTGTAAGTTATTTCAGACGCACCTAAAATATCTTTAAAAGTTAGGCTTTAAAAGGATAAGTTCACCTTCTGAAAAAAAAAAATTATTCATGCAAATTTTTTGCAGGTAAAGAAATGTGCATTTATTTTATTTTTTCTATGTAACCTGCAGAACATTGCACTCACGATCAACAGATAGGGGGTGCAATGTCTGGCTCCTGCAGACTCTAACTATGGATAACTGTCTGCTGGTATCTCATATGGACAGGCAGTTACCTGAGAGCAGGAAGTTAAATGAACTACGAAGACGCTCACTGAGAACTACTATGTGAGCCATCAGCTGCGATGGCTGACGGTACTTGTAGGCATTCATACACAGGAAATTGTAAATGAATGACGTGGCTGTGTGGGAGCCCCACACAGGCCATGCTATTTTCAAATTGTGACAGCGGGTGCGGGAAGAGGATCACTCACCCAGCTGTCACAGGGAGGGGGTTTCGGGGAGGGAGAGGCTGCAGATGTTGGAACATGTTACGTGTTCCACCCTAAAAACAGGTGGAACATGTAATATGTTCCATCCTAAAAACACGTGTAATATGTTCCACCCTAAAAATGGGTGGAACATGTAATACAGTCAGGTCCATAAATATTGGGACATCGACACAATTCTAATCTTTTTGGCTCTATACACCACCACAATGGATTTGAGATGAAACAAACAAGATGTGCTTTAACTGCAGACTTTCAGCTTTAATTTGAGGGTATTTACATCCAAATCAGGTGAACGGTGCATTAATTACAACAGTTTGTATATGTGCCTCCCACTTTTTAAGGGACCAAAAGTAATGGGACAATTGGCTGCTCAGCTGTTCCATAGCTAGGTGTGTGTTAGTCCCTCATTATCCCATTTACAAGGAGCAGATAAAAGGTCCAGAGTTCATTTCAAGTGTGCTATTTGCATTTGGAATCTGTTGCTGTCAACTCTCAATATGAGATCCAAAGAGCTGTCACTATCAGTGAAGTAAGCCATCATTAGGCTGAAAAAACAAAACAAACCCATCAGAGAGATAGCAAAAACATTAGGTGTGGCCAAAGCAACTGTTTGGAACATCCTTAAAAAGAAAGAACGCACCGGTGAGCTCAGCAACACTAAAAGACCCAGAAGACCATGGAAAACAACTATGGTGGATGACCGAAGAATTCTTTCCCTGGTGAAGAGAACACCCTTCACAACAGTTGGCCAGATCAAGAACACTCTCCAGGAGGTAGATGTGTGTGTGTCAAAGTCAACAATCAAGAGAAGACTTCACCAGAGTGAATACAGAGGGTTCACCACAAGATGTAAACCATTGGTGAGCCTCAAAAACAGGAAGGCCAGATTAGAGTTTGCCAAACAACATCTAAAAAAGCCTTCTCAGTTCTGGAACAACATCCTATGGACAGATGAGACCAAGATTAACTTGTACCAAAGTGATGGGAAGAGAAGAGTATGGAGAAGGAAAGGAACTGCTCATGATCCAAAGCATACCACCTCATCAGTGAAGCATGGTGGTGGTAGTGTCATGGCTTGGGCATGTATGGCTGCCAATGGAACTGGTTCTCTTGTATTTATTGATGATGTGACAAAAGCAGCAGGATGAATTCTGAAGTGTTTCGGGCAATATTATCTGCTCATATTCAGCAAAATGCTTCAGAACTCATTGGACGGCGCTTTACAGTGCAAATGGACTGCAAAAGCAACCAAAGAGTTTTTTAAGGGAAAGAAGTGGAATGTTATGCAATGGCCAAGTCAATCACCTGACCTGAATCCGATTGAGCATGCATTTCACTTGCTGAAGACAAAACTGAAGGGAAAATACCCCAAGAACAAGCAGGGACTGAAGACAGTTGCAGTAGAGGCCTGGCAGAGCATCACCAGAAATGAAACCCAGCGTCTGGTGATGTCTATGCGTTCCAGACTTCAGGCTGTAATTGACTGCAAAGGATTTGCAACCAAGTATTAAAAAGTGAAAGTTTGGATGATTGTTAATCTGTCCCATTACTTTTGGTCCCTTAAAAAGTGGGAGGCACATATACAAACTGTTGTAATTCCTACACCGTTCACCTGATTTGGATGTAAATACCCTCAAATTAAAGCTGAAAGTCTGCAATTAAAGCACGTCTTGTTCGTTTCATTTTAAATCCATTGTGGTGGAGTATAGAGCCAAAAAGATTAGAATTGTGTTGATGTCCCAATATTTATGGACCTGACTGTATGTTCCAAAGCTGAACTTATCCTATACCAGCTTAAGCCTTGTGACATGCAGGAAGCACAGCCCAACTGTTCAGTTCTTCATGCAGACTTTGCTGTAGTGTGTAACTGTAAGTGCTGTTGAAGTTGAAATACACTTGTCAAAAGAAATAGCAGTACTATTGTGTAATGTGGTGCCACAGCCTAGCTGCGTGCTGGAGAGCATGTCCTCCACACGGGGCTGCTCATCGACTTGGCTCTTATCTCAGAAGATCAACTGTAAATGGCCTCTCCGCCACGCGCAGAGGCCATAGGCCTGGTCTAACTAGTATCACAGTAGTCCATCCTATGCCTTCCTTGGGTCTTATGGCAGTAGACCCCAATAGCAGTCCACATAACAGAAGCCTTTTAACTCTTTACAGTTGATCTTCTGAGATGAGAGCCAAGTCGGTGAGCAGCCCATGCCTTTAGGGGTTTGCCACAGTCTTATATCCCAAGCAATCCTTACTCCCGCGACTCTCCTTGCTTGCGTCCTTCTAATGGGAAGCTTCCAGATGCTAGAGCCTCAAAGATTACTTCTTTGCATGTCTTGGTCCTTGTTCTGCTTCCCACGACCAACTCTTCAGGTGGACTCCCAATGGACTGTTTAAACAAATCTCTCTAATCAGGATGCTGTCACATTTGGGTTTATGCGAGGACCAGAATATTCAAAGTATCAAAAAAGTACAGGCTAACCCAGAAGGTTACCTTTCCTTTATTTCTTTACCATACACACAGGCTGCATTTTGTATGAACTCTGAATAATTACATTTCTTTTTGTGGCTGGTTTTCATTTTATATTGGGGCCGAATTAGTTTTGGTATATGTGGGAGCTGCTGGAGATATTCTTCTATCCTGTCCATATGTCCATCCTGTCCATATGTAGGTGGTAGCATTCTAACAGACTGGAAACCTTTACCCTAGGTTACAACATAGGGCATAAGCATCACATTTAGCAATACATTCCTGATCCTTTGAACACTTCTATTCACAAACAGCAAAGTTGTATACATCCAATAAATCCTTGAGATTGTATAAAATGTTTCACAACATCACATTAGAACCGTAGGTTGCAGAGCTAGATTTTGGCTGCTTTCTGAATTAATCTAAAAAGGTATTGGATTTCAACTTCTTTTAGCAACCCCATAGTAAAAATGTTTTAGCTGACCCAATACTTTATAAAAAACATTTAGGTTTGTTACAATGATCTATTAGCTCTATTACCCTTATGTACAGTGCTTGCAATTGTGCTGTGCTTAGAAATGCTGATCCAACCTCATGTGTAATTGATTGCAACATTTTAAAAGGTATGCTATAAAGATTTACTGACCTATAAATTGAATTGTATGACTTGTTCTGTTTTTCTGGTTAACATTACTACGTTATATTTGCAATATTTCTGTCATCAAAAATGATTCTTGTAAAAGGAGACAATTAGTAAAAACAGATAAGATGCAAATAAAATTGAAAACAGGAGTTTTAAATCATTTTATTTACAGATTAAAAGAGTGCTTGGCAATAAATAAAAAAGAAAACAACTTTTGTATCAATGTATTCTGTTGTGAAATAAATTGTGACTAAGATGTGCCTTTGAGTATGGCAGATGATACTTGAAATCAGAGGCGTCGTTAGGGGGTGGCTATTGGGGCAACAGCCCCGAGCCTGGAGCTAATAGCCCCGAGTCTCTTGTCCCGGTCCTAGAATGCCGGGGACAGGGGCGGACTGCGCCGTGGTAGCGCTGGCTCCGGCTCCAGCTCCGCCTCCACCCCCGCCTGACTCTACTCTTGGTCACTGGTTGCTATAGCCGCTTAGCGGCTAGCAACCAGTGACGTCACTGCCCACTGTGCTCACACTTCCCAGCATTGAAAGCGGAGGAGGATTGCACTTCCTCCTCCTCCGCGCTAGTGCTCATGGGCAGGGCCGGCCCTACCATGGGACCTGGTGGGACCATGGGTCCCGGGCGGCATGTTCTGAGGGGCGGCACATTGATGCCTAAGAAGATGGTGGCGGAACTCCCGCCGATCGCTCCACTTCTTATCCCGCTGTGAGGGTGGCCTGGGCGGCGCCGCTGCTTTTAGAGGTGACGGCAGAGAACTTGCTACTATACCCGCACAGCGGACCGCCGCCCATCCTTTCCACGGCTCCCCCCTACTGCTGCTGACATGTCGGGACAAGAGAAAGTGAGCTGACGGCTAACAGCGGAGGGGAGGAGCTTCCTGCTGTGCACTGAGACCCCCTGATGAAAGAGGGATCGCTGGAGGCGCGGCTGACACTGAGAGAAAGTAAGTGTCAGCACCATTGATCTCATCTCCACCACCCCTGCCTGTGTCTAACCCCCCTCACCACCTCTGCCTGTGTCTAACCCCCCTCACCACCCCTGCCTGTGTCTAACCCCCCCTCACCACCCCTGCCTGTGTCTAACCCCCCCACCAGCCCTGCCTGTGTCTAACCCCCCCTCACCACCCCTGCCTGTGTCTAACCCCCCCTCACCACCCATGCCTGTGTCTACCCCCCCCTCACCAGCCCTGCCTGTGTCTAACCCTCCCTCACCACCCCTGCCTGTGTCTAACCCCCCCTCACCAGCCCTGCCTGTGTCTAACCCCCCCTCACCAGCCCTGCCTGTGTCTAACCCCCCTCACCACCACTTCCTATGTCTAACCCACCCTCACCACCACTTCCTGTGTCTAAACCCGCCTCACCACCCCTGCCTGTGTCTAACCCCCCCTCACCACCCCTTCCTGTGTCTAACCTCCCCTCACCACCCCTGCCTGTGTCTAACCCCCCCTCACCACCCCTTCCTGTGTCTAACCCCCCCTCACCACCCCTGCCTGTGTCTAACCCGCCTCACCACCCCTGCCTGTGTCTAACCCCCCCTTACCACCCCTTCCTGTGTCTAACCCCCCCTCACCACCCCTGCCTGTGTCTAACCTCCCCTCACCACCACTTCCTGTGTCTAACCCCCCCTCACCACCCCTGCCTGTGTCTAACCCCCCCTCACCACCCCTGCCTGTGTCTAACCCCCCCTCACCACCCCTGCCTGTGTCTAACCCCCCCTCACCACCCCTGCCTGTGTCTAACCCCCCCTCACCACCCCTGCCTGTGTCTAACCCCCCCTCACCACCCCTGCCTGTGTCTAACCCCCCCTCACCACCACTTCCTATGTCTAACCCCCCCTCACCACCACTTCCTGTGTCTAAACCCGCCTCACCACCCCTGCCTGTGTCTAACCCCCCCTCACCACCCCTTCCTGTGTCTAACCTCCCCTCACCACCCCTGCCTGTGTCTAACCCCCCCTCACCACCCCTGCCTATGTCTAACCCCCCCTCACCACCCCTTCCTGTGTCTAACCACCCCTCACCACCCCTGCCTGTGTCTAACCCCCCCTCACCACCCCTGCCTGTGTCTAACCCGCCTCACCACCCCTGCCTGTGTCTAACCCCCCCTCACCACCCCTGCCTGTGTCTAACCCAGTCAGTGTGGGTCAGGTAGGTCAGTGTGGTTTAGGTAGGTCAGTGTGTGTGGGTCAGTGTATGTAGGTCAGTGTGGGTCAGGTAGGTCAGTGTGGGTGGGTCAGTGTATGTAGGTCAGTGTAGGTCAGTGTGAGTCAGGTAGCTCAGTGTATGTAGGTCAGTGCATGTCAGCTAGGTCAGTGTATGTGGGTCAGGTAGGTCAGTGTGGGTCAGGTAGGTCAGTGTATGTAGGTCAGTGTATGTCAGGTAGGTCAGTGTATGTAGGTCAGTGTATGTCAGGTAGGTAGGTCAGTGTGTGTATGTCAGGTACGTCAGTGTATGTCAGGTAGGTAGGTCAGTTTAGTGGTCAGCATTGATGGGCACTGGTAAGCCAGGCAGCAACCAGCAAGTCAGCGTACCCCCCGCCACACAACCACACAACCCCTCCGCCCAACCAAAAAAAACCCAGCGCCACTAGAGGCCCTCCCCCCGTGCCAGCCTTGGACTTCGGGCTGAAGCCCCTGGTCTTTTTGACACCTAGCAACACCCCTGCTTGAAATTAATATTTATTTTATTGTGTGTGACATTTAAAGGTAAGCTGAGCACAAATCTAACACAGAAAAGTGACTGTGCTAAAAAGCAAGCCTTCCATTTTACTACTGCTAAATGCTAGTTAGGTAACTTTTTATATACTAGTGGGTATACTTAGCAATGATAAACTGAGCAATTTGCTTAACGAATAATTAATAGATATTCACTCAAGTGATTTAATGGGGTTTGCACTGAATTGCTCAGTCACAGTTACCCTATTTACAGTTGAATAGATGTGCACCAGGTGAATACAACTGCTCATGGACAATCATCAAATCTCACAGTACAGCATCAGTAAAGATTTGGATAGCCTGAGGGCAAGTCACCATGAGGCGCCCATAAAAGCATTTCTAATGTAAAAAATGGTGTGAAATGGCCTTAAAGTGTTACTACATTCACTATATCTGGTCTCCCACAGTACACAGAACATGTAAATGCATAATTTAAGTAAATATAAACCACTAGATACCTTTTCTCATCAGCAGTATATAGCAGTCTTGTGACTTCTATCAGTGTCGTGTTAAAGCTTGTAGGAGGAGTTTTCATACTGCACTGAGCAGTCCTATCAGGATGCCTCTGTCTGGACAGTGATGATTGGCCCTGTGCTGATCACATGCACTCTGCCAAGAAAAAAAAAACTATCTAGCAATACACAACAAACTGAGCATATGTAGCCTGACTCCATAGAGTCTTATCCGGACCTGTTTTGGAGTTAGTAGAAGAAGAAGATGATCTGTGCACACAGGATCAAACAGCCTTTTTACACAATGCAGAGAATTAACCCCTTAGGTTCCAAAATGAGTATAACAAGCATTCTTTACTTCATATACTGTACAGACTGATTTTACTGTTGTGGGTTTAGTAACACTTTAAAGAGGAGTTCCGACACGCCCCATGAAAAAATTAAAAGTCGGAAGCTACAAATACTGTAGCTGCTGACTTTTATTTTTAGGACACTTACCTGATTGAGCCCACCTCGTTCTACCCATGCATAAATTATAATTTTAAGGTTGACTAATCTTTAAAGTAAAATTTTCCATTACAAACCTGAAATAAAATGAACAAGATGTGTTGGGCCTTCTTTGGATTGTGTGCATGTGTAATTGAGCAGCACCTGCATATTTGCTTAGCAAAGAAGTGTCAGACTTAAGCAATTACAGGTAGAAAGCAGCACGCTGTCCATTTATAATACAGATCATCAGCACTAGCAACTATGCAGTCCGCAGGGAGAGATTCGCATTGTTATAGAAATACTGGCTAAGCATATTTCCCTATTTTCTGTCAAACTCATTACAAATTATTAAATGCAGCTCTTATATAATGCCTTAGAAATAATTCACTCAAGTGTAATTGCATTTTGGGAACAAGCTGGATTAGTATTGTCTATGGTTACATTTTTATTCTGCTACACCTTCAAATAAAGCATTGTTCTGGCAGACAAGAGATTATATTGTAAGTGCACAGAACACTATATATTATTCTTAATAACATACATTTACCTTTATCTGGAAATCAGACAGAATTCTCCTAGCGAAAAATGTATTTTCTGGAATCCAAAAGGATTAAGATGTTATGTAACCATCAATTAACTGCAATCAGACCATGATTACAATGTGGGATCCACTGTGATGGCGCTCTTATGACAATGTGAGGAAATACTCAGTAGTCTCTAGCCTTTTGCCCCTTGAGGGAAAGGGTAACAGTCCTTCTGTCCCTTCCCTCCAGCAATGGCATCCTTCTAATATACTTTACTAGGTCTAGTATGTTTTTAGTAATTTGGCTATAACAAGGCATCCATCTGGATGCATTAAAGTGAAACAATCAAGCGTGTACACAAAAATTCCATATTTAGGCATTTGATATATGCTAATCTAATGAACTCAATGGATATTGATCTGCTACAATAGGGGCAATGATGAAAATGAAAATCAATTTTAAAATCTAGCAAATGTCAAACAGCAAAGGCAAATAAAAAAATATATAGATCTATATATATATATATATATATATATATATATATATATATATATATATATATAGATCTATATCTATAGATCTATATAGACATATATTTTTTTTCTTTCTCTTTAACTGTATAAAAATAAAAGTGATATTATTTACCTTCTACCCTACCTTTTATGTTGGCAATGAATGATTTTGTGTAGAACATGCAGAAGGGGTTAATGCTGGCATACGAGAAGGACGTTTTCACAGAAATAATTACTAAAGTGGTCAGATGTCAGTCTAGCACATACTGGTTCCATTTGGCAGCCTGCAGGATGCTGGTAGTTCAAAGAATTCAGTGACTGTACACTGCTACCTAACTCAGGTGAATCTCTTGCAACCGTGGCCATCCTGGACCTCTCCACCGCTAGGAAAAAAACCTAAGCTACTGAATTATAGTCATAAAAATACTAATAGATACAGTATGTGTCTGAAATAATGGGTACTGCTAGCTATGTTGTGTTTGTGCATCTGCCATAACCCCCATTCTGTAAAGCATGGCCTTAGGTGGGCTGTTCATTTAAAGTGGTTAAAGGTTCATATAAAGTTCTCCTTATATGAAAAAAAAAAAAAAAAACGCATTTGGAGCGATCGTCCGATAATCTGATCGTTAGTACACAGCTTTCAAGAGCTGATCATGGCAGTTCATGCAAAAATACCCAAAGGGACAAGCATGAAAATGTTTCTAGTAAGATAACAGAATTGATGATTTTTGTGTATTAGCATGTTTTTTTTTCCAAAAAAAAAAATCAAGTGGCCAAGATCACGTATGCATGGAAACAAAAGAATACATTACAATACAATACAATCACTTCCGAAGTTGTTTTCTGTCTTACGAGAATTTTCTTAACCTTAGTAACCTATGTGCTTTCGATATGAGATAGCATGCATAAAGAAAAAAACGGACAATCATTCATCTGATATTCTCATTGTGTGTACAAGGCATAAAGAATAACCGCTTTGGAGAAAAAAAAAAACTGACAAGAGTCCTTATATTTTTAATCCAAAACCAAAATGAAAAAAAAGTCAGTTGACCAAAACCCATAATTTTCCTTTTCTTAAGACACGTTTGTCTACATATCGAGACTGTTAGGAACATAAAAATGGTTGACGTTATGAATACTCTGTGCAAAGATCTCTGTAAAAATATTTTATTGAAAAACAAAAAAGGGACAGGAATAAAGACATCATCAGACTTATACAGTATATATATATATATATATATATATATATATATATATATATATATATATATATATATGGTTTCTGAATACACAGCATGACATCTGAGAATACAATTGTCAGCACAAGTGATAACTGTATGCCTCATAAACCTTATTCTATACAAAGATCTCTTAAATATAGCTGTTAAAAAAAAAAAATTTACACAAAACCAACTTTAAATATACACCCTTGTTTACATAATATTAAAAATACAGGATAAGCAACACAAACTATTGTTTTTTTTTTTAAATGATGGTGTTCTTTATAAAAGGTGTCTTGTAGAAATCCAGCTCTACCACATACAAATCGTAGTAAAATGTCCATGTACAGCAATGGACTCTTACACAGACCATACATTTGTAAATGACATATGATCCAATAACCCAAGTACCAACAATGACATAACTCTGCTGTGGTACACATGTGAATGCAAACCAGATTTGCTACTTTTAACACTACAATAAAGATTGATACTCCACACATTACATACTACAGTCCACCACTTCTGGTAGCCACCCTGAGATCGCTTTCTCAAATCAGGAAGTGCAAAACAGAAATAGTGTTTTGTGCAAAAGCTCAAAGCTACCAGATTTCAGTTTACTAAGAGTCATATCTGTGAAAGTTAAATTTTGATTGGACCTCAGCATCATGCTTGCACTTTACACAGTTGACTACAAAAGCGTAAGTGTCAAACAATATCCAGCTCCAAACAGAGCATTCTAGTGTGCAATCAAATACCAGGCCACTTGTGCAATTAACAAATTGTATATTTGCTTATTTAGATTTATTATACATAAGAAGAAGAGGCTGTTCATTTACAAATGGTCAAAGCATTTCTTAACCCCTTATTAGACATGAACATTCACTACTCAGGGCACATTGTACAGGTACCTGTTGGCTGTGAACTACCTCTTCATTGCAAAAGAAAGATCCTGGTCAGAATTTCAGCACAATCTACATTTGTGCCAACAAAAGTTATCAATAAAAGTTCTTTCTGTTGTCACAGTGTGTCATCTCACACTGTTGTAAGTCAAATCTGTTTTCTCTTGCCTTTTGGACAATCACCACCTTTTTCAAATTAAAAGAAGAATAACTTTGGTGTCAGATATAACTTATTTGACACCAAAGTGGGGCATCACACAATTTGCTGTTACAGAATACATAGACTTATTTAACAGCTGATGTTTTAAAAGGAACACAATAATTATAGAGGAACTTTGGGCATTTGTACAAAAATTAAAATTCAGCAGCTACAAATACTGTAGCTGCTGACTTTTCACAAACATACACTTACCAGTCCAGGGATCCAGCCC
Source organism: Aquarana catesbeiana (assembly GCF_042186555.1). Taxonomy (NCBI): domain Eukaryota; kingdom Metazoa; phylum Chordata; class Amphibia; order Anura; family Ranidae; genus Aquarana; species Aquarana catesbeiana. The sequence goes on along the minus strand of NC_133327.1, from coordinate 307,364,444 downwards.
TGTCATCATGTGGGCTGGTTCTTCACCGGTCTTTGCGTCCCTAGCACCACCATCTTCTTGTGGGAAGCCAGCTGTGAACTTCCTACTGGCTCATAGCTGGCTTCTAATTGGCTCTATTCTGCTTGCCTAGACCAGAACAGCAAAAGTGGAAGTGGGTACAAATAGGTACCCGCTCCAAATTTTTTTATCAAAACATGCGCTAGGAGGAGGATTGGCGGAACTTCCCTTTTTTAGATGAATTTCCACTTTAAAATTCAAGTTTACAAAAACAGAATGACTTTTTGTACAGATCAATAGCCCGCTAGGCTGTTTTAGGGCTCATTCACACTAGTCCCAATTCAAAGAAAAGGCAAAAGGCCTTGCTTTGTATCGGGCCTCTTTGCACCAAGGCACTGAGTTGGGGTATAATGTGATAAAATGATGCAGGCATACATTTCACTACAACATGCAACACACAGCAATTCAGCAACAATGTTGTAATGCCAATTAATTAATAATGGATCTCCAATGCACCTCCAACACACACCTTGCAGCACAGCAGAACATATAGCAACACACTACCACACATTGTGGTGTGCTGTGTCTAGCAAAAAAAAAAACATTGCGTTGTCTGATTCTTTTTTTCCATTCTGCTGCATTGAAAGCTCATTAACTTGAATAGGCTGCATATCGCATCAGCCAGAAACATGTACAGTAATATACTTCTTGTGCATTGATGCAACATACCAGAATGGACAAGTGTGAATGGGCTCTAAATAAGCAAACATTTTTCATTAATATCATGGTGTTTTAATTTTGTTTTGTTTTTTTGCATTCTGTGAGCAGATACTAAAGATATTATGTTGAATTATAGTTTAAATATTGTTTTAAAGACATGTATGTGCTTTTTTTCTTTTCTTTATCCAGTAATATATTTGTATGTTTCTAGTAAGTATGAAATACATAAAACAAAAATGTGCATCGCTATATTAACCTAAAACACAATATAGTCCAAATATAAAGTGCATAAGTGCTGTGAAATTATTCCAAACAATAATACAAAACAATATTCAATAATAAATGCAAGATATAAAAATCATTAGGAAGTGAAAAATAGTGTCCATGCAAAAAATAAAAAATATATAAATAAAGAGTAAAAAGTTGATCCAAGAAAGTGTTCCACAATAGTGCTTGAATTCAATCCACTCCTTTAGTGCTCAAAGTTGGTGCAGATATAAATCACCGCAGGTGCCCCCTCCCCTCCAGGAGTATTCTCACCTGAAGTAATGCGACCACCACAACTAACCAGCTTAAGATCTGATTTTTATATCTTGCATTTATTATTGATTATTGAGTATTGTTTTGTATTATTGTTTGGAATAATTTCACAGCACTTATGTACTTTATATTTGGATTTTATTGTGTTTTAGGTTAATATAGCGCTGAACATTTTTGTTTTATGGTTTTCTACACATATGGGATTGTGATCAGTGTCAGCAGCTTTTGGTAGACTCATGTTTAAGTAGTGTAAACATTCCTTGTAATAGAAAAAAAGCAGGACAGGGCCTTTTTAATGTGAGATCTGGGGTCAAAAAGACCTCAGATCTCACATTTACACTTCAAAGCAATACAAAAATAAATGGTCCCTTTAAGACCGGAGGGCAGGAGTGTCCTCCAAGGGCCTAGAGTCGAGCGTGGGCCATCTTGCCCTCACTCGACTTCCTGCCCATCCATCAGATCGTTTCCAACGGTAGGCGCAGAGACCACCGGGATGCGGCGGGAGGAGGGGCACCTCTCCCACCGCTTATTAAAGTGATCTTGCGGCAAATCCACCGCTGAGACTACTTTTGTTTAAGCAGACCGCCCACCGTTTAAAAACCGGGGTTATGACAGCTATCTGCTGCCATAACTCTGGTATGCAAAGGCAAAGTAGCGACGTATATCCACGGTTGTCAGTCCACAAGTAGTAATGAGCTGTAATTGAGGGGAAAGCATATGTAACTAACGTGCTTCTATTGTGAAGTTTGAAGATGCATTTCTCTACAGTTTCTATAGCTACAGAGGTAAAAGGGGGCTTGTTTTAAATTGATTTTAATGCCTGTGATTGTGAGTATGTAAAGAATGTGCACAGTCTGGACATCTAGGCACAGGTTCAATTTGAATGTGCACCTTTTCTTTATAGCATCTTTGTAATAAACAGTTTGGATGTTATTTTAAAGATCCTTGATGTGCTGGCAACTTATCTTCTAAACTGTGCTGTTTTCCGGTTCCCAACCGGTAGGCGCTGCAGCACCCACTTACCTTGCAGCTATTTATAGGGATGTGTGCATTGGGAATTTTTTTCTGGACTTTTCTTTACAGAAGACTATTGTGCAACTTTCATTGTGGTAACCCTTGGATAGTTGGATAATTCTCTCTGTTAACAAACATTGCTATAAATATCCATATGAATGTTAGCGGAGATAAAAAAAAAATTGGATCTGATATAAATACAGGTTTTCTGTGAACTGCCATTTGTAGCTACAGTTACAAAAATATTAGATAACTAGTTCATGGTTGCACACCTACCACTGATCCTCAGGTCTGACTGTCTGGCAATGCTGCATACCTAATGCTTCTCCCATTCTCTGATATTTACCACTTTTGTGCAGACTGACATACGGTATATAAAATGTACATAATGAATTGTATAACCACAAAAAAAAAAGTAACAGGAACCAAGGAGACCTTTAGGTGTACTCTCTTTTCTTATAATAAAGTGACTCATAAATTGCTAGTTTCTATCATCTAAAGTTTGAAAATATATAAAACCTATTCAGACTTCAGTGCTATGTTTTATATAGTTTTCTTCCCATAATATTTCATATGATAATGATATAATTCCTATATATTGTATTTCTCTCATTTGGCTTTGTTTTCCTTTTCAAGTTTATTTTCTGAAGGTGTGATGTTTTCAGCATTTGCAGTTGTGCCAGGTGACAAGCTGCACAAGCAATCTTTACTACTTTCATCAATTGTGTCAACTATTAAAATTCTGTCTGTATTGCTTTCATTGCTGAGATCTTCTGTGTTTTGTTCCATCAATTTATCTACTTTAAGAGAAGAACTTGTTGTGTCATTTATGTGTGTGGGCAAATTGTTCAATTTAGACTTTTCTATCTTGGCACTGTCAGTCTCTGTTGTCATTATGTCCTTAAAGTCCTCCACTGATTCATCTGAGGGATGAACTTCTGCAGTTTCCTGCTTGGTCTCTTCTACTTGAGCATTTCCTGTTAACTTTTCCTCAAGAGAATCAATTCTTGCTGTTTCAGGTTCTTGCTCAGTCTTAGCATCCTTAGATTTTTGTGAATGTTTTTTCAGTTGTCTATTTGAAGCTGTGGTCTTTTTAACCAATTTGCATTGCTGAACTTTCTGTTTTGTTGGGGGTCCCCAGATAAAGTGCTCAGGAGGCTGGTAATAAAGACAGGCGTACCGTAAAAGTCGTCTTCTCTCTCTCCTTACCTTTATGGTATAAACAAAATACTCCAGAGCACTTTGTTTCATATTTGGGATTGTGTTTTCAACAATGGATTCCTGTAGAAAAACTTTTACTAAGGGAGACTTGAAATGTTCATATCCAAGTTCTCCAAGACTTTTCAATATTCTGGTGATTCTCAAGTAGTTGTGCTGAGATCTGGAAAGAAAAAGAAATAACCAGAGTAATTTGTGTCCTAAATACTGAATATTCAAGTTCCTCAAAATACATAGTTCAAAGGCAGAATCAACACAAAATACACCATTCCAGACATAGATGTTAATATGATAGAAGCCCATTATATTTGTGTTGTGGTTCAGCTACAGTCACATGAGTCAAAGCAAATAGTTGATACACAATATAAAAGTATTGAGTCATTCAAAAGTCTTCTCCATTCATTTCTGTACTATATCCATGCCTTTACACTAATTAAACCAAACATGCAAGTTACTTTCAGCTAGATGGACATATCCTGTTTGATTTAGAAAAAGATATAAACTTTATGTCAACCTTGTCAACATGTATTTGCTTCACAGACTCAGAATTTGGAATGTTTCAGCCTAACGGCTTTTGTCCCCTTGAGATAAAAGTGATGTAGTGGATGTCTATATAGCAAACAAAAATGCATGTCTCTAAAATTTGAGTGTGCAAGTCTCTTAGGTTGTTGGATGGAAAGGGAGATTTGTTTTCTGTCTCAATATCATTTGAATATCAAACTGCCATCCTATGTCTCTGGTTATATTGCAGTAGATCTCCTCTTGCTAAAAATAAGTTGTGAGAGTTCTGTCCATGATCTTCCTCATCAGACTGATGAGATCTGTTGCAATTTCTACCACTGATTTTCCTATGAGGGGTACATGTTGTAGAGTTGGCCATTAATTGATTGTGGATACGTTACAGACAACATGCTGGAAATAAATATACGTCATTACTTTGATATTAAATACCATTGTTATGGTAGTAGCTAGCTGCCATAACCCCAATATCTTTACAGTAGGCGTTCAGCTTTCCGATAAAATTGGTCCCAGTGGTGGATTTGCTGCTGGATCACTTTTATAGGCGGCGGAAGAGGTGCCCCCTCCCGCCGCTTCCTGGTGTTTTCCGGGCTTACCGGAGCCGTTGGTGAACCTGGGAGCATTCTGGACCAATCAGTGGCTGGGCAGGAAGTCAAGTGAAGGCAAGATGGCTCTATACCCTTGGAGGACTGGAGCGACGTCTGACGTCACTTTCGCCTCTCGGGCTTAAAGAGATTTTTTTTCTTCTTAAAGTCAAAATGACCTTTTTTTTTGCTGTTAAAGGTAAATGAGAGATCTGGGGTATTTTTCACCCCAGATCTCTCAATAAAGATGACCTGTCATGCTTATTCCTATTACAAGGGATGTTTACATTCCTTGTAATAGGAATAAAAGTGATACAAAAAATTAAAGGGACAGTGTAAAAATGAAAAGTAAAATAAATAAGAAAAACATTTTTTTAAGCACCCCATCCCTCCGAGCTTGCACACAGAAGCGAACGCATTGGTAAGCCGTGCCTGAATATGTAAATGGTGTTCAAACCACACATCTGAGGTATCACCGCGATCATTAGAGGGAGAGCAATAATTGTAGCACAAGATCTTCTCTGTACCTCTAAATAGGTAACCTGCAACATTCATTAAAACGTCACCTATGGAGATTTTTAAGTACCGTAGTTTGTCACCATTCCATGAGCGTGCGCAATTTTAAAGCATGACATCTTAGGTATCTATTTACTCAGCGTAACATCATCTTTTACATTATACAAAAGAACTGGACAAACTTTACTGTTTAGTTTATTTATTTAATTAATTAAAGTGTATTTTTTCCCCAAAAAATTGTTTTTGAAAGACCACTGTGCAACATAAAATATTGCATTTTATTCTCTAGGGTCTCTGCTAAATATAAATATATATATATATATATATATATATATATATATATATATATATATAAAATGTTTTGGGGTTCTAAGTCATTTTCTAGCAAAAAATACAGATTTTTACTTCTGACAACAAATGTCAGAAAAAGGCCTGGTCCAAAAGTTAGATGTGTTTATTATCATAAGAAATTTCTTATGTTCAATTTACAAAACCCATGATCAACTGACCATTTTACTTTTAAATACTGAGTTTTCATATACCCTCAGAAATAGAAACACAGATGGAAATTCTGATACCAGTAATAAGTGTTCAGTATAGGATATATCCTTTTTGTTGTGTCCAAACTCCTGTCTTTTTAATATCCTGCACACTTTTTCCCTCATTCATTGAATGGATGAGTCTTCACTTGCATCAGTGTTCCGAAGCAAGCCACATTTATTAGGTAGTACCAGATGAGGTTTTATTAGAAAAGCAGCTGCATGGCTGTGGTCAGACTTTATTCATGGAACCCCAAGTGTATACACAAATGAGTTTTACTTGAAGTTCTACTAGTCTGTAACAGAGACTTCATTTAAATTTGTATTTTAAAAAAATTATGGAAATGAATGGCAAAAAATATTTTTTTTTTTTACTTTTGCATACTGGCTTATCTGAATGTAGTCTATTTGTTATATAAAAAACGTATACTGACAGAATATTAGTGACTTCCTTTTAAAAATGATAGTTACCTAGCTAGCTTGCTGGCTGGCTTTGGATTCATTATATTCTGACCCTCTGACCTAGAACAAGTATGCAGTCAGACTCCTTTCACACTGGGGCGGTTTTCAGGTGCTTTAGCACTAGAAATAGCCTCTGCTAAGTACCTGAAAACCTCCTTCCATTTCAGTGTGTCTTTTCATACTGGGGCAGTGCGCTTGCGAGACATTACGAAAAACTTGCAAGCAGCATCTTTGAGGCGGGTTGGGAGCGCTACATTTAGAGCTCCCAAAATGCCCTGCCCATTGCAATGAATGGGCAGCGCTTCCAAAGTGCCTGCAAAGCGATTGGAAATCGCTGCAAAACGGGACTTTTTACCCTTTTTTGGGGGGGTAAAAACCACCCCGCTAGCGGCCGTAAAAAAACACAAACGAGCGGTACTTTAGCGCTAATGGCCGGGCGGTTCAGTGTGAAAGTACTCTTAGTGAAACCAAAAACCACTGAACTGAATATTTACTCCAGGATAATGACTCATTGGGGGAGATTTACTATAACTGGTGCACACAGAATCTGGTGCAGTTGTGCATAATAATCATCTTCTAACTTCAGCATGTTAAATTATGCTTTGACAATAAAACCCAGAAACTGATTGTTACTATGCAGAGCTGCACTTGATTCTGTGTGCACCAGCTTTAGTAAATCTCTCCCAAAATGTCAAAGCCACTGTATCAGCATGATAGCCAGGCAAACAGTATTTTTAAAAAGACAGCTTAGAAATAGCAGTCCAAATACATTACTCAGTACAGGTTTCATTCTAAAGAATTACAGAATCTTTGTGATGAAATCAAGGTAAATTACATGTTGCTCTTCACACATTTGATTTAGCCATTTCAATGCCAGGACCCGTAAAATGCAGGTGATGCTTCATTTGATGTAACTCCTCATACACAGAGTTCAGAAAGTTTGAGGGGGAAAAAGTATAGACTAAGATCTGAACTGGCTGGGCTGTTCTCACAGGAGTGAAGGAAAGGTAAAGAGTTATATTTGCAAACTGACTTTTTTTTGTAATAATATCTTAAAGCATAATTACACTTTTGCAGTCAGATTTGAGAAAACCCCACTATATGTTTGTTTCGTGTACCCACTCACACAGCATGCCTAATTTTTTCACATTTTATTTTTATATATAATTCTTAGCTTTTAAATGTTTAGAAGTGTCATGGCTGGCTGCAATGATTTGAACAATGTTAACATGAGCCTGTCCCAAGTCTGTTCATAAAAACATACAATGCAATGCAAGAAGACCAGCCTCTGTATCCTTTACGCTTTGATAGAACAGACATTGTTCAAATTTAGTTACAGTTCATTATAAAGATCTGTCCACACAGTACAGACAGGGTTAACTGAGGCCCAGTACAGCTGCCCAGGCCTCTGGGCAGATAAGCAGCTGTGAAGTGAGGGAGGAGTTAAGACAGTTTACCCTGTTTCCCCGCAAATAAGACCTAGCGTGATTGTCAGTGATGGCTGCAATATAAGCCCTACCCCCCAAATAAGCCCTACCCTGTTTCCCCGAAAATAAGCCCTACTCTGAAAATAAGACCTACAAGGACTTTAACTAGGGCTTATTTGGGGGGTAGGGCTTATATTGCAGCCATCACCGACAATCACGCTAGGTCTTATTTTCGGGGAAACAGGGTAGCTTGGAGGGAGGGGTGGATTTAGGGAAAGCAGTAGTAAAGGTAAGGCTCACTTTAAATCTACTGGCCAGGGTCTTGTAACGATACACAATCAAGTCTCTGCAGCGGCTAATTTCTGGTAATGATCTAGGCTGTCTAGGCTTTAAAAAGATTTTAAAGGCAATTTTTTAAAAATTAAAATAACATGTTATGCGTCTCTGCTCTGTGCAATGATATTTCCGGGGAAGGGCACAGCAAGTGGCAAATGTTTTTTACCTGAATACAGGCAATGCATTAAGGTAAAAACTTTAGATCACATAAGTGAGTTTGGGTACAAAGGATTAAAGTGGATGTAAACCCTTACATATACCCAGTGAAGTGAACAGCCTCAGATAATACACAGAAACAAATCTCCCTATCTTTATATATCCTTTAGAAAGTGCTCATCAAGTTACAGATTTTCTCTTCCTGTTCAGCACTGGGAGTGGATTATTGGCATTCAGCCAAGACAGCTGATTGGAGGAAAGGCACACCCCCCACCTACATTGGCAAAGGAAGGAAGTATTGTGCAGAGCTCTGCTCTGAATCGAGCAAAACACTCCACTAATCTATTTATAACAGCCTCCCACGACACAAACTATGACAGAGAACTTGTTAGAAGTGATCAGGCTGATAACAGAGCTACAGGACAGAAGAAACACACAGGACACAGTGCTTTGGAGAGAGATAAGAAAACACTATAGATATATGTGCCCAACTTAAATTTCATGAATCAGGTTTACATTAACTTTAAGTCAAGAAAATAAGACTTATTTGCATGCTAGTTAGTGTGAGAATGAACTGACATACTCATTTAAATGATGAAATCGATCTTGCCAGTTTGCAGCTCTGGAAACATTTCCATTCTTGTCTACCAACTTTAACCCAAAAAAATCCAGCATTATCTTGTATGCCATAATGAATCTTTTGGTTGCTTCCTTTGTTTTTTTAAATTCCTTAGAAAAAAAAAGATACAATGTTAATACACAAACAAAAACATTTGAATGCTTTTAAATTAAAGAGATTGAATATCCAATGACGCCTAAGTGAGGTGCTGGAGGAAAATCAAATAGAGAAATGTATGTCATACAAAAATTCTACATGAGCTCAGGCATGTTCTCTCATTTAATAAGTAATCATACTTCTCTCATGTCTGTACACTTCCAAAACCCAAAACAGGTTTTCAGTACCTTCAATTTCCTACTTCATCCTCATTCCTCTATTTCCTATATTCCTGCTTTATATATCTCCTTAACCTAGGCCTATTTACTGGAATTTTCTCTTCCTGATTCAAACCTACAGTTTCTCATAAAACCCTCTTGGACCCCTCCACCCTCTTTAGTTACCATCTTTTTCACATCTACCCTTCTCATTCAATTTTGAACTATAAAATATCTCTCCCCTAATTAATTTAATACAGGCTAATAAACTGTTCACTTGCAAGGGAATTTTTTCTTAGGCTAGTGAATGTTGTGAAAATTTATCTCACAACAAATACCCAATCACGTGCAAAAAAAAAAAAAAAAGAAACATGTTATGTTTTCTTGCACATGATTGCATGACATAGGTTAGTAGTGCTTTACCTTATGCACTAAGCTAAATGAAAATTCCCTTGGAAAGCAAACAACCCATTTGCCTTTATTAGATCAAAGTCTTGTTATTTATCTTTAGCTATTGGAGTCACTCTAATCCATTAATGACTGCTGCTTGACTTGTCAACATCTCTCCTTTCTCCCCAATGGTGTTCCTCTTTGTCAGCCCTTCCACTGGCTAACAATTCAAAGAATCCAAATAACGTGTCCACTTATAACCTACAGAGCTCTCTATACAGGTGATACTCAAAAAATTAGAATATCGTGCAAAAGTTAATTTATTTCACTAATGCAACTTAAAGTGGAGTTCCACCCAAAAATGGAACTTCCACTTTTTGGAATCCTCCCCCCCTCCGGTGTCACATTTGGCACCTTTCAGGGGGGAGGAGGGAGCAGATACCTGTCTAATACAGGTATTTGCTCCCACTTCCTGGCATAGATCACCGCGGTGATTGCGGTGACCTACGCCACTTCCGCCGCCTACCCCGTCCTCCCCCGCTGTATTCTGTGAGACACAGAATACAGCAGGGACCTGTGAGGACATGCAGCTCGGCTCGAGCATGCGCAGTAGGGAACCAGGAAGTGAAGCCGCACGGCTTCACTTCCTTATTCCCTTACCGAGGATGGCGGTGGCAGCAGCCGAGAGCCAAAGGACGGATCGGCTTCGGCTGCCGACACCGCGGGCTCCCTGGACAGGTAAGTGTCCATATATTAAAAGTCAGCAGCTGCAGTATTTGTAGCTGCTGGCTTTTAATATTTTTTTTTCAGCAAACCTCCGCTTTAAAAGGTGAAACTAATATATGAGATAGACTCATTACATGCAAAGCAAGATAGTTCAATAATTGTGATGATTATGGCCTACAGCTCATGAAAACCCCAAATCCACAATCACAGAAAATTGGAATATTGTGAAAAGGTGCAATATTCTAGGCTGAAAGTGTCCTACTCTAATCAGCTAATTAAGCAATAACACCTGCAAAGGGTTCCTGAGCCTTTAAATTGTCTTTCAGTCTGGTTCAGTAGGAATCACAATCATGGGAAAGACTGCTGACCTGACGGTTGTGCAGAAAACCATCATTGACACCCTCCATAAGGAGGGAAAGCCTCAAAAGGTAATTACAAAAGAAGTTGGATGTTCCCAAAGTGCTGTATCAAAGCACAATAATATAAAGTTATGTGGAAGGGAAAAGTGTGGAAGAAAAAGGTGCACAAGCAGCAGGGATGACCGCAGCCTGGAGAGGATTGTCAGGAAAAGGCCATTCAGAAGTGTTGGGGACTTTCACAAGGAGTGGACTGAGGCTGGAGTCAGTGCATCAAGAGCCACCACACACAGACGGATCCTGGACATGGGCTTCAAATGTCGTATTCCTCTTGTCAAGCCTCTTGAACAGCAAACAAGGTTAGAAGCGTCTTACCAGGGCTAAAAAAAACCAGACCTGGTCTGTTGCTCAGTGGTCCATTTGGAAACCACGGACCCAGAGTATGGAGGAAGAATGGAGAAGCACACACTGCAAGATGCTTGAAGTCCAGTATGAAGTTTCCACAGTCTGTGTTGATTTGGGGAGCCATGTTATCTGCTGGTGTTGGTCCACTGCTTCATTAAGTCCAGGGTCAATGCAGCCATCTACCAGGAGAATTTGGAGCACTTCATGCTTCCTTCTGCAGATGAGCTTTGTGGGGATGCTGACTTCATTTTCCAGCAGGACTTGGCACCTGCCCACACTGCCAAAAGCACCAAAATCTGGTTCAATGACCATGGGATTACTGTACTTGATTGGCCAGCAAACTTGCCTGACCTGAACCCCATAGAGAATCTATGGGGCATTGCCAAGAGAAATATGAGAGACATGAGACTGAACAATGAAGAAGAGCTGAAGGCCGCTATTGAAGCATCCTGGTCTTCCATAACACCTCAGCAGTGCCATAGGCTGATAGCTTCCATGCCACGCCGCATTGAGGCAGTAATTGCTGCAAAAGGGGCCCAAACCAAGTACTGAGTACATACAGTATGCATGCTTATACTTTTCAGAGGTCCGATATTGTTCTATGTACAATCCTTGTTTTATTGATTGCATGTAATATTCTAATTTTCTGAGATTGTGGATTTGGGGTTTTCATGAGCTGTAAGCCATAATCATCACAATTATGACAAATCACAGCTTGAACTATCTTGCTTTGCATGTAATGAGTCTATCTCATATATTAGTTTCACCTTTTAAGTTGCATTAGTGAAATAAATGAACTTTTGCATGATATTCTAATTTTTCGAGTATCACATGTAGTTTGGCATCTCCACATACAGTATTTCCAGATACCATCCCAAAAGTAACCTGCACCCCCTCTTTAATAATTTTCTCACACTTCGCTACAACTTCACCGCTTGAATACCTTTACACACATTGTTCAGTGCTCTCCAACCTTGGACACATTTAACCACTTAAGCCCCGGACCATTTGGCTGGCCAAAGACCAGAGCACTTTTTGTGATACGGCACTGCGTCGTTTTATCTGAAAATTGCGCGGGCGTGCGACGTGGCTCCCAAACAAAATTGACGTCCTTTTTTTGCCACAAATAGAGCTTTCTTTTGGTGGTATTTGAAAAAAAAGTTTAGTGACTTCCTCTATAGTAGCTGGGTTAAAAGAAGGAAGTATTGATTTTGCAGGAGGACAAGGAGTGTAAAGTGAGGGAGATGTCTGTAGAGCGGAGATCTTAAGACGAATTGTCTCAATCTTATTTTTGAAGTGATTAGCAATCTCCTGGGCAGTGAGTAAGTTAGTGGATGGGGGTAATGGAGGACGAAGTAGAGTGGTAAAGGTAGAAAAGAGTTGACGGGGACTGCATGAGAGGGTGTTAATGAGAGTGTTAAAGTAGGTCTGTTTGGCAGTGTGCAGGCAGGAATGGTATTTTTGGAGGGCAGATTTATATTGGCTGAAATATTGCTGTGACTTAGTTTTACTTCCTCCATCAGCTCATCCCCCCACAGCTATTACCTTTTGTATAAATTGATCCTTCCTTTTTAGATTGTAAGCTCTAACGAGCAGGGCCCTCTGATTCTTCTTGTACCAAATTGTAATGTAACTGTAATGTCTGCCCTCATGTTGTAAAGCAGTGCGCAAACTGTTGGTGCTATATAAAACCTGTATAATAATAATATAATAAAATATTTACAAAAATGCAAGGAGTGTACTCACTTTTGTGAGATACTGTATATTGTACTGGGCATGCACAAGATTTTCTAGGTTGTTATCACAGTGAGGGCAGATGGATTCCAGGAAGAAAATGCCACATGAACCATCTGCCCTTATTTAAGATGGCCCCGGCCAGAAATGCTAGGGGGTGTTTTTTAAAGTGATTGTAAACAAAATAAAGCATGGACACATGGAGAGATGGGTGAGCTTGCTCTGAATATTAAAAATAAATTAAATATAATTTTTTTGGATGTGGTGCTCAGATACAGCTAAAGGGTAACTTCACTTTTTGGGAAAATAAATAGCATGTAAAAAAATAATAATAAAACATATACAATTGCTACACAAGTCATATTGTCATATTGTATAGTGTAATTTGCTGTAATTTTCTGTAAAATGCAATGCAATATGCCAACCTAGAGGCGTTCTTTAACATATGGTGTACAGAATGCACCCCAGAAATGTAATTTCCTGCTTGTGTGATTAGCTTTCTGATTTTCCCAGAAATCTATACTAAGATATACTAGATTTTGGGCATTTCCTGTAGCAGAAAAGTCATGTTTGGTGAGATACTCCCAAAGGGAAATCAAATCTAAAGGGTTACAGACCCTGCCAGTCTCCTCATTAGAACCCTGCAAGTGCAGTAGCTGATTGATAATTATAAAACCACTTCCATTTACATTTTCTGTGCTCATGGACACAAACAGCTGTTTCTTCAGAATAACAAAAGGTAGGAATTTGCAACAAAGTTTGTTAAAATCCCTGCAATGCACATAGATCATCCAGGGGGGAGTGTTTTTTTCTCAAGAAAAGTAAAGTTCCACTTTAAGTTCCACTTTAATGTAGGCTTGTCAATTTGTAGTGTACATGATACTTTGATGTATGAAGGTTTAAATGTTACATTAGATGATCAATTTAAACTCAGCAACATTACTAATGTTCTAAACCCATGTGTAATGGTGTGAAAACAGCTCTAGGAATTTATACTGTTGATCATCTATGAAGATGACTGGAACTAAGATGAACTGCAGACAGAAAGCTGGAGAAAAGAACAAAAGCCGTTCATTTTTCTCTCTGGAGCTTATTTTCTACCAGCCTCTCAACTTTTAGTAACCATAATTGTGCAGCACAACCATCAAAAAATAATGGATTTGAAAACACATGTTGAGTGTGGGACTTAATTTGCAAATTAAAATGATAGAAAAATATTTATGCCAAATCCATGATAACTGAAAGAAGATCACTGTCTAGACTCTTAAACACATTGTTTAATTATACAAGACAGACAATCACAAACAGAATATTATTAAGACAATTTAATATTACCAAGGTAATGCTACAAAAACAGATTATACTGCTCAATTTTAATAAAAAATTTCCAGAGGAAATTACCATAAAACAAATAATAATAATATGTAGGAAAATAAATATACAAGATTGCTAAGAATGTTTTTATAAAAATACATGAATATAATATGATAATTATAAATGATCTCCACAAGCATTCTATTACTATTCATTGTTTAGTTAATAGATCTGAGGGTAGCACGTCAGCCGGAGACCTTGTTTTGCATATCTCTGTGCTCATTAGTAAAAAGCCACTAAACAGTTTTTAAAAAAGTGACAGCTTATTAAAGCCAGCATAGGGAAGTCTTCCCATGTCATTTGCTCATCTAAAATCTTCTTAGAGCTTGATATATTAATAGATGTCACACAAGCACTTCTGAGAACATCAAAGATGTCTCCTACTCGGTTTCTCACAAATCCATGAAAACAAATGTCAGCCTTCAAAGCGATGAGAGAGAGGGGGGGAAAAAAAGCCTATTTAGACACCTTTCAAGTTGGAACTGTACACAATATGTTGTGTGAAACACCTGTCTTCACAAGTGAGTATTATAAAATGCAGGCTGCACAATTTTTCAATCTTTATGAATTTCCTTATGAAACCAGTAATCATAAAAATGATAGAAACAATTCTGGTTTACCTCAATTTCATATGAGGTCAGTTCCTTGGCGTAGAAATTTAAACCTTGCTCTCTTAGAGGAAAGAGCCTGCAAAAGAAAAAAAAAAAAAACACTGCAGTGTGAGTGTTATCAAAATGCCTAGATTTAGGTGTCTTTTTTCAAAATACTTGTTATTTTACAGGTTTAGGTGATAATCACATAATTAATGAGGCAAAGTGGGCTGAAGACAATCTTGGTCACAGGATATAATGCACAGTACAAACTTGTACGGTACAGGTTTTAGAGGTGAATCCCAGGCAAACAGATAAATATACAGTTTAAGTACATGTAAGTCTAATGTTTATCTTCCAAAACAGCTAACATACATTTTCGACCTTGTACAGCCAGACATGTAACACATGAAGTTACTGATTACAGGCTAAGTTCACCTTTTTTTTTCTAAGATCCAGCTCCCCGATGTACCAGTATACCATTAATGTACCTTGTTTGCAAAAAAATACAAGCTTTCTTTGATTTTGAGAACAAGGCCTTCCCTTAGCCCTTGCTATATTTCTTAGAAAGGTTCAGTGACTTCCTGGTATACAGACAGAGACACCAGTAAGACACAGGAAGAAGTTTACCAGCTGAACTCATTAGTGCACCTTCACCCATCAACTAAGTTTTCACAGCATCACCAGCATTTCTCCACACATGCATTTCCCTGGCTTCCCCAGATGGGCTCAGGCTGCCTGCTAAACTTCCTGGGGCATGCAGCCTACGGGACACCTCCGATGTAGTGCAAGGGCCCGCCTGATTGGATACAGAGTAATTGGATAGATGGTGTGTCCTCCTATTATATAGTTTTGCTATATAGTTATAAACGCTTTCAGTGTCATTAATTGTTAACGGCATACCAAACACAGAAGCAAACACACAACATGTGCAAAACAAAACAAAACATGCGCTCCCACTACTCTAGGTGTGAATGAGGGCCTGAAAGTGAAAGTGAAATTGGTGTGTTTACACAAGAACAATGAGGCTCCATTCACATCTTTATGTTTCCAAACACATGGCAAACCACACAGAAAATGCACACTTTACCATGCATTTCAGAAATTCTGCAAATGTGCATCGTGCTTGTGTTGTCATTACATGTTAAAGGAACCGCAAGTGCGACAAACGCACTGAAAACTGTGGTAACGCACCATGCTTCAATCCAAAAAATGTTCTGGAGCTTCTCTGTGGTGATTGCTGCGTGTAGGGAAGCTCATTCAAGTGAATGGGCTGCCCTATGCGTGATGAGTGAAAACGCTCCAAAACAAACACATGCGAGAATATGAGTTTTCGCTACGTGGAGAAGTGAACGAGGCCTGACAATTGATTGTTGCGTCCCCTCCCTCCTATGTACTTGTTTAAAGATGGCCATACAATATGCAATCTGATTGTACAATCTTTGTACAATTTCCTTTAGATTTACCAGAACATTGGAAAAGGAAGACACACCTGACCAATCCATTCAATTTGTATCAAATAAGACAGGCCCTTGTACTACATAGCTTATGGGAGATCTAAAAGAGATTGTACAATCAGACTGTATAGGAAGTGGGTGGAAGGGAATATTGGAATGAGGGAGGTGTGGTCCAGAGTGGTGAACACACCCTATCACACCCTCTTCTGTGATGCAACAGGGAAATGAAAGCTTCTGGGACATGACGTAACAGGAAGTGAAAGCTGAGAGAATCTACAGGAAGCGATGGAATCTGAAAATCATTAAAAAAATTCAAATAAACTGAAAAGATTTTAAATCTCCTGTGGATAAAGTGAGAGAAGAGCACATTGAGATAGCTGGGCCAGAAATCACATTGAAAACGCTTCTATTTATTATGAAAACATACCTCCCAACTTTTTGAGATGGGAATGAGGGACACCTATCAGAAAAAGTATGCAGGCATAGGACACACCCCTTGCCACGCTCCCTTAAAGAAGAATTGTACAAAAAAACAAGATTGCTTAAACCCGCAAGTCATTTTTTTACCACTACTTTTTCTTAATATTAACTTTTGGAATTTACAAATGCAGCAATTTAGAAATCAGATGAAAGGTTTAGCACTGGGAAACACTTTTTGATAGATAATAGGTGCATTTTATATACATCTATATAGATCAGACCAAAATGAGGGACAAATGAGGAGGAATGAGGGACAGAGGGACATTGCTCCAAATCAGGGACAGTCCCTTGAAATCAATGACAGTTGGGAGCCATGTGAAAAGTGAAATTCTTCCCGAAAAGGTGAACTTATCCTTTAATTTTCCCTGTTCAACAATTCACCTTCAAATAACATCTGTCTGGCTTCAGTTTGTTCATTGGTCATAGAGTTGTCATCATCACCTCTGTCCTACTAACAAAGAGGTAATCAAGGAAGCAGAAAAGCTGAACCAGGAAGAAGAGTGTGCAGTGTGGGAGAGGTGTGCAAATTACAAGACTGGTTGTGCAGAATTACAATTCCCATGGCAGGAAAAATAGTAACCATATCTATTTCAACAGTGTAGTTAGCTGCTTGCCTAAAGTTCCACTATAACAGGCATCTATTAGTGAGAGCAGGCGCCAGCACTTACCATTGTATATAAGTATGATTATGTTCCAATTTATCATAGTCTGATTTCCATTTGTTTAGAATATCTTCAATATATACTCCTGCATGAAAACAAAGCAGCATTCATTTAGCAGAACCAAACACTTACAAAATACAAAACAAAAACAATCCGGCTGTTTACACTGACACGCCTCATCCCCGATCAATGTGCTGTGGGCCACCAGGGACCCGCAGGAGTGGCGAGAACCGGAGGACGTCATATGACGTCCACCCGGAGGGAGGAGATGTTCCTGCTGACGTCATATTACCATGGCCAGATAAGGAAGTGGTTAAAATTCACAGGGGTCCGTTTGATAACATTTTCTTCTGGCAAAGGTCCAAATCTCATGTTTGCGCTATAACACATCGGAGCCCCCTTTTACATTACAGTCCCCCCTATACGTCACTGTCTTCAGGGCCCCCTTCACATTATTATTTCACATCACACCTATGCAAGGTGGTTTACTGACAGTAAATGTAACGGCCTGCTTGTCACATGAAAAAAAAAAAAACAAGCAACAAAACTTGAATAACACACAGCAAAAGTGTGATTCAGCCCTAAACATACAGCGGGCAATGCTAACATGACCAAAGTGAAAAACCTTAAACCAAACAACTTTATTTTATCTGAAATGTAATTCTTTGCTTTGCCATTTTGTTGACATATTTCCATAATCTATCACCAATCCTGATCTACATCAATAGAAATAATTCTTATTCAATCTACCAGTGAAAAGCCTGAAATGATCGGGACCTAGAATTGATCCTTGTTGAACATATTATACTTACATCTAACTTTTTTTTTGTCCTTTAACTGATTGTTTATCTGTGTGCATGCATTTTTCCTGGTCTTTACATCTTCATTTTTTGGTACCAGGTTAATATGAGAACCAGTAAAAATACATCTGTTTTGCTAGCATTTTAAATGAACATGTTTACATGAGAACAAGTCATTTTGTAACTAACATGATTTCAAGTGTATTTCGAAAGCTGGGTATACTAGTATATTTTCAAATGAATGTTTGTACGAACATTCATATTAAAATTCATATCAGTTTATAACATGCATCTTTACATGCTCGATTTTGTGTTGTAACCAATAGCAAACAACATGTTAACCATTGTTTCTGATGTGACTTATACAGAAGTTTACATACTTTAATGTTAAAATTTCTTTTCCTATTACCAAACTCGGAACAATAAAAGTCACTGGAAAAGAAAATTCTTATCAGTACATTCGATGACTTGACAAATGTCATTTTGAAAGTACTTCACGTTTTCATTTACTTTTAAAATTAGATCTTAGAATGAATGTAATTTTCCAAACAAAAGTCACATTCACGGTTAAATGTGTTTAATAAAAATTTTCCTTCCTCCTCCTTTACGTATTCTCGTCACTGAAGTTGAAAACAAACGTCAGTTTTACTACACTAACAATTCGAAAATCAAACACACATTTCAGACACTAAAGTTGTCAAACAAAATGTTTCTAGAGTATGGCTAGTTTAAATGTTGTAAATATTAATGCTGTGTGATATATAGAATATACAGTAATGTCTTGTAGGGGTGTTCAGACCATTAAACAATTCTCATTTTAATGAATAACAAATATTTCTCAAAGGCAAGAGACTAAATACTTTTGAAATATGCTGTATGTAGATACTATATAGAAAGGATTTTTCTACCAAAAAATGGTGGCTGCTAGTAGCAACTAGGTTTTCCAACTGCTTTAGCTGGAGAAGAATATCCACAAAAGGAGTTCTAAAACTCTGCAAAACATGAGGGCTTACCCTACATTCAAACCTTATTTTTATCATGAATAAAGAAACTCATTTTTAAAACTTAAAAAAAAACTTGTAAAAAAAACTGTTCTAGTCTCCCTCTCAAATTCCATTCAGCATTATGATTTGTTAGTTGAAGGTTCTAGGCTATGCTACAGTCACTGCCTGATCTTTTTAAAATCTAAGTGACTCTACTCTCTAAATTCTTCATTAAAATTAAAAAATGTAAAAAATTCAGCAGCTGAATGTGTTCAAAGGAAAACTACAGCAATATCACAATTAGGGACCCACAGTGGATGAATTTCCACTTTCACTGGCCTTTCTTTAGCCCCTGATCACAACATATGTGAAAATTTAACTTTTAGTGAAGAAAAAAAGATTATGAAGCTCTTCCCCAAACTTAGGACCCATATACACAGATATTTAAAGGACTTTCAATACAGAGAGTGTTTATGAATAACATTTTACACTTTGTCTTTATTATCTTCAAGGTTGAAAAATAAAAGTTTGTAGTATCTTTTTTCATTTCATTTTGTATAGCCAGGTGAACATTAAATAATGCATATTCATATTTCTTTCCCGTATGCATCTAGACATGACATGTCTTTTCCTAGCTGCTTTGTTAAAAAAAAGAAAAAAAAGAAAAAAAAGACTGTTTACAGAGCTCAATTCTTTAAGCTGAAGTTTACCTACTGTACATACATACAAATATGCCATAGAATTGACTTATTCCCACTTCCTAAATTTGTAAATACTTTTGTAGCGCCCTGCTCCTTAAGAGCAGACGCTATTCTTTCAAATTTAGTTTAATTGAAGCTACAGTTCAGGCTCAGTTTATTATTACCTAAATGTATTGGTTTCTGTACAAGTTTGACTGGACTGTGCAAATTTCCATCCGACCATGGGTAGTGCTGTTACCATTGGTGGCTGTTGTAAATACAGTCTGGTTGGACATATTGAATACTCTCTGCTCAGAGACAGATCGGTGGGAGTGGTTCATCCACCGTGCATTTTGGGTAGGAGTATTTAAGGGGCAGACACAATTTTAGAAGGGTTGGTGCTTCCTGACCTCATGGCCCTCCTGGCCTGGGGAAATTACTGCTACTTAAAATTCTGCCTTGGGGTCGGCGGACCCGAGGCTCATCCACCAGAAGAAGGCCCAACGTTTAGGGGTCTATTGGTCCATAGGATGGTCTCTTTGTTGTCTGGCCTGCGGGAAGAAGCAAGGGATTGAAGTAACCAGGGGAGGACTCTTCAGGAGAGGATCTAGCATAAGGCTGGAGAAGAGCCTGGGAACTCAGTTGGAGACGCATCTGGGATCTGTTTATTCAGGATTGTTGGGTCTGTGGCAGAGACCATATTGGAAACAATAATCTGTTTATTCAGGATTGTCGGGTCTGTGGCAGAGACCATATCGGAAACAATAATCTGTTTATTCAGGATTGTCGGGTCTGTGGCAGAGACCATATCGCAAACAATAATTTGTCTATTCAGGATTGTCAGGTCTGTGGCAGAGACTGTACTCGAGCATTGCATCGGCTGCTAGGTTGGTGAGAGAAACCTATCCGATGGTTGCTGAATCCAGCTGGGGAAGTGCTGCTCGCTGGACTTAGAAATTACCTCTAACCGCAATATTTCAATATACCTGAATCCGTTCACATTTTTATCCTGCTATTGCATATGTTGTGTCTTCAATAAAACTTGGAAAAAGGACTAAGTGTTTGAGCCAATGTTTTTCAAATGAACATCTATTTTGGGTCTCCCCTATGACGGACACTGAGAAGGTAACTGTAAGCCCAAGAAAATATTAAGTAGCTACCCGAGGGAGAGAAAAACGGGGAGAGCCACACTTTGTTCACACTGGGCTGTATAAAAGAGAGACTGAACACAAACAGCTTCTGTTGTGCCTTCTCTTCTTAAGTATAATGTTTTTTAACAGTTTTTGACACCAGTGCCATAAGTACACCCTATATTAAATTCACATATAATATAAATATTTTATATTAATAGTAAAAAAAAAAAATATATACAAAACATTTAAAAAACATACAAAAACAAAATAACACTGACCCAAAACCTTTATGGTTTCTAATTTAAACTATTACTACTACTACTACTACTACTACTACTACTACTACTACTACTGCTCAACCGATGCTCATTTAGCATTTTTAATACAAATGCAGCTATCTAATTTTTCTCCATTCATGCTATTTATAATGCATGTAAACTTAATTCCACCATTAACATACCATCAGGCTTAAAAGGTATCTTGTTCATATAAAATCTGAGATTGCACAAGTCATTTTGACAACGTAGATCCTTAAAATTCTGCTGAAAAACAAAGAAAGATACCTAGTGATATTCTGCCTGAACCAAGTATCATCATTAACAATGGATGTATCGGTAGCCATTTTTTATGGGTAAATGAAGCATTTACTGCATATCAGTACTGCGTATTCTTTACCATTACTGCAGAAGGAGATCCTGTCAGAATAGAAGTTTGGGGATTGCCAATGCTGACTTGCTTTTAAATGGCATATGGGTGGGTTATCATTGCCATCCATTTTATGCTACTCTAGTAAGTCAATGACCAAAGAAAAAGTATTCAGCTAATACATTTGTAACTCTTAAACCTGCATACTTATTTCAGGTCAGAAACTCAAATGGTGAAGCAAGGATGAGGATGAAAGCCACAAATCCCCCCCCCCCCCACCTTAACCATAACATTTTGCCATTGGCAGCTTCCATATTTATATCTTAACAGGTTAGATTTAAACCATTTTTCCCACTGTATACTGTCTATCAGAAAGATAACTCCATTCCACAATTTGCTATAAGTATACACGCAGATTATGTCTGACAATAAGAACATATATGAGAAAACACAATGGGGGTTATTTACTAAAGGCAAATCCACTTTGCACTGCAAGTGCACTTGAAAGTGCAGTCGCTCTAAATCTGAGGGGAAGATCTGAAATGAGTGGAAGCTCTGCTGATTTTATCATCCAATCACGTACAAGCTAAAATGCTGTTTTTTATTTTCCTTGAATGCCCCCCTCAGATCTACAGCGACTTTACTTCCATGTGCACTTTCAGTACACTTTCAAGTGCACTTACAGTGCAAAGTGGATTTTCCTTTAGTAAATAACCCCCAATGCCTAAACCTTAATCATTGTCTCATAATTACAAGAAATTGCAAATTACCTATAAATTAGAAACCATATAAAATGGAGATTATTATAATACTAAAGCTGGTTATACACTAGTAGATATCTAAATGAACGTTCATACGAAAATTTGAACATTTGTACAAAAATTCTTAGTACATATGATGATTTGACGAATGTTGTTCAAAAGTACTTATGCTTTGTGCTCCCCACTCTTGCCACCTGCCATTTTTTTTCTTATGAATTATTCATATATCCTCCCTGTTATTAGACTGGGATTTACCCAGATACAGTACTTGATGCTACAGATGATCGATATACACTGTTTTCATTTTCATCGTTTTTTTAAGATGGAAGCTTGTTGCAATTTGTTATATTTGTGATATCCCTTATATTGAATCTCATACCATACCAATTGTACGGCTAAGATATTGTTAAACTATATAACTGTATATGCAATATTTTTCTTTAATAAACCTTGTTTGGAAAAAAGAAAAGTACTTAATTTGCTTCTAACATTTGGTTTTGGATTGAATGGACTTTCCCGAGAAAAAATTTCCATCCTGCTAATATTCTCTTCGCTGCATTTGAAAACTAAAGCAAATTTGACCCCCTAACGATTAGAAAACCCAACGAACGTTCCAAACATGAAAAAATGTAAATACAATTCTACTAGCCTATGGCTAGCTTTACACACTAACTGTGGTTGATTTACTAAAGGAAAAAAGACTGTGCACTTTGCAAAGAGCAGTTACACTCTGCGAGAGCAGTTGCTCCAGAGCTTAGTAAATTAGGAAAAGCTCTGCTCAATTCCATCATCCAATCATATGCAAACAAAAAGACTGTTTTTTTAAATCTTCCTTGCACGTGATTGGGTATTCTTTGCAAAGTGACGCTTTACCTCATTTACTAAGCTCTGGAGCAACTGCAATTTGCAGAGTGTAACTGCACTTTGCAAAGTGCTCAGTCTTTTTGCCTTTAGTAAATCAACCTCAGAGAATGACAGGGGTTGATTTACTAAAAATGCAAAGTGCAAAAGTTTGTGCAGCTGTGCATAGTAGCCAATCAGCTTCTAACTTCAGCTTGTTCAACTAAGCTTTTCTAATACAACCTGGAAGCTGATTGCTTTTTCTGGTAGAGCTGCACCAGATTTTGCACTCTCCAGTTTTAGTAAATAAACTCCTAAGTCTCCTCAAAAGAAAAAAAGACAGGGCCTGAGATTTGAAGGGATGCAAAACTCAGATATTGTAGCCTCCCTGAAAGGTATTCCTGAGTGTGGCTCGGGGT
This sequence comes from Aquarana catesbeiana, assembly GCF_042186555.1. Taxonomy (NCBI): domain Eukaryota; kingdom Metazoa; phylum Chordata; class Amphibia; order Anura; family Ranidae; genus Aquarana; species Aquarana catesbeiana. Next base: position 307,341,048 of record NC_133327.1, on the reverse strand, counting down.
TAAATTTCAGCACTATTAGCGGTAACCCCGAGCCACACTTGGGATTGCATTGCAGGATCCTGGTGCAGGTTACTTACCTTGTCCCCAGGATCCTGCGATGTCCCCCCGCGGTGTCCGTGGGCTCTGTCCTCCTCTGTGCCAGGCTCCGTTCCCTGCGAGTGTCAGAAAATGTAAAAATCATAACACATACAGTACTGTAATCTTACAGATTACAGTATTGTATGAAATAATTTCACATCCCTTTTGTCCCCAGTGGTTTGCCCAGTGCCCTGCATGCAGTTTTATATGATATATACTGTTCTTTCTGCCTGGAAACTGGAGATTGTCCACGGCAAACAAAAAAGTGTCCCTTTACGTCAAAAGTGGCTCTAGACCAGCTAGAAAACAGCGATAGTAAATTAGAACACTTGCAGAATTGAATGATAGTGAATTGTGAGGAAATTTATTTTATTATTATTATATTATTATTTTTTTAATTATTTACATTTATTTATTATATTATAATTTATGATTTTGTGTTTCAAACTTCATCATACCCAGGATAGCTACTAGACTCTTGTTTGGACAGATTTAAGTGTGTTATTGCTAAGAATTACAGGCCTACAATATAAAACGCCAAATTTCCATGCAAAATAATTGTAACGCTTTCAGCACCTAAAATCCGACATAATCATACCGCCAGGGAGGTTAAGGCTGGGTTCACACTAGCTGCGGCCGTGGCTCACAGCAGGGGTCCAGTGCGTGTCTGTTCACTGTTTCAGGTGTGAATTAGGTCTGAATTTTTGGCTGAATTCTCACCTGATATGGACCAGAAGAAGTACAGGACCCTTCTGCAATTCGGACTGTGACCGCCCCGGGGGTGTGTGAACCGGCTCCATTGAGAACCGGTCACACTCTCCTGACATGCAAATTGGAATGCGGGGAAACCCACATCCAATTGGCATCAGTGTGAACACATCCTAAAAGTGGGGAGGTTGGAGTCATTGTTTAAATAGTCCCTGAGAGGTAAGGGTACATGTTATAACAATTCAAGAGCTGAAATTATGATTTTTGCAAATGAACAATTGTGACCATTTCTGTTTAGTTCTATTTTAACACAAAGAAGACACTTTGAAAAAAAAAAATGGATAGAGGAAAAGGATGTCATAGAAATCTTACTGGGTATTGGTGTCGATACTTGTACAAATCTCTTGCTGCATAAAAGCTTCTCTTTGGTTTGATGTTCTGTTCCAATGCATTGCTGTCATTCTGAAAAATACAGATTGAAAGATTAAAAGCATAGTAATAAAAACCCCATAGATTTCACTGTGGGAAAGCAACACATTTACCTAAAGGTTTAAATATGGTTTCCCATTGAAGAAAATATACACAGATCATTATCACTGAACAAAATATTCCCCACATGTCTCCTGAACTGGTTTTCTGTACGGGAGTTCTCATTATATGTGTGTCTTCCTATTTAAATTGAAAACAGTGGGATCTGTCTGATCCCCCATGATGTTAGACTGAATGACTCAGAATAATGCAAATGACACAGGTACATTGAGGAAAGCAGGAGTGTAGTGAGATCTGTCTAGGGAACAATTAGTATCTTTCCCAGCAGTCTTTATGTGCAGTGCTGTACAAACATTTCCTATGCCATACTGTCTACCTGATGGCTCACAACAGTATACAGTCCAAGTAGAGGCTTACATTGGAACCCCGTCTTCTGTACTGGCAGACCTTATCAACACTGTCCCCAGTCTGATGTGCCCACATTACAGATTACACAGCACACAATTATTTCAAATAATACATGCTTGTATAAATCAATGAAAAGCAACGAGAAAATATAGGTAATGACATTCCTGACCTCTCTTTTGAAAATGCTAGCTGCCTGGCTGTCATGCTACTCCAGTGGCTTCAATACTTTATGAGACATTGAGAAAGGGCAAGTATGTAGGTTAGGAGTTCTGACTTTATTTATTCTAACCTGTGAACCTTTTCCGGGTCAAAGAAACTATAAAAATAACACACAGACAGGAAACTAATATTCTTAGATGGAAGACAACAAGGGTGGCTCCCAAGAATATATAAATAAAAACGAAATCTAACCCCTAACCTAGCCACTCAAAGTAATACTTAATATTAACCATCAATTATGCCCCGTACACACAATCGTATTTTCCAACAACAAATTTTGGATGTGAGCTTGTTGGCCATGTGTATGCTCCATCGACCATTTGTTGTCGGACTTTCCGCCAACAAATGTTGGCTAGCAGGTTCCCAAATTTTCCACCAGCAAATGTTTGTTGTCTAACTTTCCGACCGTGTGTACACAAGTCTGTCGGACAAAAGTCCACACATGCTCGGAATCAAGTACGAGCTGGAAATATAACTAGCGTTCGTAATGGAGATATCAGGTACGTCTTGTACGTCACTATGTTCGTAATTGTTGAAATATCAAAAAAATAATACTGCGCCAACCAAAGTATGTGAAGCAACAGACACAACAATCAGACCAATTGTAAATCCATAAATATAATAAAGTGTGGCGCTAAAAAGAACGTAATGTTCATTATTGAGCAAGACCCACCAAAATATTAGTCTGGAGGTCATACAATGCACAATAAAGTGTTTAATGAAACAAAGCTTCTACCAACTACATGTGAGGTCACATGTAATATAATAAAACCTGTGTATCTGTGAAATAGTCCCATGTGTGGAATATCTAATTATGCATAAGAGCAACCAAATGATACATAAACTGTAAGTCACTATGCGCGACTCAAATAAAATTATCAAAAATGATATACATACATATGAATGGTGTTACAATCATAACTTAAAAATAAATATGTGTTCAAAGTGAAAAACTAAAATAAAAGTTCATAGAAAGTTCTTGAAACATATATCAGGGAAATGACCAGTATGGCCTGCACTAGAACTTGTTTTATGGGTCTCTCGTAGCTAGGACTGGCTTCGGTGTAGTTTGGTGACCAGACTTGTGGTGTAGATAAGGACAGGTGAAAATACCCTTACCGGAATCGATGGACTCACTAGCCAGCGGCTGAGAGTTGAACAGGCTTAGAGAGTGGCTGAAGCTGGTAGATGCAGCACTGTATCCAAACTCAAATAGAGAAGCGGTAGGAGCACTCACCGGTCACCCTAATCCAGTCTCACTGGCTTCCATTCTCCATAGTATAGGACTGTATGTCAATCCAATTAGAAATCTTCACAGAGAGGATACGGCCCTCAGATTGAAAGATTAAAAAGAAAACTTCCGCATAGTGTGAATCAGCTTTCAAAAAAATTTTCATAAAAAGTTTTATAATAAAAAGCACTCTGGCTCCTAAGACAAAATAGAGACCGGGTGCAAAAAGGAATAAAATAAGCGCTTACATCGATCGTGGCAAGACAGGCATATCAAACCCTCGTTCGTAATTGTTGGCCAACATTTGTGTGACCGTGTTTATGCAAGACAAGTTGGAGCCAACACCCTTCGAACAAAAATCCACGGTTTTGTTGTCAGAAAGTCCAATCGTGTGTACGGGGCATTACACTTAGGCTCGGTTCACACATGGGCGGCACGACTTGCAGGTCGCCTCAGCGAGGCGACCTGCAAACGACTGCCGGGGCGACTTGCGAGACGACTTCTGCATAGAAGTCTATGCAAGTCGCCCCAAGTCGCCCCCAAAGTAATACAGGAACCTTTTTCTAAGTCGGAGCGACTTGCGTCGCTCCGATTAGAACGGTTCCATAGCACAGAACGGGAGGCGACTTGTCAGGCGACTAGGTCGCCTGACAAGTCGCCCCAGTGTGAACCGAGCTTTACTGTAAGCCATAAACTTCGTCCTTAATCTAAACCCAACATTTAAACTAAATTACTGTATTACACATTTTTTGACAACTGTGCTGGCAGCATTGTTTTTTTCATATTTTTATTGTAATTCTGATTATACACTAATTTATTTTAGGTGTATGGAGGGTCCCATCATTCACGTGTATGGGTTGTAAGCAAAGCCCAAATAATACACATAAAGTACAACCATAGCAGATATTATCACCAATAGAAAACTCAAAATAAAGCTGTACAGTCAATAAAAAAATATTTTCAAAATGAGTTTTGCATTCTTCACAGACTAGCTCACAACTGATTGGTAGGTATGACCAAGGAGCAAGCACTTCTAAAGAGATGGTGGGGATACCTACCTCCTTTAAATAAAAGGACGTACAGAAAACACTTAATTTTTTTCCCCCTTTTGCTCTGTACATATTTTCAGTTGTAAATTCTTCTGCACAGTTTATGAAGGCATGTGCTTTAAAGAAATTATGATTGAAGGGTTCCTGACATTGAAAAAGCCAAATATGTCAACAACATAACCGATAATCTAATTTTTATCATAAAGATGAGATGCACTTATGCTATAAATGCTTAGCCAGTTTATTGTAATGCATCTATGATTTACGCTACAAAAGTGCAGTTCTCTTTCGTACATATAAATCCTTCATGGTATATTAAATGAGTCACTCTATCCCCTGAGACTAGCAGAAGTTGAAATGATAAGTAAAAAATACAGCTTAGCACAGAGAAATTTCTGATAAGAATATATAGACTTGCATATGCTGCAAGGAAATCTGCTTCATATGTCGCATTTGTTACAATAAATCAAACAGCTATTAGACATGAGCTTGAGGCATTAACTCCACAAGTTTAAATGTTTAATTGAACACCTTAAAGCATAACTCCACAAAGGCTTCCACTGAAAACATACAAGATTAGCATATATTCTAATTAATAAGGATTCTTTCCAAGTATTTTACTGACAGTTTATATGTTGTAGGGCCTTCCCTTAGGGAGCTTATGCTCAAGTGCTGAAAGCATATAAGCAAATATATGTTAAAGGGGGTTTTCACTTTCAGTTACATAGTGGAAAACCCTTTGACTCTTGGTGGCTGGCAGCGTAGATAGCAATCAGAAGTTCTCAAGCAGCTGCAGGGCTCCCGTCCGTTTCTTGGCTGTCTTCAGCTCTGTAGTAAGGCAACACAGTTCCTGCCAAACTTGCGTGTGATTCAAACAATCCATCATTTACTACAATAATAAATACACAAATTTTTAACTGGATGCAAAATGCAAATATGTAAATGTTAAAATTATATTTAAACGTTATTAAGCCCAAAAGCAAACATTTATTATACTGCAGCATTATACTGGAAGTTTAATCCTCTAAGTGAGACAAACATTGCCGTTATTTAGCACCAGACTAAGTTGCATATGATTGCAGGATTTTAGCGAAGTCTCACATTTCAAATTTTTCCATAAACACTAACAGTGTGTGGTAAAATGTTTGATTATAATGAGTGACATTTGTTCAGTCTGCTGCTCCCTTTCACTCAAAGATGGCTTATTGTAACATTGTACCTGTATTATAGTTAGTTGGAACATGAGAGGTGGATTTTAGCCAAACCCACATGATGCCTGAACAAAAATGGTGCAAGCACTTTTTGGGGAGAAGTGCAGATGACTGCATCCCACAAGTGTAACACTGACCTTCTACCTCACCTGCATGCATGTGTCATGAAAATATATATCAGATGCTATGTCCGGAAGTACCCACAAACACAACAAAAGTTCCTTGAGCGCTATAAACTGTCCGCCATCTATGTAGATGTATGCAGGGCTTTTTTTCACCGGGAACGCAGGGGAATGCAGTTCTGGCACCTCCAACACTGAATGTATGTAATATCATGGGGTGTGGGTGTGCTGGAGGGTCTATTGATGTTGTCTGCTGGGGGATCTATTGTCACTGGTGGGGATCTGATTTTGTGTGAGGGTCTATTGTTGCTGATGGGGAATGGATTGTTGCTGGGGGGTCTTATGTTGCTGGCTGCTGAGAGATCTGTTGTTGCTGCTGGGGGGGGGGGGGGTCTAATGTTGTTTGGGTGGATATTTTGTTACAGGGTGTGATATTTTGTTGTGGGTGGTTCACTGTTACTGCAGGGAATCTATTGTTGTTGGGGTGGAGTCTATTGTTGCTGGGGAGTCTATTGTTGTGTGGGGATCTATTGCTGGGATTCTATTGTTGCTGGCTGCAGGGGATCTATTTTACTGCTTTTCTTTTTATCATTACCATGTTCCATACAAATGATTTAGCATCACAAAATGATACTTGGTTCTGTATTCTCTAAAAGGTGCAGTACTGGTAGGTGGGTAGGGGGTGGAATTAAGGGACGGTGGTCAGAGGTGGGTAGGGGGCAGAGACAAGGGGTGACTCAGATGGGGGGAGTTCCTGCACCTATTCTCTGAGAAAAAAAGCCCTGGATGTATGTATCCTGGAAAATATAAATTGAGCTAAAGCCCAGTGCAGCCGCCAACCACTGGAAAAGGTGGATAACAAAACACTGAAACAAAGAAGCAGCGCTCTATGGGTCCAGCATAAAGACTTGCAAACCTATAGCCAAATAAAAAATGTATTTATTTGATGCTCTCTTGAGAAAATAACAATAACTGTCAATGATAAAAAAAAAATTGTAGGGATTTGCAGAGGCAATCATAAAAACAGTCATCCTAGATATAATGTGAAAAAATAAACACGATCAAAGTCAACTTTGATAACGCACGGGCGTGCAAAACATGTAAGCCATGGTCGTCACAGCAACCTAGAGCATGCGGTCCACCCTGACAAATCGACATCCTGGTTACTTCCTCTTCCGGTGCGACATCCACGTCATCTTAGGTGCCCGGCCCCAGCCAGCTTGGTCGGCTTTTCTGGCTCTATTCCCCAGCGGTGGATACTACAATACACCTCCCGAAGCACAGCGGGTTTGACACCCGCGATCAGCTACCGTGCTGACAGCTGTGAATTTGGATTCCCTGCCCAGGTGGTTCATCCCAGAAATCCATTCAGTTTGACCACTGGCTGATAGTTGAAGTGAATGTTGATGTTAACCCCTCTCCACCTGGATGTCATAGTGGTACAGTGTTTATTTTTTCACATTATATCTACAATGACTATTTGTTTTTATGATTGCCTCTGCAAATCCCTACAAATTTTTTATCATTGACAGTTTTTTTTTTTCTCAAGAGTGCAACAAATAAATTCATTTTTTACTTGGCTATAGGTTTACAAGTCTTTATGCTGGACCCATAGAGCACTGCGTCTTTGTTTACGGAAGATTCCACATCATATGCATATTACAGGTGTGATAAAAAACTTAAAAGGAAAATGCTTTTTTTTATTCCTCTATTCATATTTCTCCTTTTGAAAGGCACAAAAGTCTTTCCATATACTATGGATCAAATATTTCCTGCCAAATCCCGGAGAGCTTTGCATCCATTGGGTTCCTGCTTTTCCTTCTTCTCTCTAGTATCCAATACTCATACATGTATTTTTTTTCCTAAGTAGCAATAGGGTATTTACTCAGATTGACAAATCTGACTGTACTCCTGTTCCAAGGATTTACCACTGTATTTTATCTATGTATTTAAATACACTACTTCTTCACTGGACTATGACCTGGGAATGTGGAGATTGAGCGATCAGTTGATGAGAATTTAAGGGAAACCATTAGGAAAGAAATCAATAAGCTTTTTTTGAACAATGACTACCAAGATGTATCTATTTTTATGATATGATCTGCTTTCAAGGCCCACGTTAGAGTGTTATGACCTCTAATAACTTTCAGATGAAAAAAACACCACCTCCAGAGCTACTGGAAATGTACATTGTCCTTATACATGAGAGTCACAGGTCATGGTCTCCAAAACCAGCTGTTCATGTGGCTGCTGATTCTATGCAGGATCAGTCTGCTGTTTTGCAACTGGGCCCCATGCTTGATGCCTGTTTATTGGTGCAACCACATTTGAACTTCAAAGAGTTCTTTTCAGGTTCCAGTATTTAGACTTTTTCACATTCCCCAATGGTTCTTAGCAAGAAGTGCTGCTGGACACATCCTCTGAGGTCATGCCCAGGAAATCTATTGAAACCTACTGAGCGCACTTGAAAGTCATGGAGCAAAGACCTGTCTGAATATCTGTTCCCAGGCTTCTGTACCATTTATGACCTCAGCCTGTTTCTCCATGATTCTTGTTATCTGCCTGCCCTGACCTTTTGCCTTATAGACCACAACTTTGTGTTGATTTTGTACCATGTTTTGTTTGTGCCTACTGTCATCTGTACCTCTCCAAGTGCCACCAAGGGCAGCAACCTGAGAGCCATCTGCAGCAATACTCATCATCCCTTCCAGGGTGCTCTGGTGACCATCAGGTCATTCCTTATAAGTGATTTTGAGATGGACCTATTGTATACTGCTAATATACAGTATATATCATTTTTTATTATGTATTTGTGTTTTATTTTATACTTTACTTTATGCTATGCATCTCTGCCTCTAATTCATATCTGCCCCCTAAAAGTAGGATATAAAGTAGCAAAAAAAAAAAAGAAGAAATCAATCCTATATATACGGTAATTAAGCTGTAAATTTTATAAGGGATGATAGGCATTTTTGCAGCCAATGGTCTGTGAAATCTGGTAAAGACATTTTTTTTTCACAACAAAAATGATACATAAATGAAAGGTAGGATGGAAGTTCATCCATGAGCTTCCCACCTAATTAAACAAATAATATTTTTTTTACAGATCTCTTTGACTAACACATACAATATAAATAGTGTAATAGTTTTACTTTGGCAAAATTGCATAGAGTACTAGTTTCAAATGCTAATAGTTTCTTTGCTTAGATGGGTCATGCCATATATCACATACTGTATATTGGTTGCATAAATAGCATTGTTTATTTAACTGACTCATGGTTTCATGTTTCTTTAGCACTCTATCAGCAATGTAGTGTTAAATAGGTTACGTGATTCAAATATTCCCTCACCTAATCTCCAGTATCAAATCGACGGCTATATGAATTCTCCAGACACAAACCATGTTGATGCATGCTATTTATTTTGTTTACATTAGCAGTTTCTGGTAATTGGCCTATTCTAAAAGTCTGTGGATGAAAAAAGAGCATGGCAAACACTTTTTACAGTTATCCTCTAAAACTGTGATGGTTTGCAGTAATGTGACAAACGTCATCTTTGCATTGTGCCATTCTACCCAATGAAATTGTAAATGCAAAAAAAAACAAAGCAAAGATTAGTGTCACTAAACCTGTATCATAAAAGACTATGAATAAATTCTGTATTACATGCTGTTCATACTCACTCAGTCACTATGAGATTAGTTTTCTGTATTCTGCAAAAAAACCTGGTTGATCCTGCTCAATCTCCCCCTTTTGTCTAAGTCTCCAATTCAGGTAGGGATTTTGCAGAGCAGTGTTGGCAGCTCTGCACATGCTCAGTTTTCAGTGAGTTTCTATTCTGCGCATTTCCTCCCTAACACATCTGAGCAGCCCATGTGACTATAGAGTTACATATGTGGGCATATACACAGTGGTAAATGACAGTCCACTCCCTCCCTCCTCCTTCATGCCAACTAACAAGCTAAACACAATGGGAAAGGGATATTACATGTAGATTGATGGAGGCTTCACTTCCCTCTTCTTCTAAAACACAGGATGGAGGGGCATGACACAGCCTGTGACTGGTAGAAATCCACCCACACCATGTTATTGCCAAAATAATAAAGGTTTGATTTCAAATATATATTTTTATGACAATTTAAAATGGTTTATTTATATAAATTATTTATTTTTACTCTGTATTCCAAAGGTTATTTTTTATTTTGAACATGTGACCAGCAGCAGAGGACTAGAAGTTCCTCCTGCTTATGTTTTCCTACAGACAGGCTGGGAAAGAGCTAGGTCATGTGACAGCTGTATATTGATTAGAAAAAAAGGTGCTTAGATTTCTTTTTATTAAAATAATTGCAGTGCCATCATCCATATACAGAAATAGAAGGGGCAATGTAAATCAAACAGTGTGTGTTTAGTATCACCACTGTACCAATGTTGGTTGGTACAAAGTGGCTAAAAGAGGTAGAAATTGACACTTTCTTGTGTTTGGGCATTACATTTCAAGAATAAGATAGAGTGTGTACATTTCACCATGCTCTATCCCTTTAAAAACACTGCAAATAAAGAAAAACACATAATGATCTGCCAGAAAGCCCACAACATAGTGCCTTAGGCCGGCCATACATGGGTCGAATATCGAAAGAATTTTCTTTCAAAAATCTTATTTAAGAGATTTCGTTCTAATTTCCCACCATTAGTGGGCTGCAGCAACAGCAGATTTTTGTGTGGCTATCGAATTTGAGTAATCGGCCATGTTGGAATTTTTTTTAAAAACATACGATTTTCTAAACAAAGATGGGAGAATTGTGCAAGAAATGTAATCGAAAAAGAAATGCGCATGTACAACAAAAGAAGATTCCAAGCCACGAAAATTATTTTCTGTAGCAACATGAGGTGAAATTGAATGCTTGGTTGGTCGAATTTCAAAATCAATGGTGGCACCATCGGATCACAAAATGAACAAAAATTTCAGATTTTCAAAAGAAAATTCTTTCGAAATTTGACTATGTATGGCCAGCCTTAGCTGCACTGAAATCCCAGGCAGCATGATCAGCCCTGCCTGCTGGACTAAAGACATTCACTTGTTTCACACCCTTCACTGTCCTACTGCACATGCATGCATTTTTTTCCTAGCAAAACAATGCAGCTGCCTTGACCCCCAGGAGCCCGTCCACACACTTTGTGTAGGGAAATGGCATGGGGAATGTCAAAATCAAGAGTTCTGGGGCATGTTTAAGGCTGGCCATGAGTCATTTTTTTTTTCATTCAACCAGTTGGTTGAACAAAAGAAAATTACTTGATTCCCCCGTCCACACATTTGATTTGGATAAAGGAATCCCTCACGCTGAGTAATTGTAGACTTATTGAGAGACTTCTCTACTGTCAGAATACACAGATCAGCCCTGCCAGAGAAACAGGCTGGTTGTACACAAATCAATCTATTGGGGGATTGGGTGTGGGAGTGGAGCTTTGGAAGTACATTTGGGTAATGCCTAGACAGACACTTTAAGGATAGTAGGCAATAACCAGAAAAGGTTGTAGCTGCATACTGTTCTTGGAATCTTGTTTTCTAAACATATAACGTTACCGAAGAAGTTGCATTTGTAACTTTCCCCAGAGCTTAGTGCATGTGGTAAAATTCCAACTTGCAAAGAATACCCAATCACATGCAAGGAAAAAATACTTATATATAGCACTTTTGCTTCCACGTGACTGGCTGATGGAAATCAGCAAAGCTTCATCTCATTTACCAAGCTCTGGGAAAATTTCCTTGCAAAGTGAACATTTACTTTTAATAAATCAACCTCATGGTGTACTATTGTAGATCACCAACAGCAGTTCACCTAAAACACTACGCACACAGAGCGTTAGTACTTGGAAAAGGAATCTGTACAACATGATGATTTGCAAGATGATCTCCCACTAATTCATATTTACTAGAGCAATACAATTCACTGAAGGAATAAATGTTGCATTCAAAATGGGAAAAAAAGGCCAAGGTTTAGAGGGTTTATTACACAATTTACTTTGCACAGAGAATATTACAAAATTTATATACCTCTAGGGAATGATATGTAAGAAGCAAACGTGTATGTACGCTAGGTGACAGTAAGGCTATAGAAAGTGTGTTATGTTGAGAGAGCAAATTACACTTAAAAAAAGTGTAAATCAACTTCATAGTGACCTGGAACCACCGCTGCTAATGCCTGTCTCACTTGCTCTTTAGACCAGGGGCTCCCAAGTATATCAAGCAACCACCGCATAGCTCAGGTTGGCCATTCTGCTCTTGAAACCATTCTGCAGTGGTTGTAGGCTCCATGGTACCTTCTTCTGGCTCATTAACTGGCTCACTGGCACATCAAGCAGAGAAATCCTGGAGGAGCACCCACATGTAGTGCTACCCCCCTCAAGTGCCGCTGGTAATTTGGGTCCATTGCTCTTGGCCTAGCCATGTGTGAGTACCAATACATCTTTCTGTGACAAAAAAAGGGGGTTGGAATACTATAATTGTAATTATAGTTCACACCCAGTGTCCAAACACCTTAATAAGATGTACTGCCTTGTAACTAGGGCTGGGAGATTTTCTTAAAAAAAAAAAAAAAAAAATCTTCGATTCTCTTAAAAAAAACTCGATTCACGATTCGAACCTGAGGCGCTGTGGGCATGAGCTTTTAGGCGAGGCCGCGGCTTCGGCCTAGTCCGCAGCGTCCGGCCTCGCGGACTAGGCTGAAGCCGCGGCCTCACCTAAAAACTCCTTGCCCGCAGCTCTTCAGGCCCGGCGCGGTGTCAGCGCCGGTCCGGAGGCGCCGCGGGCATGAGTTTTTAGGCGAGGCCGCGGCTTCGGCCTAGTCCGCGGCGTCCGGCCGTAGCTGCAGCCTCACCTAAAAACTCATGCCCGCAGCGCCTCGGGACCGGCGCAGTGAAAAAAAAAAAATCTAAAAAAATCGATTTGCTTAAATTTTGAATCGATTTGACCTCTTAACTCGATTCAAGATTTAAATCGATTTTTTCCCCAGCACTACTTGTAACTAAACATATGTAGAGAAAAAGGAAGGGTGGTCACCAAATGGTGGAAGCAGAGCGTCCCCTGTGGATAACCAAGCAGTTAATACGGCAGAAAACTGAACTTGCTGGCTAGTTGTAAACATACTTTATTAAATAGATGGTATTATGATAAATATAAAAAATAAAAACAATGTCACACTAAAGTCACCCGGTCCAAATGTCCATGCGGATGCACACATCTAGTGCGGTACCCCGCAATAGTGTACAATGTCGAGTGTGCAACTCACATGTACCTTATGGCTACCTAAATACTCCCTACGTTGAGTGTCTCTGGTTGGAAATATATTGCCAATGATACTGACAAATGTACAGTTCCAATATGACTTTAAGATCAAAATGCAGATATCAAAAATCAATCAGCAAAAAATATGGAAAATCCTGGCTCAGGTAAGAGTCCCTTATCCAACAAGAATTGATTGATAACACCCAGTTAGTTGATTAGGGGATATGGCACTGCTAAGGAAAGTCTTAGGTCATTGTAAGGAAAAATAGAGTGTCAGTCTATATGCTGATCAGGGAGTATACGGAGCTGGCTGTGCTTACCTAGGCCTTGGATAGCCTCCCGATACATGCTTTGAACGACCTCCTTATATCTTCCACCTCGGAATAGAGGTTATCTGGTCTCCCACTGGCTCCAGTTTCTCCTTGCATTCATTGGAGACTGCAATGATTTGTGCGTTGTCTTGTATGAGAAGTAGCTCCTATGGAGTCAGATTGCAAGACTGTATGGAGCAGTTGATCCTACACGGCTTGTCTCAGCACAGATCCGCGTTGTATATAGCTGTGTAGACTGTGCAATGCCGTTAATCTGGGATTCCTAATGCCGCGTACACACGGTCGGACTTTTCGACCGGACTTGTCTGACGGACCAAATCCGGCGAACAATCCGATCGTGTGTGGGCTTCACCGGACCTTCAACGGGCTTTTCCAGTCGCAAAACTGACAGATTTTAGATTTGGAACATGCTTCAAATCTTTACGTCGTAACTCCGCTGGACCCAGAAATCCGCTCGTCTGTATGCTAGTCCGACGGACAAAAACTGACGCTAGGGCAGCCATTGGCTACTGGCTATCAACTTCCTTATTTTAGTCCGGTGTACGTCATCACGTACGAATCCGTCGGACTTTGGTGTGATCGTGTGTAGGCAAGTCCGGTCGTTAGAAAGTCGGTTGAAAGTCCTCCAAAAGTCCGTCGAAAGTTTGTCGGACTTTTGTAGCTGAAAAGTCCAACCGTGTGTATGCGGCATAAGACTCCCTAGCTGTTGCGCATGTCCATCTGGCGTCCAGTGTTTTCGCGCCGGTGACACTGTGGTGACGTCAATGCGTTTCGCTATTTTATGCGTAGCTATATCAGGATGACGTTCCGCACCTCTCCTTTGCCTTAAATACCCGGCTTGGCCCAGGAGGAGGGGACCTGTCGTAGATTTCTGTCTTAAAGTGACATTGCTGTCTTTCTTAAACTAGAGAAGTTGGCTGCATTGCTGTAATTAAGTTGATGTCAAAAGTGGAGCATTTTAGATTTCCTTATTCATAGGAAGTTACTTTCCTAATTTTCTCATATAATGCGCTTACCACTAATACAGCTAGAAATGCATAAAAACATGATAGTGTAAATTAATAAAAATTTTAAAATTAAAACATATCTGATTAGATGGAGAGATTCATATTAGCCTTCATTTCTTTAAATCAATTGTCTGATTAGTTGTTTATTTATTCCTCCAAAAAAATGGCAATTGGGATCTGAATTCAACCCCTGGGGTACAAGAACCCCAAGTTTATAGATCCACCACTCTTCTTTTTGAGGATAACTCTATCAAAGTCTCCTCTTCTGGGTGGTAACCTGAAGGCATAGATACCTTTTACCTTCATGGCATCAATTTTACCCCCATGCATTGCCTTGAAATGTTTTGCTAGGGGTTTTTTGGTTCATTTTCTTTCATTTCATTCATGTGCTCACCAATCCTTACTCATAGCGGTCTTTTAGTTTTGCCAACATAGGATTTTTGACATGGACGGGTAAGCATATAAATGACTTTTGACGTAGAGCAGTTAATCAAGTCTTTAACCACTTAAGCCCCGGAAGATTTGCCCCTTAATGAACAGGCCATTTTTTGCGGTACGGCAATGCGTCGCTTTAACTGACAATTCCGCGGTCTTGCGACACTGTACCCAAACAAAATTGACGTCCTTTTTTCCCCACAAATAGAGCTTTCTTTTAGTGGTATTTAATCACCTCTGCGGTTTTTATTTTTTGCGCTATAAACAAAAACAGCGACAATTTTGAAAAAAAAACACATTTTTTACTTTTTGCTATAATAAATTTCCAAAAAACAAAAAAAACCCAAATTTTTTCCTCAGTTTATGCCGATATGCATTCTTCTACATATTTTTAGTAAACAAAATGGCAATAAGTGTATATTTATTGGTTTGCGCAAAATAGCGTCTACAAAATAGGGGATATATTTATGGCATTTTTATTATTATTTTTTTTTTACTAGTAATTGCGGCGATCTGTGATTTTTATCTGGACTGCGACACTGCGGCAGACAGATCGGACTCTAGTGTCAAGTATGTAAAATAATACATAAAGTTAAAGTGTCCTGTATAATACACAAGACCAGTGTTGCATTTCATTCATACAAGTGAAAAAAAACAAAAAAAAACAAATCATGCAGAACTTTTTGAAATAAAGCCTCACTAAGGCCCCTTTCACACAGGCTGTCCGATCAGATCTGCCTGTCAGTTTTTGAGGTGGACCCGATCGGACCCTCCAATCTCCCTTATGGAGTGACAGATGTCAGCGGTGACATGTCCACTGACATCCTCCGCTATCCAATCCTGTCCACCAAATCCAGACGGATGGTGGTCCTATTTTCCATCCGTCTGGCGGATCAGATATGAATGGATGAAAAAGGATGGCGGTCTGTTTTCATCCGATTTCCCCATAGAGGAGAGCGAGACTGGGACCTGTCATCTGCCTGCTCAGCGGGGATCAGCAGAGCAATCCCCCATTGATGAGGGATGAGGTGGCAACCCTAGCTCTGACAGGTCTGTCTCTGCACAATGAGTGGAGACGGACCTGTCATCTGCCTGTTCAGCGGGGATCAACAGATCAATCCCCCGCTGAGCAAAACTGAGTCCGTCGGGCGGACCGCCCGTGTGAAATGACCCTAACAGTTTCTCCCTTACAAATAGCAGAACAAATAGCAGGAACAAATGGAAGCATTTTCTATATGAGACATTGGAGGCTAAGGTAAAGCCTGCCCTAGAAGACAGAGAAAAAAGTTTATTTTCTGCAATGGTACATTAATAGTATATTGGTACATAGGGAAACAGGAATTTAGATAAAAAAAAAATTGTGAACTTAGCCATTAAAGCTGTTGATACCCATAAAGAAGGTGACAAACACATGAGCCTGGAAGTTTAATCAGTGCAATAATCAGAATTCCAACACCTGCATGTGTTAACGAGCAATCATTAAACACAGGTTTGTCTATAGAGGCTTACCCAAGGAGCCTGTAAGTTAAGGCTCTTTTCACACTGAGGCGCTTTGCAGGCGCCTGTAAAGCGCCCTGAAAGAGCCGCTCAATCCACTCCAATGTGAAACCCCCGAGGGCTTTCACATTGGAGCGGTGCGCTTGCAGGATGGTCAAAAAAGTCCTGCAAGTCCTTTGCAGCGCTATAGGAGCGGTGTACTCACCGCTCCTAAAGCGCCCCTTCCCATTGAAAACAAGAGCACACAGAGAACACAGCAGCGGCCGGCGACATCACTCCTGGGGGTTACTTCTGGGTATTGCGGCTCCGGCGCTGTGATTGGCCAGAGGCGCGATGGCGTCACTCCGACGCATGCGCGCGGTAACGGCACACTCACTGAAGCAACGGCACATACGTGCTGTTGCTTCAGTTTGTGTCAGTGGGCATGTGCCGATGACGTTGGCACATGCAAATACAGGGGGTGTTTCCTAAACAGTGAAGGTTTAGGAGATATCCTGGGTAGCCTTATTATAGGTTTACTTATTATTTACTTATTATTTACTTTACTTATTATTTACTTATTATAGGTCTGTAAGGGTTTACGACCACTTTAAGAGGAATTTACAGCTTCAGCCCCTGACTCCCAATTGCCATACCAATGTAAAATGGGAAAACACAACACATTTAGCTGCACTTGTAAAATACATGCCAACACGCCTAACCAAAACAACCAACACCTAAAGAGAGGATATCCTTCTGACTGTGCCTCCCCACAGTATGGGTATAGTAGGAAGATGTAACAAAATTAGAGAGAAAATGTGGCAAGAGATGCCAACTTAAAGCTACCGAATCATAATTTTTACTGAGAAAAAAACACTTCTCCCTTCCCCAATAATAATAACTTTTTGTGGTGACACCCACCATTATATTTTATACATATTTTTTATATACAAGCATTGGAATCATTTTTTGTGGGATTCCATGGCCAGTTGTTTGTTAGTATATCTATAGTAGGAAGGAGAGCTATAAAAAAGAAAGCTAATTTACCCTGGAGCTGTTGGTGTCCAAATCTACCAGAATTGTGGAAGCCAGCGTGATGGAATCAGACTGCATGAAGTAGCACTGCTGACCAAATTACTGTATATCTGCTGTAATACTCCTGAGAAGGCCCAGGTTTGCCTACTGCTTCATGCTCCACCATTTACACTCCAGACATCTGTGGATGCTGGGTATACCCACACACCCACCATATTGCTGCCTGTTCAAGGCGACCCATGGCATAGTAGGTAGCATTGGAAATGCATCACCTGGCTTGGCAGACATGCTTCACCTGTCTGAAAAAATTGAGGGATGCCGGGCTCTTTCTGTTCCCAACTTTAAAGCAGAACATCAGTTACATACAGTAGTTACAGTACATAGTTAGTCTGGTTGAAAAAAGACACAGGTCCATCTAGTTCAACCAATAAAATTGGTTAAAAAAAGAGTTAAAATTGGAAGTTTCGCTATTCCTTCCCCCTGCCACTAATGCAAATATTTTTATATCTTTGGGGAGCAGGTACCTAGTTTTGAAAGGTACCCACTACAGCTTCCAATGGGATCATCTAGGCCAGTGGTTCTCAATTCCTGACCCACTAACAGGCCAGATTTTAAGTATTACCTTGGAGAAATGCAGACTAGAATGCTGCAATCACTGAGCAACAAATGATATCACCTGTGATGTATTTCAGTTATCTTGCAAACCTGGCCTGTTGGTGGGTCCTGAGGACAGGTGTGGAGAACCGCTGATCTAGGCTATTTTAGTGAAGTTTGGCCCCTCCTCACCGCTCGCAGCCTCCTGGGACATGTCACAGGTCCCATGAGGTTACAGGACTATTCTCAGGGTACAGCACAGTATGCACATATGGGAACAAAATATGGTTGCGCTCTAAACCCTTAACCTTAAAAAACATGATAATGAATGATCAGTTAGTGAAAACTCGAAAGAAACAGTCCCAACTAAAAATATATAAATAGTTAACTCTGTGAATAATTCAGTGACTGTAAAAAGTTCCAATGACGGTAAATCAAACTTTCAATCAAAAAATCCTTATCAAATGGTGAGTAAACCAACGTGTGAACAGTTCAAAGAACTTGGTGTGACTTTTGCTTGACAGACACCATGAATCCACCACCATAAGAAATGTGCACTTACCAGCTGCACAGACAAGAAATGCCTGTGGCTAACACCCAGCCAAGGGCTTTTTCCTCAGTAATGTTCCGACATCAGTCCAGTCACCGCATCAGAGAGGCATCTAATCCGGACCATAGCTGGACGAATCCTCCACTCCGGGCTTGTACACAACTCAATATATGATGGTACTAATGTGGCTCAGAGAGGAATAATAAAAGTGACCATAGGTAAAATCCGCTTGGTTTTATTTAAATATTAAAAACACAGATGCCAGTAAGGCGTAAATCACAAAAAGTTAAAATATGCGGCCGGCCGGCAGCAATACACACGCCTGTGCTAACAAACAACGGGACGTAGCGCGCGGTGACGTCAGTACATCGCTCCTCCCGATGCGTTTCGTCACAGTTTTGATGTCGTCATGGGGCACCAAGCGGGTTTTACCTATGGTCACTTTTATTATTTCTCTCTGAACCACGTTCGTAACATCATATATTGAGCTGTGCACAAGCCTGGAGTGGAGGATTCGTCCAACTACAGTCCGGATTAGATGCCTCTCTGATGCGGTGACTGGACTGATGTCGGAACATTACTGAGGAAAAGGCCCTTGGCTGGGTGTTAGCCACAGCCCACAGGCATTTCCTGTCTGTGCAGCTGGTAAGCGCACATTTCTTACAGTGGTGGATTCATGGTGTCTGTCAAGCAAAAGTCACACCAATTTCTTTGAACTGTTCACACGTTGGTTTACTCACCATTTGATAAGGATTTTTTGATTGAAAGTTTGATTTACCGTCATTGGACCATTTTACAGTTATTGAATTATTCACAGAGTTAACTATTTATATATTTTTATTTGGGACTGTTTCTTTGGCGTTTTCACTAACTGATCATTCATTATCACGTTTTATAAGGTTAAGGGTTTAGAGCGCAACCATATTTTGTTCCCATTTGTATTGTGTTTATTTCACTTTGTGTTGCAGCTTACTATTAGGATTTTTATTTTTCCAGCGCAGTCTTTTTTTTCTATCAGTATGCACATATGCAGTGGGGAGCCAGCTGTGAAGCTGCAGAGAGACACAGCCAGCTTCACTTAGTCAACATGGCAGAGCCAGAGACTGATAAATTGGCAAAGAACTGGCCTGGGTATGGATGGCGCCAGATCCCCGGACTGGTAAGTGTCCTTTTATTAAAAGTCAGCAGCTACAGTATTTGTACTGTAGCTGCTGACTTTGAATTTTTTTTAAATGACTGAAGATCCTCTTTAAAGTGGTTGTAAACCCAGTTAAAAAAAAAAAAAAAAGTCCTGCAAGACAAAGGCATAATGAGCTAGTATGCATAGCATACTAGCTCATTATGTTATACTCACCTGAGATCGAAGCCCCCAATGCAGTGCCTGTACACAGCACCAGCTGGCGACATTTCTTACTTCCGGGTATCGCGGCTCCCGCGCTGTGATTGGCCGAAGCCACGAAGACATCACTCCCGCACATGTGCACGGGAGCCACCGGTAACGGCACACTCACTGAAGCAAACAGCACGTACGTGCCATTGCTTCAGTACGCATGTGCTGATGACGTCGGCTCATGCAGATACAGGGGATATCTCCTAAACTGTGCAGGTTTAGGAGATATCCATGGTAGCTACAGGTAAGCCTCAGTATAGGCTTACATGTAATCAAATGTGGTCTATAAGGGTTTACAGCCACTTTAAGGTTGCGTTCATCCAGATGCCTGACTGGCACTTCTCAGCACCCTGCTCCTTCCCCCTCCCCAGCTTGGTGCTTCAGTTATCGCTGGAGGGACAGAGCAGAGAGGCGGTGACTGACAGTTACAACTCTATGTCCAGAGAAGACTAAGAACTGAGTAATCAGCGGTCATGTGATAGCTCAGTTTTCAGTTTTAGAGCCAGCAGGGGACAGCCCTGCAGCCATATTGGGGAATATGTATGGTTTTTTAAATTTATTTTATTTTATTCATTTATTAAAGGTACTTATATACCAGATGATAAACAGAAATCTTTAGAGACATAGCCGTGCTCTGGAGTGATTGTGGCACAAAACCAAATCCTAGCGAGTATTCACTCTATATAAATCTGCCTTCTTAAAGAGGAACTGCAGTCTGCTCACATAATTTGTAATAAAAACATCTTTGCCATTCTGAAGCTTCCCTCTAACCACTTTGCATATTATTTTATATATACTGTGATTCTGTACCAAATATGCTGCAGAAATCTCCCCCCACTGTGTCTGGCTGCAACCATTTTAACTGTGGGCAGCTGAAGTTGCCTGTTCACTTCCTGGATTTACACAGACACCCCTCCAGCTCTGCAGCTCTCATTGGTCCTCTTATGACTCACCCCCCTCCATTCCTGACAAACTCTCACAAGAGTGAGAGAGAGCTGTGCTTGATGTCATAAGCCTAGGCTTTTTACCAGACAAGAAACAGGAAGTGGGCTGTATAAGGTATTTACTGGCAGAAAAAAATGTTTTACTATCCAAAGTTAAAACAACAAGGACAGAAGATTTAATAGATGGGAAGATGAAAAAATTACTGAAGTTCTGCTTTAAAATACAATCCCTCCCTCCCTGCTGCTAAACAAACCTACTTTTTCACTCTCATTAACACTCTTTCATCCAGTCCTTGTCATCTCTTCTCTATTTTTAACTCTCTACTTTCTCCACCATCACCTCCACCCAGTAACTCACTCACTGCTCAAGAGATTACTAACCGCTTCCAAAAACAAGATTGATGCAATTTGCGTGGCATCTACACTGCATAAATATCTATTCCATGTAACATACCTTGTACAAATCCACCCTTAACACTTTCCTCTTTTGACCTCACTACTACCGAAGAAGTCGCTAAACTTTTCTCAGAAGCCCGCCTTACCACCTGTCTGCTGGACTCTGTTCCCTCACAACTGCTACGGTCACCCTCTTCTTCTATCCTTTGCTCGCTAACTCACATCTTCAATCCCTCCTTTTCTACTGGCACCTTCCCCTTCCATCTAAAACATGCGCTGATCACCCCATACTTAAAAAGCATTCACGGGACCCCTCCATCCTGAACAACTTAAAGGAGAAGTATAGCCAAAGCCTGTTTAGCTGTACTTCCCCTATGGTATACAGAAGTGCAATTCGTTTTGCACTCCTGTGACCCGTTTTCAGCAGAGAGTGAACTGAGGTCCGCTCTCTGCTGACGTCACCAATGTCCGACCAGGCACCACGTCATCCCAACCACAGAGTCTGGATCCGCCAGGTGCCTTGACTGACACCCTTCTCAGCCTCTCATTGAGCCGCTGAGAGCAATGTTTCCAACTTACCAGATTGAAATTTACTGACACGGCACCCAAAATTTACTGGCACAGCCAAGTTTTTACTAGCAAGTTATAAAATTACAGTTTTAAGTGCAAATTTTAGTATTTAGACTACAAACAAGTACATTATGCAATTAGCAATGTGATTTAAGGTAGATATTTAGACAAAAAGGATATTTCTTTCTTTTTTATCGATATAGTAAGTAAGCAGTTCAGGGACAGGACTCAGGAAATTGACTCTCACAGTGACACTGACAGCAGTGAGCAGCAGCACAGACAATGATGACACCTCACCGACATGACACGTTCCCTACTGAGTAAGAGTGACAGTCTCCCACTACACCAGGTGGTCCCTTCAGTCCATTTTAGTCCAAAAGGCACTGACAGTCCTGCTCCCGGTTTGCCTTGCTCCCATCCTACAGACCCGCGCACGAGGCTCTGGCCTCTTCTCTCAGCTCCCTTGCACCATGACATCACACCATACGCTCAGACACTGCCTCCGCCAGACCCACTTCTGCTGGCACTGCCCAAACACACTAAAGCAGGCCCATGGATGGTCTCAGTGGGCTCCAAATCAGAACGCGCAATTCTGAACAGTGCGTCACAGCCATGTTTTTTACTGGCAACCTTTTCCCGTCACTGGCATTTACTGGCAAAAGAAAAAGTGCCATTTTTTTACTGGCTGCCAGTAAAAATACTGACGGTTGGCAACACTGGCTGAGAGCCTGAGATGGTCCCTCTGCCCCCTCCACAGCTCAGCGCTCCAATGAGCGAGGAGGGAGAAGAGAGCTGTGACTGACAGTCTGCAGCTCTCCGCTCACGGAGCTGTGAAAACCGAGCGATCGGCGATGTTCTCTGTCTCCTCCTCTCCACTTCCACTTTTTTGTAGGGGTCCCCCTAAATTCTGTCCTTGAACCCCTCTTCTTTTCCACCTACACCTCCTCCCTTGGTCACTTGAGAAACTCCCATGGTTTTTAGTACCATCTCCATGCCGTTGACACCCAAATTTATCGCTCTACTCCTCACCTCACTCCTTCGATCTCCTCTTGTATTACCAACTTATTAACTGACATATCAGCATGGATGTCACACCACTTCGTTGAACTCAGTCTTTCAAAAACTGAGCTCATAATATTTCCCCCTGCTTGTGCCCCTCCCCTGACTTCTCCATCAAGATCAATAATACACATATCAGTCCCTCCCCTAATGCCAGGGTACTAGGTGTAATCCTGGACTTTGACCTGTCCTTTCAGCCCCAAATCGAATCGCTGTCCAAATTTTGTAGACTTCACCTCCGTAACATGTCCAAAATTTGCCTCTTTTAAATCCATTAAACCACTAAGCAACCTATTCACTTCCTTGTTATCTCTCGCCTTGACTATTGTAACTCTCACCTCACAGGCCTACCTATTTGCAGGCTATCCCCTCTTCAGTCAATCATGAGTGCTGCTGCCAGACTCATTCACCTTACCAACCATTCATTGTCCACCACCCCACTCTGCCAATCCCTCCACTGGCTTCTCATTGCCCAACGAATACAATTCAAAACATTAACAATACAAAGCCATTAACAACTCTACCCTGAGCTACATCACCAATCTTGTATCCAAATATCACCCAAACTGTCCTCTTCTCCCAAGACCGCCTGCTCTCTAGCTCCTTTGTTTCCTCCTCCTATGCTCGTCTCCAGAGCCTATTCCATCCTCTGGAACTCCCTACCCCAATCTGTCCAGCTATCTCCTACCAAACTTTTTGGTCCACTTGTAGGCAATCCCTGAAAACTCATCTCTTTAAGGAAGCCTATCCTGCCTTCAGCTAATAACCAGATCTTTTATTTCTCCCATCAATTCATCGCTCACAGTTATTACCTTTTGTTCCACCAGCCCCCTATTAGATTGTAAGCTCCCAGGAGGAGGGACCTCCTAACCCTCTAGTATTGAATTGTATTATTGCTGTATTGTCTCTCTTTATATTGTAAAGCGATGCGCAAACTGTTGGCACTATATTAATCCTGTATAATAATAATATAGCACTGTCAATTTATGCAGCTCTTTTACATATATATTGTACATGCACATCAGTCCCTGCAATCAAGAAGTTTACAATCTAAAGTCACTAACTCACATTCTTGCATACACATACTAGGGTCAATTTAGACAGGAGCCAATTAACCTACCAGCATGTCCTTGGATTTAGTTTTTTTTTCACAATTCTCTTTTAAGTCAGTTATCGAGAAAAACATGCAGCCAATGAAATCTTAGTGAAGTCAGGACTCCTGATCTGCATACGTGTTCAAATGTTGAAGTCACTGGATTACCATGAGAGCTAGGCATTTTCAGATGGAAAGGGGGCAGTGGCAGTTTATGTACAATATCTCACAAAAGTGAGTACACCCCTCACATTTTTGTAAATATTTTATTATATCTTTTCATGTGACAACACTGAAGAAATGACACTTTGCTACAATGTAAAGTAGTGAGTGTACAGTTGGTATAATAGTGTCAATTTGCTGTCCCCTTTAAAATAACTCAACACACAGCTATTAATGTCTAAACCACTGGCAACAAAAGTGAGTACACCCCAAAGTTATAATGTCCAAACTGGGCCCAGTTAGCCATTTTCCCTCCCCGGTGTCATGTGACTCATTAGTGGTACAAGGTCTCGGGTGTGAATGGGAAGCAGGTGTGTTAAATTTGGTATTATCGCTTTCACTCTCTCATACTGGTCACTGGAAGTTCAACATGGCACCTCACTGCAAAGAACTCTATGAGGATCTGAAAAAAATACTTGTTGCTCTAAATAAAGATGGCCGAGACTATGAAACTGAGCTGCAGCACGGTGGCCAAGACCATACAGTGGTTTAACGGGACAGGTTCCACTCAGAACAGTCCTTGCCATGGTCAACCAGAGAAGCTGAGTGCACGTCCTCAGCCTCATATCCAGAGGTTCTCTTTGGGAAATAGATGTATGAGTGTTGCCAGTAATGCTGCAGAGGTTGAAGGGGTGGGGGTCAACCTGTCAGTGCTCAGACCATACGCAGCACACTGCATCAAATTGGTCTGCATGGCTGTCATCCCAGAAGGAAGCATCTTCTAAAAATGATGCACAAGAAAGCCCGCAAACAGTTTGCTGAAGACAAGCAGACTAAGAACATGGATTACTGGAACCATGTCCTGTGGTCTGATGAGACCAAGATAAACTTATTTGGTTCAGATGGGGTCAAGTGTGTGTGGCGGCAACCAGGTGAGGAGTACAAAGACAAGTGTGTCTTGCCTACAGTCAAGCATGGTGGTGTGAGTGTCATGGTCTGGGGCTGCATGAGTGTTGTCTGCACTGGGGAACTACAGTTCATTGAGGGAACCATGAATGGCAACATGTACTGTGACATACTGAAGCAGAGTATGATCCCCTCCCTTCAGAGACTAAGCCACAGGGCAGTATTCCAATATGATAATGACCCCAAACACACCTCCAGGATGACCACTGCTGTGCTAAAAAAGCTGAGGGTAAAGGTGATGGACTGGCCAAGCATGTCTCCAGACCTAAACCCTATTGAGCATCTGTGGGGCATCCTCAAAACGGAAGGTGGAGGAGCGCAAAGTCTCTAACATCCACCAGCTCCGTGATATTGTCATGGAGGAGTGGGAGAGGACTCCAGTGACAACCTGTGAAGCTCTGATGAACTCCATTCCCAAGAGGGTTAAGGCAGTGCTGGAAAATAATGGTGGCCACACAAAATATTGACACTTTGGGCCCAATTTGGACATTTTCACTTAGGGGTGTACTCACTTTTGTTGTCAGCGGTTTAGACATTAATGGCTGTGTGTTGAGTTATTTTGAGGGGACAGCAAATTTACACTGTTATACAAGCTGTACACTCACTACTTTACAATGTAGCAAAGTGTCATTTCTTCAGTGTTGTCACATGAAAAGATATAATAAAATATTTACAAAAATGTGAGGGGTGTACTCACTTTTGTAAAATACTGTATTTTTGCCTGCACAGCTATTCTAAAACAGGTAAAAATCAACATTATCAATAACAAGACCATGATAACAAGACCATAACATACTGTAATCCACTGTCAATAGTAACATTAAGGGCTCATCTATTTCTTTACGGTGCGTTTACGCACATTAGGTTATAATGTGCATTGCATTAAGGCAGCCAATACAAAAATGAATGGGCAGCCAGTACACCTCAACGTGCCTAAAACTGCATATCACACTTTTTTTTTTTTTTTTAATACAATGCACTGACTACTGTGCATTGCTTTTGCGAGTTGGGGTACCAATCAAAATGAATGTCACCGCAATGCAGTAACGCATGTTACATGCGTTGCCACAACATGGAAACGTGAATCTGGCCTAAGGCTGTATTCATCAACGTGCAGATCAGATGTGTTTTGGAAGTGTTTTACATACTGTACATTACTATTTAATTCAACAAAATACATATTTTTTTTCTGAAAACCACATCAAAAGTGCAGCAAGCAGGACTATGTCGAAAGTACTGACAAAGCAAAAAGATTGTGCAGATGTGAACAGAGCATTGCTTTCAGGTCTGTCATCTCTATATATCAATATATATATATATAGATCTATATATATATATGTATAGATATATATATCTATGTATAGATATAGATCTATATATAGATATATAGATCTATATCTATATATATATAAAACAGTTTTTATATATAGTTGAAAGTACAGAAATCTTCTATATTGCTTAAAGTGTCACTTAAAATGTCCTATTCAACTTAGATGTTCTGTGACTGTCCCTGACCTCGTACAAAAACTAAAAAAAAAATAAAATAAAAAAAAACCCCACACACCACACAATACATTTGCTTAAAAATGTTAAAGGAACTCCTTCCCAAAAAATGAGAACTATGTAATGCTGCTCACAAAATAGACAAATGAACATGTCAGGATGGCCAGATCACCCATACGTCTGCAGATTGCCCGGTGTTCTTGGCAACAGAAAGCCTGAGCTGCCACGGATTTAATTATCCACAGCGATGGGCACATTTGACAGATACAGGTGGTCCAGGGAGGTGCTGTCTGCCCATATTGTGTAGGAAATCATAGATACATCAATCTGGGAGCTGTGTTCAATACCCCCTGATCTTCCAACCCACCGTAACAATAACGATCAGTTTCAAAAAGTTGGCGCTGATCCACCTGAACAACTGAAGATCGTATAAGGTCCAAACAATTAATCACATGATTAAAAAAAAAAGTCTTAATAGCAGGCGGAAACGTTTCATGTTATCATCGGTGAAAAGAAATGCAGCAAGCAATGTTTGTCGGTGTACATTTATTATGTGCAATCAATCTACTAATAACTGTAGTAATAAAACAGGATAATCAATGTTGTCATAAGTGGCGGTGTTTCCACTGACATCAAAGAGCTGATTTTAGGCTAGGTAAGACATTTTTGGGGGGATTTGGTAAGCCCAATGTTGCCATTGTTTGTGATGTTTTGGTAAAACACATGTATATTTATTGATCCAGCCATGTGCACTCTAAACACAAAGGGAAAGTGACGGGTTATAAGGAATGGGCAGGCGCTAAATCCAGGCAATGCTAAAGATCTGATGAATAGCCTAATATTAGTGATGTAGAATTAGTTATAGAATGATCCCCCCTCTCCAATACATGTCTGTACTCATCTATGTAGCCTATTACTTGCTCTGCTCTCTAACCACATAACTCCATATTAGAAAGCTCAGGCTTTGTAGTATATACACAGGCAAGCGTCCGCAGGACTACGCAGGACTGGTTACACATATGTATAAAAGTGCATGGATGCTGTGCACATGCTGCTATGGGATGTTACCTGGCTGCTGTCCGTAACCTCTGATCCCAGCTCTTCGGCTCCGCTGTCCTCAAAGCCATCCTTGTCCGCTTCCTCATCCTCGTCCCCCTGCTCCTCGTCTCCCCCGGAGTCCGTCTCCCAGGTGGAGTCACAGTCCTCCACAGTGGTGGGTTCCTTGAAGCTGACCCCATTCAGGAGGTTCCCCATTGGCAGAGCAGTGCTAGTACTGTGGCAGCCCAGCAGGGACTGTCATGTCACAGTGCGGCTGTAGCTGAGCCCCCAGGCCACACACACACACTGGCCTCCTGAGTACTGTATGTGCTGAGCTGCCACAGATAGTAGAGGAGAGAGGTGATCCCCTCCTTTATTAATCAGCCCCTGATCAGAGGAGGAGCAATAAAAGCCCTGACTGGGGATTACTCTGCCAATCCTCCCCAGTCAGCTGTCTGGACTTTCCACCCACAGTGATGTGTCCTATTGTATCCGGGAACATTGTAACAAATCAGCATTGGGGAAAACAGATTTTAGTTACACTTCCCTGGTAGGCTATTATGTCCCAGGCGTGGGGGCAAGGGGGGCAGCTGCCCTGGGTGCAGTGTTTTCCTTTGGGTTGGGGGTCCCACAAAAATAGACCGCACACGAGCCATTTCATTTACTGTGCAGTTTAGACAGTTGTTGGTGTGTGCACATCTGGAGGGACGCCGGGGATGTCCCTTTTCATATACGGCATACTTGATGTGATTGTAGCCGTATACAGCATGAGACGCTTCATCTACTATGCACATTAACCACCTCGATACCGGCATGGTGTACCAAATGCCATTCTTCAATTGGCAGCGTTCTGATCGTTTCATTTACAATTACTCGCGAATGCAACACTGGGATCAAATAGATTTCATATCCTTTTCTGAGACAGACAGAGCTTTCTTTCACAAGAAACTGTTCTCCTTACTTCCAGTTCACACCATAGAAACGCAGTCCAGATGCTTTTCCGCATGCGCGTTTTTGACGTGTTTTAATGCGTTTTTGATACTGTCCAGTGCATTTTTCCCCCCTTTTTTTAATCTTAACTTTAGGGCCGGTTCACACTACAAAAACACACTTCAGATCTTTTCCGGATGCTTTTCTGCGTGCGCGTTTTTAATGTGTTTTTGATGCGTTTTTGATGCGTTTCCAGAAGCATTTTTTTTCTTCTTTTTACCTTTTTTTTTTTTTTTTTTTTTAACTTTACTAGGGTCCAGTGCGTTTTTGATGCATTCCAGTGCGTTTTCAGTTTGTTTTTAGGGCCAGTTCACACCACATACAGTCCAGTGCGTTTTTTTCTGCATCAAAAACACATGAAAAGTAGGTTATATGGTTTTCAATGGCATAGTTCACACCAGTGCTTGCAGTTCCAGTGCGTTCCAGTTGCAGAAAAAAAAAGTAGAACATGCTGCATTTTTTCTGCACTGGACTGTACTGGAACGCTGTAAAAAGCATCACAAACTCAAGGGAATGCACCGAAACGCACCAAAAACGCACTGCAAAACACTTGTCCTTATTTAAGGTTAATAAAAAAGAGGGGGGAAAAAAAGCACTGGACTGCATCAAAAACGCATCAAAAACGCACTGGAACGCATCAAAAATGCGCATGCAGAAAAGCACCTGGAACGCATCCGGACTGCGTTTCTATGGTGTGAACTGGCCCTTAAAGCATTTTACTGCGTTACAGTACAGTCCAGTGCAGATAAAATGCAGCATGTTCTACTTTTTTTCTGGAACTGAAAAGCCCTGGAACTGACTGAACTGGTCTGAATTTTGCCACTGGAAACCATAAAACCTACTTTCCATGCGTTTTTGATGCAGAACAAAAATGCACTGGACTGCATGTGGTGTGAACTGGTCCTAAATAAGGGCCAGTTCACAACCTAGAAACGCAGTTCAAATGCGTTCCAGATGCTTTTCTGCATGTGCGTTTTTGATGCGTTCCAGTGCTTTTTTCATGCAGTCCAGTACATTTCCCCCCCCCCCCTCTTTTTTGTTAATCTTAAATAGGGACACGTGTGTTTCAGTGTATTTTTGGTGTGCTCCGGTGCATTCCAGTGCGTTTTTGATGCTTTTTACATCGTTCCAGTACAGTCCAGTGCAGGAAAAGTGCAGCATGTTCTACTTTTTTTTTCTGGAACTGGAACGCAATGGAACTGCAAGCACTGGTGTGAACTATGCAATTGAAAACCATATAATCTATTTTCTATGCATTTTTGATGCAGAAAAAAAAAACGCACTGGAATGCATGTGGTGTGAACTGGCCCTAATACAGGCAGAATGGTGTAATAACTTGTAAATAACTTTTGCGCAAACCAATCAATATATGCTTATTGGGATTTTTTTTACCAAAAATATGTAACAGAAAACATATTGGTTCAAATTGATGAAGAAATTTGATTTTTTTTTTTACTTTTTTTATTGGGTATGTTTTATAGCAGAAAGTAAAAAATATATTTTTTTTTTCAAAAATTGTCACTCTTTTTTTGTTTATAGTGCAACAAATAAAAACCGCAGAGGTGATCAAATACCACCAAAAGAAAGCTCTATTTATGGGAAAAAGAGGACATACATTTTATTTGGGTACAGCACCGCACGACCGCACAGTGCTGTTTCGTGAAAAATGGCTTGGTCGTGAAGGGGGTAAACGTTCCGGAGCTGAAGTGCTTAAATTGAAATGGTCAAGACTGAAATAAGACAAATGCCACAGCATGTTCCTTAAAGTGTTACTAAACCCACAACAGTAAAATCAGTCTGTATATGCAGTAAACCATGCTTGTTATACTCACTGTGGAATCTACGGGGTTAATCTTCTGCATTGTGTAAAAAGCCTGTATGATCCGGTCTTCTCTGATCCTCCCGTCTTCCACAGTCCCCAAATCATCTCCTTTGGGACAAGCTGCACCTGTTCAGTTTGGTGTGTATTGCTAGAGAGTTGTTTTTATATAAACAAAAAAAGTCACAAGACTGCTATAACTGCTGATGAGAAAAGGTATTTAGCCATTTTTATTTACTAAATAATTGCATTTCCATGTTCTGTGTACTGTGGGAGACCATATATAGTGAATGCAGGGTCCTGGGTTTAGTACCACTTTAAAGGAAATCTATGATCACAGCATACACTTTCATTTTATAACACCAGGGCTGTAATATCAATACAAACAAGAGTTATCATTGACAATCCAATATAAGCTTTCTTGAAAAATCTCCTCTCATATTGTGAGTTCTGCCAGTCTGCTGGCTATCTCTTTCCATAGCTTCTTGTATTCCCTGCATGTTTTGCAGCTTCTTCTGCTGTTTCGATTTGTAAGGACTACATATCCCATGGTACCTTACTGCCTGCAAGCACCGATTCCTGTACTGACTCTGCCTCCTGAACTCATCCACTCAGCATCTCTGTAGTTCAGAAGGCAGGCTCTGTGAAATGTGTGACACAGCAATGCCCACTCACAGGGCATAGTGAATACCTGTCACAGAATTCAATGAACTAAATGTGTGAGGATTTTCACAAAGTAAACATCAAGATCATTCAGGTTAATAGGTGTAGGCTAGAAATAATTGAAATACAATGTGGAATATATTATTTTACATTTTGACCACAGAAATACTTTAAAGTTAGGGTCAACAACCTGTCGTTTTCTACTCGTCGGCCACTGGCAGCCACCGGATAGATTGCAAACATGCTCTCATTTTGATGGCAGAGCGCAGAGCAGGAGGCAGCACAGTACTGAATGGAGGGGGGGAGGGGGAGCTGCCTCAGATAGCCTTTCAAGTTAACCAGCAAGTGATTGCTTGCTGAGGTGTAGGGCGGTCCTAGCAACCAATCATTAGCTTGTTAATATGAAAAGTTAAATTGTCAGCTCCTGCTCCTGCCCTACTACGTCCAGTACTGTGCTGCCTACTTCTCTCCTGTATACCTGTTGTAAGTGTAGCCAGGAGCTGGCTAAATTGCCTGCAGTGACAGTGCACACTTTGCAGCAGTTGCCATAGGGAGACTGCCCTCCCTGGCGTCCAGCACAGACTCTGTTGTAACATCCTGAATATAGAGCGAGTGAGGACTTGCAAGAGAAGGACAAATGATCTTGGGGCATGTAGTCTGAAAAGCCAAGTTTACATGGGTGCCGAATCGTTGTGGACTACAAGTTCCAGCTGGCTTGAGGTGGTTTTCAGAATGCTGGAGAGGAGATAAATAGTCTGGAGAGGAGGACTCCACCTCTGGGGACCATGGCCTTTACCTGGAAGCAGTAATTCGGACAGTCGGGCAGAGGGAGTCGGAGCTGTGAACTAAGCAGCAAGGAGAGAGAGCCTCCGGTGAGTGGGTGTGGGCACATCTGTCATTCGGCAGTGTCCGGCCGGCACGGTGACAGTCAGGAGATCATCATCTGCACCTGCCTTGCACATCCAGTTGAGTTGTGGCCTCGAGGAGAGTGCGGTCAAGCATCATCCCTGAGTACAGCGTCTGCAGGAACCTGTTGTAGGATCTCCATGTCATCCCTTGAGCTTGGTATCTTTCAAACTGGTATTTGCCCACCCTCTTTGAATCTAAACACACTGCATGCAGACACCTTTACTTTACCTTATCCATTAGAGCTCTATATGGAGACATCTACCATATATGTGTGCTACTGAATGTCTTTATCTCACTGTTACTTTGGGCCCCATCACTTGGACAGGAACATTTGAGACTTTAGTTGGCCCCCATATCTCCTAGAAACTCTCTTACACCTAGAAATTAAGGTTGTTTAATTTGGGTATAATGTGCCAGATTGCATTAAGTAATTGTGCTAGGGGGCTGAGGCGTCAGGAGGAAAAAGGTCTGACTCCAGAACTGGCCATTCTCCTACTCTTCTCTGACCTGCGGCCATAGACCGTAATTGGTCAAAGTTGTTGATTTATTGTTTAACAGGGAACTATAGTTGATCATTCATTTGTTTGTTCATATAAAGTGTATAATACTAACCTCCTTTCTTTTATCTAATCCTTTTATGTTGATCCTATCTACTGCAAGATTCTAAGTAAAACTTCAAAAACTTTAAAGCTAGGGAACATTTAATCACAGAATTCAAACCCCTTATCTTCCACAAGACCAAACTATAATAAGACATGGTGACCTTGGGAGAGATAAGTGCAAGAGGTCACCACCCACCAGAGATCAGCTGGACCCAGAGGGGATAACACTAGACACAGCAGAAGAAATACGGTAGCAAACACACTGTACCAAAGTGACATGAGCTGATGTAATAGATTATGCAAAAGGAAAACAAATACACCAAAGCAAAATAAAAAAGTCCCACTGAAAACCAAAACCAATGATCCGCAAGTTGTTTCAACAATTGCGCTTCTCCACATCTTCAGCCCTGGCCTCCAGATAATTAACTTTGACTTTCATGGTATTGAAATCCGCCCTGTGGTCTCTCTGTGTGTCCTCCAGGAAGTACACTCACTGTTCGACCTCTGTGAACCACTCCCGAAACCTGTCCAGATCCTTGCGTATGAGGCCCAATTCAGTGTGCACATGATTATCTTTTGTAGTAAGTGCAGATTGGCAGCCGTTAATGGCTTGCATAAGAGATCAGCATGAGAGTCGCCAGTCTGCAGGAGGTAGCAGCGGAAGTTCCCGCTAAGGCCTCGGTACTCACCGTATCTACTGTATGGTGAGTCGGGCCAGCACTTTTGCCCCTGGCCAAACCCTTGAAAGTGCAGGATGAAAAGATGCTGGTCCCAGTAGGAAAAGCTCACCCTGCACTGATTGGTAAGCAGAGAAAGATGCCGGAGGTGGGAGCCTCGCAACTACATGTCCACTCTCAGCGCCATCTTTGACACTGAAGCCACCGCCCCACCCAGGATCTTTGATTTCCTCCATTTTATCCAGGTAGATCTCAATCTCTAAAAGGTTGCCTTCCTCTGCTTTAAAGGAATCCCTAGTTAGGAAGTGTGAAGGCTGCCCCTGGCAACCACACGTATGCAGAGTCTAAATTACTCATCTCAGTCGCTGATCCAGGACGTAGCTTGGGATGTGACCTCACTCTAATGATCTGCATACTTGTTTCGGCCAGTGACTAACACAGTAATACATCCAAAGACAGCCAGGAAACTCAAATTTTTGGGTGGTCAGCAATTGTAGACTGCATATTTAGTTCAGCACAGGTTTCTTTAAAACATGAGGATTGGTAATGGTGCACAAAATACAACACATCATTATTGTACAATTCATCCACAGAGGAAGAAGAAGGTGAAGGGGTTAATGTACAGTACAAAATATTTGACCTGTACATATATAATGTACAGGTCACATATAGTGGGAGGATGGAGACTTAGGGGTTAATGCGCAGGTGAAAGCGTTAGTATACGCACTACAGAGACAGGATAGAGATGAGATCCATAATAACATTTATTTGAATGATACCTTAAACCTTTTTCTCCATGCTTCCCTCCAAGGTGAAGGGATGGGGAGGATTCTTAAATGTGAACACTAAAGCCTGGTACACACCGGTCAAATATCGTTCGGTATTGGCCAGTTCAACAGAAATTGGCCAGCTTCTGTAGAAAGGGCATGCCAGAAAAACATCTGCCGATCAGCATCCAATCAGCGCTTGCACGCAATGGTTGCGAGCACTGACCAGTGTGTTCTGGCGGGGGGCAGTACCCCCGTCAGCACACAGTAGCTCAGCAGGGAGATTGCTCTACTAAGATTGCATAGTTAGTAAAGCGAGCTCCTCCTGAGCTTCTCAGTTTTTTTTTTTCATTCGGCCCACTGGTAATATGTACCAGGCAAAAGGGGCTGGTGTCGTTGTGCATGGTAGCCAATCAACTTTTAACTTCAGCTTGTTCAATTAAGCTTTGACAAAAAAAGCTGGAATCTGATTGGTTTCTTTGCAGAGCTGCACTCTATTTTGCACTCTCCAGTTTTAATAAATCAACCCTTAAGAGTGTTTACATTTGTGATCACTGCGATTGACGATCACAAAAGCTAAGCAGACAAGTACATTTTTAACCCCTTCCCACCCGGCGTCCATTAAAAAAATTCCAAGGGCGGAAAGGATAAACAATTATGTGACCACTGTGATTGGCTGTCACAGTGGTAAAATGATTGGAAGCCAGTCCCACAGGCTACTGGTAATTAGTGGGGACTAGAGCTGGGAGCGCAAATTTAGTGCATTCTCAGCACAGAAACATTGACTGCCCAATGAGCCATATGTGCGGTGTGTGGGTGTTAAAGTGATTATAAAGTCACAAGTTTTTTTTTATTTTAATGCATAAAATGCATAAAAAGCCTTCTGTGTACAGCAGCCCTCCACAGCCTCCCTAATACCTACCTGAACCCCATCTAGATCCAGCAATGTTGTAGTAGCTGCCCGGGACTCCCCTCCTCATTGGCTAAGACAGCAGCGTGGCGCCATTGGCTCCCACTGCTGCCAATCAAAGTCAGTCAGCCAATGAGAAAAGAAGGGGGGCGTGGCTCCGTGTCTGAATGGTTACAGGAAGCTGTGACTTGGCTCGGGTGCCCCATAGCAAGCTGCTTGCTGTGGGGGCACTCAACAGAAAAGAGGGGCAAGGAGCACCAAAGAGGGACCTGAGAAGAGGAGGATCCAGGCTGCTCTGTGCAAAACCAACTGCACATGGCAAATAGGTATGACATATTTGTTATTTTTAATAAAAAAAAAATAAAACACGAGACTTTAGTATTACTTTAAAGCCCACTCTTTTGCTTCCACACGTGTGTTATGCTATGCAGGTGGGAAAAGGTTGAAGTGGAACTTTACTCTTTTTATTCAACATTGATTATTTTTAATCTATATGCTGCTAGCATTAGTGAATAGATAGGACAATATATTATATTTACTTGTTTAAACTTTCTTTTACATTTTTTCAGTTACTTACTGGTTTCCATGCAAATTATGTCAGACATCCCAGGAGTCTTGAGGAGGAGAGGGGGGGTTCCTCAGATAAGCACACTCGCTTGCCTGTGTTCTATCAGATAGCTGCTACCCATCAGAAAGTGCAACCTTAGTGATGTTTCATCGTAGCCATCTTGGTACACCTGCACTCGGCCACACTAAGCCTACAGTCTGAAGGTGGCAATCTGACATCTTTTTACACCCACCGAAGTCTTGCATTTCACACTTATTTTTACCAGTAATCTGAGCTTATATCGTAAAATACAGGATTTTGAAATCCGTCAGACTGTTTTAATGTTGAATTTTAAAAGCAGCAGTGTTCTGTCAGATTTGCAAACCTGTGAGATCAGCAGGCTTGCCACTGCTTTTAAAATTCAACCTCAAAACAGTCAGACGGATATATATGTAGCACCTTGAAGTTTAGGTAGGGTTGCTCCTCACAAATTTACTTGCCAGGAATAGTTATTCTGCTTGATTGTTAGAGATCTATTGATTTCTCCCTAAGTTTGGCCTTGTTGCACTTTTCTCTTTGACCACTAGGTGGCCAGGTACTTGGTGGTACTAGATATGAGAAGGGCAACGCAAGGTCAGGTTATGGGTATATGGGGTATCTCAGCCAAAGGGCAGGGGTTTTCTTGAATCCCTTGGCCTGCAGGGAGATCCTATATATTCAGGTGGAGTCAGGTGATCTATGTTCTGTGCCACCTGGACGGCTGTCTGGGTGGACGTGTGTCCTATTTCCCCTGCTGCTCTGCCAGAAATTGGGCCTAGCCCGGGCACATCTGGTTGCTAGGCTGTCTGAGGGCCTATCCAGAAGCAAGAGAGCAGCGCAGGGTTGAGACCGCGCCTTGCAGTCCAACTAAAAGTGACGATTCTGGCGGCCGGAGAACCTGTCATGGTCGAAGGTAGAGGGGAAGCTGTCGCCACTAAAGGGGCCAACCATCTTATTACCAGGGACCACATAGAGTAACTGAAGCAAGTACGGGAGCAGCATTCTCACCAACCAGGGACATTGAAGAATCGGGAAACTTCAGTGGGTATAAAGCCAGGGACCCAGCCAGCGGAGGTGACGCTTACAGAGCAGTCTTGTGTGTCAAGCCAGGGACCAAGCAGGCCAGTGGGGTAAAGCTTGAGAATTATCTTGAGTGCCAAGCTAGGGACCCAGCAGAGAGGTGGGGGTGATGCTTGAGGAAGATACTATGGTGAAGATTGGAGGAGCTCAAGGGATTCACTGATAGTGAATCAGCAGGTCTAGTGAGAGACGGGTAGCTCAGTGGGCTGAAGAACTACGAGAAGTGATTGTAGTGGAATAGAAAGGAACTGTCCAGCTTTGTGTTAGGAACTGTTAAAGACTGTTGCCATAGGAGATAGCATCCTGCACATGCAGATGTGGCATCTTGCTGGATGCCCTTCCCTGCATGGCTGTCCTCCTATTGAAATCTTGGAGTCTGCCAATTAATCTTGCAACTACCTAAGGGTGTCCTGGCCCTAACCCTCTCTCCCCCCCCAAAAAAAAGTTTGTTAAGAGAAAAATACTTTCTTTTGCATTCAAGAAGTGCCTGGCACCCAATAACTTTAACTACTCTGCACCCACCATGCCTCACAACCCACTACATACAGAAGGATGTCAGCTATCCCTGGCTACATATAAATATTGTGTTTCTCGATATAAGCTCAGTTTACTCTTAAAACTAAGTGTGAAATGCAAGACTCCGGTGGGTGTAAAAAGATGTCCGCTTGCCGCCTTCTCACTGTAAGCTAACTGCAGGCGAGTGCGAGTATTTCACGATGGCCACGACAGAACGTCACTGTCATTGCATTTTCTGATGGGTAGTGGCTTTCTGACAGGACACCTGCCATGCTTGATCTAAGGGCCGATGGATTACAGGAAGTAAATGCTATATGAATCATCTGCCCTTCCTCAAGATGGCCACAGCCAGAAACGCAAGGGGGTGTTTTTCAAAGTGGTTTCTCAGCAAAATAAAGCACGGGGACATGGATGGATGGGGGAGCTTGCTTTAAATATTAAAAATCAATTTAATGGCATTTTTGGTTTGTGGTGCTCAGGTGCAGTGCAGTTCCTCACTGAGAGTGCACCAGGTAGTTATAATGAACATGGACATAGTGGGGCAAACAGCTTTTTCTTCATAATAAAAAAAAGGTAGGACTCTGCTACAAAGTTTGTTACATCCCTGCAATGTACACAAATCACCCAGAGAGTTCAGTTACAATTTAAAAATTGGAGCAAGTGGTCATGAAATAGTTAAACAGACCCTTGAGTGTGCACATGTGGAGGGACATTGGGGATGCCACTTTTCTTGTAGCAGGATGTACTCAGTGAGAAGAAAATGCCAGAGGACAAGGCCTTGACTGTTAAGGCTAGCACATTACACCTGCTGCTCTACTTATAGTGTAGTTTTAAATGGTGGAGACTGCGTGCAATGTATTAGGGGACATTCGCTGTGTTTGTAACAAATACGTTGTTTATACTTTCTACGCAACAAACTTTTTCCCTGAACTAGCAGCAGAACCCCTGACCCAGCCTGCTGTTCTTTATTGTAGGTTTTGGCTGGAGGAGCTACAATGCCCAGCTTGGACATATTAGGGTTGATTTACTAAAGGCAAACCGACTGTGCACTTTGCAAGTGCAGTTTGCCCTCTGCAAGGACAGTTGCTCCAGAGCTTAGTAAATAAGCAGAAGCTCTGCTGACTTCTATCATCTAATCATGTGCAAGCAAAAATGCTGTTTTTTTATTTCCCTTGCATATCATTGGGTATTCTTTGCAAAGTGAAGCTTTACCTCATTTACTAAGCTCTGGGGCAACTGCAAAGTGCACAGTCTATTTGCCTTTAGTAAATCAACCCCATTATCTGACATATCTGGAAGTGCAGCATAGCTGGGACGCATAGAGCTCTCCATGTGAGAGAAGATTTAACACACCGCCCGCTTAAAGGAGTTGTAAAGGCAGAAGTTTTTTTTATCTTAATGCATTATTTGGATTAAGATAAAAATCATTCTGTGCGTAGCAGCCTCCCCAGCACCCCCCAATTACCTACCTGAGCTCCTTCTCTCTCCAGCGATATCCACAATCCCCTCAGCCATTCAGTATACTCCTCCTGCTTAGCTGAGGCAGTGCAGTGGCGCTATTGGCTCCCATGGCTGCCAGGGGAGAGGGGGGGTGGAGCAAGGTTGGGCCAGTACTCAGACCATACGCCACACACTGCATCAAATTGGTCTGCATGGCTGTTGTCCCAGAAGGAAGCCTCTTCTAAAGATGATGCACAAGAAAGCCCGCAAACAGATTGCTGAGGACAAGCAGACTAAGGATTACTGGAACCATGTCCTGTGGTCTGATGAGACCAAGATAAACTTATTTGGTTCAGATGGTGTCAAGCGTGTGTGGCGGCAACCAGGTGAGGATCACAAAAGACAAGTGTGTCTTGCCTACAGTCAAGCATGGTGGTGGGATTGTCATGGTCTGGGGCTGCATATATGCTGTCAACAATGGGGAGCTACAGTTCATTGAGGGAACCATGAATGCAAACATGTACTGTGACATACTGAAGCAGAGCATGATCCCCTCCCTTTGGAGACTGGGACGCAGGCCAGTATTTCAACATGATAATGACCCCAAACATACCTCCAAGATGACCACGGCCTTGCTAAAGAAGCTGAGGGTAAAGGTGATGAACTGGCCAAGCCTATCTCCAGACCTAAACCCTATTGAGCATCTGTGGGGCATCCTCAAACGGAAGGTGGAGGAGTGAAAGGTCTCTAATATCCACCAGCTCCGTGATGTCGTCATGGAGGAGTGGAAGAGAACTCCAGTGGCAACCTGTGAAGATCTGGTGAACTCCATGCCCAAGAGGGTTAAGGCAGTGCTGGAAAATAATGGTGGCCACACAAAATATTGACAATTTGGGCCCAATTTAGACATTTTCACTTAGGGGTGTACCCACTTATGTTGCCAGCAGTTTAAACATTAATGGCTGTGTGTTGAGTTATACAAGCTGTACACTCACAGCAAAGTGTAATTTCAGTGTTGATATATATATATATATATATATATATATATATATATATATATATATATATATATATATTGTATATATTACACAATGCATGTTTTGATGTTTTTATAAGATCAGCAGGGTTTTATTAGGAATTTCCCCCAAAGAGATAAAAAAAGATTATGCAAATTATATATCCTCTTCTTGTGAAGTTTTGGTTACAGCAGATGCTTACTAACAGAAGTGAGAATATTGTAGAACAGGTTTCATTGTCATGATTAAGGATTTTTTTTTTTTTTTATCATATACTGCTAAAAGAGGACCTGAAGTAGTTCAAGTGGAGGTTATGTGGCATTCTGTGAAAAATATGGGATGATATGATCTATTTTTGTGTGGCATCCATGTACCTACATTTCTCAACTGAATCTATAGTGCCTAATAACCAGAGCCGTCTCCCCTCTTAAAGTGACATAAAACTTTGCCCTTCAGGTCCTACTGCATTTTTGGTCTTTTGGATATGTGTTGGTGCCACATTTTGATAGTCTATACTAGCATATAAATAACATTATGATCATTGACAGGTAAAGTTAATAACATTAATTATCTCATAATATTGGCATCTGAAACTGGGTGCAATATATTAGGCAGAAAGTGAACATGTTGTCCCTGAAGTTAATATGTTGAAAGCAGCAAGGTCCAAACTGTAATGGCTAGATGACTGGGTTACGGCAACTCCAAAACTGGAGCTCTTTGGGATGTTCCTGGTCTGCAGTGGTCAGGACCTACCAAAAGTGCTCCAAGGAAGGGAAACTGGTGAACTGGAGACAGGGCTATTTGATGCACATGGGAAGCAAAGACTGGCCTATGTAATCCGATTCAATAGAAGAGCTATTGTAGATCAGATCGCTGAAAAAAGTTAATGCTGTTTCAGATAAAAGGTAACAAATATAAAATCAGCACTAACTATTAAAAGTTCTTCACATCCTAGTCCATAAAAGTGTCATTCCAGGGATCCTCAATCCCTTCAAGTCTAATATAGACCAAGGATATTGGACTAGAAGGACTTGAGGACACTTTTATGGCCTGGGGTGTGAACGACTTTTATTAGTTAGCGCTGATTTTATATTTGTTGTCTTTCCCCGCTGGAATTGTGGGGCCTTTTTCAGCTGCTGCTAATATTGAGGGATTTACTGGTCTATTCTCTTGTGCACTTAATTTTAAATAAGTCAGATAGAAAGGTGTGAGAACACACAGTGTATTGCAGTTTGTTGTGTATGGGGCAGCGTAGCTACAGACCAGTCAGGGTGCCCATGCTGTGCCCATAGCCAAACGTGCCTACAATGGGCACATGAGCATCAGATTTGGACCACTGAGCAATGGAAAAAGATGGTCTGGTCTGAGGAAACAGGTTTTCATCAAGTAGATGGCCAGTTTTGTGTGCGTCGGTAACCTGGGAAGAGATGGCACCAGGATGCACTATGGGAAGAGAGCAAGCTGGTGGAGGCAGTGATCTGCCACTGATGGCTTGATGCCGGATACCACAGTATACTTTCAGAGGTCTAATGGAGTCCATGCCTTGATAGGTCAGGGCTGTTTTGGAGAAAAAAAGGAAACCTACTCATTAATAGGTGGGTGGTAATAATGTTATGGCTGATCAGTATATATGGGTTGTTTTTCTGAGAGCAATAGCGCTTTAATTTTGAAGCAATTTTGGATACTTTTATTTTTTAGTGACAAATTAAAAAATCTCAGTTGTCTGTCATGTTTTCCAAACCAACTTCTTCTTCACCTCTGCAGTAACAAAGAACTTTGAATAGTTATTGGGTAGTAATAGATTATTATCATTACAATGATCAGTTGCTGCATGGGAAGGCAGGTTCCAGCTAGTTCAGCTCTTCCATATTTATATATACAGCTGCCAGAGCTCACAGTGATGTCAAAGATGGCGTCATTGCCTTTCCTCTTTAAACACAATATGAAAGCATTGTGTTGCACTGTGCTAAAGAGTGCTCTATAAGAGCAGGATCATAAGACCTGCACTAATTGTTTCAACTCCTGGGCTTTGTTCCGTACAACAGCTATCACTAGCAGCTGTTTAAGCATAATTCCAGCCTGAACTCTCCTCAGCCCTGAATCTGGTTGCCATTAAAATATGTAAAAAGTGTCATTCTAGTGTAATTCTGACATCGTTTCAAAATGGCACCTAGGATTTAAAGTGATAATAAGCCCTTATTTTTTTAAAAACACTTTCAGCAGCTGATTTAATCACTTACTGTGTATAAAGCTTCTTTACCTTTCAGTCCTTGCCTAAACAGGAGTCTCCCCCCCCCCCTTCCTTCTCCGTGCTAACAGACTGGCTCCAGACTTCCTTTGTTCAATGTTAACTTTTTCCTGAGAAGACCAGAAGTTTAGGGAAGCAGCACCAAGGTGCCAGCAGCATGTAAACTGCACATGCAGGGGTAAGAATTTTAATAAATAGTTTACTGGGGAATGTTTCTTTTATTGTTCTTAATGTATTAGGCTAAAAATGCTAAGGGTTTAATACTATTTTAAAGTAGTTTTAAAGGCAGCACAAGGTTTGTGCTGACACAACATACAGTGCCTTAATAAAAATGTTTTCACAGAAGTGTTGAGTTTACATTGGTGCTACCTACTGATATATGTTAAAGTTTAATATATTTTTCCTTGTTGATACTGAAACTGTTGAGTGTTCAGTTACTTTTCATTAGGGCTGTTACTGATTAAAATTTTCGTGTTCGATTAATCGTTTTTTTTTAAATTGATTAATCGACTAATTTCGATTAATTATAACACACATACAGATCCAACTACTTTTAGCTGATCTCCTTGCATTGCAACTCTGCATTAGTCAGTGGTAAATGTGGTATACACTATATACAATCACCTGACACTAGTTAGTTTCCACAATCCATGACTTAACACTTTTAAAAAAAAACTTTTTTTTTCAAATTCTAAGGAGTCTTTTAATGTTAAATTTGTTTTTAGGGTGGACCTCCACTTTAACAAGACATTTTCAAACTTGCAGCTCAATTGCTTGCTATCTGGGTAATGCCTCCAATGGGTATACCACTCCTGTTGACAACCATCTAAAATGGGAATGCCATTTCACTTCCCGTTGTGTCTCTGGGACAGGAAGTGAAATGAAAGCTCCACACTGGGATGCACAAGGCAAAGCCTAAACCGAGAGGTGTTTTCTCTCTGCATGACCTAATCTAAAACTAAAATACAGATTCAAGCTGTATATATGCTTTAAATCACCACGATTCCTCCTCCACAATGACCTGTCCAGTACAGACAACACACTCACCTTCATAATGCCTTCCAATTCTCGTTTATTCCCAGCAAGGGTGATGTATCATCATCAGCATGGGGCATGTCCTGCCAATCACAAAACCGTCTCGCAGCCACACCTCTGCAATTCGTGGACACGCCCACTCGGTCGAAGCCTTTCAGGCCATGATTGGATCGATCAGGCGCCTGCTGTATTCCATTACTTTACCATTGTCCAGCGTGGGCACCGTCAATGACTGGGGAAGGGGGGAGGAGTCAAAATTTTACTGTGTTTTACGAAAGTATGCAGTATGAAACCAAATACAAAACAGTATCATTTTAAGCATATGGTAAACATTACAGGCAGCACCTTATATGTGCCTGCCACGAAGAAATTTACCCATTAGATGAGTCTGCCACAGGGTCTGAGCCCTACTTGAAGTTAATAGGAGTACAACTAAAAATCCATCCAGGAGGGGGATTACTCAGAGTCCTTCTCTGTTCATACATGGGAGGAGTATCACTGCCTTCCTGTAAACTGACAGGCAGTTGTTGCCCCTTAGTAAAAAATTGTGGTTGGTAAATGAAGGTCTTGAGACACACCTGAACCATCTCTTTAAACCAGCTTAATACAAGGTAAATTAGGTTATATGAAAAGTAGGGCTGTGGAAATTAACGATTAATTCCTCGATTAATCGTTAATTTTTTTGATCGATCAAAATTCTTTTGATCGGTACTCACCTCTCCGCCGGCTTCTGGGTCTTCAGGGAGTTCCGTCGGAGATCCGGTGACGTCGATGCCTGTGGCAGACTGGGTTAATTTCTTCGTGGCAGGCACATATAAGGTGCTGCCTGTAATGTTTACCATTTTGCTTAAAATGATACTGTTTTGTATTTGGTTTCATACTGCATACTTTCGTAAAACACAGTAAAATGTTGCCACTCCCCTGAGCATTGCTCATCTCTTGGTCTTTACTGCTATATGGGGGAACAGTTGAGGCACATGCATCTCACACCTCTTCTGTTCGCCCCCATTCTCCCCACCTAGGGTCTCCAGGGGGGCTTCTCCTTTCTCCTTAATATTCAGAATTTGGATGGCATAGAGCTGAGGCTTGAAATTACAAGGCATAGCTTTGCCTGCACTTAGTATCCCTCTTTTTAGTTCTACCTTTTTCCTCCCCTTTGTTCTGTAACACACAGCCCGATGTTTAGGTCAGGCACTATAGATGGCTGTTTTTTTATTCTGCCTATAGTAGCCCACATTCCCATAAGGAAAGTAGACCTACTGATACTTGATTGCCCCAGGTCTTAGAACACAACGCTGCAGTTCCTGGCTAGACAATGAGACTGAGCGACTCAGATAAAGAAGGGTACTTGTAGTCTTGAGGCTAGTCAGGCAGGAGACAGCAGCTGGTACCAGCATCTTTGGATAGTCCAAGGTCTCGGAAGGAAGTGAGCAAACACTTCCAAGGTCAGGTCTGGTAGCAAGCAAGTGAAGTCCAGTTAACAGTCCGAGTTCAAGTTCAGGTGGCAATTCAAAGAGTACTCAGGGTACAAGGAAAAGGTTGGCAACACAGAAATCTAATATAATAGCATAGCTGGGTCAGACAAGGAAACAGAATGGGAACCAAGAAGCCTACGTGATTACAAACACGGAGGCACAGTCTGATGAGGTTTAAATAAGGCATCTCCTGCGCTGAGGACCAATCCAGCTAAGGAGTAATGGCCAAACTCGTTATCCTGCAGCTGATGGGAGCAGCTTGGAGTCTGAGAAGATCCTTACCTTTAGCTGATGGGAAAAGCTGGAAGTCTGAGAAGATTCATTACCTGTATAGCTGATGGGAGAAGCTGGAAGGCTGCCTCATGCCGTGTACACTCGAGCGGAATTTCCAACAGAAAAAGTCAGACGGGAGCTTTTCATCGTATATTCCGATTATGTGTATGCCCCATCAGACTTTTTACGTCGAAAATTCTGACGGACCTAGGAAGAGAGCATGTTCTAAATTTTTCCGACGGAACCAATTCCTATCGGGAAAACCGCTCGTCTGTATGCTGTTCCGATATACCAAAAACGACGCATGCTCTGAAGCAAGGACAAGACGGAAGCTATTGGCTACTGGCTATTGAACTTCCTTTTTCTAGTCCTGTTGTACGTGTTGTACGTCACCGTGTTCTGGACGGTCGGACTTTGGTGTGTATGCAAGACAGCTTGAGCGGAATTCCATCGGAATTCCGTCAGAGAAACCTTCAGAGTTTATTCCGACGGAAAAAACGCTCGTGTGTACAGGG
Organism: Aquarana catesbeiana; assembly: GCF_042186555.1. Lineage (NCBI taxonomy): Eukaryota > Metazoa > Chordata > Amphibia > Anura > Ranidae > Aquarana > Aquarana catesbeiana. The sequence goes on along the minus strand of NC_133327.1, from coordinate 307,296,181 downwards.
CATAACACCTTCCAACCTAACTCACCGAACTCCCTCTACCCTTTTTCTCTCACTCTTCCTGTGGTGGGGAGTTCAGTGAATGCAGTTATTTACTCCACTCAACCTCTTCTCTCCTACCCAGCCCATTGCATTATGTTGGAATTGGATTTTACTTCCTGCCATGTTAAGGGGTTACAGTAAATATCCCAGAGAAAAAGTCCACACAAATGACCTCTGGAAAATGAAATTGCATGTTTAGCTTTTAGACAGAGAATATACATACTTTTCGCCTGTGCACTAGTCATACCTGTGTAAAAACCACCTCTTCATCCTTTAGCCGCTCCTTCCCAGTCTCAACAATGCTTCTATAGTGATCATTATCGGATAATGCCCCAGTTGTTTCCTAAACTTTGGTAATCGACCACAGAGTCAATACTTTTGGAAACTCAATAATTCTTTAACCACTTCACCCCCTTCCCGGCCAGAGCACTTTTTACAATTTGGCACTGCGTCTTTTTAACTGACAATTGCGCGGTCATGCAATGCTGTACCCAAACTAAATTTGTGTCCTTTTCTCCCCACAAGTAGAGCTTTCTTTTGTGGTATTTGATCACCTCTGTGTTTTTTTTTTTTTTGCGCTATAAACAAAAGAACCCCAACAATTTTGAAAAAAAACCCTATTTTTTACTTTTTGCTACTTTTTGCTATAATAAATATCGCCCCAAAATTAAAAAAAAATTTTCTTCATCAGTTTAGGCCAATATATATTCTTCTACATATTTTTGTAAAAAATATTGCAATAAGCGTATATTGATTGGTTTGCGCAAAAGATATAGGGGCTGATTTACTAAAACTGCAGAGTGCAAAATCTGGTGCAGCTGTGCATGGTTTTGACAAAAAAACCTTGAACCTGATTGGTTTCTATGCAGAGATGCACCAGATTTTGCACACTTCAGTTTTAGTAAATCAACCCCATAGTGTCTGCAAACTATGGGAAAGATTTATGGCATTTTTATGTAATTTTTATTATTATTTTTTTTTAACTAGTAATGGCGGCGATCCGTGATTTTTAGCGGTACTGCGACATTTCGATGGACAGATCGGACACTTTGGACACATTTTTGGGACCATTGACATTTATACAGCGATCAGTGCTATAAAAATGCACTGATTACTGTGTAAATGTCACTGGTAGTAAGGGGTTAACACTATGGGGCGATCAAGGGGTTAAATGTGTGTTCCCTCAGTGTGTTCTAACTGTATGGGAATGGGACTGAGTGGGAGAGGAGACATATCGCTGTTCCTACTTACTAGGAAAAAACGTGCTTTCCTCTCCTCTGAAAGCACAGGGATTTGTGTGTTTCCACGTTATAGGAACCTAGTAAAGTGTGGATGAGTGTAATACATACGATCCGTCCTTTGGATATAAACAGGCTGATGGAAGTATCAACACAGGTGGCTGCTCTCTCAGTTTTTCGCTCCCTAGTACGATAAAAGAAAGGAGAAGAAGAATGCCAACACATTCATACATACTTGGGACAATTTAGACAGGATCTAATTAACCTACCAGCATGTCTTTATTAGCAAGGTCAAAGCCCAATTGCCTAGATGCAAGAGAAACAACTACAAACACTGTAGCAAATCAAGCAGATGCCTAACCAAAGCTCCCAAAAGAACAATATCTCAAAATTAAATCTCACACATAGGACGCAGAAAGGAACATCCAATACCCCCTTTAAATATAGCAGACTCTTTTCATTCCATTTCCTTCCTGACACGTGCGCTTTCTTGGAATACCCCATCTCTGTTGAAGAGGTTGAGATCACCATACACTCATTGAAAGCTGGTAAGGGCGCAGGCTCTGATGGCTTGACCTTGTAAAACTGAAAAGCTTTTAAGCATACCCTTATCCCCAAATTTAAAAGGCATTTAATGCAATCTTTAAGCACACTGTCTCTGTGATTTGCATTTAAGAGGGACATGCTGAGCCTTGTCCACATCCAGCGTATCAATGCTACCTCACTCCCAGTAATGGTATGGGGTCCTGCCATGCACATAGTGTGGACACTTCATTAACGCTTCCTCTTCTGTACCGTAAAACATATTTCTGGACAGGAATAACCTGAGTCACTGAATTGGGTCAGGGTTACTAAAGCCCAGGACTGGATGATTCATCCTGGTAACTCTCTGGTGCCTTCCCCTGGTGTCTGGAAGGTTGGAGAACCTTCTAGAACTATAGGACGGGGGTTAGGAGGAGCTGCTATGAATATTTATGGGGCCTCAGGCAATCCCCAGAAGTGGGCTGGCAGGGGACTGAGACAACCCCATAAATAAACATGGGCCATTCCAGCAGAGGAGTCGGGTGGAAGTTGGAGAAGCACTGCTGAGGAGAGGCTGTCGGTGGCCTTTGAGGGACCCCTTACCAGGGGGGTTCTACCTCAGGCCGGGTGCTCAGGAAAGCTGGCCTGGAAGGATCCTAACACAGGAGGCAGTGGAAGAATTTATGCCGGAGAGGCAGCGGGAAGAAGCAAGGAGAGACAGTGAGTAGGTCAGCATGGTTCAGGGACAGACAAGGGGAGAGCCTGCCATGTGTAACAGGACTCTCTTGAAGACTGCATAGTGCCAAGTCTTCATCTAACCTTGACCTGGGAGGTCTCCATGTGTGTGAGCCAGTTGGGCAGGACTGGGGAGGAAAGTCATCAGGAGGACTGGGAGGAAGATCAGCCAGGCGTGGCTGGTGGCAGCCAGGTGGGCTGGCATTTTCTGCAAGCAAGTGGAGCTGAGATCAGTGGCCACAGGGAAGCAGAAGGAAGAATGTCATGCTGTTCTTTCACAATACACTACTTTGTCAAGGAACCGAGAGTTCCTGCCTGTAATGGGCCTTTGCTGAACTAGGAACATCCTGCTAGTTCCCACAGGAGTGAGCAGCAGGTGCTGTGCACTGCAAACTAAGTTTGTGCAGGAGAAAGGAAGAAGAGAACTTTTTGTAAATAAGGAGTTGTCCTCTTGTTCATAGTTCTGGCCATTTTTCAAGTTGGGCTTCCCAGAATTCCCTATCCCATCCAAGTTATTAAACCCTAATAAAAAATTAAAAAACAAGCCAAGGACTGTTTTCTGTGTTGAAGGAAATGCTGCGTGACTGATTGTGCAGCAGTGGGGACCCAGGACATTAGCAACTCCTAAGGGGGTAGTGCTATATACAGTGCCTTGAAAAAGTATTCATGCCCTTTGACATTTTCCACATTTTGTCATGTTAAAACCAAAAACTTTAATCTATTTTATTGGGATTTTATGTGATAGACCAACACAATGAGGCACATAATTGTGAAAAATTGTGGAAAGTGATAAATAGTTTTCAAATTTTTTACAAATAAATGTGAAAAGTGTGGCGTGCATTTGTATTCAGCCCCCCTGAGTCAATACTTTGTAGAACCACCTTCACTGCAATTACAGCTGCAAGTCTTTTTGGGTATGTCTCTACCAGCTTTGCACATCTAGAGAGTGAAATTTTTGCCTATTCTTCTTTGCAAAATACCTCAAGCTCTGTCAGATTGGATGGATAGCATCTGTGAACAGCAATTTTCAAGTCTTGCCACAGATTCTCATTTGGATTTATGTCTGGACTTGGACTGGGCTATTCTAACACATGAATATGCTTTGAACTAAACCATTCCATTGCAGCTCTAGCTGTGTGTTTAGGGTCGTTATCCTCCTGCAAGGTGAACTCCTGCCCCAGTCTCAAGTCTTTTGCAGACTCTAACAGGTTTTCTTCTAAGATTGCCCTGTATTTGGCTCCATCCATCTTCCCATCAACTCTGACCAGTTTCTCTGTCCCTTCTGAAGAAAAGCACTCACAAAATGATGCTGCCACCACCATGTTTCACGGTGAGGATGGTGTGTTCATAATGATGTGCAGGGTTAGCTTTTCACCACACAGAGCGTTTTGCTTTTAGGACAAAAAAGTCAATTTTGGTCTCATCTGACCAGAGCACCTTCTTCCACATGCTTGCTGTGTCCCCTACATGTCTTCTTGCAAACTGCAAAATGGATTTCTTATGGCTTTCTTTGAACAATGGCTTTCTTCTTATCACTCTTCCATAAAGAACAGATTTGTGGAGTTCATGACTAATAGTTGTCCTGTGGACAGATTCTCCCATCTGGGCTGTGGATCTCTGCAGCTCCTCCAGAGTTACCATGGGCCTCTTGGCTGCTTCTCTGATTAATGATCTACTTGCCCGGCCTTTCAGTTTAGGTGGACGGCCATGTCTTGGTAGGTTTGCAGCTGTGGCATACTCTTTCCATTTTCAGATGATGGATTGAACAGTGCTCCGTGAGATGTTAAAAGCGTGGGATTTTTCTTTATAACCTAACACTGCTCTATACATCTCCACAACTTTATCTTTGACCTGTCTGGAGCATTCCTTGGCCTTCATGATGCTGTTTGTTCACTAAGGTTCTCTAACAAACCTCTGAAGACTTCACAGAACAGCTGTGTTTATACTGAGATTAAATTATACACAGGTGGGCTCTATTTACTAATTAGGTGACTTCTGAAGGCTATTGGTTCCACTTGATTTTAGTTAGGGGAATCAGGGTAAAGGGGGCTGCATACAAATGCACGCCACACTTTCCAGATATTTATTTGTAAACATTTTTAAAACCATTTATCATTTTCCTTCTACTTCACAATTATGTGCCACTTTGTGTTGGTCTATCACATAAAATCCTAATAAAATACATTTAAATTTTTTGGTTGACAAAAAATGACAAAATGTGAAAAAATGTCAAGGGGTATGAATACTTTTTTAAGGTACTGTATATACTGTACATATATACTGTATATATTACAATACATTTTTTATGTATTTATAAGATCATCAGGGTTTTTCCCAAAGGGAAGGAAACAATTATGCAAATTATATTTCCTCTTCTTGTGAAGTTTTGGTTACAGTAGATGCTTACTAACAGAAGTGAGAATATTGTAGAACAGGTTTCATTGTCATGATTAAGGAATTTTCTTTAATCATATGCTGCTAAAAGAGGACCCGAAGTAGTTCAAGTGGAGGTTATGTGGCATTCTGTGAAAAATATGGGATGATATGATCTATTTTTTGTGTGTCCTCCATGTACCTACATTTCTCAACTGAAAATCCTTAGTGCCTGATAACTAGAGCCTTTTCCCCTCCTAAAGTGACATAAAACTTTGCCCTTCAGGTCCGACTGCATTTTTGCTCTTTTGGATATGTGTTGGTGTCATACTTTGATAGTCTACACTAGCATATAAATATATAGATCAGTCATAACATTATGACCACGGGTAACGTTCAGGGTGCTTTCACACTGGGGCACTTTACAGGCGCTATAACGCTAAAAATAGCGCCTGCAAAGCGCCTTGAAAGAGCCTCTCCTCTCACTCCAATGTGAAAGCCTGAGGAGCGGTGCGCTGGCAGGAGGGTAAAAAAAGTCCTGCAAGCCACATCTTTGCAATGCTGTAGGAGCAGTGTATACACCGCTTTTAAAGCGTCCCTGCCCGTTGCAATCAGTGGGCAGCGCCGCCGAACCGCCGGCAAAGCCCTGCTGCAGCAGCGCTTTGCGGGCTATTTTAATCCTTTTTCGGCCGATAGCGGGGGTTAAAAGCTCCCCGCTAGCGGCCGAAAACCTAAAAATATCTATTTTTATCTAAAAATAGCGGCGCTTTACCGCCGACGCCCTCAATGCCCCCAGTGTGAAAGTAGCCTTATAACATGAATCATTACATTTGCATGTGAAACTGGGTGCAATATATTAGGCAGAAAGGGAACATGTTGTCCCTGAAGTTAACGTGCTGAAAGCAGAAAAAAAAATGGGCAAGTGTAAGGATTTGAGCAACTTTGGCAAAGTCCAAACTGTAATGGCTAGACGACTGGGTTATGGCAAATACAAAACTGGAGCTCTTTGGGATGTTCCTGGTCTGCAGTGGTCAGGACCTACCAAAAGTGGTCCAAGGAAGGGAAACTGGTGAACTGGAGACAGGGTCATGGGCGGCCAAAGCTATTTGATGCAAATGGGAAGCAAAGGATGGCCTATGTAATCCGATTCAATAGAAGAGCTATTGTAGATCAGATCGCTGAAAAAATTAATGCTGGTTCAGATAAAAAGGTAACGAATATATAATCAGCGCTAACTATTAAAAGTTCTTCTCACCCTAGTCCATAAAAGTGTCATTCCAGGGATCCTCAATCCCATCAAGTCTAATATAGACCAAGGATATTGGACTAGAAATGATTAAGGACACTTTTATGGCCTGGGGTGAGAAGTACTTTTAATAGTTTGCGTTGATTTTATATTTGTTGTCTTTCCCCACTGGAATTGGGGCCTTTTTCAGCTGCTGCTAATATTGAGGGATTTACTAGTCTATTCTCTTGTGCACTTAATTTTAAATAAGTCAGATAGAAAGGTGTGAGAACACACAGTGTATTGCAGTTTGTTGTGTATGGGGCAGCGTAGCTACAGACCAGTCAGGGTGCCCATGCTGTGCCCATAGCCAAACGTGCCTACAATGGGCACATGAGCATCAGATTTGGACCACTGAGCAATGGAAAAAGATGGTCTGGTCTGAGGAAACAGGTTTTCATCACGTAGATGGCCAGTTTTGTGTGCGTCGGTAACCTGGGAAGAGATGGCACCAGGATGCACTATGGGAAGAGAGCAAGCTGGTGGAGGCAGTGATCTGCCACTGATGGCTTGATGCCGGATACCACAGTATACTTTCAGAGGTCTAATGGAGTCCATGCCTTGATAGGTCAGGGCTGTTTTGGAGAAAAAAAGGAAACCTACTCATTAATAGGTGGGTGGTAATCATGTTATGGCTGATCAGTATATATGGGTTGTTTTTCTGAGACCAATAGCACTTTAATCTTGAAGCAATTTTGGATACTTTTATTTTCTTGGTTACATTGGTAGAAATAGTGACCAATTAAAAAATCTCAGTTGTCTGTCATGTTTTCCAACCCAACTTCTTCTTCACCTCTGCAGTAACAAATGACTTTTAATAGTGTTATCAGGTAGTAATAGATTATTATCATTACAATGATCAGTTGCTGCATGGGAAGGCAGGTTCCAGCTAGTTCAGCTCTTCCATATTTATATATACAGCTGCCAGAGCTCACAGTGATGTCAAAGATGGCGTCATTGCCTTTCCTCTTTAAACCCAATACAAAAGCATTGGGGGTTATTTGCTAAAGGCAAATCCACTTTGCACTACAAGTGCTCTTGAAAGTGCACTTGGAAGTGCAGTCACTGTAAATCTGAGGGAGACATGCAAGGAGAATAAAAAACAGCATTTTAGATTGCACATGATTGGATGATAAAATCAGCAGAGCTTCCCCTCATGTCAGATCTACCCCTCAGATTTACAGCGACTGCACTTCCAAGTGCACTTGTAGTGCAAAGTGGATTTGCCTTTCGTAAATAACCCCCATTGTGTTGCACCATGCTAAAGAGTGCTCTATAAGAGCAGGATCATAAGACCTGGACTAATTGTTTCAACTCCTGGGCTTTGTTCCGTACAACAGCTATCACTAGCAGCTGTTTAAGCATAATTCCAGCCTGACCTCTCCACAGCCCTGAGTCTGTTTGCCATGAACTACTTCAGCCCCAGAAGATTTGGCTGCTCAATGACCAGGCCATTTTTTGCAATTCGGCACTGCGTCACTTTAACTGACAATTGCGTGGTCGTGCGACGCTGTACCCAAAAAAATTGACGTCCTTTTTTTCCCACAAATAGAGCTTTCTTTTGGTGGTATTTTATCGCCTCTGTGGTTTTTATTTTTTGCGCTATAAACAAAAAAAGCGCGACAATTTTGAAAAAAACACAATGGGGGTTATTCACGAAAGGCAAATCCACTTTGCACTGAAAGTGCAATTGGAAGTGCAGTCACTCAAAATATAAGGGGTAGATCTGAAATGAGTGGAAGCTCTGCTGATTTTATCATCCAATCATGTGCAAGCTAAAATGCTGTTTTTTATTTTCCTTGCATGTCCCCCTCGGATCTACAGCAACTTTACTTCCAAGTGCACTTTTAGTGCACTTTCAAATGCACTTGCAGTGCAAAGTGGATTTTCCTTTAGTAAATAACCCCCAATGTCTCTTACTTTTTGCTATAATAAATACCCCACATTTTTTATCAAAAAAACAAATTTTTTCCTCAGTTTAGGCCGATATGTATTATTCTACATATTTTTGGTAAAATAAGCAATTTGGCAATAAGCATATATTGATTGGTTTGCGCAAAAGTTATAGCGTCTACAAAATAGGTGATAGATTTATGGCATTTTTATTATTATTATTTTTTTTACTAGTAATGCCGGCGATCTGCAATTTTTATTGGGACTGCAACATTATGGCGGACACATCGGACACTTTTGACACATTTTTGAAACCATTGACAATTATACAGCAATCAGTGCTATAAAAATGCACTGATTACTGTGTAAATGTCACTGGCAGGGAAGGGGTTAACACTAGAGGGAGATAAAGGGGTTAACTATGTTCCCTATGTGTGTTTCTAACTGTGGGGGATGGGACTGTCTAGGAGAGATCAGTGTTTATACATAGTATGAACACACAATCTGTCTCCTCCCCCCTGAAAGAACCGGGATCTGTGTGTTTACACACACAGATCCGGGTTCTCGCAATATCACCAGGGATCGCGGGAGCCCATCGGTCATCACGGCTGCCGGGCACTGGCATTGGCTCCGGGCACATGCTGCGGGCATGCACGTCCCTAGAGGCCAAAAGGAGAAGTTACTTAAGGTAACATTGTTTCGCCCAGCCATGCCATTCTGCTGCAGTAAAACTGCAGCGGCTGGTCGCCAAGAGGTTAAATATGTAAAAAGTGTTATTCTGGTGTAACTCTGACATTGTTTCAAAATGGCACCTAGGATTTAAAGTCATAATAAATCCTTTGTTTTTTTTTTTAAAACACGTTCAGCAGCTGATTTAATCACTTACTGTGTATAAAGCTTCTTTACCTTTCAATGCTTGCCTAAACAGGAGTCTGTTTTAGCTGGTGCCATGATCACTGCCTTGGGTTTGCCCTGCTCCTCCTCTCTCCCCCTTCCTTCTCCATGCTAACAGACTGGCTGCAGACTGCCTTGTCCAACGTTAACTCTTTCTTGAGAAGACTGAAAGTTTAGGGAAGCAGCACTAAGGAGTCAGCAGCATTGAAAGTTGTAAACTGTACATGCTGGGGTAAGAATTTTAATAAATAGTTTACTGGGGAATGTTTCTTTTATTGTTCTCAATGTGTTAAGCTAACACCTCTTCTGTTCTCCCCCATTCTCCCCACCTAGGGACTCCAGGGGGGCCTTCTCCTTTCTCCTTAATATTCAGAATTTTGGTGGCACTTTTACAAGGTGTAGCTTTGGGTGGTACAATTACAAGGTGTAGCTTTGCCTGCACTTAGTACCCCTCTTTTTAGTTCTACCTTCCACCTCCCCTTTGTTCTGTAATGCGCAGCCTGATGTTTAGGTCAGGAACTATAGCTGACTGTTGTTTTTTCTGCAAAAAGCAGACAACACTGAGACTGAGCAACTCAGACAAAGAAGGGTACCTGTAGACCTGAGGCTAGTTAGGCAGGAGACAGCAGTTGGTATCAGGATCCTTTGACAGTCCAAGGTCTTCGAAAGAAGTGAGCAAATCTAGTCTGAAAACAGTTCCTAGGTCAGGTCTGGTAGCAAGTAAGTTAAGTCCAGTTAACAGTCCAAGGTTAAAGTGTAAGTAAACCCCCCTATTGTTTTTAGCCAAGGAAGCTGCCATCTTTGCCTTTGTTTAATCTACAACTGCCATGATGCTGCACATGTGATCAGTTTAGACACCAGACATTGGATGGCTTGACAGTTTGGTTGAGAGCACAACCAATGGTAGTGTTACATTTCCGGCACATGCCGGAAATGAAACTGTTTTATGGACGGGTTTACTTCCGCTTTAAGTTCAGGCAGCAATCCAAAGAGTAATCAGAGTACAAGGAAATGATTGGCAATGCAGAAATCTAAGACAATAGCAGAGCTGGGTAAGACAAGGAAACAGACAGAAAACCAAAAGCCTACACTATCACAAGCACAGAGGCACAGGCTGATGAGGTTTAAATAAGGCACCTCCTGCGCCGAGGACCAATCCAGCTAGGGGGTAATAGCCAAACTCGTTATCCTTCAGCTGATGGGGGCAGCTAGGAGTCTGAGAAGATAGTTACCTTCAGCTAATGGGAACAATTAGGAGTCTGAGAAGATTCTTTAACCTTTAGCTGATGGGAGAAACTGGAAGGCTGCCTAATGCTGGCCATACACTATATGAAAAATTGGCTGAAATTCGGTCATTTAGACAGTTTGTTCCTTTTTCGGCCAGTTAATGGGCACAAGATCAATAATCGTTGGGACGTTTTTGAGCCAAAAAAACGAAGGACAAGTTTGGAAATTTTCTGCCGAACGAACGATAAATTGAAAGGTTAATGTGTTTCCCGTCCAAACTGTCTGCACTAGGTATATGTAAAAAAACGAACAAAAGGTGCATTCATTTATATCCACTGAACGATTTATCGGTCATTACATGATGGCACTATTGTTTGCGCTCACGACCGAATGTTCGTTTTTTGAAAATGGGTTTAGCTGATTTTTCATACAGTGTATGGCCAGCATTACACCTTCCAACCTAACTCACCCAACTCCCCCTTCCCCTTTTCCCTCACTCTTCCTGTAGTGGGGAGTTCAGTAGGTGTAGTTCAATCACTCACTCCACTCAACCTCTTCTCTGCTCTCCTACCCAGCCCATTGAATCATGTTGAAATTCAATTTTACCTTCTGCCATGTTAAGGGGTTAAATACCCAAGAGAAAGGACACCTGGAAAATTAAATTCCATGTTTAGTTTATTCTGGAAACACTTCTCTGCTAACAAAATTAAAAATGTCGCCTTTTAGACAGAGATTATACATACTTTTCGCCTGTACACCAGTTATACCGTGTAAAGACCACCTCTTCATCTTATAGCCACACCTTCCCAGTGTCAACAATTCCTCTATAGTGATTATTTCCTTATCAGAAAATGCACCACCTCGTGTTTCCTAAACTGTGGTAATCGACCACAGAGTCAATACTTTTGGAAACTCAATAATTCTTTGATCACTGATCCTCAACTGAGAGATGTCATACAGAAGGAGTGCAACCTACTTTGTTCTTGCTAATGATCAGACTGAAACTAACCCTTTAACTTTTTGTCAAACACACAAATGCTCTTTCCAAGGTGCACTTATCCGCCCAACGCAAAAAAATAAAAAATTCAGCCGTTACAGACTCCCTGTTAGACAAAATTAAACAACCTGAAAGCACTCATAAACAAACAAAGCCATGACCACAGACCTAAAGATACTTGAGCGATAAGCTAATGGCTTCACCTTGTGAAACTGCAAAACTTTTAAACATACCCTTATCCCCAAACTTAAAAGGCATTTAATGCAATCTTTCAGGACAATGTCTCTGTGATTTGCATTTAGGAGGGACATGCTGAGCCTTGTCCACATGCGCCTATCTAGCGTATCACTGCTACCTCACTCCCAGTAATGGCATAGGGTCCCATTGTGCACATAGCATGGACTCCATGCGCACACTTCATTAACACTTCAGTACCTGGGCACAGGCTGGGGACCTCTGCAGCGCAAGTCTGCTCTCAATGCTATTGGAGACAGACCACACACAGAGAGATTGTCAACAACAACTTCCTCCTGTAATAGCCTATCCCACCTATCTCAGGCACAATCTTAACGATGGGCTGCTCTGTGAACTTCCATTGCCCTAGGTAACTACTAGCTTTTATTCCACACTGGGGTTTATTTACTAATGCTAGAGAGTGCAAAATCAGGCTCACTTTGTATAGAAACCAATTAGCTTCTAACCTCAGCTTGTTCAATTAAGCTTTGGCAATAAAACCTGGAAGCTGATTGGTTTCTATGCAGAAGTGAGCCAAATTTTACACTCTACAGCTTTAGTAAATATGGGTCTTGGATCTCTCTCTCTCGCTGGCCTATTAGGAGGCCCTAGACCCTATAGGGTCTTCTCTGACCTCCAACTCTCTAATGCTCCCCTTGTGTACGGACCCCTGTTCCTTTTATATGAGATAGGATCAGTGGGTCAGACCCAGAGAAAAACCCACCCAAAAGACCAAAGGTTCAGGAAAGCATTAACTCCTACCCTCCTGTCTGGGACAGCACCTAACTAGCTATTTTCAACCTGCTTATATGTCAAGTATTTTTTGGGGGGCTCACAGAACGTGACAAGGACACTGCATGTCTGGAACGATGAACAGGTATTTCCTGAATCTGAATCTTAGCCTAAACAGTTAAATGTTACTTAGCTACCAGTCTAGGGTCTGGAGGAGGAGAGGAGGAAGAGAGTCCCAGGGAGAGCATTGTTGCATCGGTCCTAAGGAGTGGAGTTCTTGAGGGTGAGGTGGTTATACAAGTGGTATAAATAAGGCCAAGGATAAATCCAAGGAAAAGATCCACGCCTACTTACCGACCAGCCCGCGGACAACCGAATCAACCTATCTAACAGAATGCGTTAAAAACAGGGGTTTAGTCTGCACACATTTGCAAATACATGCGTAAGCTACAGGCCCCGTCAAGGCACCCTGGTATCTGTAGTTTCTATCACTGTCTGATGAGTGACTCCACAGTAGAAGCACATGCATTCTGATGAGTAGGTGGAGGGGAGATGGACTGAAGGGAGCCCACCCCTTCTTAAAGGTATAGGTGCAGACTGAGCACCCAGCAAATCGCACAATGGCTGCAAAGGTGTCAGTGCGTTGCCTGACCAATATAACATTGTTGAAAAAAAGGGGGTCCACTACCCCCACCTATGACTGACCATTGCAGTAAGTAGCATTGGAAGACAAATAGATATAAACAGGGCCAAGGATAAATCCAAGGAAAAGATCCAAGCCTACTTACCGCCCAGCCTGGTTAAACAATATAGACGGTGCAATATAGACCTCTTATGATGTGGAGGTCTATAATGGTGTAAGCGTATAAGTGTGTCTTTGCTTTAAGTACGTGGTGGAATAAGGCTGTGGGGGAATAAGGCAGGAGCTACAGAGTATGAAAGAGAAGAGAGGCACCTCTAAGTGTAGCAATATGGGTACATATAATGAAGGTACAACATTTAGCAACTCACATGGTTGATGATTAACCACTTGAGCCCCGGACCATTATGCTGCCTAAGGACCAGAGGTCTTTTTCCAATTTGGCACTGCGTCGCTTTAACTTTTAATTGCGCGGTCATGCAATGCTGTACCCAAACGAAATTTGCGTCCTTTTCTTCCCACAAATAGAGCTTTCTTTTGATGGCATTTGATCACCTCTGCGGTTTTTATTTTTTGCGCTATAAACGGAAAAAGACCGAAAATTTTGAAAAAAAATAATATTTTCTACTTTTTGTTATAAAAAAAATCCAATAAACTCAATTTTAGTCATACATTTAGGCCAAAATTTATTCGGCCACATGTCTTTGGTAAAAAAAATGTCAATAAGCGTATATTTATTGGTTTGCGCAAAAGTTATAGCGTCTACAAACTAGGGTACATTTTCTGGAATTTACACAGCTTTTAGTTTATGACTGCCTATGTCATTTCTTGAGGTGCTAAAATGGCAGGGCAGTACAACCCCCCCCCCAAATGACCCCATTTTGGAAAGTAGACACCCCAAGGAAATTGCTGAGAGGCATGTTGAACCCATTGAATATTTATTTTTTTTGTCCCAAGTAATTGAATAATGACAAAAAAAAAAAAAAAAAAATATTTACAAAAAGTTGTCACTAAATGATATATTGCTCACACAGGCCATGGGCCTATGTGGAATTGCACCCCAAAATACATTCAGCTGCTTCTCCTGAGTATGGGGATACCACATGTGTGGGACTTTTTGGGAGCCTAGCCGCGTACGGGGCCCCGAAAACCAATCACCGCCTTCAGGATTTCTAAGGGCATAAATTTTTGATTTCACTCCTCACTACCTATCACAGTTTTGAAGCCCATAAAATGCCCAGATGGCACAAAACCCCCCCAAATGACCCCATTTTGGAAAGTAGACACCCCAAGCTATTTGCTGAGAGGCATGTTGAGTCCATGGAATACTTTCTTTTTTGACACAAGTTGCGGGAAAGTGACAATTTTTTTTTTTTTTGCACAAAGTTGTCACTAAATGATATATTTCTCACACAGGCCATGGGCATATGTGGAATTGCACCCCAAAATACATTTATCTGCTTCTCCTGAGTATGGGGATACCACATGTGTGGGACTTTTTGGGAGCCTAGCCGCATACGGGGCCCCGAAAACCAAGCACCGCGTTCAGGATTTCTAAGGGCGTAATGTTGTGATTTCACTCCTCACTACCTATCACAGTTTTGAAGGCCATAAAATGCCAAGATGGCACAAAACCCCCCCAAATGACCCCATTTTGGAAAGTAGACACCCCAAACTATTTGCTGAGAGGCATGTTGAGTCCATGGAATATTTTATATTTTGACACAAGTTGCGGGAAAGTAACACTTTTTTTTTTTTTTTGCACAAAGTTGTCACTAAATGATATATTGCTCAAACATGCCATGGGCATATGTGGAATTACACCCCAAAATACATTCTGCTGCTTCTCCTGAGTACGGGGATACCACATGTTTAGGACTTTTTGGGAGCCTAGCTGCGTACGGGGCCCTGAAAACCAAGCACCGCCTTCAGGATTTCTAAGGGCATAAATTTTTGATTTCACTCCTCACTTCCTATCACAGTTTTGAAGGCCATAAAATGCCAAGATGGCACAAAACCCCCCCAAATGACCCCATTTTGGAAAGTAGACACCCCAAGCTATTTGCTGAGAGGCATGTTGAGTCCATGGAATATTTTATTTTTTGACACAAGTTGCGGGAAAGTGACAATTTTTTTTTTTTTTGCACAAAGTTGTCACTAAATGATATATTTCTCACACAGGCCATGGGCATATGTGGAATTGCACCCCAAAATCCATTCAGCTGCTTCTCCTGAGTATGGGGATACCACATGTGTGGGACTTTTTGGGAGCCTAGCTGCATACGGGGCCCCGAAAACCAAGCACCGCCTTCAGGATTTCTAAGGGCGTAAAGTTGTGATTTCACTCCTCACTGCCTATCACAGTTTTGAAGGCCATAAAAAGCCCAGATGGCACAAAACCCCCCCAAATGACCCCATTTTGGAAAGTAGACACCCCAAGCTATTTGCTGAGAGGCATGTTGAGTCCATGGAATATTTTATATTTTGACACAAGTTGCGGGAAAGTGACAATTTTTTTTTTTTTTTTGCACAAAGTTGTCACTAAATGATATATTGCTCAAACATGCCATGGGCATATGTGGAATTACACCCCAAAATATATTCTGCTGCTTCTCCTGAGTACGGGGATACCACATGTGTGGGACTTTTTGGGAGCCTAGCTGCATACGGGGCCCCGAAAACCAAGCACCGGCTTCAGGATTTCTAAGGGCGTTAAGTTGTGATTCCACTCCTCACTACCTATCACAGTTTTGAAGGCCATAAAATGCCAAGATGGCACAAAACCCCCCCAAATGACCCCATTTTGGAAAGTAGACACCCCAAGCTATTTGCTGAGAGGCATGGTGAGTATTTGGCAGCTCTCATTTGTTTTTGAAAATGAAGAAAGACAAGAAAAATGTATTTTTTTTTTCTTTTTTCAATTTTCGAAAGTTTGTGACAAAAAGTGAGGTCTGCAAAATACTCACTATACCTCTCAGCAAATAGCTTGGGGTGTCTATTTTCCAAAATGGGGTCATTTGGGGGGGGGGTTGTGCCATCTGGGCATTCCATGGCCTCCGAAACTGTGCTAGGCAGTGAAGAGTGAAATCAAAAATTTACGCCCTTAGAAAGCCTGAAGGCGGTGCTTGGTTTTCGGGGTCCTGTGTGCGGCTAGGCTCCCAAAAAGTCCCACACATGTGGTATCCCCATACTTAGGAGAAGTAACAGAATGTATTTTGGGGTGTAATTTCACATATTCCCATGGCATGTTTGAGCAATATATCATTTAGTGACAACTTTGTGCAAAAAAAAAAAAAAAAAAAAAAAAGATTTGTCTCTTTCCCGCAACTTGTGTCACAATATAAAATATTCCATGGACTCAACATGCCTCTCAGCAAATAGTTTGGGGTGTCTACTTTCCAAAATGGGGTCATTTGGGGGGGTTTTGTGCCATCTTGGCATTTTATGGCCTTCAAAACTGTGATAGGTAGTGAGGAGTGAAATCACAACATTACGCCCTTAGAAATCCTGAACGCGGTGCTTGGTTTTCGGGGCCCCGTATGCGGCTAGGCTCCCAAAAAGTCCCACACATGTGGACTCGACATGCCTCTCAGCAAATAGCTTGGGGTGTCTACTTTCCAAAATGGGGTCATTTGGGGGGGTTTTGAACTGTCCTGGCATTTTATGCACAACATTTAGAAGCTTATGTCACACATCACCCACTCTTCTAACCACTTGAAGACAAAGCCCTTTCTGACACTTTTTGATTAGATGAAAAAAATTTTTTTTTTTTGCAAGAAAATTACTTTAAACCCCCAAACATTATATATTTTTTTAAAGCAAATGCCCTACAGATTGAAATGGTGGGTGTTTCATATTTTTTTTTCAAACAATATTTGCGCAGCGATTTTTCAAACGCATTTTTTGGGGAAAAAACACACTTTTTTAAATTTTAATGCACTAAAACACACTATATTCCCCAAATGTTTGATGAAATAAAAAAGATGATCTTAGGCCGAGTACATGGATACCAAACATGACATGCTTTAAAATTGCGCACAAACGCGCAGCGGCGACAAAATAAATCCATTTTTAAAAGCCTTTAAAAGCCTTTACAGGTCACCACTTTAGATTTACAGAGGAGGTCTACTGCTAAAATTACTGCCCTCGTTTTGTCCTTCGCGGTGATACCTCACATGCATGGTGCAATTGCTGTTTACATTTGACGCCAGACCGACGCTTGCGTTCGCCTTTGCACGAGAGCAGGGGGGGACAGGGGTGCTTTTTTTTTTTTCTTTATTATTTTTTTGCCTTTTTATCTTATTTTTAAACTGTTCCTTTCATTTTTATTTTTTTTTATTAATTTTATTGTTATCTCAGGGAATGTAAATATCCCCTATGATAGCAATAGGTAGTGACAGGTACTCTTTTTTTAAAAAATTGGGCTCTATTAGACCCTAGATCTCTCCTCTGCCCTCAAAGCATCTGACCACACCAAGATCGGTGTGATAAAATGCTTTCCCAATTTCCCAATGGCGCTGTTTACATTCGGCGAAATCTAAGTCATGAAATGCTCATAGCTTCCGGTTTCTTAGGCCATAGAGATGTTTGGAGCCATTCTGGTCTCTGATCAGCTCTATGGTCAGCTGGCTGAATCACCGGCTGCATTTTCAGGTTCCCTGTTGGGACAGGAAAGCCAGAGAAAAACATGGAAGACGGTGGGGGGGGGGGCATTCCCTCCCACTGCTTGCAAAAGCAGTCTAGAGGCTAATTAGCCGCTAGGATTGCTTTTACATGAAAGCCGACCGCTGGCTGAAAAGAATGATACCAAGATGATACCTAAACCTGCAGGCATCATTCTGGTATAACCACTCAAAGTCCATAAACATACCAGTACGTTGCTGGTCCTTGTTAGGCATATATTGTAAACTTTTTTTTCATGCAGCCTGTGGGCTGAACGAAAAAAAGATATTGATCGGTGGGTATGCCCACCATTAGAATACCTCCCTTCATCCACCCACTTCTAATGATGGGCATACATGCACCATTTATATATGCCGAAGCATGGGGGCATCCTCCCGCAAAAGGCAGGAGCAAATTGCTCCTCCACCCACTGCTGCCCCCACGCTTCGGCATATATGCTGAAGTATGTAACTGTGGTGGTGAAATCACCTCCGACAGCGCTGGAGTCACGGCTTTATATATCGTGGGAGCAAACACTGTTGCTGTCAAGATAAATAAATCCGCGCTGCAACTGAATGGCGTACCTGCTAAGCAAATGATGGTTAACAATAAAACAAAGTAACATTACAGTATAACAGTAAGACTTACCATACCTGCAAAGCAAATACAAAAAAAAAAACATAGTAAAAAATAAAACATTTAACGCAACCTGTGTCTAAAATATATATATGCCGAAGCATGGGGGCATCCTCCCGCAAAAGGCAGGAGCAAATTGCTCCTCCACCCACTGCTGCCCCCACGCTTCGGCATATATGCTGAAGTATGTAACTGTGGTGGTGAAATCACCTCCGACAGCGCTGGAGTCACGGCTTTATATATCGTGGGAGCAAACGCTGTTGCTGTCAAGATAAATAAATCCGCGCTGCAACTGAATGGCGTACCTGAAAACAATAAAATGGTTACCAACACAGTAAACGGTAACGTATAAAAAATCTGAAAAGCAAACATGGTAAAACATAATAACAATAAAACATTGCAGAATAGAATAGAGTAAAAAAGAGCAGAACAATAGAGAGAGAATAGAGAGAGAGAGAACAATAAAACAACAACTATTTTTGGTTTTTTTATTTTATATATTTTTTTGTGTTTTTATTTTTTTTAATTTTTTTAAAATTTTTTTTTTTACACTTTTTTTTAGTAACTTTTAACTTTTGTAACTCTTTCCAGGTTTGGGTCTCTCAAAATGCAAGGGCATCTTGGGAGACCCTGTGTTAGTGTGCCTAGTCTGTGCAGTGCTGAACCCTACGCTAATACTCAACTAATGTATGGTAGCGTTCAAAGCATTCACCCATGCAAAGACCAGGATTGCCAGGACAGGAGGGACAATAAGACCGGGTGTCACGCCTAAATCCGCCCTTGCTGCAGACACGACATCTTTTTTGGGGGGCTTTTTGGGTAGGGGTACTCGGGATGGCATAAAGAAATGCCGCTCATGCAGCCGGCTTACTGCATTTGGTTGGGGAAGGTGAGGTAGAGCACCGTCTGGAAACAGAAGGGCTCTGACGATCTCTTCCTGGAATTTAAGGAAGGATCCAGTCTGTCCTGAAGCTCTGTATAGCACATGAGCATTCAGCAAAGCCAATTGAAATAAATAAACAGACACTTTTTTGTACCAGCGTCTGGCCTTACGGGCAACTAGGTACGGCGCCAACAACTGGTCGTTGAGGTCCACCTCTCCCATATTAAGGTTGTATTCGTGGACACAGAGGGGTTTCTCCACAACACCAGTCGCCGTAGGAATTTGGGTCGTCGTGTCTGCATGAAGGGAGGTGAGAACGAAAACATTCTTCTTATCCCTCCACTTCATAGCGAGCAAATTATTATACTTCAAGCAGGCTCTCTCCCCCAGCCTAAGACGGGAATCTACAAGCCACTGGGGAAAGCCCCGGCGATTAGGTCGCATGGTGCCACATGCTCCAATCTGCTGATCAAACAAGTGACTAAAAAGTGGCACGCTCGTATAATAATTGTCCACGTACAAGTGGTACCCCTTTCCGAATAAGGGTGACACCAAGTCCCACACTATCTTGCCAGCGCTTCCTATGTAGTCAGGGCAGTTTGTCGGCTCTACGTGACTATCTTTGCCCTCGTAAACCATAAAACTATATGTATAGCCTGTGGCCCTGTCACAGAGCTTATACATCTTGACCCCGTATCTGGCACGCTTGCTGGGAAGGTACTGTTTGAATGACAAGCGGCCAGAAAATTTAATCAGGGACTCATCAATGCAGACAACTTGATGGGGGGTAAACAAGTCTGCAAAACGTTGGTTGAAGTGGTTTACGAGGGGCCGAATTTTGTAGAGCCGATCGTATGCAGGGTCTCCACGAGGACGACAGAGTTCATTGTCGTTGAAGTGCATGAACCGCAAAATCTGCTCGTATCGTGCCCTGGCCATGGAAGCAGAGAACAAGGGTGAATGGTAAATTGGGTCAGTGGACCAATATGACCGCAACTTACTCTTTTTATTCAACCCCATGAGGAGGGAAAGGCCCAGAAAGGTCTTAAATTCGGAGACCGTAATTGGTCTCCAATCTCTGGCAAGGGAGGACTGGGGATTAGCGGCGATGTGTTGACCAGCGTATAAATTGCTTTGGTCCACAATAGATCTATAGAGATCTTCGATGAAAAACAGTGAATAAAAATCCAGTGGCGTAAAGTCAACTGTTTCCACCTGAATTCCGGGTTGGCCAGTGAAAGGGGGAAGTACGGGTGCTACAGAAGTGGAGGGTTCCCAATTCGGATTGGCCAATGCAGCAGGAAGGGCACTATGGGCACGACGGGCCTGTCTTTGTCTTCTTGGTGGCAGCGGGACACTACTAGTGCTTGCCACCTCGCCAGCTTGAACTGCACTTATGGGACTCGACCAGGGTGTACTAGGCCGCTGGTGCTTGCCAGTTCACCAGAAGGAATAGCGGCGCTAGTACTTCTCTGCTCCATACGAGAGCCCTGCGTTCTTGCACTTCAAGGACAGAAGAAGATTGGGGTCTGGTACGCCTGACCTTAGCAGGGACCACAACTCTGTTGTCAGAGCTATCTGTCATGGAGCCGCTGTCCTCTACAGGTTCGTATTCTGAGCCTGAACTTGACAGATGAGTGACTTCCTCTTCACTATCTGTCATACTCAGAAATGTGTAGGCCTCTTCACTAGTGTACCTTCGATTTGCCATTTTGGGCTCTAAATTTAGGGGTACACTAGTGAGACTCACAGGCAAAAAAGCTCCTGACTGTCAGCGACTGTATAAAAACGCTACCAAAAAACTGTTAGCGATCGCAGGGATCAGGCCTGACTCTGCGAACGCTGCAGTTATGTGTGCTTAGTGTTTTGTAAGTGTCAGTTATCGATCGATACTGCACTTGGGTGGGCTGGGCAGGGCTGGGCCGAGGAGCAAAACGCATCTGCTAGCAGGTATCTGGGCTGATCCCGCTAACACTGCGTTTCAGGGAACCCTAAACTGCTGGGGAGTATAGATCTGATCGGATCAGATATCGATCTGCTCAGATACTATAGCACTAAGGGAGGTGTATGCTGCGTGCGTGGGTTTTAGCGGTACTGGCGCTAACCTGACGCTGCCTGGGGCGACGCAGACCTAAGCTGACCCTAAAAATGTAATTTATATCACCGCCGGGCAATTAGGGGGTTAAACCTTTATAGGGTAATAAACGGCGGGTGCCCTAAAACTATAATAAACTGTAATAAACTGTAATAAACTACAAAAAACAAACTAGCTAACCAGCGTCACCCGTAACACTTATACGGTGATCGCTGGTGAAAGGGTTAACTAGGGGGCAATCAGGGGGTTAAAACCTTTAGCAGGTAGTATATGGGGGTCCCTGTCGCTATAAAACACTGACAGCGAACCTATATACTTACCTCCCTAACTAGCGTCACCTGTGTCACTAATACAGCGATCAGAAAAACGATCGCTTAGCGACACTGGTGACGGGGGGTAATCAAGGGGTTAACTTTTATTAGGGGGGGTTAGGGGGGTACCCTGGACCTAAGGGGGGGTACCCTAGACCTAAAGGGGGCTAACCTAACTGCCCTAACACTTGTAACTGACACAAACTGACACCAATGCAAAAAAAAAAAAAAATGCTATTGGTGTCAGAGTGACAGGGGGTACAGGGGGGTGATCGGGGGGTGATGGGGGGTGACAAGTGTGCCTGGCGTGTTCTACTGTTAGTCTAGTGTTGTGCAGACTTACTTGATGTCTTCTCTCCTCGGCGTCGAGGAGGGATGACATCACTTCCTTTTCCTCTGTTTACCTTACAGAGGGAAAGGAAGCATTCTCATTCGCCGGGAGCGATCGGGAGGGGGTGGCCAACAATGGATGGCCTCCCCCTGACCTCTCAACGCCCGGGAACAAATGGCGACCGCCTCGGGCACCGGGGGGGGGGGACCGATCGGACCCCCCACCCTCGGAAGGCAAATCACGTATATATACGTGATTTTGCCTGTCCGTGCCACCTTGCCGACGTAAATCGGCGTGAGGCGGTCGTCAAGTGGTTAAAAGAGGCACACCTAAGTATGCAGGTATCCGGGGTAAAGCCGTCCATATAGACCGTCCTTCCGCACTGCCGGCTCTCACTGCTGTCAAACTGCAATCTTGACTGGGAAGCCTACCCTGAGAGTGATTTGAAAGAGAGGCTTGAATTGCTCGTGGAGCACAGCCTGGAAGGCACAACGTCGATGGCGGTGCAGAGGACGGTCTATGTGGACAGCTTCACTCTGGATGCCTGTTTTAATTATCAACCATGTGAGTTGCTAAATGTTGTATCTTCATTAAATGTAACCATATTGCGACACTTAGAGGCACCTCTCTTCTATTTTATACTCGGTTGTGACCTGACGCTACTTGTATATCGGGACATCGCTTGTTTATCAAGTCAAAATTTAGAAAAACATTTTGCTTGTCTTGAAAAACACTCTCAAACAAAGTTACTCTCAATTCAAGGTTTTACTGTATGTATTTTTGCTGCACAGCACTTGGAAGAGGTGGATATACAGTGCCTTGAAAAAGTATTTATACCCCTTGAAATTTTCCACATTTTGAAATGTTACATACAAAAACATAAATGTATTTTATTGGGATTTTATGTGCTAGACCAAAACAAAGTGGCACATAATTGTGAAGTGGAAGGAAAATGATAAATGGTTTTCAATTTTTTTTACAAATAAATATCTAAAAAGTGTGGTGTGCATTTGTATTCAACCCCCTTTACTCTGATACCCCTAAATAAAATCTAGTGGAACTAGTTGCCTTCAGAAGTCACCTAATTAGTAAATAGAGTCCACTACTGATCTTTTACCTGTGTGTAATTTAATCCCAGTATAACTATTAGTCATGCTTTCCACAAATCTGGCTTTTATGGAAGCGTGGCAAGAAGAAAGCCATTGTTTAAAGAAATCCATAAGAAGTCCTGTTTGCAGTTTGTGGGAAGCAATGTGGGGGACACAGCAAACATGTGGAAGAAGGTGCTCAGTTCAGATGACACAAAAATTGAACTTTTTGGCCTAAAAGCAAAACACTATGTATGGTGGAAAACTAACACCGTACATCACCCTGAACATACCATCCCCATCGTGAAACATGTTGGTGGCAGAATCATGTTGTAAGGATGCTTTTCTTCAGCAGGGACAGGAAAACAGCCCTACATTTTCAAGTCATGGACTCCGCTAGACCTCTGAAGGGATGGCATGAAGCCATCAGTAGCAGACAACTGCTTCTGCCAGCTTGCCTTCTTCCCGTAGTGCATCCTGGTGCCATCTCTTGCCAAGGTAAGGATCCACATGATGTAAAAGAAAACTTGATTAACCAGACCAGGCTACCCGTGGTCTGTGGTCCAGTCCTGAAGCTCATGTGCCCAATTTATGCAATTTTGGATATGGACACGGGTCAGCATGGGCACCCTGACCAGTATGTGGCTACACAGCCCCATATACAACAAACTGTGGTGCACTGTGTGCTCTGACACCTTTCTATCTGAACTAGCATTAACATTTTCAGCAATTTCAGCTACAATAACTCATCTATGGGATGAAACCTCATAGGTCAGCCTTCTCTCTCTCTCTCTCTGCGCATTAATGAGCCTTGGCCACCCATAAACCTGTTGCTGGTTTGCCATTTTTCCTTCCTTGGACCACTTTTGCTAGGTCCTGACCACTGCAGAACAGGAACCTCCCACAAAAAAACTGCAGATTTGAAGGTGCTCTGACCCAGTCGCCTAGGCACTACAACTTGACCTTTGTCAAAGTTGCTCAAATCTATACCTAGGCCCATTTTTTCTGCTTTCAACACATCTTTAGGGACAACATGTTCACTTACTGTCTAATATATGCCACCCACTTTCAGGTGCCATTGTAACAAAATAATCAATGTTATTCACTTTACTTGTCAGTGGCCCTAATGTTGTGGGTGATCATTGAAAATTGGCAAAAGCCAGTGCACATTTTGTGACCGTTCCTTGGGCCTGACAAAAGAACTGATCATTACGTACAAACATATATTTATTGCTCTTCAACAAAAATTTGAACAGGTCTACTACCAACTTAGTGTAAATTTTTCAATACCTTTTCAATTACCTCCAGCCCCTTCTTATGCCGCGTAGACACAAGCGGACTTTCCGGCAGACTTGGTCCGGCGGACCGGACTCCGTCAGATAATTCGATCTTGTGTAGGCTCCAGCGGACTTTTTTTCCCCAAAAGTCAGACGGACCTAGAAATAAAACATGTTTCTAATCTTTCTGACGGACTCGAGTCCGGTTGAAAAATCCGCTCGTCTGAATGCTAGTCCGACGGACTAAAACCGACGCTAGGGCAGCTATTAGTTACTGGCTTTCAACTTCCTTATTTTAGTCTGGTCGTACGTCATCACGTACGAATCCGTCAGACTTTGGTGTGATCGTGTGTGTCCAAGTCCGTTTGTTTGAAAGTCCGGCGGACCTACGCTGCAAAGTCCGTCGGAAAGATTGTCGGACCTAGTCTGTCGAAAAGTCCGCTCGTGTGTACGCGGCATTATGGAAGATAGAGAAATAAAGTGCTTTGATGTCTAGTGTAACTAATAAAATCTTGTTCGGGATACTCATATTGTTTAATACTGATAACAGATGTGCTGTGTCCTTTATATTTGATGGTAAGGCCTCTACAAATGGTTGCCATATTGTATCAATATATTTGCTAACCTTTTCGGTTAGGGATTCCCTGTGGGAGATTATAGGTCTGCACACTTTGAAGGAACGGCATACCCGTGGCGTACCTTCAGAGCTGTGTGCCGCAGCTGAGACTCTTGCACTCACGCGCAGGAGTGATATCATCGCGCCTCGGCTAGTCAGACAGACGGAGTCTGCGAACCCAGAAAGAAGACTGGGTGAAGATGGAAGCCTCTGCAGGGGAGGGCTTCGTTTTTAAGGTAAGTCTTTTATAATGTGCTGGTATGCAAAAATATTGCCTTTCAGGGGGAAACTTTT
This sequence comes from Aquarana catesbeiana, assembly GCF_042186555.1. Taxonomy (NCBI): domain Eukaryota; kingdom Metazoa; phylum Chordata; class Amphibia; order Anura; family Ranidae; genus Aquarana; species Aquarana catesbeiana. The sequence continues at coordinate 307,271,179 of NC_133327.1, read as the reverse complement.
TTTCATATAGTTTACTACGGCTTAAACTGTACCTGTTTTGAGAAACTGTTAAATTTATGGGTTTAGTACTACTGTAAGATGTCACAATGCGCAGAAGCCCATATATGGCAGTGCACTGCCTACTAAAATAATAACACAGATGAGTGCTCTCTAACCCGTCGGTTGATGGCCAGTGGGGAGGCCCCTTTCATCACAGGAGAATGAAATGGCCATTTCCTTGTGCATTGGTAAAGCAGCCCCCATCACTTTTGTCGTTGAGCAAGCCTCTATGGTCAGCATCCAGTAAAGCGCTCTCCCCATGCTTTCCTTAGGTGGTAAATAAATTGCACCTGAGTACATCACACAGTTAAGTGGACTTTACCTCTTCTATTATTGGACAGAGAAAAGGGCCCACACCACTTCCATCAAAGGCCAGTGAAGCAGCCCCCACCCCATCTGTTAGTGAAACAGCATCAACCCCTTCTGTCAGTGACAATTGAAGCAGGCCATTCCATCAGAGGTTGTTGAAGAGGACTTTGCCTACTTTGATTCACCTCTTTTACCTGTATGTCTTTGCTGTAAACCAGCAGTCATGCATAAGCAGCTGGCTAGAGGGGTAGTTAACCTATTATTATTTTTTTAGAACTATAATGGATGCAATGGCACATACGTTAGAATCTTCTGTTTTAAGAAGGCATTATTACTTTTAATGTGTATTATTTGAGTCATGTGGACAGGGGTTGTAGTCCTAACAGGCCACTAGCACTTTGTAAAATGTCAGAATGAAGGCACGAATCTGGCTTATGAGTTGGGTTCCTGAGGTGGCTAGTGGTCTTGCTCTGTAACAGTAAGAATCACATGTTAGTGTATGTGGGGGTATTTACTGGTAGCTGATGACAAGCTGTTAGGTAACTTAGCAGATCCACTTGCTTTGTGATATCAGTATTTGTAAAGACACTGCTTGTAAACTAAAATCCTCCTGTATAAATGCTTGCATCCAACAAAGTTCAACTGATGGTAAGCATAGCAGATACTACGTTGCTATACCTCATGAAAGAAGAAGTTGAGGGATGTTTAATAGTTTCGCATGAGATTAAGGAAATACGTATGGAAAGAACAAAAGAATAACAGTTGTCCCTAGACTCAAAAGCAGAACAAGAGTAATCTTATCATCAGCCTTTAACTGGTATCACCACACCACAGAAAGTTTCCCCATTTTTTTTGTAAGACTTTAAAGGAATAATCCACCTTTTGAAAAACAAAAACCCCAAATACATGCACCCACATTAGCCACTTTCCTACTGAGCACTTTTACCCCCCCTTCTGCCCAGGCCAATTTTCAGTTTTCAGCGCTGTTGCACTTTGAATGACAATTGTGCGGTCATGCAGCACTGTACCCATATGACATTTTTATCATTTTTTTCATACAAATATAGCTCTCTTTTGGTGGTATTTAATTACAACTGGGTTTTTTATTTTTTGCTAAACAAATGAAAAAAGACCAAAAAGTTTGAAAAATGTTTTAGTTTTTGTTATAAAATTTTGCAAACAGGTCATTTTTCTCCACTGATGTGCGCTGATGAGGCTGCACTGATGGGCACTAATAGGTAGCACTGATAGGCTGCACTGATGGGCACTGATGACACGGCACTGATGGTCACTGATAGGCAGCACTGATGGGCACTGCTGAGGCGGCACAGGTGGGCACTGATGAGGCTGCACTGCTATGCTGCACTGATGTGCACTGATAGGCGGCACTGATGGGCACTAATAGGAAGCAATGAAGGGCACTGATAGGTGGCACTGATGGGCACTGATAGGCGGCACTGATAGACAGCACTGATGGGGAGGGAACTGATTGGCACTGATAGGCACTGTTGGGACTGCACTAATTATCAGTGTAGATGTCCCCTTTCACACTAGCTGGTTACCGGATCTCTCCTTTCACAGCGTGAGGAAAGAATGTCGATAACCGGCAAGTGAGTCTACATCTTGATCAGCTGTGGTTGGACACAGCTGATCACGTGTAAAGAGCCACTGTGATTGCCAATCTTGCTTGACAATGTATAAGGATTGCCTGGAGACATCACTGGCCAAAAGGGAAGGAGTGACCATGTCTAATCAGGATTGTTCCTCCCCCACAAGTCAGTGCTGGAGATGACAGTTAGTGGATGTGACAGCTGGTATTTAACCACTTCAGTACCGGGCACTTTCGCACCTTCCTGCCCAGGCCAATTTTCAGCTTTCAGTGCTGTCACTTTTTAAATTACAATTGCACGGTCATGCTACACTTTACCCAAACTAAATCTTTATCATTTTGTTCCCACAAATAGAGCTTTCTTTTGGTGGTATTTGATCACCTCTGCAGTTTTTATTTTTTGTTAAACGAATAAAAAACAACGCAAATTTTGAAAAAAAAAAAGTTTTTCTTACATTTTGTAAATAAGTAAGTTTTCTCCTTCACTGATGGGCACTGATAAGCTGCACTGATGGGCACTGATAAGGCGGCACCGATGAGGTGGCACCAATGAGATGGCACTGATGAGGTGGCACTGATGGGCACTGACGATGGGCACTGATGGGCACTGATAGGCAGCACTGATAGGTGGCACTGATGGAAACTCATAGGTGGCACTGGTGGGCACTGATGGGCACTGATAAGCGACACTGATGGGCACTAAAAGGCTGCACTGATGAGTACTTATGGATGGCACTGATAGACGGCACTGATGGGCACTGATAGGCGGCACTGATGGGCATTGATGGGCACTGATGGCTGGCACTGGCACTGGCTTTCACTGATACTCATCACTGGCACTGGCAGTCATTTTTCAATGGCACTGATTGGCAGCTGCCTGGGCACAGATTGGCATTTCCCTGGTGGTCTAGAGTGGCATAACTGGTGGTCCAGTGTGGTGGCCATCCCTGGTGGCCCTGGCGGCATCCTGGTGGTCCTGGGCGGGCATCCGAGGGGGGTGTGCGCTGATGAACAATCAGCACAGACTCCCCCTGTCAGGAGAGCAGCCGATTGGCTCTCCTCTACTTGCGTCTGTCAGACGCGAGTAAGGAAAAGCTGATCAACGGCTCTTCCTGTTTACATCGTGATCATCCGTGATTGGACACGGCTGATCACGTGGTAAAGAGTCTCTGTCAGAGACTCTTTACCTAGATTGGAGTTGCGGTGTGTCAGACAATGTGCGCCCCCGGGGGACTGCAGCGGCTTGATATCCTGGCAACATCATATGACGTCCGGTCAGGATATCACAACCACTTTGCCAACATCATATTGCTATTTGGCGGGCGGCAAGTGGTTAAAAGATTCATGTCTGCCCTACAAAATGCCTTCACAGACAGCACAATCAGTCTTTATAACATTTAAATTGGCTCAGATCAAAATGTATCTTTTTTTGAATGATTCATTACACTCACTGACTAAAGAAAAATAAAATCTGATTGGTTAGATGGTTGGCACAATTCAGCCAATCAGGAGACAGTATTTTTGCTTAAAGCAGAACTAAACCCTCCTAGCCTTTCCAGCCAAGAAAGCTGCCATCTTAGCCTCTGTTTGATCTGCACTTGCCATGGTGTGCACATGTGATCAGTTATGACTTCAGCCATTTGATGGCTTGACAGTTCAGTTGAGAGCACAGACAACTGTGACAGTTATCATTCATGGCATGCCTTAAAGTGTTATATAATATTCTTGTTGTTTATTTTTATTTTCTTACCTGTAGGTAAAATAAATATCTCCTAAACGTGCACCATTTAGGATATATTCCAGCGAGCAGCAGCCGGTGACGTCACCGGCACATGCACTCTGAAGGAAAGGTAAACCCGTGCCGTTCCTTCACAGCTGTGTGCCACAGCCGAGAATCCCGCTCGCATGTGCTCTGTGACATCATTGTGGCTTGGTCAGTCAGACGGCTGGAGTCTGTGAACCCAGAAGGAATACCCGGTGAAGATGGAAGCCTCTGCAGTGGAGACAGCATGCAGCTTGAGGGCTTCGTTTTAGGGTAAGTCTTTACTCTTTCCATATCATTATATTAAATTCTTCCTTGATTATACCTTCCCTACTCTACTTATTTTTTTTTCTCTTCTTTTTCTTTCTGCCCCTCCCTTGGAGGCCACGGGAGGGGCAGAAAGAAAAAGAAGAGAAAAAAATAGGGGAGAAAAGGAAAAGAAATATATATATATATATATATATATATATATATATATATATATATATATAAGATTAAATATCTTAAGGACTTCTCAACCTCTGCCCCCCAAGCCCCCCCCCCCCCCAGACCACCTCATCTTACTTGGTGACTTAAACAGAAAGGCAGTCACCATGCTGAGGTTTACAAGTAAAGGTCATCCATGGCCGCCAGATTTCCCTACATTCCTCCTCTCTACCATGGAATAAGGCTGTCATGTTTTCCATTGTCCTAATTTCATCTATTCTGGAGAACCAATGTTGCACTAGTGGTATAGTAGTAGATTTTCATAGGTCTGGGATACATGCTCGGGCAGCGTTTAACATATATGCTACCAATAACTTTTTATATTTATGGGGAGGTATCACATTTAGGTGCAGGAGATATCCCAGAGGATCCGAACCAGGGTCAACTGATGCCAGTTGTTTAGTCCAGTTCCCCACTTCCTTCCAAAACGGTAAAATTAAAGGGCATGCCCAAAAAATATGAAATAATGTCCCTGGCTCTTTCTTGCACCGCCAACATAGGTTAGAGGTTTTACCACCTGACCAGCAGCTTATAACCCTGTTCTTGAAAACAACTTGCTATCGAAGACTTATGGGCCAGTGAAATAATCCTTTTAATTTGCATGCTTGTAAAGGAAATTTGAATGTCCTCCTCCCATCGGCGTATATAAGAGGGGACATGGCCTTCTGGAGGCTCAATGATCAGTTTATAGATAAATGACAGCGAATGTGGTACATATTCGCCCGCCACACATAGATGCTCAAAGGATGTCAGTGGCCTAACATGAAGTTCCGCATCTGGTAAAAACCTTAAATAATGCGCTAATTGAAAGGTTGACCAGGGGCTCAGGGGGGCTATCAAAGGGTGGATAGATCTTGCATAGACACCCATCCCTGCAAAGTAGCAAAATGCATACTAGTTATGCCAAGTCCTATCAAGCCTCGTTAAGTTAAGTGGACTTTACCCCTCTATTAATGGACAGTGAAGAGGCCCACATGCTCTCCAATAGGGGCCAGTCAAGCATCCCCCACCCCATATGTCAGTGGCCAGTGAAACAGCATCCACCCCTTCTGTCATCGACAATTGAAGCAGGCCCTTCCATCAGAGGACTTCACCTACTTTCATCGGTGGTAAGTAAAGTGCACCTAAGTATGTCACAAAGGTAAGTGGTAAGTGGCCATTAGAGGCCAGTGAAGTGGCCCACGCCATCTGTCGGTTACCATTGAAGTGGCATCAACACCTTCTGTTGATAACCAGTGAAGCAACCTTTTCAATTGGTTGGTCAGTGATGTGACCCTCACTCCTTTCATTGGTGTTGCATGGATCAGGCCCCCACTCCTTCCATTGGTGGTATGAGGATCAGGCGCTTACCTCTTGTGTTGTTAAGCAGAGGATCATTCTTACTCTTTTCGTTGGTGGTCAGTGAATCAGCCCCCGTCCCTGCCTTTATAGGTTAGTAGATTGGCCCCAATCCTGCCGCTGTGAATAAGTGGATGAGGCCCCATATCTGCAATGGTGAACAAGGTGACCAGGCCTCACCTCTACAGTGGTTGGTTACTAAAAAGTCCACATTCCTGCCATAGTTGGTCAGTGGATTGGATTGGCTTTTCCCTTTTCCATTGGTGGCAGGTCAAGTAGCCCCCACACAAGTGGATCAAGCCTCACCTCTGCCGCAGTTTACAAGTAGACCGGGCCCCACCTCTACCATGGTTGGTTAGTGAATAAGCCCTCACCCCTGTCATAGTTGGTCAGTGACCAGTGAAGCAGCCTCCGCCCCTTTCATCGGTAAGGAGTGAAGTGGCCCAAACCACTTCCTTCAGTGGTAGATAAAGCACAATATACCTTAGCACATCACACAGGTAAGTGGCCTCCAGAACTTCCATTGAAGGACAGAGAAGCAGTATTCACCCAATCTTTTGGTGGCCAAAGAAACAGCACCCATCCCTTCTGTTGGTGACTGGGTAAGAGTGAAGCAGCCCCTTCTGTCAGTGGCTAGTGAAGTGGCCCTCATCCTTTCTGTCTGTATCCAGTGAGGCAGCCCCTTCAGTCAGTGGCGAAACAGACCTCACCACCACCATTGGTTGTAAGTAAAGTGCAACTAAGTACATTGCACAGGTACATGGCCTCCACCAGTTCCATCAGAGCCCAGTGAGGTGTCCCCATCCCAACTGCCAATGGTCAGTGAATCCCACCCCTTCTGTAGATAACCAGCAAAGCAACCCCTTCCGTCAGTTGGTCAGTGATGTGGCCCTCACTCTTTACATTGGCGGTGCATTGATCAGACCCTCACACCTTCTATTGGTGGTATGCGTGGATGCAAGTAAAGTGCAGTTAAGTACATCACTCAGGTAATTAGCTTCCACCATTTCCATTGGAAGCCACTGCAATAGCCCAACCCCGTTTGTCGGTGGCCAGTGAAGCAGCACCCACTCCTTCTTATCCTCTAACCCATCAAACACATACTGTCATCAACCGTACATTAACTGACAAACACACATTTGTATATATACAATGACTGGCATTCACTGACCCGCACCAAGAGAGAGAGAGAGATGTACAGATGTGCATTAAATGATTGATGTGTACACTAGTGAGATGCACACAAACAGACAACCATTTTATTGAAGAGTGGATCACACACAGATTAGAAGATGAGGCTTACTACAAACATACATCCAACAATAGAAAAACGATGAACAGGATTGCTTAGATAGGGTTAGTGTCAGTTGTGCATCCTTCATGGTTGCAATGTGCGCAGTGCGCAGGCCTTAAGGGGGGACCCATTGTGCCCCCACACATTGCATTACATAGGGCAGTGATTAGCGAAACCTTGGCACCCCAGATGTTTTGGAACTACATTTCCCATGATGCTCATGCACTCTGCAGTGTAGTTGAGCATCATGGGAAATGTAGTTCCAAAACATATGGGGTGCCAAGGTTCACCATCACTGACATAGGGAGTCACCCTTCCATTCTGTGTCTTTGCTGCAGTTGTGATCGTCACTCGCAGCTGCAGCAAAGATCTCTCCAGCACTTGTTGTAGAGGAGATCGGGTGTCAGGCTAATACCGGAGGTGGCCCTCTTTTTCCTGGTGTGGAGGACTGTGATTGGCCACCGCTAAGGCCAATCATAGTCCTACTAGCCCCGACTACCAGAGTCAGGGAAAGCAGGGGGCGTGTTCACTTTAGAGCCCACTCCTATCCTAGACAATTTGGCAAAGGCTGGGGCATTATGAAGATAGCAGCCAGGTAAAAGCTTGGGGATTACTGATGGTGAGGGCACGGCTATCATAGTAGTCTCTTTTCAGCTTCCTTTTCTTCATGCAATCCTTCACTCTTCCTAATTCTTAATTATAAATTACTGTATGTAGTCATATTATGCTGATTTGCTCTGGGACAGCAGAGGGCGTATGTTTGTGTGTTCAACCTGGAGGTCAGAAGAATAGATGGATGAAACACATACAGTATATTTTAATGTTGCTTTAAGGCAGTAACATCCCTGCCTATAACACTGTGAAAGTTACGTAAAAAAAAAGAAAACCACATTTAACTGTTTTTAAACTTTCTCTTGGTGCTGCCCAAAGTTGTGGCTTAGTTAAAAAAATCAGGGCTTCTAAGTAAGTAGCACAAATCACATTTGTGAGGTCGGGCATTGATGTTGGACAAGAAGGCCTGGCTCTCAGTCTCCGCTCTAATTCATCCCAAAGGTGTTCTATCGGGTTGAGATCAGGACTCTGTGCAGGCCAGTCAAGTTTCAAACTCGCTCATCTATGTTCTTTATGGATCTTGCTTTGTGCACTGGTGTGCAGCCATGTTGGAACAGGAAGGGACCATTCCAAGCTGAAATTAAATTGAAAATGAAATTGTCCAAAATGTCTTGGTATGCTGACGCCTTAAGAGTTCCCTTCACTGGAACTAAGGGGCCAAGCCCAACCCCGGAAAAACAACTCCATTCCATAATCCCCCCTCCACCAAATGATTTGGACCAGTGCACAAAGCAAGGTCCATAAAGACAAGGATGAGCGTGTTTGGGGTGGAGCAACTTGACTGGCCTGCACAGAGTCCTGACCTTAACCCGATAGAACACCTTTGGGATGAATTATAGCGGAGACTATGAGCTAGGCCTTCTTGTCCACATCATTGCTCGACCTCACAAATGCACTTCTGGATGAATGGTCAAACAGTCCCAAAGACACACTACTAAACCTTGTGGACAGCCTTCACAGAAGAGTTGAAGCTGTTATAGCTGCAAAGGGTGGGCCAACTCAATACTGAACCCTGGGGACTAAGACTGGGATGCCATAAAAGTTCATGTGCGTGTAAAGGCAGGCATCCCAATACTTTTAGTAATATAGTGTTTGGTAGCATAGTGTTCTTATAGTGTATATAAGAACTCTTTGTCGCTCCTGACCCCTGAACTCTGTATCACTTACACTCAGCCCCTCTGGTCAGCAGGAAGAGAGCTATAGCCAAGCACACCCATAGACTTCTATGCAGAGCGTTGAGAATCCTGGGAGTTGTAGTTTGAGACGCCAGCCATATAATGGGACAAATGGCTTCCTTACAATACAAATCCCAATAGGCACTCTGCAGTAAGAGTGTAGAGATGCCCAGAAAAGCTCTTCCTCTTGGCACAGAGTAAGTTAGAGAGAGAGCACCTCTGCCTGGATATTTTTCTGCCAGCGGGAGACAATATCAGAGACCTGAGCCCGAGAATGGGAGTAAGGACATCCAGGGGCAGCGGGTGGACCCCAAGGGGTTGACTTACTAAAACTGGAGAGTGCAAAATAAGTGCAGCTGTGCATGGTAGCCAATCAGCTTCTAACTTCAGCTTGTTCAATTAAGTTTTGACAAAAAAGATTTTGCACTCTCTTGTTTTAGTAAATCAACCCCCAAATGTCATCTTATGCCTAGTTCTTACGTATTTAATATACTTATGTATGCTAAAAATTGTGTTATTACCATTGTCAATCCATTTTATGCTTGCCAACCATATTGGGTGACAATATGAAAACATGTATGTAAACCCTCATCTTGTAAAACAACCTATTCAGTTTAAAATATAAATGAAAGGCAAAACATGTGTGTATAGATATACAAAAACAAAAAAACTCCCTTTTCCCCTTTTTTACAAGTGATCACCTACTCTCTGTTCTCAGCTGCGTCCAAGAGCTGTGGGAGGAGAAACAGCAGCAGACTGATCTTCCCAGTGAATGGCTGTGCAGGGGGGGGGGGGTGTCAGGACAAGTCCGATCATTGGAGGAGAGTAGGCTGAGTTCCCAGCACAGCCAGAAAACTGACTGCACTGTGCTCTTCTGCCTAGTGTAGTCAGTGTTTAACAGGAAAGCACTGGCCTGAACACCAGGTATTTCACACAAAGGAAGCAATATAAAGAGAACATGATACTTTTTACCACAAGTACATGGTACAGCAGGCACACATCAGGAATATGAAATGTTGGGTTTACATATTCTTTAATTTAGCCTTTACTACTGTTTGATGCCTGTTTTCTTTGCAGCGCTACTGTTGGGTACTAAGTATTATGTTCAGTGATTTCCTGTGATATTTTGTGTTTGTACGTTCAACCTGGTGTGTCAGAGGGGCTGAGGTTCTTGAGAAGGTCTATCCATAGAACAAAGGACCCATCCTATCCAGCGGCTCCTAAGGGGATAGCACTAAACAGGGACTGGTGGAACCTCAGAGGTGGATGAGATGGGAGAGTGAGTAGCATAGTAGGGAGTGGAGCCCTGGACCAATGCAGCGGTAGAGCCTAGGACCAATGATGCAGTGAGCAATTGATTGATGATGGCTGCTGTTTTGCTAAAATGGAAAGATGGGCACAGTGTTCTACTGTATCCATTTCCTGGCTATAGATTAGTTTTAATTTCTATAGGATCACATATTTACCAAACTATAGGCTGCAAAAAAGCAAAAAAAAAAAAAAAAATTCCCTTATATTCAAAGCCAGGTTAGGACCAGTAAAATGTTCTGTATAAAAGAAGGGAGTTGTTATTGGGTGACAACAATTGTGAACCTGTGGCCTACAGAGAAGGAACACAGCCTAGGCAATAGCTAGTAAAAAAACATGTAAGCATGCATCTGAGGCAGTAGTGGTCAACTTGAAAATTATAGAGGGCCCCAAGTGCCCACTTTAAGAGGGTCGCACAATAGCAGAGGATTTTTTTCATGCATTGAAGTGTATTGCATCAAGTTAGGTAGACCATTTAAAATAAATAGGCTATAATGCACCTTAATGCCCAAATAAACTGGTCATGCTGAACTTTTTGCAGCATATTGCAAAGCACACTGGAGAAGTTGGCATGCAATAACCCCAGCACTGGTGCCAGTAATAATAACCCCCCCGGCACTGTTGCCAATGAGTGCAATAATAACCCCCCAGCATTGGTGTCAGTGGGCACAATAATAAGTCCCAGCATTGATGTCAATGAGTGCAATAATAACCCTCAACAATAGTGTCAGTGGACATAATAATAACCCCATTGATGGGGGACCCCAGAAGAGGATGTTAGGGTCCACCCTGTGCAAAATCATTGCACAGAGCAGGTAAGTATAAACATCTTTTTTTTATTCTAGGAAAAAAAAAATTAGGCTTTACAACCATTTCAACTTGGAATACATGCAGGTTTTGATAAATTAGAAATTTGGGTTAAATACATTTTTATTAAAATATTAAACAATAATACAGGGAAAAAAAGATGTATATAGAGACATTTATAGTATAGTAGCTATAAATATATATTATATGGTTATCCTGTTATCAATCATAAGTCAAATTATAGTATAAATGACAATAAAGTTTTAAAAGTGAATATAAGTCATATAGTTCTACATATTGTTGCGATATTTTAGCATAGATAAATGTATGAATGTTGATGTGAGATCAATTAAAGAGACGGATATGGAAAGAGAGATATAGAAAAGAGGAAAAAAGAATATAAATGGAGGGGGGTTCAGGGAGGCAAATATACATGAGGAATGAGCATGTGGACGCTAATATAAGCAATTTTTTGTTTTATATGCGTAAAAAGGACCTATCAAAGTCTTTTGGAAGATAGGATTCAAACCAAGGAGACCAGATTTTTTTGAATTTATGGGATTTATCGTGAAGGATGGCAGCAAGTTTTTCACTGGACATACTGTATACCACATCATCTTATTTTTGACCTGGGTGGAAGTCAGAATAGAGGCGGACCACCAAGCATTCACCAGAGTCTGTTTGGCTGCAGTGAATAGGAACGTCAAGAGCTTAAATTGATTTTTGGTGAAATTGGTTTTAAATTCAACAATGCTGCTTTTGGATTTTTTTTTTGTATTCTTTGACCAATACCTGTCCAAAATTGTTTAATTTTAGGACAATCCCACCAAATATGTATGAACGTTCCTTTTACTTGGCATCCCTGAGCCATTTGTCAGATATCGAAGGTTTAGATCTGGTCAGGTGTTGGGGAACCATATACCAATGCATTAGTAGCTTATAATTAGATTCAACTGCAGCAACGTTAATGGTGCAATGTGCAGTGGTGTGCCATATGTGATGCCAGTCTGTATCTTCAATAACTTTGCCTAGATCATCCTGCCATTTTACCATATATGAATGTGGATAGGGGGCTCATCCTCCCAATATACAGATGCATAGATCGATGTAATGAGACCCTTGGCCATGGGGTCATTTAAACATATTTTTTTAAAGGGAGTCAGATTACGAAGAAAGAGGATGATGAAACAAATACTGTATTTGAGTAACAATGTTTTCAATTTGATAATATCTAGGGATTTCCTGATGAGATAGGTTGTGCAAAGATCTAATAGAGGAGAGGCTTAAAACATTTGTAGAGGAAATTAGGTTATAGATTTTGTACAATTTTATGGGAGACCAACCATTTAAATTTGGTTGGTTCAAGAAATTCTGGAGTGAACATCAGGTTATGTATAACTGGAAGAAGGGGGGCATAAGATACTTATAGTTATCCCAAATTGAAAGGGAATATTTGATAATAGGATTGTAAATTACTTTACGGAATTTTGGGGGAATACATAAAACAGTTTCAATAGAAATAGGATCCAATTTGAGTGCTTCAATGGAAATCCAAATAGGTGGATTAATAGAATTATTATATGTTGCTAGTTAAGCTATCTATGATGAAAAACTATAAGTCAATATGTTTGGGACTGCAAGATACACCCCTTTTTTTAGATTAAAAAGAGTATTGCGATTCATATAAGGTTTATAGTTATGCCAGATAAAGGAGAATATTTGACTTTGTATTGATCTCAATACATGAGAAGGTATCTTGATAGGAAGAGTTCAAAATTAATAAAGTAGTTTAGGAAGTAAGACTATCTTTATTGATGTTATGCGTCCTAACACATTGAGAGGCCAAGCTATCTTAGTGAATACCTCTACGAATCTTCAATAGTATGAGCAGAACCCCAGAATTTACCTTAGTTCATTCATGTTATTTGGTCTCAGCCTTGAGGTGACTCCTTCTAGCTTCTTGAGGTCAATAGCCACCCCCTCAGCAGAAACCACATGCCCGGGATAAGTGACAGAAGGCTGGTAGAACTAACACTTCTCCAGAGACAACTTCAGCCCCTCATCATGAAGTCTTTCCAGCACCTTCTCTAGGTGCTCCTCATGCTCTTTAAGGGTTCTTCCAAAGACGAAGACATCATCTAGGTACACCAACACTTCAGTCAGATTCATGTCTCCCAGTGTTCATTACATCAATTGTTTGAAAATTGCTGGGGCTCCTGGTAGACCTTGGAATTCTGTTGAATTCATAGAACCCCAGTGGGCAGATAAAGGCCATCTTCTGTATATTTTCTGGGTGCATGGGGATATGATAATACCCACTCTTTAAGTCCAGAACACTGATCCACTTCACCCCAACAGGCACTGTAGCGCATCTTCTATACAGGGAGTGGTATACTGGTCAAGGATATTTTATAACAATAAATACCCCTGCACTATTAAATTTATCTGTCTAAATATTTGAAAAGATGTCATGTTTATGTGCTAGAAGCTGCTAAACACCCCTGTTACTAAAACTCAATATAGAGAATAATAAATAAAACACTGTATAAAAATTATGAAACAAATGTATATATTAAAATATATAAATAAATAATTCATAATTCAATAAAGTGTCCTGTGCATCAAACACCTTCCAAACAAATATCTATTTCATAAATCATAAAGTGTATTTGTGCTTCTGTTGTACATAGACAATCATAAACCATAAAGTGTCTCTGTGCTCTAATAGTGCTTAAAGCCCATTCCTTATACTGTTCAAAAACAATTCAAGTTCTCCACTCTGTAATCATGCAGTATTATGCTCTAGAGTAAATTCTTGACCTTGTGAATTACTGAGAATAATCAATCATCCCAAGTGTATATACTCCATACACCACCATGCCCCCATCAGGTGGATCCTTACCTCCTTGGATGGACCATAATAATAATTCAGGTCAATAAAAGCTTAACGATGTGATCATCCAGCAGGGATTTCAGCCCTTCCTCCAACTGGCTTCAGCAGTCCTTTCATAAACACGTGGCAAATTCTCTTATAAATACAGTGGAATAACGCGGAAGAATGAAGAAAATCTCATTGTGTGTACCGTTGCTTTTTTGGATTATATAGATTTAAAACCACATGTACATTCAGCTTAGCATACATAGATACATCAGAAATGAACTCTGTCCTCTATCTTCATCATCACTGTATTCTCTCTTCATGTGTGGTGACATCACTTTGTTCCGTGGGATATGATTTTGTTACATTGATCTTTATTCTTCTTCTTTTTTAATGTTTACTACATTTACTAAGTAACCGATTGAGACTGGGTTCATACTAGAGCAAATTGGATGTGGGTTTCCCCGCATCGAATTCGTACGACAGGAGATTGTAACTGGTTCTCAATGGAGCCGGTTTGTTCATCTCTGGAGCAGCTGTGGAGCAAATTGCACAGGGGTCCTGTGCGTCTTTGGCTCTGTTTCAGGTCCGAATTCAGGCAAATATTCGGGGTTGATTCGTCCCTGAAACAAAGAACAGACACGCACTGGACCCCTGCCGTCACCAACATCCGTTTCAAGTGTGAACCCAGCCTAAATGGCTTTTTTCTCTATAATTCCAATTTATACATATATGTTATGCATCTGATCCTTGTTTTTGTACAACAAGTTAGTAATCATTGTATGTTGTATTTTTGTTGTTTATAACCTCAAGCCTGTAATGTATAATATTCAATTGTTGGCATGTTTAAAGTGTAGTTAACTGCACTGATGGCATGTAATGCATATACAGTATATCTATATTGCTCCAGTGGGAAAACATTCAACTATGTGATTATCTTAAATATACTACAGTGCATCTTAAAGTATTATGTGAATGTATAAGTACAAGTACATATGAATTAACTCATATGGTAACACAACAAATAGAGTGCTTAGTATAGGTTCATATTTACTAAAAAAATACAATAAAGTACCCTTTCTTATATGTTTAATTGGCAGTCATGTGATCGGGGGGGGGGGTACTAGATATAACCAATAGCAAGAAGTAAATTCCTGCTGTGTGTGTTTCGTACCAAGGGCTGATTCTGCATTCCAGAAGATGGTTCCATCTGGTGCTCATGCTCCTCCCACAGGGCTACAAGCTGTGGTTTGACAGTGAGGCTCCAGCAAGTAGCCCCTCTCAATAAACCAGGCAGGGGGTGTGGCTGGGTAAAATGACATAAAGCATTCCAATTGTTATTCTTACTGCCATCATTATAGCTGGGCAGTTTTATTTTTACTGAATTACTGAACACCATTATGTGCTTATCCCTATAATCCCAGTTGAATGTTCCCACACATACAGTAAAATCCTTATATTGTAAATAGTCTTTGAAAGTTTAGCCTGGTGCAAACCAATGTAACTCAAAATCTGTATTGGAAAATACTACTCCCAAAAACAAAATGCAGGTACAGGAAGGCTACTATTTTAAATTTTTGTTGAGGAATTATATGTTTTGCCAGTAGTTGTCCTTAAATTACGTTGTGGTTTTATATTGTATTAAAATTGACTGCACTACTCACTAGAGATGAGTGAAACAGAGAAAATCTTCTTTGCCACAGGTATTTGCCGGATCTGCCAATATCCTAGGCAGAGGAACGACTACAAACACTAAACTTATTCTCCCTGCAGAAGAGACACTTGAGAGGAAATATGATAGCGATATACAAATATCTCAATGGTGATCCCAGCATAGGTAGGAAACTATTCAGTCTCAGGGAGTATAAGAAGACACTGGGCCACACAATGAGATTGAAGGAGAAGTGGTTTAACCCTAAAGTGGTTGTAACCAAAAAAAAAAAAGACAGATCCTGTTCCCTTATAACAGATTGCTGGCAGTGAAGGTAAATAACAATTACAGCCAGCTCCTCTGTCATTGTAATCTCTGCTACAATGTGTAAATGTTTTTGTAAAATGAAGCCTGCAAATACCGTATCATTGATCTCTTCTGACCGATCACAGTGGTCATGTGACTTTCCCGGCTGACGTCAGAGGGGGAACTCGGCCCCTCCCTCTGTAGCCCATAGATCAGAGGAATAGAGCGTCTGGAGTTTACGTGACCAGCCATAAAAGATCAAAGATAGGGTATTTACAGGTATTGTTTAAAAAAACAAAAAAAACAAAACTATTACACAGTGTAGGAGATATTAATAGAACAGAAGGGCTGGCTGTAATTGTTCTTTACTTTTACAACCACTTTAAGCTGCGTAGAGGGTGTTTCACTGTCAGGGCAGTAAGGATGTGGAACTCTCTTCCACAACCGGTGGTTTCAGCAGGAAGTTTTGAGTTTTAGTTTTAAAAGACTCTTGGACATGCAACTTACTGAACACAATATGCAGGGATAATGGAAATAATTATCAACATGAACACACATACACCAAGTACACAGGTTGAACTGGATGGACTAGTGTCTTTATTCAACCTTACCAACTTTGTAACTATAGAGAAGAAATTTTTGGGGGAGGCTGAAATGGACTTTAATGGTACCGTACAAAAGCTTGGGATAACAAAATTTGGTATAAAAATATTAATTTTTATTGTAATCACAGTTTAAAATACATTGTTTTAAAAAAGGGGAAAGAATACACAACAAAGGCTCTACATGGTCACAAAGTGGTGGGACACTCAAAGGGTTATACCATGTAACAACTGGTCGCTCGACATGTTTTGCTTCTTCAGGAGATTTTTTTTGTACATGTATACACATAATGCTATAGAGCAATTATCAATGTCAACTATAAATCAAAAGAGAAAGACATACATTAGTCATCATATCATATCATATCGTACATATATCAGAATGTTTATTATATATGTTACATATGAAGTAAAATGAGGATGTACATAGTCTGTGTAGTAGTGTTCCCAAAAGGTCATCTTACCCAAGACACACCCCAGTACACGACCCGTGGAGGAGGTCTATCTTGGCGGGCATGGGAGCCCCACACGCAGAGGGCACAGATCAGATATCTAGTCAAAAAGTAAATTATAAAAAGATTTTTGCTCAACATACCATAACAGTGACTATTATGGTATGTTGAGCAAAAATCTTTTTGGCTCCATCAGTCTACTTTTTTGGCTTAGTATCATGATCAATTTTTCGAATTTACTTTTTGATTAGATATCTGATCTGGTTCTCATTCCCATGGTCGTGGGTGGCCGGTGGACACTTGCATTGGGTGCCAGCTATGGCTCTTAAAGGAGTTGACGTACATGTATGGCGATTCGTGGGAATGAGCTGACCTGCCGCCGTAAAATGACAGCAGCTGGTCAACAAGTGGTTAAAAAGGTGTGTCTCCCCCTAGTATAATCAGCATGGTAAACAGATTTGTGTTCCTATAACCAAAGGGCTTATGAGTGCATACAACAAGTGTGCTATGTTAATTCCAGGCTCTATCTGTGACCTTGAATTTGAAGAACTTGGAGCAACAATAGATGGTTGGCTAACACCAGCAAAAATAAATAAATAAATAAATAAATAAATAAATGTGCATTAAGGGCAGTGCATTAAAAAAAATGGATGATGGATTTCTGATATAAAGACTTGATACAGCATGAAAATGTGTAAGACAGAACCTACTCATGAAACTCTTAACTCTATCCCTGTAAATTCAGGTTCTGCCCTGTGAGTGTGACCCTTAGGCTGGCCACACATGGTCAAATTTCGAAAGAATTTTCTTTCGAAAATCAGAAAATTTGTGCGTTTTGTGATCTGATGGTACCACCATTGATTTAAAAATTCGGCCAACCAAGCCTTCAATTTCACCTCATGTTGCTACAGAAAAGAATGGCTGGGAATCTTTTCTTTCTGGGAATTCTTTTTTCTTGCACATGTGCATTTCTTTTTTGATTACATTTCTCGCACGATTCTCCCATCATTGATTAGAAAATGGTTTGTTTTTCAAAAAATTTCCAACATGTCTGATTACTCAAATTTGATTGCCACACGAAAATCGGCTGTTGCTGCAGCCCAATAATGCCCCGTACACACGGTCGGACATTGATCGGACATTCCGACAACAAAATCCTAGGATTTTTTCCGACGGATGTTGGCTCAAACTTGTCTTGCATACACACGGTCACACAAAGTTGTCGGAAAATCCGATCATTCTGAACGCGGTGACGTAAAACACGTACGTCAGGGCTATAAATGGGGCAGTAGCCAATAGCTTTTGTCTCTTTATTTATTCTGAGCATGCGTGGCACTTTGTGCGTCGGATTTGTGTACACACGATCGGAAATTCCGACAACGGATTTTGTTGTCGGAAAATTTTATATCCTGCTCTCAAACGTTGTGTGTCAGAAAATCCGATAGAAAATGTGTGATGGAGCCTACACATGGTCGGAATTTCCGACAACAAGGTCCTATCACACATTTTCCGTCGGAAAATCCGACCGTGTGTATGGGGCATTATGGTGCGAAATATGAACGAAAAATCTTAGTTAAGATTTTCGAAAGAAAATTCTTTGGAAATTTGACCCATGCCTTCGTTGATACAAAACCCTAAAACTGATCTTGCTTAACATCTGCTAGCAAACCTGAGACATACAAGAACTGACAAGTGAAAGGAATTACTGGCATCACATAGAAGACACACTTAGCAAATTGTCTTCAGTGTGATGCAGTGATAATAAATGACAGCAGCCCTGATGCACGCTGTGCCCTTGACAAATGGAGACTTTAAAGGAGCCCTATGAGAAGTGTGCAGCTGTAGTTCATTTAAAAAATATTGAGGTCTGTGCTCTGCATCACTTTTATTTCACTGATTGCCTATGGTGAACAGCGAGAAGGATGACATGCAAGCAGCAGGGGGAGCTTTCTAAATGTACTCAGAAACTAAAAAGGCCACAAATGTTTAGTGGAAATCCCACGGATAGCTGCAACAAGCAAATAAACGTTATCTGGTTGTCCTGGTTCATGGGACTTGGTTTTTTCACTCCTAATTTAGTGTGCCTGCATAAAAGTATGATTTTAGTTTTTGTTTTAGATCTAATTTTAAAATATACTGTAGGTGTTAATATCAATCTCTTAAATCAAATCAATTATAGCAGAAATAAGCATTATAAGACAAGCTAAGGACATACAGAAATTATTTATTTTTTAAATCCATGCTGTCATTACTGATAAATCAGTAGTTGGGAAATAAACAGTCTTTTTATAGAGCTTCAAACACACAAAAGCTGAGCTTAGGTGGTGTGCAGGCATGGGTGTATGTCCCCAAACGCAGACAGGTTGCATTCAGGGCCCCTGTAAAACTCAGCTGTGTGGCTGTGTGCACTGTCTATTCACTAACATAGGCTGCCTGCACACATCGCTAGACACTTCCAAGCCTGTAAACAAATGGCTCATTCATGCTGTATGGGCATCAGTGCCTGTGTGAATAAATAGATGTACAGTCTGCTCTTTCCACTATATGGGATGTATTTATTTGAAAAAATTGCATAGCAGTTCCCATTTACATCCATCCTGTGCAAATGGGGCAAAAAAAAGAGAATGTTATTATATGCTGGTTATATGTTTCGTATGGATTTAAAATGAAAAATACTGCATTTGCCCACCAGATAGCACTAAGTATCCCAGGAATTTGTGGGGGAGGGAATTAAAAAATACTGCCTGTGTCTTAGGCTAGTGCACGAGATATAAATCACCTGTCACTCACAGCAAGGGGGAGAATTTGACAAAGTTTTTCTCAGTTTGTCAAGATTTATCTCACTGAACAGTAAAAGAGGATTGCTCAGAGATGGATTAACTCTTTGTGGCAAGACTGGGCTCAAATGATAGGAAATCGTATACTCTACATTATGACATAAAAAAAAAAAAAAAATTTTGAGTTTACATCCACTTTACAGCCATTTAGTGGCCAATGCATTATTTTTTAATTTTATTTTTTGCTTAGTAGTTTTTAAGATTATGCAGTGTAACTAGTGTCATGTCCACAAGTGGCTGTCTCTCAGCAGACAGCAGAGCCTGCAATTAGTCACCACCTGAAGGTGGCTGCTGGGGAATATTTTACTCCACCCTCCACTCTCATGATCTTGCCTGTGTGCCCACATTTCCAGCACCTGTGTTTGCACTTGTGATTATCCTGTACTCATCCTGGCCCTGTTTCCAACCAGTGATATACCCACTACGTTACATTTCCACCTTACCTGTGCTAAGCCTGACCTCCTTGATTACCATTCACCTAATTTTGTACATATTTAGTTAGGGCGGTTCCTCTCTTAATATGTCTAGCTAGAGAGTCTAGCTAGAGAGGAATGTCCTGCTACCTGAGACAAGTGCTGTCACCACCTCTCTCCTTGCTGTCACTAAGAAGTCATTAAAGATTAATGACCAGCAAGGTTAAACAGCGGTGGAGGGCAGGGGCGCACTGTCAACCATGCTAACTTAGCCTTCACAGCATCTATCAAAACTGGACAAAGCACTACATACTCGAGGAGCAAAATATATTTCTGGTGAGACGTCTTCTTTTAAGTACAGGTGAACCTTTACACTATTTTTTTTTAAAAACAACCAATGCAGTGCAGTTTCCCTTTACACTGTGTAATATACAGTACACCATTTTTACTAATATTATAACATTTCACAAAGGACTTGGAATATAAATTAGTTTAGCTTTGTAGCAAAATATTCTAGAAAATACAAAAAAAACTATGGTAATGTATTTCCATGTTTGTCTGATGGCTATATATATATATATATATATATGACAAACCATATACATTTTGATTTTTAAGCCATGAGATACTCTATTATTTTCACTGCAAATTCAAGAAACATACAAAATAAAATTTAAAGAAAATGCACCATCTAGTGGTGAAATATACTAACAGCAACAGTACTGTTCTAGTGTAATGATAACTTTATTGAATCTGTATATGAAGTCTACCAATCATGTATTTTCTACCATTAAGATAGTAATAATCTAAGTAGAACATTACCAATTAGTAAAGTAGTGTTCCAGGTTTAAGCTGCCTATAGACATACAGCCCGATCTGCTACAGATTTACAGTCAAATGTGACAAATATCAGCAGTCCAGGCTGACAATCACATGCAGGGGACAATGAGAGAAAACTTTCTACTGTGCCCTGAATGGTATGGAAAGTCACAAACAATTTCTGAAACAATTGACCATTATCATGGATGGACACATTTTTTTGCAGTGTGGCCAATATGAAACTTCTCATTCCCACCATTGGATGTACAAATTTGACAGTTATAGGCAGACCAAGAAAATATCTACAGGGAACAAAATATGCCGATATTCGATTGTTGAACAGGCATCACTGAATGATCACATTTTCAGTTCTCCTAAATAATCTAAGAGAAGAGCAGTAGCAGGCATTTCTGATAATCAGCAGGCTAGGAAAACATCTAACTTCCTCTGAAGAGACAGTGCACAAGAATAGTGGAGAATGAGGGATAAAAATCAATATTTTCTTATTTTAAAAACAGTTTGTAGGACATGTCAAATGGAGGTAAGTAAAAACTCTAACAACCATTTTGAAATTAACTGATTGAATTGTCACATTTATACAGTATGTGTACATTATTTATATCAGTTTCAGCTTCATGTAGTCTTAGCCCTGGTTCACACTGCCATTACTTGTCGTGCGACAAAGTGGCATGACAAGTTGCCCCCCCATTAATGGAACCATTGTAATTTATACAACTCAAGTTCCTGTACTACTTTGGGGCGACATCAACATTACTTGCATTGACTTCTGTTAAAGAAGTCGTATGCAAGCTGCTATGAAGTTGTCCAGGGATGTTGGCTTTAAAGTTGTGCGACTTTGAATCCACGCTGGTGTGAACCGGCAGTAGATCTTATGAATTTGATTTGGTGTAGAAAACAAAAACAATGGAAATGTCAAGAAAAATATTAAGATTTTGAAAACAGCCATACTAGTCAGTCCCCAAATGCTTGTGACCTTTGTACAACTCAACCTTTTATTCTTTTGTTAATTCATGCACAATATCTAGCTGTGCTCAAAATTTTGAGAAAGATACCTTACTACTGTAATATGGATTTGTGGAGTATATGCAAAGAATTGTTTGCTCCTTTACAAGTTACAAAGATTCATGCTGTTAGGTTGAAGAAGACATATTCTGTATGCCTAAACTTTTGTGGGCACCTGACCAACTTGCCTATAAGAGCTTTTTGGACACCCAATCTCAAATCCACGGGTTACTATTAAGTACAGTATAACAATTTCCACTCTTCTTACCTGGCTTACAATCACCCTTTCAACCCATCCCAAAGGTGTTTAGTAGAATTGAGCTCAGGGAAACTGGCTGGACACCCACATTTCTCCACTTTAAACTCTGTAATCAATGTCTTTATGGACCTGTCTTTTTACACAGGGCCAAAATAATGCAGGAACTAAAAACGGCCTTCCTGAAATTATTGCCACATAGTTGGAAGTACACATTTGTCTAAAATTGTGTTTTTGTATGCTGTAGCATCAACAGTATCCTTCACCATCATCCTGAATTCAATAATGTTGAAGGGGTGTCCAGATACTTTTGCCCATATTTTCTATGGTCTACTGCAGGGTTTCTCAACTAGGGTTCCTCCAAAGGTTGCTAGGGGTTCCTTGAGCAATGAGCAATGTCTGCCTGTCAGATAAGTTCACACTGACACCATTGATCGTTTTACTATCTGTAAGGGAGTAATTCTTCCCAATGTCCACAAGTGTAAGGAGCATTCTTCCCACTGACCATCACACTAATGTATCATGTGTTGTATGTAGGTGGGGTGCAGCAAAGTGGGGCAGCAAAAATTCACACAGTCAGGTACAATGGAAAACTTTTATTATAATAGTACAGCAACAGTTCACAACAAACCTGGTGGGAAGGCTGCCCAACAAGGTCCACTCACAGTTTCCAGTAATGTGAAGAGAGCGGCTATTAGCAGACTGACAGCATCTGTAAAGAGAGCAGAGTGCGGCCTGGCCGTATCACTCCCAGATGGGATGATGTGAAAAAGAGCTGCAGCCCTTCGCTTTCCCTCCTTGTCAGGAACCTTTCCCTACTGCTAGTACTGTCCCTAACAGGCGGAGTACCTATCCCTACTGTACCAACTTGCAAAAGCACACCAAACCTAGGAGCCAAGGTCTTTAATAGGCTCTGCTTGACCCAAGACGGCTGCTAGGGTCAGATGAAGTGGCAGCATCCAATAGGATAGCTTTCCCATTGACCCAGGAAACCATAGAGGAACCCTGTTCCAATCGACTTCCTCTCCAGCAACAGTGCCACTACAGAAGAGTGCCATCAGCAGTGGAGAAAGTAGACTGCACCTGTCTACATGTAAATAAAGTCATTTTTAGCAGGGCTTCCCTGAGACCAGAACATTTTGTTTTCAAAGGTTCCTCTGTATTAAAAAGAATAAGAAAGTCTGGTCTACTGTAATCAACTGAGTATATAGCGATAGAAGTTAAATTAAAAAAGGATTGTAAAATGTAAGAGTGTTTTATAGTATACAATTGTACCAATTCTTTTTCTATTCTACTCATAATAAAAACCTGTTTACAGAACTCAATAGCTCAATCAAAATTTAAATGCCTCTTCCTCCTCCCCCCTTTCTTTATCATGGCTCTTTAACTATATATCTACATACTCCACACACCCCCATACCCGCCATGGGGGAGGCTTTGGCGGTGTTCTGGCCGCTTCCCTGCATTTGGGCTCTTGGGTAAGCTGCATTCCACCTGTCTCTCTCTAATGAATAATAGCTAATATGTTGTATTTTGTGTTAATGATGTGTGATGATGTTTGTATACTTGTATTTTTGACACTCATGTAACTATTTGCTTTTTTTGTTCTAGATATCCTCCTAATGAAGTGGTAATATACCGTGAAACATGTAGAGGATCATTTGTTCCATGAGGACTTATTGCTATCTCCA
Source organism: Aquarana catesbeiana (assembly GCF_042186555.1). Lineage (NCBI taxonomy): Eukaryota > Metazoa > Chordata > Amphibia > Anura > Ranidae > Aquarana > Aquarana catesbeiana. The sequence continues at coordinate 307,247,512 of NC_133327.1, read as the reverse complement.
TTCTGGAGTACATTATGTATTAGCCCTTTTGTATAAAGACACCCCTTTTTAAAATTTTACCTGCTCTGTTTGTGAACACTGAAAATAGTGTGGTTTGTCTATACTTAAGTAATTTATGTTTTTTATCTTTATAAATAAAAATACAATTCTTATACAATTTCTATATTATTTGTTTGGTAATGAGATAGTCCATTTACTTTAATTCAGAGACTGGTTTGGGGAACCATCTCCACCCCCAATTCTCGATTCAATAGGATAATGGTACCTTTTTCCTTGTTTTTTTTATTTATGACTCTTCTGTAACTGAGGCTCCCCTCTGTAGTTTAATGAGGTGCTGAACAAGCAACCCCTTATGATAACTGTACTCCAGACACTATTGTGAGTCTCAGCCAGATGTTTGGGGCCTATTGTACTGTATGGGGTGAATCCTAGCAAAGGTTCTACAGAATGTTGTAACCAACATACATTGTACACACTTCAATAGTGCTAATTTAATGTAAATGATTTTGTAAATAATGCTAAGTTAAAAACAGCACAAGAAAAGCTAAAATAAACCTTTTGTTTTCCTTCACAAATGTTTCTGAAAAAAGAGAATGGAAGGGAAACTGGAGGAAGATGCTTTTACAATTCCTCAAACATTTGAACTATATCATTTCAGAGAGGATTTGCCCTACTTGCCAAGTATTTTCAAAGAGGATTCTCCCATCAGTACACAACATAATAGAGAGATTTACAATCAAGATTCGCCCATCACATTTAATTCAAACAAGATTCACCCATCAACCACTGCAAACGACATACAGCAAATCCTCTTTGAAAATGTCGAAACAAAAGCAAATTTGGATGTGGTATTTTTAAACATTTTTTTGTTTGCATGTGTAGTGCTACCCCCCTTATGACCTGCTGGATAGGATGGGTCCCCCATTCATTGTCTCTGCCTTTCCAAGAACCTCAGTCCTCCTCGCATACCAGGTTGAGTGTAAAAATGCCAAAACACAACAAATTACTATTACTATAGCAGTGTATATATTAAGAAATAGGAAACAAACCAAATAGCAAAGATAAACTTCATATATTATCACTTAATAAGGTTAATAACCAGGTAAGCACAAAATAAATTAACAATGATGGTGACACAGTTCAGCAAAGTGTTTAACAGTAATGGTGAGGCATTTGGTGACATTTAACATCCAGACTGGCATAAACAGTAGCAACACCACCTGAAGTGCAGTAGTGAGCAGTAGGGAAACTTGATCTATCAAACCCAGGAACTATACTGCCAGAGTGCAATAATGGCAGCCATGCTAAGCCTAAACCGACTGGGTATACAGTGTTAGTATTCAAAATGGTAAGACAGGTAGAGCAAATTAAGGGGATTGGCAAGATAGTTTAATGGGAGGGGCAGTCCTTTGAGTTGTTCTTTTTCTGGCTATAGTTGGGGCCCTTTAGAAAACATTGATGCACCCAATGATGGCCTTATTGAGGTGCTGTGCAGTTTCACCACAAGGTGATGTAGAGGCAGGCCAGAGGTGGTGGCAGTTGATGTAAGTGTGACACAGAGTTGGAATAAGTGAGGTATAAATTTGGGTTTAGGTGCAGTATGGAATTGGTTTAGGTGCGGTACAGATCCAGTAAAGGAGCGGTATTGTTATAAGTATGATATAGATCGGTTACTCTAGGTGCCATGCTCTCAGTGGATCAGTTCTGCTAACAGTGTCAAAGACAGGCAGACAGCCCTCTCACCAATTCCCAGGAGATTGTGACAAACACTTGTAGTGCAAGTGGCCCCCTCGGTCTCTTCCTCAAGCCTCTGTAGTTTAGCAGTATGAAGCAGAGAGTGGATGAATGTCTCTCTGTGGCAATGTTGCAAAGGCAACAATTTGAGCGGTACTGTACCACCTCTGGTGTATCTGCTTCCAACCTGGCTTAACCAGCACCTTGCCAGCTGAGCAGCGCATAACCTGTAGAGGTCCTGAGCACAGACCCCATTGCAGCCCATCACGCACTGCTCTGTTTGTAAGAGACAGTCCATCTGTGATCAGAATAAGGGAATGTCCACACAATTGATGCCTTCAGCCCTTTTTTTTACTAAATAGGATATAAGAAAATTTACAAGCGGTTCATTCAGCCTTCCAATTGGAGACGGCACATTCTTTAGGTTGCAAAATCTATAAAGGGCAAAGCAGTTCAGCAGGGGAGGAAAAATTTGCAACACCGGTGAAATCTGGAGAACTTTTCCAGAGTCCCAGAATCCCCCAAGGATATGAAAGTAATCCCTTAAACATTTGTCCTTAGAACATGCAATTGCCTGACTGCTTCCAGCTTCACCCTTAGAGGAAAGCTTCCTACCTAGGCCCCCCACCTACATGGTGTGATGCACCTCATATATTCTTCTTCCTTCTGCTGAGTCTGGCTGCTGAAACCCTGGGGAGTGTCCTGTCTGAAACATATATGGGGTGCCCCTCTACTGGTTGATTCTTTTTTATAATCTTGTATATATTCTGTATATGTTTTTCCCCAAAAGCAAGATGTCCTGGAACAAGTGCTTTACACCAAATCTTGAAAAAGGTATCCCTTCTATCTCCATCTAATGTACCACTTTTCAAACATATATTACTTGCTTTAAAAAAGAGCCATAAAGGCTCTTGAGCTGTACTTCAATAGTATGCACACACCCTTGGCTTAAAAAAAGAGCCGTACGGAGCGAATGCATGGAGCCTTAGAGTCGAACGAGTAGAGCTCCGTACCTCACGGCCCTGCACAACCCAGCATCAGCGGATCTCGGCTCATGCACCCACAGCTGTCAGCTACACTGTGGAGATCCATCGACAGCGACCGGAATGGTCTTCGGTGGTGCCACATCAAAACACAAGCAGAAATGCATCAAGGACTTACTTCACAAACCCTAGTCCAAGATGGCGGCACGTTCATCATCCCAGCCTTTCACACAGCGCACACAGGGCACACAGCAGCCATCCAGGCTTCCTGTTGTTGCAGCTGCAGATGGTGAGTCTGATTATGACATCAACCTTACTCCCCTGACACTCTACAGTGACATCCCACCTAACCTACTCAGTCACTTTGAACTTCTGCTTACAAGGCCCTAAAAAGAACCTCAGACACAATCGTTGAGAAATTAACCCACAAAATACGTGAAGTGGGCCGCCGCACCTCAATGCTAGAGCACAAAATGGATGACCTAGAGGTGATATCAGGCAATCATTCTGAGAAACTGGAGATCCTGTGTGAAGTAAACCTGACACTTCAAGCCCGCCTGGAGGACTTTCAAAACAGAACGTGTCGCTCTAACATTCACATACGGGTAATACCCGAAAAAATTGTCGACCTCCAATCCACTATCACAACCCTCTTTCAAGAGCTCACCCCATGTATCCCTATTGAGAGACTGGAAATGGACAGGGTCCACCGCTCCCTAGCTCCCAAACCTGAAGATGGCCCTCCACATAACGTTATCATAAAACTACACTTTTTCCAAACCAAAGAACAACTAATGCAGGCCTCGCATTCTAAAGACACCCAAGTCTTCCAAGGTGTGCCTGGGCACACCCTAATCACCCCGTGCAGCGCAGATTCCCCCTACTGCTCTGGCTCCCCCAGCACTGTCGGCTTCCTTCCTCTTCTCTCCCACCAGCTGCTGATGCGGGCACACACAGGGGGATATCTGTGGAGTCTGTGGAGACTCAAATTAAGTAATATATCCATTTTTGGATAAATCACCAGTCCCATCTACTATGCATCTCCTCTCCTTTCAACAACTCTTGCAACAACATTTTCTGCTGGACTCCTGGAGAGAACTTAACCCCGCAAGGAAACAATACACACACTATTCTCACCCACAGAATATATTTTCCCGTATAGACCATATCCTAGTACCTCTCTGCTTGTTCTAGATTCAACTATCATACCTTGCCCCTGGTCCGACCACAATGCTGTCCTTACCTCTTTCTGCTCTCTGATCCCTAGATAGAACCATTGGTCCTGGACCATCAATGATAATGTATTAGCCAACCCAGCCCATCGCCTAGTAATAGAAACAGCTATCAAAGATTATATAGCTAATAACCTTCCCTCAGACACTTCCCCTCTAACTCTATGGGAAGCTCACAAACCGGTCATAAGGGAAGTGTGTATAAGCCAGGCGGTGTACCTTCACAAGGAGAAACACCTTCTCCATAAACGGCTAGAAGAGGCCTTCAATAAGACTTCTTCAGCATTTCAGGACCCCCCCTTCCCAACCACTAAGTGTGACTAGGAGACAACACTACTCAATCTATTTTTAACGGAATCAGCTAAAAAGCGTATCCGCAGATCACACCGCACCTTTTACATGAAAGCAAACAAGCCTGATACGTTCCTTGCCCTACAACTTCGCAAGGCTGACTACACCCCTAAACCGTTTCACTTGAAACCCGCTAAAGACTCCTACACTAGTAATGCTCTGAAGGTACTCCAGGAGTTCCACAAAAAACGAACGGCCCTATATAAGAAAACTAGCCAATTCGATCAAACCAAGCTAGATGACCTCCTATTCTCTGTCCATCTTCCCTCTCTTACTTCTGCCCACTGTGAAGCCTTGGAACAACCTATCACAACTGAGGAAATCCTACTCACCATCAAAACTCTAAAACTGCGCAAACGCCCAGGCCCAGATGGCTTCTCATGGCGTATTACAAGAAATTCTCTCTCCTTCTTACCCCCCTCCTAACAGAGGCTTTAAATTACCTCTTTAGTGGCCGTTCCTTTCACACGGAATCCCTTATGGCATCCATCTCAATAATACCCAAACCTAATACAGATGACACTGCCTGGTCCAATTATAGACCAATCTCCATCCTCAATCTCAACATAAAAATACTTGCTAAAGTCCTCTCCACCCACCTTAACCCTATTATAGGTACCCTAATACACAAAGATCAGTCGAGGTTTATTCCCTCCCACCAAGCAGGGGACAACATACGTAGAGCAACACTTCTAGCTCATCTGGCCCAAACTCGTTGCATCCCAACCTGCTTTATCTCGTTAGACATATGCAAGGCATTTGATACGCTCTCCTGGCCTTATCTCCACTCCATTCTGCACCGATGGGGGTTTGATACCCATTTTCTGCACTGGATTTCAGCTCTCTACCAGAACCCCAGAGCCTATGTTACATATTCTGGTTTTGGCTCCGATTACAGCTCAATCGAACAAGGTACCCGCCAAGGTTGCCCTCTTTCCCCTATCCTATTCACAGTAGCAATCGAACCCCTGGCCCTTCTCATCCGCTCAAACCCAAACATACATGGATTGGAACTCAGTAGCCATCATCACACATTATGCCTATTCGCAGATGATGTTCTACTCTTCTTAACCTCTCCCTTAATTTCAGCCCCTAATCTATTACACACCCTCTACAAATTTGGGGGTGTATCAGGCCTGCAGGTGAAGCCACAAAAATCGACCACTTTGAATATTTCCCTATCACCATCACTAGTAGACTGCTTAACTGAACGCCTCCCATTTCCTTGGGCCACTTCTTATATCCCTTATTTAGGTGTCAAATTCACTGCTAATCTTGAAGACCTATATGCAACCAACTACCTCCCTATGCTATCAAACCTCACCAAACTTCTGTCCAACTGGTCATCCCTACCACTAGCATGGATGGGAAGGATAGCAGTGATCAAAATGTCCATCCTCCCAAAATTCTCTATCTCTTTAGGGTACTTCCCATACCGGTCCCAGCGCATTACCTGAGGATCTTACAGTGTTGGGCATCCCAGTTCATCTGGGGTCAACTCAAACATCGTCTACTATAACCAACTCTCTACATCCCCCGTATAAGGGGGGGCCTTAGTGTACCAAACTTTGCGAAATACTACTATGCCGCTCAATTAGCACAACTTCCCAAATACTATGCTACCAAAGAAATACCACTCTGGGTAGCAATAGAATCAGTAGATTGTGATCCCCTCACCACAACAAACCTTCTCTGGTTAACACCACCACAGCGGTGTTCCATTACCAACCCCATAACCAAACACAGCTTGGTCCTTTGGGATAGACTCAAAACTCGATTCAGCTTCTAATCCCCACAACCCCCTCCTCTCCTTTCATTCCAACCCCTCTTTTTACCCGGCTTGGACATCCCCATCGTCCTTCTCAGCCTGGACCCAGGCTGGCCTGTTACGTGCTTACCATTTCTACAAGACCGACTTGTTTACGCCCTTCGACTCCCCCTGTTTGGACTCTTCTGGTACTTACAAATTAAACACTTCTAATTGCCATGCTCACCTCTCCACTCCACCACCACACATTTCACCTCCTTTGAACAAGTGTGCAAGTCTGACCCGCATAGAAGAGGTCTTATCTCTGACCTCTACGCCCAACTCCTGATATACCCCATAACCTCACCACCAGCATACGCGAACAAGTGGGAAAGAGATTTCAATCTTAGCCTGGAACCAGCTGATTCGTCACAAATCTGGCGGGCTACTAAATCCGCTTCCCCAACATTGTAGCCCTAGAAACCATCTACAAGTGCTTACCAGATGGTACCTGGTCCCCGCCAGGATTTCCCAATTTTTTTCCCTAATACGCTGTACAATGCTTCAGTGGCTGTCAAACTCCAGGTACTCACGCACATATCTGGTGGGACTGCCCCATTGTACAAGCCTTCTGGATGTAGTGTTTCAAATCCTATCTACTCTTTCTGATGCACCCATAACCCCAGATCCAACTGTGGCTCTCCTGAATAAAAAAACATTGACTGTGACCCACCGCCAGTTCAAACTCTTACTCATCGTCACCACTGCAGCTAAACAAACCATAGCAAAAGCTTGGAAATCCTTCTCCATAAGTATCCTAGCAACAAAACACAGAATTCATACCAAGACTGAGGCAATCGTCATTGACAAACTTGCTCCCTAGGAAAAGTTATGGAGACCCTGGATCTCACACTTTCTGCCTCCCAACTTTGATAACTCACTTTTACTGTCCTAATCTACGTATTTCTTATGTTGTGCTCCTCTCTAGGGGTTTGTTCCCCCCCCCCCCTTTTTTTGCCTTCCCCCTACCATCTATGCTCTTCATCCCACTTTTGTTACTCAATCTATGCATTCCCTTATCCTCCTCTCTCCCCCCTCTCCCGTACCCAAAGCTGCTATTCTATGCCTATCTTTAATGACCTAGGCAGATTTCCCAACCCCTAACTCCTGATGACATGTTTTCATACCAACTTTTCATACCCTACACCCACCACCACCTTCTAATACTCCTAGATCAACAAATGACATCCTTTGATCACAGCTACCTGTTGGTATTCCCTACAAGATTCCAACTTCAATACTTACCCTCCCCTCATTGTGGGGCCTGCCCTACTAAACCGTATATAGTTTAGACCAGCAGATTGATGCATGGCCCCCAATTATGTTCAATACATTACTATTGCTCTTTAAAACAAACCTTTTGTTGTTGGCATCTGCTTTGAATCTCTTTGTAATGTTCTTCTCTTTTTACCTAGCAAATGTAATATGACTTACACATTGTTATACTTTAATAAAATACTTGAACAAAAAAAAAAAAGAAAGAAAAAGAGCCGTACAAGGCTTGAAATGTTTCAACTATATACATTTTCCAAGGTTCAAAGCATCACTACTTTGTAATGCTGGATTTTTGTGCTGATGTTCAGTTAGATGAAAATAATCTACTTTTTTCAAGATTTGATGTAAAGCCCTTTGTGCAGTGTTTTGGGAAATATGTTCTCTTATGCTAAATACTGTAATTGCATGTCTTTACTGTATACGGTTAGCAGAATACAATTTTTTTCTGGACAGTAGTTTTTTTTTAAAGAGCAATATCCTATGCAGTAATATTTAACTTGCCCCACTTCAGAATATAATACTTCAAAATAGATAGAGTGAAATCCAATTATTGTTTTCTTTGCCATGTTCTTTACAAGTAGGTCAAAAGTGAAAAGTAATTAGAGGCATTTATTATAACAACAACATATAAATAAAGCAATATAATAGAAACACTTCTCTGCAACCCTAAGTGACAGACCCGAATATAAACCATTGTTCTCTGCAAGAACTCACATAGAGAGACCTAAATATCCTGGCACATTTCATTGCCCTATACAAGAAAAATAGGAACGAAAATAATTAGATGTGTCCTAGGGTGTAGAAAAACAGTGGCTTACCATAATAGGCCCAATTAAATTATCTCTGCGGTAGCACATACAAAATATAAAGGAAAACACGTTTGGTGGTAACCAGCAGTGCACAGTTACAAATTGCTGACTCCTTAAACTGCCTGATAGCTTGAAAACAATAAATCTTGATAGTCCAAGAAAATTATTTCAGCTGTTCCAAATATTAATTTAATAACATTATTATGTGAAAGTTATTAAAGCTGAACTCCAGGTACATATAAAATACACTAATGATTGCAGCTCTGTATTAATTAATACATCATTAAACTCAAGCAGTGTAGGTACCTGAAATTGACAAGCAGACCAGCACAGCTGGGCTCAGACCTGGGGGAGAGAGAAACAGAACAAGTAGCTAGTTATCTGTGCGACAAGTACCTATTGGGGATAGGGAGCAAGGAACATGCTAATAGGAGGACAGAGCAGATGAACAGAGAGATAAGCTCATGACTGCTTCTCCTTTCATGGTCCATTCAAAGACTGGGGGACAGACACAAACTGTAGGTGTTACTTAACTGCACCAGAACAAACTGAGTCTTTTATCCCCCCTCGTGCTCACTGGAGACAGTGGAGAGCTGGGCTGTGGAGGGGGCAGGAGCGGCTGGCTCAGCCTCTCAGTGGCTCACTGAGAGGCTGAGCCAGGTGCCAGTCCAGGCTCCTGGGTGGATCCCGACCATGGGGTCGCGATCTTTACTCGGTCTGGACTGGCTCTGTGACATCAGCCGACAGTGGGCTTCCGACCGCTATTGGCTGAACTGCACTCCTGTGATCCACAGGAGAAGGACAGTCAAACAAGCTTTGGCTGTACGTCTCCTTTAAAAAACAAAATATAATTTATGGAATTTTAGCCAAAAGTACAGTGCATCCTCACTATTATTTGAGTCTTGCAACCCAAAGTTCTTACTGGCCACTCCTTTGTACCTACTAATCTCCATGAAGGAGTACTTTACTGGGCCCATTACTCTTAATTTATTGAACATCCGGATATCCACCACACATAAGCTATCTTAAAATGCTCCTATCATTTGCCCAACATGAAGTCAAAGATTTTGTCCTTGCTTTACTTATTTGCTCTTAAACCAAAGTTTCCAATATGGTTTCCTTTGATCTCTTCTAGCCCCTACCTATACTGGCCAAACCCTGAACACAAATTTATATTTCATTACAGACCTCCCACCTTCAAAAGGTTCACCATCATTTAATAATAGACCTATTTCCTAAAATGGTGCACTTTGTTTTTATAGTATCTCTCCCGTCTGCACTAGCACTCATTCCTGTATTTTTTAAGCATATTTTCCATGTTGAAAGTCCAACTCACCTCCAAATTTTAGAAGGCCTTGCACAAAGCATTTGCCTTCATGGTATCTGCAGAGATCATTTATACATGATCTGGGACAAAGTGAGGTAAAACTATTAAGAAAATAAGGCCAATTTATAGCCCAACTCCAGCCTCAACTTTCATTTTTCAGTTTTCAAGAGAGTTTGTAAGAGTAAGAACTTCTGTTACATTTTTATTTCTGTCTATGTCCTTATCGGGGAGATCTCTACTCGCTTTCTGTCTTGGTGATACCAGAACAAGAAATGAGAGGGTACAAGTGTCACTGAAACAGGAAAACAACAGAGAGCAATATAAAAACCAGAAAAATATTATTACCCCTCTCCACCTAAAGTGTAACTTAAGGCAAAACATTTTTTTTTTGTTTTGAAAAGAGTGGTAAAGGATTAGAACACCTGTCAGGTTTTTTGCTGTCTGTGCCCCTGTTAGGGAGATTGACCCACTCTGTTTGTCATGTTTATTGTTATCGTCAAAGGTAAAATAAAATCTAAAATTTAGGGTTGTGTCATATACCAGATAAAACCAGAACTGTGTGGACTGCAAAAGAGTGAACCAGACATAAATAGGTGAAAGTAATTTTATTAAGGTAAATGCATACACTTGTGAACACACCACCAATACAGAGTGAATAAACCAAACAACCAAACAGTGATAATAAACCCACCAGCATATGTAGCAAGAGGGAGTACCTGAATCGTAGTAAAGCCAGGCCGAGGTCATAAACAGGAGATCAGCAGCTGGGAAGGGAAACAAACAGGACAAGGAGAGGAAGGATGGATCACAGGAGGAATGGGTCAGGTACGAGGCTCAGGGTCCAGGGTTCAGGTAACAGACAGGGAACAGGATCAACAGGTTCCAGGAATCAGGAATCAGGTTTCAGGATCAGATTAACAGGATGCAGGCTGCAGGTCAGGGCTCAAGGAAAATACCAGGGCAAGATGAGTGTGCACTTGCCGGGTATTTATACTGCAGCTGCTAATTAAGGTCAGGCGACACCTGTCTGCAGAGGGGTATACCTGCTCCAGGTATCCCTTCGCTGGTAGACGCCAGTACTGCGGCCCAAAGGTGACAGAATACCAGCAGGAAAAAGCTCTTCTGACAGCTCCAAACTGCCAGGAGACACCTGCTGGTGGACCTCAGTACTGCACGATGCTCGATATTACCAGCGGAGGGGACTTTTCCTGACAGTACCCCCCCCCTCGAAGGAGCGACCTCTGGACGCTCCAACTAGCCATTGCTGGGGAAAGTCCATGGTGTCCAGCCGGGCAGCGGGCACCTCAAGCTGAGCAGGGGGCAGTGGCACATCAGGCTGGGTAGCAGACAGGAATACATCAGGTTGGGCAACGGACAGGAACACATCAGGCTGGGCAGCGTGCAGGAACACACCAAGCTGGGCAGCAGACAGGAACACACCAAGATGGGCAGCGGACAGGAACACACCAGGCTGGGCAGCGGACAGGAACACACCAGGCTGGGCAGCGGACAGGAACACTTCAAGCTGGGCAGCAGGCACGGGCACTTCAAGCTGTGCAGCAGGCACTTCAAGCTGGGCAGCAGGCACATCAAGCGGGGCAGCAGGCACGGGCACTTCAAGCTGGGCAGCAGGCACATCAGGCCGGGCAGCAGGCACATCAAGCAGAGAAGAGGCAACAGTAGCTGTGGGAAGTTCCTGTGGGTTTGTAGGCAGCTGAAAAGAGGCAGGTGGGTTGAATGCAGGATAGGTACAGGGAGCAGAGACCGGATATGAGTATTTGGTTGGGAGCAGCGTATACTGAGCTGCAACTGAGGTTGACATGGGTGATGGGATAACATACATTTGGGTAGGCTGGTGTTTGGTGGCAGAGGTGGCTTGTTTGGCTGGAGCTGATTGCACCATGTCAGACCATGCTGAAAGTATAGGTTGTACAAACTGTGCTTTTAAATCTCCCTGTCTAACAAAAGACTGAGCAGACACAATGCACTCAGCAATCACCTGTGGGGAAGCTGAGTAGTACTCACAAAAATCGGCAGGATCATCTTGAAAAAGCCACACTAGGGATACAACCTGATTCATATCAAAAGGAGGAGTGAAATCATAACGGCCCTCTGGAATACAGGGCAGGGCCAGGTCAGTACAGATCTTGATCAAAGGCTGCACCTCCCCAAACAATATATAACCCTGATCGACCAGGGAGTGAGCCAAACGTATAGTTGCAAACAACTGTTCACTAGACCATCCTTTCAGAGCCTGGCGGCAATAATCACCACTTTCAGATGCCAGCAGAGAAAAATAAATAACCTCATCGGCATTCACGTTTGTAACCAAACTGAATCAAAATGGTTCCCCTGTGCAGCCACTTCCGGTCAGGGATAGCCCTGGTATTCTTTCATATACCAGATAAGACCAGAACTGTGTGGACTGCAACAGAGTGAACTAGACATAAGTAGGTGAAAGTAAGTTTATTAAGGTAAATGCATATACTTGTGAACACACCACCAATACAAACAGAGTGAATAAACCAAACAGCCAAACAGTGATAATAACCCCACCAGCATATGTAGCAAGGGAGTACCAGAATCGTAGTCAAGCCAGGCTGGGGTCATAAACAGGAGATCAGCAGCTGGGAAGGGAAACAAACAGGACAAGGAGAGGTATGATGGGTCACAGGAGGAATGGGTCAGGTACAAGGCTCAGGGTCCAGGGTTCAGGTAACAGACAGGGAACAGGATCAACAGGTTCCAGGAATCAGGAATCAGGTTTCAGGTTTCAGGTTTCAGGATCAGAGTAACAGGATGCAGGTCAGGGCTCAAGGACAATACCAGGGCAAGATGAGTGTGTACTTTCCAGGTATTTATACTGCAGCTGCTAATTAAGGTCAGGTGACACCTGTCTGCAGAGGGGAATACCTGCTCCATACTGCCAGGATTCCTCCGCTGGTGGATGCCAGTACTGTGGCCCAAAGTTGACAGAATACCAGCAGGAAAAAGCTCTTCTGACAGCTCCAAACTGCCAGGAGACACCTGCTGGTGGACCTCAGTACTGCACGCCAAATGATCGATATTACCTGCGGAGGGGACCTTTCCTGACAGGTTGACATCAGAAAAATAATAGAGGGGAAATCTTCCAATGGGGACACTAGCTCTGGTAACCCCAGTGGCATCCCAGGATTCCCTCACTTGTGAGGGATTTCCTTTCACTTCCTGTTTTGGCTGTGTGACAGGAACTGAAGGGAAATCTCCCTTATATTTATATAATGTATGGCCAGCCTTAGTGACACCCTATCACCAGGGAAGAAGGTGATCATAAATCTACCCAATGTGGACAAAGATAGCAATAAAAACCTGCCATTGGTTCTAACCCTTCTGTACGTAATTCAAAACCAAAAAGTTGGTCTGTAATAAAGAAAAATATATAATTTTACTAGGCTTTTACTTACATTCAATATCATAAAATTGTACAAAAGATACCTTAAAACATGAATGGTACAATATATATATATATATATATATATATATATATATATATATATATATATTATACTCTCCTTAAAATTCCATATTTCAAAGCATCAAATGGAACCCTGGGTATACGTGGTGGTTATTCTCCACTCACTCCACTCATCAATTAGTTTATAACCACATCGCCCAGGAAGTGATTGGATATCTATATATCCCATCCAATCAGCATTAGGGCTGTCACCTAATATATACAAATTTAATAAATGAATGGATAACCGCCAGTTGGACTGAGATATCCATACTTATACATTTATTTGTATTTGTATTTTAGCAGGTGTGAAAAAATACAGAACGCTGTAAATTAGGAATGCTTTCAGAAATGTTGTTAATAGTTTATTTTTATCAATTAAAATGGAAAGTAAATGAACAGAAGAGAAATCCAAATCAAATCATTATTTGGTGGGACCACCCTTTGACATCAATTTTTCTAGGTACATTTGCACACAGTTTTTGAAGGAACTAGGCAGGTAGGTTGTTCCAAAATCTTGGAGAACTAACCACATATCTTCTGTGGATGTAGGCTGCCTCAAATCCTTCTGTCTCTTCATGTAATCCCAAACAGACTCTATGATTTTGAGATCAGGGCTCTGTTGAGGCCAAACCGTCACTTTCAAACACTTCATGTTCTTCTTTACGCTGAAGATCATTCTGATATTATCATATCAGATACTATCATATAGTTCCTAATGATAGTGGCTGTATGTTTGGGGTCATTGGCTTGCTGCAGAATACATTTGGGGCCAATCACATGCCTTCCTGATAGTATGGCATGATGGATAACTATCTGCCTGTATTTCTCAGCATTGAGGACGCCATTGATCCTGAGCAAATCTCCAACTCCATTTGAAGAAATGAAGGCCCACACTTGCAGGGAACCTCCACCATGCTTCACTGTTGCCTGCAGACACTTATTATTGTACCACTCTCCAGAACAAACTCCCTCCTGCTACAGCCAAATATTTCAGATTTGGAATCCTTATTCCAGAGCACCTGCTGCCATTTTTCTGCACCCCAGGTCCTATGTGATTGTGCATAGTTGAGTCACTTAGCCTTGTTTTCACATTAGAGGTATGACTTTTTGGACACAATTCTTCCATGAAGACCATTTTGGCCCGACTTTTCTGGACCATAGATGGGTGTACCTAGGTCACACTGGTTTCTGCCAGTTCTGTGCTGAAGGCACTGCTGGAAATCTTCCAGTGTCGAAGGGAAGTAAGCATGATGTGTCTTTCATTTGCTGCATTATGGTTCCTTGGCTGACCACTGTGTCTTTAGTCCTCAACTTTGCCCAGTTCTTTGTGCTTCTTCAAACGAGCTTAAATAGCACATCTTGAAACCCCAGTCTTCTTTGAAATCTTTTGCCTGGGAGAGATCTTTCTGATGCTGTATAACTACCAACTCTGTCTGGTTGCTCTGCTCAATCTTGCCACCATTGTTCATCATACCCCACTTAAATTGTTTGCTCTTGGACTCCGCCCAGACCCATTGTGTGCGAGATGCAAGGGAGCTAATGGGACCTGATACATCTACTTTGGCGGTGCCAAAAGTTGCACCGCTTTTGGACTGGCATAGTAAATACCACCAACAATACTTTTCAAGTAACCATCTCTCTTGACCCTAGGCCATGCTTCTTGGGTATACCGAATGAGGTTATAATGGATAAATATGTCAGAGAGGCAATGTCCAGAGCACTGTTCCAAGCTTGAAAGCTGATCTTGCAACATTGGATCTCTCAAACCTTTCCAACTTTAGAGATGTGGTTAGCCAATATGGGATTAAATGTTGAGATATGAGCACTTGATATATCAGCATAGAGGCAGCCCGACCCGGTTCAATAAGATCTGGGGTTGCTGGCTAGCTACCCCTGGCTTGGCTTCATTAGACCTAATTCTTTATAGGCTATTGACTTAACATGGGAACTCAGTGTGTCCTCACCCTTGGAGTGAGTTTAATTTAAAGTACTGGGGAAGAGATATGATGAGAATGTCTTCCTAAACCATATCTAGGGATGCATACACTGTGAGATATAATGACCAATGACATATTAGGTTCAATCTGTTTTATAAACCTGCTTTGACTATGTACAAGAACATTATTCTACTTGGTATTCTGTGAAGGTATTGTATAAATGTAATACTTCGGAATGTGCATTGTTTATTGTACTGTTAAAAGTTGTTAATAAACTTTTTTCTGATTTAGAAAAAAAAATCATTCTTCTTTAATCCTTCAACAGTAAAGTGAAATATGATTAAAGTGGTGTTCCGGCTGAAATTATACTTTTTAAATAAAAATACCCCTATAATACACAAGCTTAATGTATTCTAGTAAAGTTAGTCTGTAAACTAAGGTCTGTTTTG
Organism: Aquarana catesbeiana; assembly: GCF_042186555.1. Lineage (NCBI taxonomy): Eukaryota > Metazoa > Chordata > Amphibia > Anura > Ranidae > Aquarana > Aquarana catesbeiana. Next base: position 307,232,112 of record NC_133327.1, on the reverse strand, counting down.
TTAGTTTATAGCAGTAGTTTGTTATTTTATAAACTTACAGCAGGCCGTGGCCATCTTAAGTGTGGGCATCTGAAGCCAGACTGTATTTCTTCTTGAATCTCATCCTTGCAGATCTCGTACATGCTCAGCACAGCACAAGCAGTGTAATAGGTTTCAGGTCAGGTTTCCATAGCAACGGCAGTGTCAGAGGAAGTTGCCGCCCCTTCCCAGAAGGCATTGCAAACAGGAAATGATGCGATGGGCCACGGCCAGGGAGGAGGAAGTGAAAAATGAATACAGCAGATATACAGTAGGTGCTGAGAAAAAAAAAAAATATCCAATTTGTTTACAGTGCACAGTTTAGTGAGGGATGCTGAAGAGTTGTAAAAGTGGGTGGAACTCCACTTTAATTGCAATGAGGATTAGAGCATTGGTTTACTTGGGTCAAAGTTCAGAATAATATCAAATAAGCAGGTACTCTTGAGAAGACTTATGAGCGGCAGAATATTCCTTGCAAGGTCTTTGCTTGGGGGCATATTTCCATTTTTTACTGGTCATAAGCACATACTTGTCATCTGCTGCTAAGTAGGAAGTCAGATACTTTGTGCAGACCTTTTAGAAACCTCTACTAGGTATAAGAAGTGAGCTTACATGAAACATTATGTGACCTCACAGCATTTCTTGAATTGGTCTTCCACTATATGACCTTGCGCTCATCAATTTCACTGTGTGCCACAAAACTAAGTATGAGTTTCTAGAGGAAGTTGTGAGAACAGGGATATTGTAAGGAACTGGTGGCTTCCATATATGTCACATGGAAGACCTATAGTCTTCCATTTACCAGGCCACGCCCATGTGCTCCTTCTTCCAAAACAAGTCAGCAATGACAGCTCTCATTTCTTTTTAACACACTTCTTTTTAGGGTATCTACATTCTCGATGAAGTAGTAAAGCAGATACCTTTGGGCATCAGCCTTGTCAGTCTTGGGAGAGGGTAGTGTTAAACCAACAGATTTAAATTGGACTTGACTGCTTTATTAACAGTTACAGCAAATGTTTGTTTTCCTTTTGGGATAAATGTTTTGCATAAATGAAAAAAGCTGCCCATTGTAAGCACCCCTGTCAGGGTTAAATGGTTTGCCTCAACCCTCTATCTGCTACTCTGGCTGGACAGCTTGGTCCGTTAAAGGAGGTGGGAAAAAAAAACAGACTTACTGGCTGCATCACCATCACCATGCTAATCATGTAACACATTGGTGAGAGCAGACTGTGGAGAAAATAAACTGGGAAATTTATAAAATCCTTAACAACACATTTCTGGCAGTAGTTCCCTTTAAAATGACCTTCTCCTAATTCAGGTAAGCATTTGCGCCAGTTTCGGTAACATTGTTGCTATGTAAGTATGTTCTGATGTAGAATGCAGCAAACTACATGACAATGCATCTGGCAGACACAAGCCCCAGGGCACTGTGCGTTGTTTAATGCATACATTTTTCATTCTGACTAGATTGGCAATGCACCTCCACTAAAAAATATACTTGCACAATTTTTGTGAACTATAGCGCAGATATGTTGTACTCTAAATGGCACTGCAGCGCAATGCACATATAAAATTTACATTTTACCACACGTTACCACTATACATACGTATGTGAATTGACCTTTAAAGAGTGGGGAGAGAGACCGAAACATCTTGATTCTAAAGGACTTGAAATTGGAACATACCACTCATATATAAAACATGTCTGTTTTTAGATTGAAGTGTATGAGGCAGAAATAAGGTGCACTGTGGATTAAGATAGGGCACTAAGGTAGCTGAGAAGAAAAAAAATAACACATTTATAGAAAAAGGAAGTTATATCCCTTGCCATGGCTAATTCTTTTACAAATCATCTTTTTAAAAAGTATCTTGATCAGCAGGATTAGCAGAAATTACAGCAATGGCAGAACTGAAAGAGGGAAAGGCACGCACAGACTGATATTTATAACTCCATTTCATTCCATTTTTCTAATCAGGAGTCACCTTGTAATGTGCGATTTCAGCAATAACAAAATCACAGGGCTTGTGTCACTAACAGAGAATATTACAAGGTGCGAATATATGGCAAGTTTTCACATGTGCTTCTTGCATTTCATATTTCAACGTTCCATTATTTTTAAATCTTTTAGCTGTTTTATTCTCAGTACAGAATATATCTAGTTTTTTTTTTTGTTCTGTTTTTATTTTTTTATATTCAGTTTAAGTTATGTTACTTATACCTTGTATATAAGGTATTTCAAAGTTGTGTCAAAGTGTTACTTTACACTGAATTTGTATTGTGTGAACCTGAGATTCTACAGGAAGGGTGGAAGCTTTCACTAATCACAACCCCTACTCTTTCGCAGAACTGAAGCTATAATTGTTTTTTTTTTTTTTTTTTACATACAAAATTAATTTTAAAAGCACAATAGTAAATGAACAAACAAACAAATAAAAAAATGTGCAGCTCTTACCTCCTTATGTGCCTAATGCCTTAATTTAGTAAACTGATAAAACTCATTAATTCCTATAACAAAAATCTTAATAAAAATGAAATGATAATGTTCAAACTAATATATAACTAGTGACCCAGTATAAACTATGAATGTTGCAAATCATATTTCACAAAACAATCAATTATATCTACAACATGAGTTTAGTGGCTTCATAATAGAGAAAGTATATAGTGACTCCTCCAAAAAAATTAATTGTGAGAAAATAGTTTAAAAAAAAGAAAAAAAAAGTGTGCACACTTTATATGAGACTTATATCCCCAATAAACAAGCATTCCAGGAGTGAAAAGAACTCCTCTTCCACAGAGACCATTACCGTTCAGAATCAGAATTGTAATATAGCTGTGTGCCTACCCTCCTGTGTGGATCTAAATTACAGGAGGTCCACAATAGCCTACTGCAGGGTTTCTGGGATCATATTCAAGGCATAACCCATGGGTATAATTCTATTCTGACCAATCACTATAAACACCACCTCCTTTTTACTTCAATGCCTCCAGGTAAGGGAATTAAGTTTACCTCCCGCATTCAGACACAGTTCTAACTTTTCAATCTATCATCATCTGGTTGTAACATTTGTGCCATGTAGTCCCCCAAAGTCCACTTCTCTGCAAGCATGTCATGCTTCCTTATATTATTACCAAATTTGCATATGATTTTAGCTTTCAGGGCACACAGTATGCGGCGATGCATACTAGCACATTATGGCATAAACCTGCAGGAAACCCAGTCGTTTTTTTGTTTTTTTTTAATCTGGTTTACTACCGCTTTAACTCTGAGGCCATTGTGGGAATACAGTTTAAAAATGTGTCTTATTCTACAAAAAATATAGATTATAATTAAAAATAGTGATGCTTAAAGTTGAACTACTGTCAGAAAATTAAGCACTGCCAGATCACTTCAGGCTGGCCCCTTTTGCAGGTATAGCTATGTAAAATATTAAAAGTAAGTGTCTATACTGTTTAAAAACCAATAATATAATGTCTCACCCTGCTCTGCACATGCTCAGTTGCTCTTTTTAGGCACTTTGCCAAATATGTATATGCCGATCTGCAGACAGCCTAAAGATTCACTGTTTTTCAGGCAATTGTCTTTCTGCTAAAAGCAACCAGAGTGGCAGATTAGCTGCTGGATCACTTTTAGAAGCAGTTTCCCCCCCTCCTGCTGCTTTCCGTTGTTTCTCAGGTTTACCCGTCTCACTAGTAGACACCAGTGCAGTGCCCACCAAATGCAGCTTATCAGTGCCCATCAAATGCAGCCTCATCAGTCCCCACCAAATACAGCCTATCAGTGCCCACTAAATGCAGTCTTATCAGTGCCCGCCAAATGCAGCTTATCATTGCACACCAAATGCAGCCTACCAGTGCAGTGCCCACCAAATTCAGCTTATCAGTGCCTGCCAAATGCAGCTTATCAGTGCCCGCCAAATGCAGATTATCAGTGCCTGCCAAATGCAGTCTACTAGTGCCCATCAAATGCAGCCTACCAATGCCTATCAAATGCAGCCTACCAGTGCAGTGCCCACCAAATGCATCCTTTTGGTGTCCACCAAATGCAGCTTATCAGTGCCCACCAAATGCAGCCTACCAGTGCCCATCAAATGCAGTCTCATCAGTGCCCACTAAATGCAGTTTATCAGTGCCCACCAAATGCAGCCTTATCAGTGCCCGCCAAATGCAGCCTACCAGTGCAGTGCCCACCAAATGCAGATTATCAGTGCCTGTCAAATGCAGCATACCAGTGGAGTGCCCACTAAATGCAGCTTATCAGTGCCCACCAAATGCAGCATATCAGTGCCCCTCAAATGCAGCTTATCAGTGCCCACCAAATGCAGCATATCAGTGCCCACCAAATGCAGCATATCAGTGCCCATCCAATGCAGCTTATCAGTGCCCACCAAATGCAGCTTATCAGTACCCGCCAAATGAAGCTTATCATTGCCCACCAAATGCAGCTTATCAGTGCCCACCAAATGGAGCTAATCAGTGCCCACCAAATGCAGCTTATCAGTGCCCACCAAATGCAGCTTATCAGTACCCGCCAAATGCAGTGCAGTGTATAAAATTGGCAGCGCTTCTTGTTAAAATCAAATAACAGGAAAATGTGCTTCAGTCCTAAATGTGTCATATCAATGAAATAAGTTCATATATAAAAAACAGTTCATATAACAGAGACAGTTCCTCAATGGATTTCAATCGATAATCAAGAAGGATAAGAATCAAAAGGACCAGAAGAACCACCACCAGACACACCACCACTTGCTGCCTCTTACCGGATAATATTGACCCCCTATTACAGAGGTTCAAAAATCGCTTAATGTTTCCACAAGCAGATTTCCAGTGTGGCTCCCTTAATCTGTGAGATCCACAAATGTGGTTCACTCCCCAGCCCGCCCCTCTTAATCATCAGTACCAACCAAATACAGCCTACCAGTGCCTGGATCAGGATCTCCCGCTGTGTCACAAAGCTTGTATTTAAATTGGCCGTCGGCAGCCGCTGTGGCAAGGGCCTCCTATGATACACGTCACACTGATTCAATTGGATCAGTGTTCTGTCTATCACAGAGCACCTGTCTAGGAGACGGGACTTTGTTAGCGCCGCCAAACAATTCAGAACAGAGCTCTGTGACACAGCGGCAGATCGCCGCTGTGTTACACACAAGGAGAGGAGGAGAAGGAGAGGAGGAGAAGGAGAGGAGGAGGAGAGGAGGCGGAGGAAGGGGAGGGTTGCACAGCACGCCCAGGATCAGGTCCAGGAATGTTGTTCCTGCAGGACTCAAGCTCTGCTTATTGTGGCACTGGCTCTGAGTGGTGTACCCCCTGTCCTTGGTGTGCGAACCACTGGTCTAGGAGACTGTAAGCGACGGCATGCCCTCACTTCGGTTTTTGGCAGATGTAAACGCTGACTTTTTTTGGAGGGGGAAAGCATCAGATCAATTAGTTTTTTTCTGATCTGATGATTTCAAGAGAACAGGAGAGATCCGGGGTCTTATAGACCCCAGATGTCTACATAAAGAGAACTTATCATGCTCGATTATCACAAGGGATGCTTACATTTCTTGCAATAGCAATAAAAGTGAAAAAAAAAAAAACATTTTTTAAAGGGACACTGTAAAAATAAAAATTTTTTAATAACATAATAAAAACATTTTTACGTGCCCTGTCCCCCCATGCTCACGTTCAGAGGCGAACACATACAAAGGTCATGCACGCATATGTAAACAGTGTTTGTACCACACATGTGAGGTATCGCTGCAAACGTTATAGCAAGAGCAAAAATTCTAGCTCTAGACCTCCTTTGTAACTTTAAAGTGTCACCTATGGAGATTTTTGAATATTGTAGTTTGTCGCCATTCCACGAGTGTGCGCAATTTAAAAGCATGACATGTTAGGTATCTATTTATTCAGTGTAACATCAACTTTATATCTTACCAAAAAATTGGGCTATATATCGTGTTTTTTTGCAATAAAATCCATTAAAGTATATTTTTTCCAAAAATGTTGCGAAAAACAGCTGCACAAATCCCATGTGACATAAACAATTGCAATGATCAAGATTTTGTTCTCTAGGGTCTCTGCTAAAAAAATATATAATGTTTTGGGGGTTCTTTTCTAAAAAAAAAAAAATACATACTGTTTTTACTTGTTAACAAAAAGTGTCTGAAAAAGCCTGGTCTTAAAGTGGTTAAAGCACCCACTAATTTTGGTAGCAAAATTATTAATGTGGAATATATGTTTCTTGCTAGAGAAAATCATTACTTATGAAGTTGCTATGGGTAAAGTTCCGCTTTAAATGTGCCAACCCATACTGTAAAATGCTCTATTCTACAATTGCATAGAACATAGATTTATAGGTATTCATCTTTGGATATGTCCAGGAGGATAAATGTCACCTTTACAGTATAGGATAGAAAAGGCAGTAATGTAGTCAAGTATAAAAAATTGACATGAACAATGCAGTCTTTCATGTTTTTGTTCTTTTCCTTGCATGCTTACTGTGAAAAGGTCTCCTTTACAGGCCTACATGCCCAGTGGGTATTTGGAGATAATTCTACCAAAAATCTTGAATGAGTGGCAGTCTGTGTTGGAAACTCTTGAGAGCAGGTCTATGACCTGCACTTGGTACTGGAGTTCTAAAGCTGAAATGGTAGCTGGAAATGATACTAGGAGATCCTCTATGACTTTGGGTATGCTAGCTCTGTAAGGGAGTGTAGCCAGTGCTTAGCATCACACAGACAGGCTGTGGTACCTCAAAGAATGTACAAAGAGTCTGGTTGTTTAGCAGAATCACCACTCATCCCAGATTTGTGGCTGGGAGTTGAGCAGATATGTCTCATCACGCCTTTGGAAACCTAGCCAGTAGCAACTTCTGGTCATAATAGCTTGTAGGCAGGTTGCCTTCTGTATGTGTAGTTATAACCCAGCTGCCCAGGTCAGGGTGGAAGGGGTATTGTTTTTGCTGCCTTTCCCAAGCAGATTTGTGGGCTTTCGCTGGGGTCCAGGCTCCCTTTCGTGTCCTAAGGGGGCTCCAGGGAACTCTTGGGGAAATGTATGGGGAAATTAAACTAAACGTTTGCTGGGGTCTTTGGCCTGCTCTGGTATGCTCATTTGCTGGAAATCCCTGGAACACGGCCTTCTCTGTTAGAGCACCGCTAAGTTTGGACTTTCCTCTAAGAGAATTCACCTTTGCAGGTAACCTGGAGCAACCACAGTTAGGTTCAGTCAGGAACGGAATGTTATTACATGTTGCCAAATTTACAGTAAACATTGATTCACCTGCTCAGAGCCTGGTCTGAAGTTATACAAAGGGGTTCATGTGAGGTCTAGGCATACCATTAAAGAACTTGGGTCTGCGGTCACAATAAGGGCAATAAGTGTAACATCGCTACAGCAAAGGTTCATGAGTAACTACAAGGAGAAATGGCAACCAGTCATTGGTGTGGTACCTGATAGATGACAGGTTCTCCAGGTAGTGTGGGGGTTGGGACTTGGACTCCCTCCATAGCTCCATCATCTCTGTCGGTCACTGGGAGTGAACTAGAGTTATGGAGATCTAGACCTAGTCACTTGGTACGAAAAGAGAAGAGTTCAATGAGAACATGTATGAGGTCCATGCTGTGTGCTCAGGGGAACCCCATTCTGTTGCTGGGAGTGAGGTGGCAGAGATATGCTGACAGGTGGGGTGGGCAGTGGCTCAGCCTGTCCCTCCAAATGCAAATCTTCTGTATTGAGCCAGTTACTTACCCAGATCAGCGAAGGCTTTCTAGATCCTCTCTTGCTTTACAATGTGTAAGCAGAGAGGCTGCAGCAGTGTTGAAAATGGTTCTCATGTAACATAGACTACTCAGTTTTGATATCACCTTAGGCCACAAGCAGCTAGCCTTTCATATCCGATTAAGATAGACTGTAAAAACTAGATACCGAAATACCGAATAACAATGATAGATGACCTGTCTTGGCTAAAAAACTAAATAGAAATCATGTATCCCCACTATGAAGTAGTCTAGTCACTTTGACATTCCTTATCATTTTCTAATTGCAGTCACCTTTCATGTGTTAAGAATTTATCTTGAAGAATGATGAGCTGGTAGGAATGATCTGTCATATAGAAAATATCTGCTCCAGCATTTTTGTACCATTACACAACTAGTGGAAATATTTTAGAAAAATCACAACAGCAACTTTTGTCAAACACAATAAATTACACTTGTCGGAAAGAAATCTAGATTGAAGGATACAAAATATTTTTCTGTGTTAGACTTGCTAGGTCATAACGCACAAGGAAAGTTATTAATATTACATGACAACACAAGACAAATGACTACTGCCTCTGGGAACATCATTTTGCTTGTCTGCCTTTTTCTGACAAGTGTTTACTCCTGTCTGTTTTTCACAGAATTACACATACATGTAACACATATAGCTAGTAAAGCTTCTATTTTCGGTTTGTTATATTTAGAAACATCCATGTGGGGTATGCAATAAATAACTCATTGATTAGATTTAGGTTATTGGAATATAAAACTTTTATAATGAGGCTCTTTTGCTTTGATGGTAATAAGTAGAAAAAGTGGTTCCCCTTCCATACCGGACCTATTCTGGCACTCCTCTCCTCCTAAATATCATCATTTTCTTGCTAGAAAATTACTCAGAACCCCCTAATATTATATATGTTTTTTTAGCAGACACCCTAGGGAATAAAATGGCGGTCGTTGCAACTTTTATCTTACATGGTATTTGCGCAACAATTTTTCAAATAATCTTTTGTAAAAAAAAAACTGTTTCATGAATTAAAAAATAACAAAACAGTAAAATTATCCCAATGTTTTTGTATAATGTGAAAGATGATGGTACGCCAAGTAAATAGATACCTAACATGTTACACTTTAAAATTGTGCACACTCATGGAATGGCTTTAAATTTTAAATTTACAGGTTACCAGTTTAGAGTTACAGAGGAGGTCTAGTGCTGGAATTGTTGCTTGCGCACGCGGCGATACCTCACGCGATTACCTCACATGTGTGGTTTGAATGGCATTTACATATGTGGACGGGACTTACATGTGCATTCTCTTCTGAGCGTGAGCTACTGGGGACAGGGGCGTTATTAAAAAAAAATGTAAACCTCCCTTGTAATAGGAATGGTGCGTGACAGGTCCTCTTTATGGACGAGATGCAGGGTCAATAAGACTCCACATCTCTCCTCCATCCTGGAAAGCATGAGATAAAAAAAAAAAATTCACGATCTCATGCTTACCAGCCGCAATCGCGGCTTTCTTTACACTCTCGGCCTGGACGTGACTTCATGACGCCGAGCCCGGGCCTCTGACGGTCATAGAGTGACTGGTGACCATATGGACTCTATGGTCGTCATCCAGCGGCGGGTCCCCGATGGCACAGGAGAGCCTGGAGAAGCACCGGATGGTGGCGGGAGGGGGTTGTCCCATTATCATTTACCATTTTGATAATGACTCTGATATATTTTATGTAAGTTCTTGTTTATTTTATTAAATGCTTCTTTTTATTAAATTTTGTTGTGGACTGTGTCTTTCGGTTGGTGGTCTTTTCTTTTTTGGTGGGATGACAGGTGTCATTCATTTTTATAAACATAGGTCACTGGATGATGAGGATGGATGAACATAATAGGACTTTTTATTAACCACTTGACGACCGCCTCATGCCAATGTACGTTGGCAAGGTGGCACGGACAGGCAGAATCACGTACATACATGTGATCTGCCTTCCGCGGGCGGGGGGTCCGAGCGGACCCCCCCCCGGTGCCCGAGGCGGTCGCCATTTGTTCCCGGGCGATCAGAGGTGAGGGGGAGGCCATCTATTTGTGGCCACCCCCTCCCGATCGCTCCCGGCGAATGAAAATGCTTCCTCTCCCTCTGTAATGTAAATAGAGGGAGAGGAAGTGATGTCATCCCTCCTCGAGCCGGTCTTTTCGATCCGGCGCGGAGGAGAGAAGACATCCAAGTAAGTGCACCAACACTACACTTCCAGTAGAACACGCCAGGCACACTTTACACCCCCCATCACCCCCCGATCACCCCCCTGTACCCCCTGTCACACTGACACCAATAGCAGTTTTTTTTTTTTGCATTGGTGTCAGTTTGTGACAGTTATAAGTGTTAGGGCAGTTAGGTTAGCCCCCTTTAGGTCTAGGGTACCCCCTCTTAGGTCCAGGGTACCCCCTAACCCCCTCTAATAAAGGTTAACCCCTTGATCACCCCCCATCGCCAGTGTCACTAAGCGATCGTTTTTCTGATCGCTGTATTAGTGACACAGGTGACGCTAGTTAGGGAGGTAAGTATATAGGTTCGCTGTCAGTGTTTTATAGCGACAGGGACCCCCATATACTACATACTAAAGGTTTTAACCCCCTGATTGCCCCCTAGTTAACCCTTTCACCAGTGATCACCAAATAACTATTACGGGTGACGCTGGTTAGTTAGTTTGTTTTTTATAGTTTTAGGGCACCCGCCATTTATTACCTTATAAAGGTTTAACCCCCTAATTGCCCGGCGGTGATATAAGTTAAGTTTTTAGGGTCAGATAAGGTCTGCGTCGCCCCTGGCAGCGCCAGGTTAGCGCCAGTACCGCTAAAACCCACGCACGCAGCATACACCTCCCTTAGTGCTATAGTATCTGAGCGGATCGATATCTGATCCGATCAGATCTATACTAGCGTCCCCAGCAGTTTAGGGTTCCCATAAACACAGTGTTAGCGGGATCAGCCCAGATACCTGCTAGCGCCTGCATTTGGCCCTCGGCCCAGCCCTGCCCAGCCCACCCAAGTGCAGTATCGATCGATCACTGACACTTACAAAACACTAAGCACACATAACTGCAGCGTTCGCAGAGTCAGGCCTGATCCCTGCGATCGCTTACAGTTTTTTGGTAGCGTTTTGATACAGTCGTTAACAGTCAGGAGCTTTTTTGCCTGTGAGTCTCACTAGTGTACCCCTAAATTTAGAGCCCAAAATGGCAAATCGAAGGTACACTAGTGAAGAGGCCTACACGTTTCTGAGCATGACAGATAGTGAAGAGGAAGTCACTCATCTGTCAGATTCAGGCTCAGAATATGATCCTGTAGAGGACAGCGGCTCCATGACAGATAGCTCTGACGACGGAGTTGTGGTCCCTGCCAAGGTCAGGCGTACCAGATCCCAATCTTCTTCTTCTGTCCTTGAAGTGCAAGAACCGCAGGGCTCTCGTATGGAGCAGAGAAGTACTAGCGCCGCTATTCCATCTGGTGAACTGGCAAGCACCAGCGGCCTAGTACACCCTGGTCATATATCCAGCACTGCAGTATCACGTGGTGACGTGGCGAGACCCATAAGTGCAGTTCAAGCTGGTGAGGTGGCAAGCACAAGTAGTGTCCCGCTGTCACCAAGAAGACAAAGACAGGCCCGTCGTGCCCATAGTGCCCTTCCTGCTGCATTCCCCAATCCAAATTGGGAACCCACCACTTCTGCAGCACCTGTACTTCCCCCATTCACTGGCCAACCCGGAATTCAGGTGGAAACAGTTGATTTTACGCCACTGGATTTTTATTCGCTGTTTTTCACCGAAGATCTCTATAGATCTATTGTGGACCAAAGCAATTTCTATGCTGGTCAACACATCGCCACTAATCCCCAGTCCTCCCTTGCCAGAGATTGGAGACCAATTACGGTCTCCGAATTTAAGATCTTTCTGGGCCTTTCCCTCAACATGGGCATGAATAAAAAGGGTAAGTTGCGGTCATATTGGTCCACTGACCCAATTTACCATATGCCCGTGTTCTCTGCTTCCATGGCCAGGGCACGATACGAGCAGATTTTGCGGTTCATGCACTTCAATGACAATGAACTCTGTCGTCTTCGTGGAGACCCTGGATACGATCGGCTCTACAAAATTCGGCCCCTCGTAAACCACTTCAACCAACGTTTTGCAGACTTGTTTACTCCCCATCAAGTTGTCTGCATTGATGAGTCCCTGATTAAGTTTTCTGGCCGCTTGTCATTCAAACAGTACCTTCCCAGCAAGCGTGCCAGATACGGGGCCAAGATATATGAGCTCTGTGACAGGGCCACAGGCTATACATGTAGTTTTATGGTTTACGAGGGCAAAGATAGTCACGTAGAGCCGACAAACTGCCCTGACTACATAGGAAGCGCTGGCAAGGTAGTGTGGGACTTGGTGTCACCCTTATTCGGAAAGGGGTACCACTTGTACGTGGACAATTATTACACGAGCGTGCCACTTTTTAGTCACTTGTTTGATCAGCAGATTGGAGCATGTGGCACCGTGCGACCTAATCGCCGGGGCTTTCCCCAGCGGCTTGTAGATTCCTGTCTTAGGCTGGGAGAGAGAGCCTGCTTGAAGTGTAATAACTTGCTCGCTATGAAGTGGAGGGATAAGAAAAATGTTTTTGTTCTCACCTCCCTTCATGCAGACACGACGGCCCAAATTACTACGGCGACTGGTGTTGTGGAGAAACCCCTCTGTGTCCACGAATATAACCAAAATATGGGAGGGGTGGACCTCAACGACCAGTTGTTGGCGCCGTACCTAGTTGCCCGTAAGGCCAGACACTGGTACAAAAAAGTGTCTGTTTATTTATTTCAATTGGCTTTGCTGAACGCTCATGTGCTATACAGAGCTTCAGGACGGACTGGATCCTTCCTTAAACTCCAGGAAGAGATCGTCAGAGCCCTTCTGTATCCAGACGGTGCTCCACCTCACCATCCCCAACCAAATGCAGTAGACCGGCTGCATGAGAGGCATTTTCCTTATGCCCTCCCGAGTACCCCTACCCAACGAGCCCCCCAAAAAAGATGTCGTGTCTGTAGCAAGCGCGGATTTAGGCGTGACACCCGGTGTTATTGTCCCTCCTGTGCTGGCAATCCTGGTCTTTGCATGGGTGAATGTTTTGAACGCTACCATACACTAGTTGAGTATTAGCGTAGGGTACAGCACTGCACAGACTAGGACACACTTTCACAGGGTCTCCCAAGATGCCATCGCATTTTGAGAGACCCAAACCTGGTACCAGTTACAAAATTAAAAGTTACTAAAAAAAGTGTAAAAAAAAAAAATAATAATAAAAACACAAAAAAAATATAAAATAAAAATACCAAAAATAGTTGTCGTTTTATTGTTCTCTCTCTCTCTATTCTCTCTCTATTGTTCTGCTCTTTTTTACTGTATTCTATTCTGCAATGTTTTATTGTTATTATGTTTTACCATGTTTGCTTTTCAGATATGCAATTTTTTTATACTTTTCTGTTTACTGTGTTTTGTTGGTAACCATTTTATTGTTTTCAGGTACGCCATTCAGCTGCAGAGCGGATTTATTTATCTTGACAGCAACAGCGTTTGCTCCCACGATATATAAAGCCGTGACTCCAGCGCTGTCGGAGGTGATTTCACCACCACAGTTACATACTTCAGCATATATGCCGAAGCGTGGGGGCAGCAGTGGATGGAGGAGCGATTTGCTCCTGCCTTTTGCGGGAGGATGCCCCCATGCTTCGGCATATATATATTTTAGGTAGGCACAGGTTGCGTTAAATGTTTTATTTTTTACTATGTTTTTTTTTGTATTTGCTTAGCAGGTATGGTAAGTATTACTGTTATACTGTAATGTTACTTTGTTTTTTTGTTAACCATCATTTGCTTAGCAGGTACGCCATTCAGTTGCAGCGCGGATTTATTTATCTTGACAGCAACATCGTTTGCTCCCACGATATATAAAGCCGTGACTCCAGCGCTGTCGGAGGGGATTTCACCACCACAGTTACATACTTCAGCATATATGCTGAAGCGTGGGGGCAGCAGTGGGTGGAGGAGCGATTTTCTCCTGCCTTTTGCGGGAGGATGCCCTCATGCTTCGGCATATATAAATGGTGCATGTATGCCCATCATTAGAAGTGGGTGGATGAAGGGAGGTATTCTAATGGTGGGCATACCCACCGATCAATATCTTTTTTTCGTTCAGCCCACAGGCTGCATGAAAAAAAAGTTTACAATATATGCCCAACAAGGACCAGCAACGTACTGGTATGTTGCTGGACTTTGAGTGGTTATACAAGAATGATGCCTGCAGGTTTCATTCTTTTCAGCCAGCAGTCGGCTTTCATATAAAAGCAATCCTAGCGGCTAATTAGCCTCTAGACTGCTTTTACAAGCAGTGGGAGGGAATGCCCCCCCCCCACCGTCTTCCATGTTTTTCTCTGGCTCTCCTGTCCCAACAGGGAACCTGAAAATGCAGCCGGTGATTCAGCCAGCTGACCATAGAGCTGATCAGAGACCAGAATGGCTCCAAACATCTCTATGGCCTAAGAAACCGGAAGCTACGAGCATTTCATGACTTAGATTTCGCCGGATGTAAACAGCGCCATTGGGAAATTGGGAAAGCATTTTATCACACCGATCTTGGTGTGGTCAGATGCTTTGAGGGCAGAGGAGAGATCTAGGGTCTAATAGACCCCAATTTTTTTAAAAAAGAGTACCTGTCACTACCTATTGCTATCATAGGGGATATTTACATTCCCTGAGATAACAATAAAAATGATTAAAAAACATAAAAATGAAAGGAACAGTTTAAAAATAAGATAAAAAAAGAAAAAAAATAATAAAGAAAAAAAAAAAGAAAAAAAAAAGCACCCCTGTCCCCCCCTGCTCATGCGCAAAGGTGAACGCAAGCGTCGGTCTGGCGTCAAACGTAAACAGCAATTGCACCATGCATGTGAGGTATCACCGAGAAAGTCAGATCCCGGGCAGTAATTTTAGCAGTAGACCTCCTCTGTAAATCTAAAGTGGTAACCTGTAAAGGCTTTTAAAGGCTTTAAAAATGTATTTAGTTTGTCGCCACTGCACGTTTGTGCGCAATTTTAAAGCATGTCATGTTTGGTATCCATGTACTCGGCCTAAGATCATCTTTTTTATTTCATCAAACATTTGGGCAATATAGTGTGTTTTAGTGCATTAAAATTTAAAAAAGTGTGTTTTTTCCCCAAAAAATGTGTTTGAAAAATCGCTGCGCATTTTAATCTGTAGGGCATTTGCTTTAAAAAAATATATAATTTTGGGGGTTCAAAGTAATTTCCTTGCAAAAAAAAATAATTTTTTCATGTAAACAAAAAGTGTCAGAAAGGGCTTTGTCTTCAAGTGGTTAGAAGTGGGTGATGTGTGACATGGCTTCTAAATGTTGTGCATAAAATGCCAGGACAGTTCAAAACCCCCCCAAATGACCCCATTTTGGAAAGTAGACACCCCAAGCTATTTGCTGAGAGACATGTCGAGTCCATGGAATATTTTATATTGAGACACAAGTTGCGGGAAAAAGACACATTTTCCATCCTGGAAAGCATGAGATAAAAAAAAAAATTCACGATCTCATGCTTACCAGCCGCAATCGCGGCTTTCTTTACACTCTCGGCCTGGACGTGACTTCATGACGCCGAGCCCGGGCCTCTGACGGTCATAGAGTGACTGGTGACCATATGGACTCTATGGTCGTCATCCAGCGGCGGGTCCCCGATGGCACAGGAGAGCCTGGAGAAGCACCGGATGGTGGCGGGAGGGGGTTGTCCCATTATCATTTACCATTTTGATAATGACTCTGATATATTTTATGTAAGTTCTTGTTTATTTTATTAAATGCTTCTTTTTATTAAATTTTGTTGTGGACTGTGTCTTTCAGTTGGTGGTCTTTTCTTTTTTGGTGGGATGACAGGTGTCATTCATTTTTATAAACATAGGTCACTGGATGATGAGGATGGATGAACATAATAGGACTTTTTATTAACCACTTGACGACCGCCTCATGCCAATGTACGTTGGCAAGGTGGCACGGACAGGCAGAATCACGTACATACATGTGATCTGCCTTCCGCGGGCGGGGGGTCCGAGCGGACCCCCCCCGGTGCCCGAGGCAGTCGCCATTTGTTCCCGGGCGATCAGAGGTGAGGGGGAGACCATCCATTTGTGGCCACCCCCTCCCGATCGCTCCCGGCGAATGAAAATGCTTCCTCTCCCTCTGTAATGTAAATAGAGGGAGAGGAAGTGATGTCATCCCTCCTCGAGCCGGTCTTTTCGATCCGGCGCCGAGGAGAGAAGACATCCAAGTAAGTGCACCAACACTACACTTCCAGTAGAACACGCCAGGCACACTTTACACCCCCCATCACCCCCCGATCACCCCCCTGTACCCCCTGTCACACTGACACCAATAGCAGTTTTTTTTTTTTGCATTGGTGTCAGTTTGTGACAGTTATAAGTGTTAGGGCAGTTAGGTTAGCCCCCTTTAGGTCTAGGGTACCCCCTCTTAGGTCCAGGGTACCCCCCTAACCCCCCCTAATAAAGGTCAACCCCTTGATCACCCCCCATCGCCAGTGTCACTAAGCGATCGTTTTTCTGATCGCTGTATTAGTGACACAGGTGACGCTAGTTAGGGAGGTAAGTATATAGGTTCGCTGTCAGTGTTTTATAGCGACAGGGACCCCCATATACTACATACTAAAGGTTTTAACCCCCTGATTGCCCCCTAGTTAACCCTTTCACCAGTGATCACCAAATAACTATTACGGGTGACGCCGGTTAGTTAGTTTGTTTTTTATAGTTTTAGGGCACCCGTCGTTTATTACCTTATAAAGGTTTAACCCCCTAATTGCCCGGCGGTGATATAAGTTAAGTTTTTAGGGTCAGATAAGGTCTGCGTCGCCCCTGGCAGCGCCAGGTTAGCGCCAGTACCGCTAAAACCCACGCACGCAGCATACACCTCCCTTAGTGCTATAGTATCTGAGCGGATCGATATCTGATCCGATCAGATCTATACTAGCGTCCCCAGCAGTTTAGGGTTCCCATAAACACAGTGTTAGCGGGATCAGCCCAGATACCTGCTAGCGCCTGCGTTTGGCCCTCGGCCCAGCCCTGCCCAGCCCACCCAAGTGCAGTATCGATCGATCACTGACACTTACAAAACACTAAGCACACATAACTGCAGCGTTCGCAGAGTCAGGCCTGATCCCTGCGATCGCTTACAGTTTTTTGGTAGCGTTTTGATACAGTCGCTAACAGTCAGGAGCTTTTTTGCCTGTAAGTCTCACTATTGTACTCCTAAATTTAGAGCCCAAAATGGCAAATCGAAGGTACACTAGTGAAGAGGCCTACACGTTTCTGAGCATGACAGATAGTGAAGAGGAAGTCACTCATCTGTCAGATTCAGGCTCAGAATATGATCCTGTAGAGGACAGCGGCTCCATGACAGATAGCTCTGACGACGGAGTTGTGGTCCCTGCCAAGGTCAGGCGTACCAGATCCCAATCTTCTTCTTCTGTCCTTGAAGTGCAAGAACCGCAGGGCTCTCGTATGGAGCAGAGAAGTACTAGCGCCGCTATTCCATCTGGTGAACTGGCAAGCACCAGCGGCCTAGTACACCCTGGTCATATATCCAGCACTGCAGTATCACGTGGTGACGTGGCGAGACCCATAAGTGCAGTTCAAGCTGGTGAGGTGGCAAGCACAAGTAGTGTCCCGCTGTCACCAAGAAGACAAAGACAGGCCCATCGTGCCCATAGTGCCCTTCCTGCTGCATTCGCCAATCCAAATTGGGAACCCACCACTTCTGCAGCACCTGTACTTCCCCCATTCACTGGCCAACCCGGAATTCAGGTGGAAACAGTTGATTTTACGCCACTGGATTTTTATTCGCTGTTTTTCACCGAAGATCTCTATAGATCTATTGTGGACC
Organism: Aquarana catesbeiana; assembly: GCF_042186555.1. Lineage (NCBI taxonomy): Eukaryota > Metazoa > Chordata > Amphibia > Anura > Ranidae > Aquarana > Aquarana catesbeiana. The sequence goes on along the minus strand of NC_133327.1, from coordinate 307,214,360 downwards.
AAAGCAATTTCTATGCTGGTCAACACATCGCCACTAATCCCCAGTCCTCCCTTGCCAGAGATTGGAGACCAATTACGGTCTCTGAATTTAAGATCTTTCTGGGCCTTTCCCTCAACATGGGCATAAATAAAAAGGGTAAGTTGCGGTCATATTGGTCCACTGACCCAATTTACCATATGCCCGTGTTCTCTGCTTCCATGGCCAGGGCACGATACGAGCAGATTTTGCGGTTCATGCACTTCAATGACAATGAACTCTGTCGTCTTCGTGGAGACCCTGGATACGATCGGCTCTACAAAATTCGGCCCCTCGTAAACCACTTCAACCAACGTTTTGCAGACTTGTTTACTCCCCATCAAGTTGTCTGCATTGATGAGTCCCTGATTAAGTTTTCTGGCCGCTTGTCATTCAAACAGTACCTTCCCAGCAAGCGTGCCAGATACGGGGCCAAGATATATGAGCTCTGTGACAGGGCCACAGGCTATACATGTAGTTTTATGGTTTACGAGGGCAAAGATAGTCACGTAGAGCCGACAAACTGCCCTGACTACATAGGAAGCGCTGGCAAGATAGTGTGGGACTTGGTGTCACCCTTATTCGGAAAGGGGTACCACTTGTACGTGGACAATTATTACACGAGCGTGCCACTTTTTAGTCACTTGTTTGATCAGCAGATTGGAGCATGTGGCACCGTGCGACCTAATCGCCGGGGCTTTCCCCAGCGGCTTGTAGATTCCTGTCTTAGGCTGGGAGAGAGAGCCTGCTTGAAGTGTAATAACTTGCTCGCTATGAAGTGGAGGGATAAGAAAAATGTTTTTGTTCTCACCTCCCTTCATGCAGACACGACGGCCCAAATTACTACGGCGACTGGTGTTGTGGAGAAACCCCTCTGTGTCCACGAATATAACCAAAATATGGGAGGGGTGGACCTCAACGACCAGTTGTTGGCGCCGTACCTAGATGCCCGTAAGGCCAGACGCTGGTACAAAAAAGTGTCTGTTTATTTATTTCAATTGGCTTTGCTGAACGCTCATGTGCTATACAGAGCTTCAGGACGGACTGGATCCTTCCTTAAACTCCAGGAAGAGATCGTCAGAGCCCTTCTGTATCCAGACGGTGCTCCACCTCACCATCCCCAACCAAATGCAGTAGACCGGCTGCATGAGAGGCATTTTCCTTATGCCCTCCCGAGTACCCCTACCCAACGAGCCCCCCAAAAAAGATGTCGTGTCTGTAGCAAGCGCGGATTTAGGCGTGACACCCGGTGTTATTGTCCCTCCTGTGCTGGCAATCCTGGCCTTTGCATGGGTGAATGTTTTGAACGCTACCATACACTAGTTGAGTATTAGCGTAGGGTACAGCACTGCACAGACTAGGACACACTTTCACAGGGTCTCCCAAGATGCCATCGCATTTTGAGAGACCCAAACCTGGTACCAGTTACAAAATTAAAAGTTACTAAAAAAAGTGTAAAAAAAAAATAATAATAATAAAAACACAAAAAAAATATAAAATAAAAATACCAAAAATAGTTGTCGTTTTATTGTTCTCTCTCTCTCTATTCTCTCTCTATTGTTCTGCTCTTTTTTACTGTATTCTATTCTGCAATGTTTTATTGTTATTATGTTTTACCATGTTTGCTTTTCAGATATGCAATTTTTTTATACTTTACTGTTTACTGTGTTTTGTTGGTAACCATTTTATTGTTTTCAGGTACGCCATTCAGCTGCAGAGCGGATTTATTTATCTTGACAGCAACAGCGTTTGCTCCCACGATATATAAAGCCGTGACTCCAGCGCTGTCGGAGGTGATTTCACCACCACAGTTACATACTTCAGCATATATGCCGAAGCGTGGGGGCAGCAGTGGATGGAGGAGCGATTTGCTCCTGCCTTTTGTGGGAGGATGCCCCCATGCTTCGGCATATATATATTTTAGGTAGGCACAGGTTGCGTTAAATGTTTTATTTTTTACTATGTTTTTTTTTGTATTTGCTTAGCAGGTATGGTAAGTATTACTGTTATACTGTAATGTTACTTTGTTTTTTTGTTAACCATCATTTGCTTAGCAGGTACGCCATTCAGTTGCAGCGCGGATTTATTTATCTTGACAGCAACATCGTTTGCTCCCACGATATATAAAGCCGTGACTCCAGCGCTGTCGGAGGGGATTTCACCACCAAAGTTACATACTTCAGCATATATGCTGAAGCGTGGGGGCAGCAGTGGGTGGAGGAGCGATTTTCTCCTGCCTTTTGCGGGAGGATGCCCTCATGCTTCGGCATATATAAATGGTGCATGTATGCCCATCATTAGAAGTGGGTGGATGAAGGGAGGTATTCTAATGGTGGGCATACCCACCGATCAATATCTTTTTTTCGTTCAGCCCACTGCATGAAAAAAAAGTTTACAATATATGCCCAACAAGGACCAGCAACGTACTGGTATGTTGCTGGACTTTGAGTGGTTATACAAGAATGATGCCTGCAGGTTTCATTCTTTTCAGCCAGCAGTCGGCTTTCATATAAAAGCAATCCTAGCGGCTAATTAGCCTCTAGACTGCTTTTACAAGCAGTGGGAGGGAATGCCCCCCCCCACCGTCTTCCATGTTTTTCTCTGGCTCTCCTGTCCCAACAGGGAATCTGAAAATGCAGCCGGTGATTCAGCCAGCTGACCATAGAGCTGATCAGAGACCAGAATGGCTCCAAACATCTCTATGGCCTAAGAAACCGGAAGCTACGAGCATTTCATGACTTAGATTTCGCCGGATGTAAACAGCGCCATTGGGAAATTGGGAAAGCATTTTATCACACCGATCTTGGTGTGGTCAGATGCTTTGAGGGCAGAGGAGAGATCTAGGGTCTAATAGACCCCAATTTTTTTAAAAAAGAGTACCTGTCACTACCTATTGCTATCATAGGGGATATTTACATTCCCTGAGATAACAATAAAAATGATTAAAAAACATAAAAATGAAAGGAACAGTTTAAAAATAAGATAAAAAAAGAAAAAAAATAATAAAGAAAAAAAAAAAGAAAAAAAAAGCACCCCTGTCCCCCCCTGCTCTTGCGCAAAGGTGAACGCAAGCGTCGGTCTGGCGTCAAACGTAAACAGCAATTGCACCATGCATGTGAGGTATCACCGAGAAGGTCAGATCGAGGGCAGTAATTTTAGCAGTAGACCTCCTCTGTAAATCTAAAGTGGTAACCTGTAAAGGCTTTTAAAGGCTTTAAAAATGTATTTAGTTTGTCGCCACTGCACGTTTGTGCGCAATTTTAAAGCATGTCATGTTTGGTATCCATGTACTCGGCCTAAGATCATCTTTTTTATTTCATCAAACATTTGGGCAATATAGTGTGTTTTAGTGCATTAAAATTTAAAAAAGTGTGTTTTTTCCCCAAAAAATGTGTTTGAAAAATCGCTGCGCATTTTAATCTGTAGGGCATTTGCTTTAAAAAAATATATAATTTTGGGGGTTCAAAGTAATTTTCTTGCAAAAAAAAATAATTTTTTCATGTAAACAAAAAGTGTCAGAAAGGGCTTTGTCTTCAAGTGGTTAGAAGTGGGTGATGTGTGACATGGCTTCTAAATGTTGTGCATAAAATGCCAGGACAGTTCAAAACCCCCCCAAATGACCCCATTTTGGAAAGTAGACACCCCAAGCTATTTGCTGAGAGACATGTCGAGTCCATGGAATATTTTATATTGAGACACAAGTTGCGGGAAAAAGACACATTTTTTTTTTTTTATGCACAAAGTTGTCACTAAATGATATATTGCTCAAACATGCCATGGGAATATGTGAAATTACACCCCAAAATAAATTCTGTTGCTTCTCCTGAGTAGGGGATACCACATGTGTGAGACTTTTTGGGAGCCTAGCTGCGTACGGGACCCGAAAACCAAGCACCGCCTTCAGGCTTTCTAAGGGCGTAAATTTTTGATTTCACTCTTCACTGCCTATCACAGTTTCGGAGGCCATGGAATGCCCAGATGGCACAAAACCCCCCCAAATGACCCCATTTTGGAAAATAGACACCCCAAGCTATTTGCTGAGAGGTATAGTGAGTATTTTGCAGACCTCACTTTTTGTCACAAACTTTTGAAAATTGAAAAAATAAAAACAAAAATACATTTTTCTTGTCTTTCTTCATTTTCAAAAACAAATGAGAGTTGCAAAATACTCCCCATGCCTCTCAGCAAATAGCTTGGGGTGTCTACTTTCCAAAATGGGGTCATTTTGGTGGGTTTTGTGCTATCTTGGCATTTTATGGCCTTCGAAACTGTGATAGGCAGTGAGGAGTGAAATCAAAAATTTACGCCCTTGGAACTCCTGAAGGCGGTGATTGGATTTCGGGGCTGCATATGAAGCTAGGCTCCCAAAAAGTCCCACACATGTGGTATCCCCGTACTCAGGAGAAGCAGCAGAATATATTTTGGGGTGTAATTCCACATATGCCCATGGCATGTTTGAGCAATATATCATTTAGTGACAACTTTGTGCAAAAAAAAAAAATTGTCACTTTCCCGCAACTTGTGTCAAAATATAAAATATTCCATGGACTCAACATGCCTCTCAGCAAATAGCTTGGGGTGTCTACTTTCCAAAATGGGGTCATTTGGGGGGGTTTTGTGCCATCTGGGCATTTTATGGCCTTCAAAACTGTGATAGGTAGTGAGGAGTGAAATCACAACTTTACGCCCTTAGAAATCCTGAAGGTGGTGCTTGGTTTTCGGGGCCCCGTATGCGGCTAGGCTCCCAAAAAGTCCCACACATGTGGTTTCCCCATACTCAGGAGAAGCAGCTAAATGTATTTTGGGGTGCAGTTCCACATATGCCCATGGCCTGTCAGAAATATATCATTTAGTGACAACTTTGTGCAAAAAAAAAAAAATTTGTCACTTTCCCGCAACTTGTGTCAAAAAATAAAATATTCCATGGACTCAACATGCCTCTCAGCAAATAGCTTGGGGTGTCTACTTTCCAAAATGGGGTCATTTGGGGGGGTTTTGTGCCATTTTGGCATTTTATGGCCTTCAAAACTGTGATAGGTAGTGAGGAGTGAAATCACAACTTTACGCCCTTAGAAATCCTGAAGGTGGTGCTTGGTTTTCGGGGCCCTGTACGCGGCTAGGCTCCCAAAAAGTCCTAAACATATGGTATCCCCGTACTCAGGAGAAGCAGCAGAATGTATTTTGGGGTGTAATTCCACATATGCCCATGGCATGTTTGAGCAATATATCATTTAGTGACAACTTTGTGCAAAAAAAAAAAAAAAAGAAATGTGTTACTTTCCCGCAACTTGTGTCAAAATATAAAATATTCCATGGACTCAACATGCCTCTCAGCAAATAGCTTGGGGTGTCTACTTTCCAAAATGGGGTCATTTGGGGGGGTTTTGTGCCATCTTGGCATTTTATGGCTAGGCTCCCAGAAAGTCCCACACATGTGGTATCCCCATACTCAGTAGAAGCAGCTAAATGTATTTTGGGGTGCAATTCCACATATGCCCATGGCCTGTGTGAGCAATATATCATTTAGTGATAACTTTTTGTAAATATATATTTTTTTTGTCATTATTCAATCACTTGGGACAAAAAAAAAAATATTCAATGGGTTCAACATGCCTCTCAGCAATTTCCTTGGGGTGTCTACTTTCCAAAATGGGGTCATTTGGGGGGGGGGGTTGTACTGCCCTGCCATTTTAGCACCTCAAGAAATGACATAGGCAGTCATAAACTAAAAGCTGTGTAAATTCCAGAAAATGTACCCTAGTTTGTAGACGCTATAACTTTTGCGCAAACCAATAAATATACGCTTATTGACATTTTTTTTACCAAAGACATGTGGCTGAATACATTTTGGCCTAAATGTATGACTAAAATTGAGTTTATTGGATTTTTTTTATAACAAACAGTAGAAAATATCATTTTTTTTCAAAATTTTCCGTTTATAGCGCAAAAAATAAAAACGGCAGAGGTGATCAAATACCATCAAAAGAAAGCTCTATTTGTGGGAAGAAAAGGACGCAAATTTCGTTTGGGTACAGCATTGCATGACCGCGCAATTAGCAGTTAAAGTGACGCAGTGCCAAATTGGAAAAAGTCCTCTAGTCCCTAGGCAGCCAAATGGTCTGGGGCTGAAGTGGTTAAAGGACTTGTTTTTAAAAAAAAATGTTTGTTTGTAAATGAGTACTGTATACTCCTTACTCATTCACATGGGGGTGGGCTGGTATCTGGGGAATACTTGTAGTTAAAAGGTGATTACAGACTGCCCACAGACACCCACGAGTGCTGGGCCATGGTTGTGGTGAGAGGCCAACATGAACATCAGAGCAAGGTGCTTTACCAGGGGGGTTCGGGGGTTCGGGGGGGGTACATACCTATCCAGCCAGACTTCATGCTCAAATCAGGGTCTGGTGTGGATTTTGGGGGCAATTCATGGTGTTTTTCATGTTTTTTGCATGGGGTCCCACTTGATATCCGTACCCTACCTGAAGAGTCAAGTATGAAAAATGGGGGGACCCCATGTTTTTGTTTTACATCCTGCTGTTAACGAGGATTCCCTGGCTGACAGGGGATCAATCAAGGTTGTTATAATGCCGGTGGCTGCCTGCTTTCTAACAACCAGCCTGAGGGGAAGCTGTCACATTTAGCATTGGTAGTATTGTTTCAATTCCCAATGGAGCTAGAGTTTCAAATCAGCTAAACACCATTTTAGTCTGGCTGTTTGCCAAACCTCTGAACAAGCCAAGGTTGGTCACATAAGGCAGTGTATTCCTATTTAGGACGTGGCAAATATGTCATCCTGTCTGGTGTGCAACTTTTACATTTTGTTTGATATTGAGTCTGATGATGTTTGCTTGGAAACTATCATCGTTAGCTTTTAGCTTACTAATCTTTAGCTTCAGTTATACTTACCTCTGAAACCTACTTCTCATTTCCATTTCTTGGTGATATTTCCTTCCTACTGTTACTGATCTACTGCCAGGGGTGTAGCTACAGGGATCGCAAGGGTTGCACTTGCGACCCGGCCCCATGCTCCAGGGGGCTCGTGAGGCCTCCCTGTACAGCTGGATAGGAGAGGAGGCATATAGCGGAACCGTTCCCCTCCTCCTGCAGCCGCTGAATGCCTGCTTCTCCTTTCCCTCCGGCAGGCATTCAGTGGCTGCAGGAGGCGGGGATCGATTCCTCTATATGTTACCACCCGGTCAGCCCTCCTATCCAGCTTCCCTCTGCTGCCCCTGGGCCCCTCTCTTCCAGCTCCACACTGAGCAAGCTTCTGCTCACCTTGACATCATGCCAAGCAATGCTCTACACTGTCTGAGTGTCCCAGTTCAGTGTAAGACATCCCTGTTGCCAGGATCCGAGACCGGTCACCGAGCGGGTAAGTGCTGTGAAGGGGGGATAATGCGCCAGTGTTCCACCACTGTGGGGGTTGCTTGCTGCAAGGCTCTGAGCTGAGAGTGTCTCTCATACAGCTCATAGCCTGCACTGACAGTCCCGCCCCCGCATGGATGGGAGAGGAGAGAGCTGCCGATCTGCTCCTTCTCCTCCTGTATGTGTACAGTGGGAACTGTGAATGCTCAAACTCAGCTATTTAGCTTCACAGTTGTCGCAGCACACACACTGGAGGAGAAGGAGCAGATTGGCAGCTCTCTCCCATCCGTGCGGGGGGAGGGGGGCAACTGTCAGTGCAGGCTATAAGCCGTATGAGAGACACTCTCAGCTCAGAGCCCTGCAGCAAGCAACCCCGCTGTGGCCCCCCACAGTGGTGGCTCACTGGTGCCTTATCCCCCCTTCACAGCTCTTACCTGCTCGGTGACTGGTCCCAGATCCTGGCAACAGGGATGTCTTACACCGAACTGGGACGCTCAGACAGAGCAGAGCACTGCTTGGCGTGATGTCAAGGTGAGCAGAAGCTTGCTCAGTGTGGAGCTGGTACTGATAGGCAGCGCTGATGGGCACTGATAGGTGACATTGTTGAGCACTGATAGGCAGCACTGATAGGTGGCACTGATAGGTGGCACTGATGAGCACTGATAGGCGGCACCGATAGGGCTGCATTAAATCCGAGCACTAATGATCAGAGCTCTGATTATCAGTGTAAACAATGTACTAACAGTCTTGCTGATTAACGGCTCTCCTTTACTCACACATATACAGCGTGGGAAGAAAGGACTGTCGATAACAGTCAAGTCTGTTTACATGTGATCAGCTGATCACATGATAAAAGGGCCACTGTGGTTGGCCCTTTACTGTGATCTGTGATCAGCTGTGTCACAGAGTGTGCTGGATGCACGCCCCAGGCAGCACATGGGATGGAGGGTTTTGGGAGGATGTCCAGGGACGCCTCTCAGAACTGGAAGCCCAGGGCTCAGATGGAATGGGGGGTGTCAGGGGGGTCCTTCAGGGTTTGTTGCACCGGGGCCCTGAAGGTTCTAGTTACGCCTCTGTCTACTGCCACAGTTAAGCATGGTTTGTTTATTTCTTTTGTTCAGCCATGCAAACAAGTGAATGTTTGTGGAGTCCCCACACTGGCTGGGACATTGTATGCTGACAGCGGGACTCGCTGCTGTCAGAATTCCCTGAACAGTGGCTGCAGCCACTTATCGAAAACAATTTTTCAGCATGTCCCTTCACCAGACTATTGGGCAAGGGAGCCCATTTACTGATCGAAATTCAGTCAGTCCTTACTGAACCAATACAATTTTGATCCATGTATGGCAAGCTTTATGAATAGCTACTGGTTTCTGTTCTTTGTCTGCCACCTGCCTATTCCTTATTTATATATTTGGGGTATATAATTGGGATGTGCTTATCAAAGTGTATGTTACCCCAACATTTTATATTTTGTTAAATGTCTGTGCTAGCTTCTACTTTTATGAAAACTTATCGTTTTCTCTTTGCATTGCTTATTTTGTGTGAAATAGCTGGTGATACTGCCAACCCCCCTGCTTTCCTACTTCCAACGCTAGCACATCCATACCAACATGTATGGTTTTGCCTTCTGCTACCAGGAGCATGATTGTCTAAGGAGTAAAATTAAGTGAAGTACCATAAAAAAGAACACAGCCATTTGGTAAGTGGAAGTTAGGCTGGCCATACTGTACATGTTCAATCCCCTTGTACAATTTTCCTTTAGATTAACCTTAAACTATGTAGTTCAAGGGCCTGCCTAATTGGATACAATTAAAAGTTGTTTAGTTTTGACCCCATATTATATGGTTTTTGTTAAATCTAAAGGAAAATTGTACCAGAGGATTGCACATGTAAGGACAGCCTAGCAGCATGACCTATTCAGACTCTAGTACAGCCAGTAAGGCAGCCCATAGACGAGTCCGTTTTTTTGTTCGTCCAGTGGGTTGAATGAAAAAATTGTCTCAATTCCCCCATCCACACACTGTAGGTGGATAGGGGGATTCCTCCCTGCTGGGTCATTGTTCTCTGATAACAGGGGACTTACCTGCCCTCAGATACAAGTACATATTTGGGGGGCACACCCTACAATGCGTTAAAATTCAAGATTACCTGCCCTCAGAACACATCAGCATTACAGAATATAACCCGCAGCGCTGGTCGAGTAGGGAAAATCCAACAGGATGGTTGTTCAAGCGGTCGATCAACTTCTGTTGAACTGGCCAAATTTCATTCCGTGCATGGTTGGCATAATACACTTCCTGTCTTGAGGTGCCTTCTCTATGTATGGAGATGCAATGGAGATACCCTTGGAAGCAACATTGCCTGTGGAGAGGGCAGTGTTAGATGGACCAATGGATTTCAATGGACTTCACATTCACAAGTGACTAAAAAATTAAAGCCAAACTCCAACTAACACTTTCTAAATAGTTGCAGAAACAGTTTTACCTAAATTAATAAAAGCTGACCATTGAAAGCATCCATGTGGGTGTTAAATTTTCTAGCCACTACCTTTGCTGGACAGCGTGATCTGTTAAGGGAAGTTGAAAAATAATAGACTTACTAGTCAGATCACTGTGTAATAAAACTATGTAAGGGGGACTCAGAAAAACAAAGACTGCTGTGGTAATGCTACTAACGGATTGTATCATATATGTCAATTTGATTTCCTATTATGAGCACAGTCATTGAAAAGCCATACAAGGGGAAAATTATTAGGCACTTGATTGTATCAGCAGGGAATTTGTCATCTAACCTAAATGACAACAAGCAAAGTAAATTTCCTTAGTAGTGTTTTTAATGTGTTTTTAGTGTATTAAAAAAAAAACAAAAAAAAAACAGTTATTAGCAAAATGTTATGATTTTGCAACAAGACAAAGTCAAAAGTAAGATGTGCACAACACAATTGCATGGGGTGTGTGCTTTTAACAGACTGTCCCACCCAGTATGCCCATGCATGTTTTTTAAACAAAACATCCCACCTGTTTCTGTCCTATCTGCTTCTGGTTCTTGGTGGAAAATAGTGATGTTCTGTAATTTTCAATACATTTTTTAATAAAAACACCTTTGCCATTCTGAAGCTTCCATCCAACCATTTTGCATATTATTTTATATATACTGTGATTCCGTACTTGCCAAATATGCTGCAGAAATCTCCCTCCACTGAGTCTGGCTACAACCATTTTAACTGTGGGCAGCTGAAGCTGCTGCCTGTTCAATTCCTGGATTTACACAGACATACAGCTGGAGGCACAGCTCCAGCTCTGCAGCCCTGCAGCTCTCATTGGCCCTCTTATGACTCACCCCCCCCCCCTTCCTGGTAAACACTCACAATTGAAACAGTGAGAGAGAGCTGTGCATGATGTCATAAGCCTAGGCTTGTTTCCAGACAAGAAACAGGAAGTGGGCTGTATAAGGTATTTACTGGCAGAAAAAAAAATGTTTTACTATCCAAACTTAAAACAACAAGGGCAGAAGATTTAATAGCTGGAAAGTTGAAAAAATTACTGAAGGTCTGCTTTAAGCCTATATTTTGCATGCCTACAGTAGCCCCTTTGTTTGAGAGCTGGCATAGTGGCATAGTTGAACTACTTTTGTTACTCTTGTTTAGTCAATTGGGGCAAGTTTTCTCATATGGATTGATACTGTTTGAAGCCTAAAAAGAAAATGAATGCAGCCATAACATCTAAGACCTGGTAAACAAAGCTGTAATATAGTAAATATTTGCTTTTGGGTTTAATGCCACTTTTAAAAATGACCTAGATGGGCTTTCTTTGCTGCTAGGTAAAACTGAGCACTGGGGGATTTTGTGTTGTGTGCGCTTTTATTGATTGCCCCTTCAAAGTATACATTAAAATGTAACATTACATAAAAATGGGTGATATTTGTAAAACTAGGTCAGGCTGAACACAGAAAATCTCAGTGCTATGGCCCTGGGTATTTTTCCTCAACTGCAGCCATTTTTCTAAAGTATGCAATATTTGTAATGTAAAGTTGTTAACTTGCTACTATTTTGTGGGGTTAGTCATGATCAAAATTCTGCTTGCACACAGTTTGTTAATTGTCTGTTTTTTTAGCTTGGCCTAGCTATGCAAATGCCTTCTGGTTTTATTCCAAAGTTCGTCACTGGAATCACTATTAAAGATTTTCAGACTTATAACCTTTATTATCCTGTACATGTAAAATATTCAATGCATTCTGCACACCACATTACCTTAGTGGTGCAGTGATGCATGCTCTAAATACTGAACTGAACAAAGTGTATTATGACTTTAATGAACAATACATAGCATGCTTTCATGGAAGCAAATTGTTGTCTGCTGCATTAAATATTAAGTTTATCTTGCTTTTTACAGCTCCTCAATGTGTAGTTATCTCAGATCTTAACTACAAAAGCATTTTCATGCATTTACTGTAGCTTGCAAAATAAGTCAAGCAACGAAGCCTTGAACAGAGCAAGACAAAAACATCTTAACTGTAGTAAATGGCTTTTGCTAATTACTTTACATATGTAAGGCAGACAAATTAGGTTTATTTTTTTTTAAATAAATAATTAGCGTATGGTTTGCTGAAATAAAGTTGGTGACCTTTCTGCTATTTTCCAAATGAATGGTTTGCCCTAATTTTGCTAAGCAGATGGTCAAAGATGTAGATGGAACAGAGTATTGGCAGGCAGACAGCTCCATTCAGGGAATATAGAACACCATGCTTTTACTTGCTTCGGTATTATATCAGGAAGGATGCTAAGCAACTGTTTGAGAGAAGTGTTATGGCGCCTTGATGGGAAGATAACATTTTACTTAGATGAAATAACTGTTATTTGTAGCATCAATGGACTATTACAGCATAGCTAATTTTCTTTATCACATCATCCAAATGTCATAGACTGCTGGGTGCATAAGTACAAATTGAAATGGTAATTCCTGTGTGTGGTAGTTTGTTCTTTTCAGTGTCAGTAGTTTGCGTGTCGGAAACAAGAAAAAGAAAAAATATCAGGTCTCATGATGAAAGAAGAGCTTTCCCTAATGTGTCCTTACATCACCTGTGCTGTCAATCATTATAATGGTGAAAGAAACACACACACAAATATTAGTTATAGAGGGTATTGAATAGTGGCTTTGTGAAAAAAAACTGTTCTCACATTTCAAGAAGGTAAAATTGTTAGTTGACCATATCTAGTCAGTTTAATAGTCATAATGAATCAGCTCCCACCAGGGGAAGAGTGACTAATCAGAACCTAGCGTGGCAACTTGATGGATGGTGGTAAAAGCCACAGAGTGGACACGGAAGACTCGGCTGGCCACTTGCTTAGAGGTTGTGAGAGCCCTGAAAAGGGCCAAGGCACAGAATCCAAGATACTGCCTGGTCTTCACCAGAGCTCCTAGTGATAGAAATGTAGCTCTGCAGACAATATCCAGGTTGCGATCCTCCTGCTCCCACCAGCAGGTCGCAACACATGACAGGTTAGACTTTTTTGGCTGACCACTGCCCTACGCAAAGACAAGCGTGAGGTGTCCCCCAAAATACACACTAGACCCTTATTTGAACGTGCAGCCAGGTTGTCCAGGAAAGGAGGGGCAGCATTCCAGGCCATATGCACTCAGCATGGGGAGGGTGCCTTTCCAGGTGGGCCCCCCCCCCACCCCCCTTGAGTTTTATTATTTGGATTTTATTGCAATAATTATGTAGTAAGTTTTTTGCTTGATATGAGGCGCTTCACTATTACTTTGCACCTTGTCCCCATGTTAATGCAGAAAAGGGCCACTTCCTCATAATTTAGGCCTGGTGTTTGTGGAGGTCCCCAGAGACTTCCCCACCGAGAATGAGTAAAGGGTACATAAAAATGTCCCACAGCATGTAAATGTATCTTTAATCATATCCTCCAGCAATGTAGATTCCAATGTAAACACCCGCTGACCAACTGAAAATGACAGCTACTGGCCCTTTAGCTGATTGTAAAAAGGAGAATGACCTAATATAGAGATGACCATATTTAGTCAATGTCACAGCTTTGTGTTTTATCAACAGGTCGTGAGTATATTTAATTGTGATTTATATAGATCTACATTGTCGGATTGTGTCATTTTTGATGGATTTACATAAAAAATAAGGAAGTTCCAGATTTTAGCCTACCTAAATGAGCAAGGAAAAACCATCGGTTATTCATTAAAAACATCAAATAGTAAATAAACACACTGTGACAAAATTCCTTTATGTAAAAAAAAAATGGCCTGCTGTGTAAATTCATTGTCAATCATTTCACCCAACTATGTAGAGCCACATAAATTGTGAAGAACAATACCGATGACCTCCAATACCGATGTGCGTGACGATCATCTCCCAATGGACTCCTCATTGTGAATGACAGCTACCAGCTCTACAGCTGAATGCAAAGGATATGGGAGCTAGCTGATGTCATTGACTACTGTATTTATTGGCGTATACAACTCACTTTTTCACCATAAAAATCGGGTGCAAATAGAGTGTGCGTGTTATACTCCAATACTCCAATTTTAGCTGCCTCAGAGGGAACAGGAAGGGGGGCGGGACGAGTGCCGTCAGATTACATACAGTGAGAATCTCCTGTTTACTTGGCGGCCTCTGTAATAGGAAGTCCCGTTTCCTGGGCCGCCATTAGACAACTGTTCTGTCTTTCATAGGAGAGTCTCACTGTATGTAATCTGTCGGCCCTTGACCCGTCCCCCCTCCCTGTCCCCTCTAGGCTGCAGATGGGCATCGATCAGGCTGCACTGATGGCAATGGTGAGGCTGCTGCATTGATGGCAATGGTGAGGCTGCTGCATTGATGGCAATGGTGAGGCTGCTGCATTAATGGCAATGGTGAGGCTGCTGCATTCATGTGGACTGATGAGACTGCTGCATTGATGGCAATGGTGAGGCTGCTGCATTGATGTGGACTGATGAGACTGCTGCATTGATGGCAATGGTGAGACTGCTGCATTGATGGCAATGGTGAGGCTGCTGCATTGATGTGGACTGATGAGGCTGTATTGATGGCACTTGTGAGGCTGCAGATGGTCATTGATCAGCCTGCATTGATGGCAATGGTGAGGCTGCAGATGGGCACTGACCCTTTTTTTGCTTCAAAGTTCCTTATTTAAAATTTACATTTTTTTCCTGAAACTTTCCTCTTAAAATGAATGTGCGTGTTATACGCCGATAAATATGGTAATTATGTTCAAATTTGGTCAATGACATTACCCAAGAAGCAGCGACATTACCTCAACAGGCAGTAGGTCTCTAAGATGCCTGCAGCTGCGTTTTAGCACTCAGTGATGCTGTGTGGCCTCTAGTTTCCTAGCAAGTAGTAATGCTAGTGGCCTACGCTGCAGGAAGCTGTCATTTATTGGCAGTAATGATACCACCAATAAAAGAACGACTTCCTGCTGCTCCCAGCACGAGGCTTGGGTGGGCAAACGTGCCAAATAGTTCAGCCTGTCCATGAACAGGCAGGGTGGCACTGTTGTGAACATAAAACCCATCCCTATTAATAGGCATGAAATTGTTGTATAGTGTAGAATTAAAGCAAGTTGGCATTCAAAGCTACATTTTGAAGTAAAATTTACCAGAAATGGATGCAGCTTACACATTTTGGCATTAAACCACCTTAGTCTAAATTTAAGGATTATTTTGAATGCAATCTTGCTTTAATCTTTGGTGCGGATACAGTTTGGAGAGAGGACAATTTCCATGCTGTTGGAGCATGAACTACATATGGGGTCAGGGTGTAAAGCATGATGATCACAGTTAAAAGTATTGTGCATAAAATAATGTCTTTTAAAGAAGAACATGTCGTTAATTTGGGACATGGTAATTATGAGGTTTTAGCTGAATCTAAGTGGTATACGAGATCCTTAAGAGTTATGCTTGGGTTCCGGGGTGAAGTATGCAGAAAACTAGAATATGTTGTCATACCTACAGGGGTGGTCTCATATAGAAATGGATAATTATCTGGTGAAAGAGCTCCTTATTTGGGGTATTATACTGAAGGAACCTGGCATTTTTGTGGAAGTGTTGAATGAAAGGTCTGCTAAGCTTTAGATTTCATGAGTAAACACTCTGTGCAGATTTGATAGTACCATAGAGTACCGTATACTGTAGTACCATTATTTCAGTGTTTACTTCACAAATGTGCCCAATTTGTCTGTGTGAACTAGACACTTCATATTAAAGATTTAAATATATATACATCTGTTGTGTGTTACAAAGCACTTTATAATGTGTGTTATCAGCACTTCTATCTTGAAATGCATGACACCTTAGTTTGAACTATACCAGCTTTTATCTTTTTTTGAACTGTATTCCAGTCAGGAATAAAAGATCATGTAAGATAACAATTTCTTCTAGTTGTATGCTCATTACGAATTTTAAATGTTTGGTATAATTTTTTTTTGCAGGTAAGATACTACAAAATGTATTTAACTGCACTGTAACTCTATGGTATCTGGCAGGGGTTCCCGGATAGTAAAACTTGACAAACAAAATTTAAAAAAATCCGTTAGCAGGTTAAACAGTTAAGGCATGTAGCTCTTAATGGAGCTGCTGTAAATGTAATACTCTACTGCGATTTCCAGTGATGACTTGCCCTGTAATTGGACCCTTCAGTATACCAACACCAATAGCATATGTTTGGGGTTTATTAAGACAAAAAAAAAAAAACCCTACAAGTGAATAATGACAAATTGGAGAAATTATGCAACAAATTCAAATAATAGCAGCATGTCAAGAAGAGCTGTTCAATTCAACTATAAAAATGCTTTGAGCAGAATGAGGGTTTGTTGTTTTTGTCATTTATGGATCAAGGGTGGGGCCAAGCAACATTGTGGTGCAGCGAGGAAAGGCAGAGCCTACAGGGCCAGTAAGGAACTCCAGAAGAAGCAGTTTGGGGCTGCTCTGTGCAATACCATTGCACGGAGCAGGTAAGTATAACATGTTTGTTATTTTAGAATCAAAAATAAAGTAGTATTACATCTAAAAGCAAACATTTATTATATTGCAGCTTACCAATTCTTAGATATGATGGCTGGGTTAGTTTTTTTTTTTAGGCTTTTCTTTCTTCTCTTTTCATCTGGTGATCTGGTCAGTAAGTCTGTTGTTTTTCGAATAAACAAGCTCTCTTTCTGATGTCTTTATTTATTACTGACCAAGGTGTTTACAATGATCAGCTTTTATTTATTTATGTAAAACCTTTATCCCAAAAGTTGCAAAACTGCTTGCTGTGACTGATTATAAAGTGTGAGATGGAGTTTGACTTTAATTTGTTAGTGTATTTAAATCTGGGATGGGAATAATATAGTATTGAAAATGTACTTTTTACATCTTTAGTCCTATTTTTATTGACAAATATGAGTATGTTCTAGTTGCACCATCATTTATTGAATCCAGCAAAAGATAAACTTGTTAGGTCTCATGTTATCTATGGGAGTAGTCTTAAAATAAACCTCCACTAGATGGCACTAGTTGGCCACTCTGTACATCCTTCCCCTGACATGGAAGATGGATAAACCTGCAGCAAACAGTTTCATGTTTGTCCTCCCTATCTTCGCAGCTCATTTGCTATCTAGTAGTCTGAGCAATTTTATAACCCATCATACAAATGGTGTATACAGTGCGAGTGCCAGGAAATCTATATTGCTTGAATTTTATCACTCTGCAAAATAATAATTGATGTTGCCTCAAGCATGTTGTAGATATAGTGTTGCCCCTAAAACAGTTTAGATTGTATTGCAGGAAATGATTGCTCTGCAGATGTATGTTTTGCATGTGTTGTAATTTTTTTTTAAATGATTGCTAAAAATCTAGAAAATATTTTTAACCTTAAGCTGCTGTATATATCCATTAAAACGGAAATGATCTGTTTGTGTGTAGGCAACTTAACACGATTATCCTAGTGTTCAAACCATGGTAACCAGTGCAAGGCTTAGAAATGAACAAGAAAAAAGATACAGGCAATGTGAAGGAATTAAAATGTTTCTGCATTATTACCACATTTCCATAGGAAATATGTAGAAAAATTATATGAAGATGTTTTTGACTGATAATATAAAATCATTTTCTAATACTGTTATTCATATTTACTCCTATAGCAGTATTAATCCCAAAAGCAAAAATGTATTATATTGCAGCTTATCAATTCTTAGATGTGATGGCTGCATTAGTTTCCTATTTTAGACAGGAAGTAAAAAGTATCAAATAATCAATATGTTCGGCCGTTTCTAATGACGTCACTCTGACGAAACATAGGGCAGGGCTTGGCGCGTCATTGCATCCCGGACATGAAATTTTTACTTCATGTAGGTGTGTTTTTAGCTATTTTATTAACAAAAATCATAGGGATTCATGCTATGAGGTTTGCCTCTGTCCTCTGATGTAAATATACCATATCATGGAGAGGAGGAGGAGATACCTATTGCCACAGAGAAGACCTGGAATACTTAACTATGATGCTTTCTAGCCCCATCGTGAGTCAAATTTTTTTGTGAGTGCGGTTTTGTAGGGGGAGGGGGGGCATGAGTGGAATCACTTGTTCACCTCCTGTTGTAGTATAAGAGCGCCAGTCACATGATCTTTGAGGACTCTTATATGGACTTTTGAATTCTCTATTTTTATTTATATGACATGTATATTTTTGAATGGTCACATTTCACTTTGCCTATATATGTATTTATGTTTTTGCACTATAGCACTTTATTATTTATTATTTTATGAATGGAAAGATATCTGATTACATATTTAGGCACTCCTGATACTGGGGGAGGTGCATTATAACACAGTCGGGGTACTTACTGTTGAGGGTGCTTACACATCTTAAGGCACATATTTAACATTTGTTTTCAAATGAGGGAGGTGAATTGTAGTCTTTCAGCAGAGGATTTTGCACATTTTTGTTAACTTTATTCACTATTTGCTGGCAGCACCATTTACACCTGTATTTCATTTAATTGAACCGCTTTAGGAATATATGCTCACCGTCTAATGCAGAGACTTGGGACATGCGCCTCTATAGTGCCTTGCATACTTTCCTATTCCTATTCCCTCCTATGCCAGTGATTTCATAGTCCATCGGCAGGTAGGGGAGGATTGTCATCAGACAGGCTGGGGTTGTGCACAAGCACAACCAGGGTGGCTGTTAGAAATCATGCCCCCCCCCCCCCCCCCCGAAAATAACAAATCGTTAAAATGCCTTGGTCACAATGGTATGCTTTGCAGCTATGGCAGGAATTATAGCCTCGCTACTGCCGCCTACTGACACCTGTTTTTTTACTGTTTTAAATTGCTGAATGGCAATTTTAAATGGCGAGACCGCATTGCAACTGTGAGCCAAGTATTTGGCTTCAAGGTGCCAAGTATTTGGTTGAACTCAATGAGACGTCTGACATGTGGTGCTGACTATCAAACTCTGCAACCTGCGTTAAAAATGACGCAGCTGTGAAGTAAAGCATCGCAGCTATGGCATGTATACAGCCTTGTCGGACTATATGACTATATGACAGCCGGCTTCTGAAGGGGCATGACCAAAAAAGATCTGCCGTACATCTCCCGCTCAGTGCTCTCAGCCATTGGGGGGCCGTCCCTCTGTCAGAACACAATAGAATAGCAGGAAGATCACTGTACTAATACAGTATTTCACAAAAGTGAATACACCCCTCACATTTTTGTAAATATTTTATTATATCTTTTCATGTGACAACACTGAAGAAATGACACTTTGCTACAATGTAAAGTAGTGAGTGTACAGCTTGCATAACAGTGTACATTTGCTGTCCCCTCAAAGTAACTCAACACACAGCCATTAATGTCTAAACCGCTGGCAACAAAAGTGAGTACACCCCTAAGTGAAAATGTCCAAATTGGGCCCAAAGTGTCAATATTTTGTGTGGCCACCACTAATTTCCAGTACTGGGCATGGAGTTCACCAGAGCTTCACAGGTTGCCACTGGAGCACTGGAGTCCTCTTCTACTCCTCCATGGTGACATCACAGAGCTGGTGGATGTTAGAGAACTTGCGCTCCTCCACCTTCTGTTTGAGGATGCCCCACAGATGCTCAATAGGGTTTAGGTCTGGAGACATGCTTGGCCAGTCCATCACCTTTACCCTCAGCTTTTTTTAGCAAGGCAGTGATAATCTTGGAGGTGTGTTTGGGGTCATTATCATGTTGGAATACTGCCCTGCGGCCCAGTCTCCGAAGGGAGGGGATCATGCTCTGCTTCAGTATGTCACAGTACATGTTGGCATTCATGGTTCCCTCAATATACTGTAGCTCTCCAGTGCCTGCAGCACTCATGCAGCCCCAGACCGTGACACTCCCATCACCATGCTTGACTGTAGGCAAGACTCACTTGATGGATCTACACTGTATTTTTATTTTTATTAAAGGAAATGTCAAAAACTGTGTTTTTATTTCTTTTTGACACTTTTTTTTTGGTGAATGAGTAAAGGTACAATGTACCTCTACTCATTCATATTGGGGGAGGGCCAAACACAATGTGCCTCCTTGTTAAAGATGGCTTCCAGATTCCAATAAGACCCGTGGCCGCAATTTGTCCTGAAAAAAACAATATAATAAAAATAAATAAAAATAAATATAATCCACCTGGATGTACAAAGTAGTTGTGATGATATATACAGTTTTACTAACACATGTTACAAGTTGCAACATTGGGCTTAGGCATTAAGATTTGTTTTACCCTTAGGCGCGAAGGGGTTAAGGACGAGGTGGCCGGCTACCCGACCCGCTCCTTACCTATAGTTACATAGTTAGTGAAGTTGAAAAAAGACACAAGTCCATCAAGTCCAACCTATGTGTGTGCTTTTATGTCAGTATTACATTGTATTTCCCTGTATGTTGTGGTCATTCAGGTGCTTATCTAAAGGTTTTTTAAAATTATCCATGCTCCCCACTGAAAACACTGCCTGTGGAAGGGAATTCCACAGTCTTACCGCTCCTACAGTAAAGAACCCTCTACACAGTTTAAGTTTGAATCGCTTCTCTTCTAATTTTAGTGGATGGCCACATGTCTTTTTAAATCCCCTTTCATGGAAAAGTTTTATCCCTATTTAGGGGTCACCAGTACGGTATTTGTACATTGAAATCATATCTACTCTCAAGCGTCTTTTCTACAGAGAGAATAAGTTCAGTGCTCGTAACCTTTCCTCATAACTAATATCCTCCAGTCCCTTTATTAGCTTTGTTGCCTTTCTCTGGACCCTCTCCAGTTCCAGCACATCCTTCCTGAGGACTAACAAACAGCTATTTATTGTGCTCTGATTGGGCAAAGCCTTGCATCTGACAAGCGGTCAGGTGCCAATCAGGGCTTAAAATGCACTGTGCAACGGGCAGTGCATTGTGGGGTGCTCAGGGGGCGAACATTTCACAGAGTGCCCCGCAAATTCGGGTGTTCGCTGAACACAGGAACAGGTGACGTCCAGGCCGAGCTTATGCTCGTTCCGAACCGCTCACCCAACACTAATAGCAATGCATTCTGCAAATATCATAACAAAAATTACTTAAAAGTGTAACAAAAGGCAAAACTTTATTTTTCATTTTTGGATAGAGTAATGGAGGGTTAGAACACCTGGCATTTTTTTTGCCAGCTGTGTCACATTGGGGAGATTTCCCCACTATTAGTATTCTGATGTCAACACAAAATGTGGCACTTTCTTTTCCTTTCACTTTCAGTGATAAGGAGGATCAGTAAAAATAGAGTGAATCTCCCTAATGGGGGCACAGACAGCAATAACAACTGACATGGGTTCTAATCCTTCTGCACTGTATCCATCCCACTGGATATCACGTCATGAGATAAAATAATGAATGGTTTCATGAGATAAATACCGCATAATATGCTGAAATACTGCATGCCTTATTTTAATAGCGTTTTTTTGTGAAATGCAAAAAAAAATTAAAAATGAGCTATTTTACCTCAGGTCTTAAAGAGGAAAATACCTCTTCATGAATGGAGCCCAATGAACTGTGAACTTGCCAGCTCTGAATTTCTGCATGTAGTAAATTGGGCTCCCCATGGCCAGATAAATAAAAAACATAGTATCATGTTGTAACTTTTTTTAGCAATGACTACACAAGGCTCTTGTAGTGTCCTGGTATTAAAAATCATCATTGCAAACATCAGTGCTTTGTATGACAGCCCAAGGCTTGTGATTGGTTCTTGCTTTTACAGATGTTGCATTCTGGTGGTATCACTTTGAAAAATACAATAAAAATTAGAAGTAATGCCATTGGATTGCAATAGGTTTCTTTGTGATAAAAAAGAAATACTGTGTTGAGATCCTTACAGAAGCTGCCATCCTGTGTTTTTGTTAAGACGAGCCTTTGAGCAGTTCTTTGTATCTCTCAGATACTCCTCACTCACTGTGCTGTACATTAAATCATAGAGAAAATGAAATCATGTACTAAAGCAGTATAAAGGCAAACTATAATACTAGAGTTTTGAAAGCTAATAAACTATAATTAGTTACCCTAAGTCTTTTTTTCTATTATTGAAAGCATAAGGTTGTAAATAGTCGTTAAATTTAATGAGCCAGCTTGCTTTCAGAGGGGAAAGATTTTTAAACCTTAGTTTCAAAGTCCACTCACCTGCTGCAACCACTGCACATTTCTGCTGAATTTTTATTTCCACATATTTTATATTAGAGATATATTGGCAGGAGGATTAGCCTTTATTGCTGAAATGCAATCTTTGATAGGACACACGCAATAGGTAACGGTGTAGAATTAAAGAAGGACAGATACATAATATATCATAGGTTTTCCCATAAGTTCCTGTATTGATTCCATCTAATCTAAAAAAAAGTAAATTAGCACACCAACAACATATTTATTTCCAACGCCTATACAAGTATCAAAAAAAGAAAAATAGGCAGAGATCAAGATAAACATAGTGGGGTTGATTTACTAAAGGCAAATCCACTTTGCACTACAAGTGTACTTGGAAGTGCAATCGCTGTAGATCTGAGGGGGACATGCAAGGAAAATAAATAACAGCATCTTTTCTTGCACATGATTGGATGATAGAAATCAGCAGAGCTTCCCCTCATTTCAGATCTTCCCCTCAGTTCTACACCGACTGCACTTCCAAGTGCACTTGTAGTGCAAACTGGATTTGCCTTTATTAAATCAACCCCAATATATCCGTATTCATCAGTGGCACATAAAACTTTGCAATATAATCATATCAAGTTAAAAGCATAACATGCAATTATAACAAGTAAATATATACTGTATACATATAAGCATATAGGTACTAAGCCATCTATGTATAGGGTAAATAGTCACACAGTCTAATGTGTGCACATAGTTATATACCAAATATGTTATACAATTTTAAGTTGGTCTAAGAAGAAATAAGTTCATGGGTCCAAAAATTTTAGGGCTCCTACTAGCTCCTTTTCTAAAAAGGACCTCTTAATATTTCAGAATCCCTTTTTCAAGCAGGGCCTTGTACTGTTTACAAGATCCCCTCTGACCCATTTTATATGGAGGACCTGCTGCCAGTTGTGTGCTTCCCACAGCTACAAAATCCCCACATGACAATGCCACAAAATCTGAAATAACCATACACTGCACCCTTAAGAAAGAAGTAAGAAGGTACCCTGAAACTTGGCATATAGGACTAGAGATGAGCGAATCTGAAAGAAACCCTGTGGGACATTTTTTTCTGGCCTTTTTCAAGGCAAATTTGCAAGTTATCGTTAAAAAGAAAAAAATGGTCAGCTCAGAGAAGGTCTTTAGAGGCAGCTTAAAGGACAACATGGAAATACACAAATTCTTCAAATAACATGCTTGGGGGATGCCTTAAAGCTGCATTTGAAGTTACAGGATAGTACACTATATGAGGCTTGGCTGTTCCCCCCCTACAAGATGCCCACCCAATGTTGAAATGCCTCCTTCCCCTATACAACCAAAAGATGTTCAGTAATAATCTTGAAATTGACATAATAATAACAACAACAGAAAAGAAACACAGACAATATAAATTGTGGCGTGTTCTAACATTAGTGGTCGGTGTAGAAGCCACCCCATGCGCTAGTGGTTGTTGCAAAATTGCCCCTTTTGTTTAGTGGTCAATGTAGGTGGGAGATCAATCAGCTCACTGCTCAAGGAGCACATTGAAACCACAGGACGGACCCTAGGGTTCCACAAAACCCTGGTTGAGAATGGCTGATATAGACCATGGGGCTTGATGATTACTTTTTTAGAATGCATTGAAATGATAATAGAACAAATGTTTGAAGACTATATAAAAACATGTTTTATGGCATAAACATTTCTTTAAAATTCATCAGAGTAAATGTATTTACCCCATAAGGTCTTTGTTTTAAAATACTTAAAGCCTTCAAATTAATTTAAAGTATGCCTTTATAATAAGGCAATGTTGGCGTTGTGTTCCTAAAATTAATGTATTTGTAAATAATAGACAATAAAACTTGTACATTATGTACATTAATAGGATTCATACTATTCACTGAAATCTATTATTTATAACTCTGCATATATCTGTCAGATGATGTCAGCAAGTTTCTAGAAAAGCGTGCATGTTTGTGTTATGTTCTTTTACGAGGTGAAATGAGGAGAAAGACTAAAAGCATACATTCAGCAAAAATAGGTAGTAGCAGACAGAATGATTTTGCCCATGTTAAAGAAAATGAAATAAAAAGAAAGCAGAAGCAAAAGAGAGCAGTTTCATAATGACTTACCTTTACTAAAGGTTAAAAAGCAAACCTTGACTAGGTTTTGTATCAATTTTGCAGCATGATACAATCATATAAACTTAATCAGGCATCGACCTGGACCATAACTTTTCTCAGCAAAGAACAGTACTGACATCAGTACATAGAAGGCAAAATCTTACTATGCTTTTGTTGTATAAAAAGAAAAAGAATTTGGAGGAAACCAACCTATAGGCAGATTAATGGAATTATTTTTTTGGTTAGAGGTAATCTACAGTATATATATTTTTTTATAGAAAAACAACGGGCATTAGATCAGCTTAAAGTGATCCTGGAGCTGCAGGCCTCTAAAGCACATATGGTTGATTGCCTTATTGAACATCGGAGAGCCCTGTAGGCTGGGGAGCTCTTATATATACGCAGAGACTTCATTTCTATATGTGGTGCTAAACCCTGCTCTTTCCTAATTCCAGCATCTCATTATTGGTCAGTGAGGCCGTCCATCAGAAGGACAGACCAATAGTGAGGTGCAGGAGGGTATACACTGGATAGTTTAACGCTAATAATACCACCTACACGGTGCTCGTTACATATGTAGGCTGTGCTTAGTAGTGTTTGTGTTTTTCCATTCCTCTCTTTATCTTAATTTTTATAGTTCGATTTACAGAAAACAATACACTCTTCATTTGGCTTTTGTTTTAATCATAGCAATTTTTGTGCACTGCTTGGTGTACAGAAAGCTGCTGTCTATGAATGTACTGTATATATGAAATAAAGTGATGCAAATATTACACAAAACTTTTATGGGAAAAAAAAAATGAACAATAAACATGTGAGAGCAACTGTGCTATGTTTATTTGACATAATAAAGTGAACATATTGCAAAAATGAATTTTTAGGGCTTGTACACACCAGTGCTCACTACTGCATTGCAGTGGTGTGAACTGAGCTGACTGTAAACAAGGCAAGTTCCATTGTCTTCTGTTGGAAATGTACTGGGAAGGGCTGCCAGTGCAGTCTCCATGCACCTGGGGAGACCAGGCTCTTTGTTACATGTAAAAGAAGACAATAAATACTTACCAACCACTGCTCTGATGCTGTGAAATCATCCCCCTACACGGTTTGAAATGGGCAGGCTGAATGTTCCAGGTTGATCTATAGCCACTAGTGGTAATTACTGTCTTCGGATTTTCTCTGCAATTGCTCTGCAGGAGGAATTTCCCTGTCAACACTGTCTGTGTTGATGGGGGAATCGTACAGATTTCTTTCCTGCAACTCATGGTTGCAGGAAAGAAATTTGCACTGTGTATGGCCTGCCTAAGTCCACTGGGAAAGAGACACTTCGGAGAGTGGGGGTCAACCACAGAGCTCACTAATTCCTCCTTTTGACCTCATATCACTGTAGGATGATAATATAAAATAAGAAGGAGGAACCAGTAAGAACTGTGGGGACCCAGGAGATATACACTTCTACAATGGTCAGTTTCCCATTGGACTTTGGGAAATGATTTTATCTGTGCTTTTTGCATAAATGTATTGTAAAATGAGATCCAGACATTATCTTAGCTATAATAATAAAGCCAAACAAAACATACAACATTTCAAGTTGCCATCTATCAACTCAACAAAGTTGAATGTTTTACAGAATAAGTAATCAAAGAGTTTGGTCTTGTTTATACCTGTCTCAAGGATGGGTAAAAGGAATGGATTAGAGGGGGCATGATTGTTAAGAAAAAGGCAGTTGAGATGCATTTTTTCCAATCCTCTGAACTGCAAACACAGCCGGTTGGGGTTGTACACATAGCTAAAAGATTTTGCACAGCAAAAATGAGTACTGCCGCCAAGTGCAAACTAGTCAAGTGAATGGGGCCACTCTTGAACCTTCCTACAACTAGTGGTGTGGAATTTTCAAGGTTAAAACAGGTAGTGAGGAGGCAACAAACGCCTCTGAAAATCAATGTACCTCAGATCACCCATCAGAGGGCTGCCAAAAGCTCCTGCTAGTGTAAACGTAACCTAACTGTAACTTGCAGTTTACTAACCAGGTGCAAAGTTAGAAGCAATAATGCAAAGCAGGTTCAGAAATGCATAAAATCATGCATACACTGCAGAATAATGAAAGATGCTGTCAGGTCACCTAGAGGCTAGGTGACAGATGCACACCGTTAGGATCAGGAGTGCACCGCAAGGTAGTGGACCCTCTGGCTGACTGCTATGGATGGGAGTCAGGGTGGTAAGGAAGGCCGCCGCTAGAACACCAACACGGATCCCACTGGGGTTAGAGTGTAAGATTACCTGGGGTAGTGAAGTCTAAGAGCCAGCAGATGTTCACCAGAGCCTCTAGTGGTGAGGATGGACTGGGCTACAACTGGCTCCAGGTCACGACCCCGAGGGTCCCCAGCTCACACCCACAGTAGGCAACAGGAGGATAGGAATAGTGAGGGAATAAGCCAAGGTCGGGGCCACAAGCAGACAAGGACAACAGAGTTCACGCCAAGGTTCAGGGTCACAGGCAAACAGGGATAGCCGGGGACATGCCAAAGGTCGGGGTCGTGAGCAGACAGGAATAGTTGAGAACACGCCAAGGTCAGTAACAGAAACAAACGTAGAGCACACGGCAGGCAGGAAACAGGAAGCCAAAACACACAAAGGTTGATCAGCAGGGCTGGCCTGCAGTGCAGAGGTTAATATAGAGTTCTCTGATAGGAGCTGGGGTGGAGCCATGCTAGAGGAGAGATTATAAAAGCAGTCAGGTGAGAGTCAGCTGGTCTCTAGAGATGAACACATGAAGACAGGTAAGCTGACAGACAAAACTCTATTGCATAACCATGATAGATGCACACACACATAAGAAAGCTGCACAAACATGGACTCTTCATAGTAATGTCTCTGTAACTCCATCAGGGCAACATGTAGCCGCATAGAATAGACAGAGCAACAAAACTCTATAACAAGAGATTCATGATGAAAATCACTATGTCAATAAAATGATACAGAGCACAGACACTTGCAATTATCCTCAAAAACAGCATTCCTCTCAGTGAAGGCTAGGGAAGCTCTGCTAATACAACTGAACAGCTGTAATAGCCAAAAAGAAAGGGCCATCCCGCTGGAACTACAGTTGAGAAGGGGCTCTCCACAGTAGCTGGGTCTTCTGAAGAAGCTACATGCAATTACATTTCTGCCAAGCTGCCCACATGCCAATTCTGACAGTGGATGGCCTTTTATCTGGCTGCAGATCACTTACCCAGTTACCATTGCCATCAGGTCTAGTCTCTCTGAGCTGTTTACAGAGGGAAGATGAGGAATTTTTACTATCTGGGCATGTCCAGGAACCCTCGGAGTTGAGGGATATGGAGTTATATGGGCCTGTGCAAGTGAGCTTGGTAACTCAATAGGCACTCTGCTACAAATGTTACCTTGACTTTGGAAGCCATTCCTGGGACTGAGGAATCTGATATCCCTGTTAAAACTTGTCTAATCTTGGAACTTCTATTTCTGATCTGTAGCTCTTGTATACAGCTTGTTCTGCATTTTAATTTCTATTCTTTGCTGCCTACTCTGACTTTCTGCTTTGTTCTCTGACAATGCTTGTCTGTTTCCTGTCCTGACCACTAGGCTGAGCTTGATTAAAGCCTAGTTAACACACCATTAGCTGGGTTGAACGAAAAAAAAACTGACAGCTCCAGTCAGGGCCATTGTACTCACAATCCAATGTTAGTACAGCGATCTCCCCTGCTGAACTATTGTGTTCTGACAAGGGGACGCCCCCCCCACCAGAACACTCCAGTCAGCGCTCTTAGCCATTTGCTGAAAGCGCTGATTTTCCAGCATGCACGTCTGACAGAAGCCGGCCCTGCTGCCATACACGGGGACATCCGGCCCATGTATACTAGGCTTAAGACTGCTTCACAATCTGGGAAAGTCAACTACTGCTTTATTCTAATTAAGGTATATAAACTTGGTGACTAAAATCTTATACAAGCCTTAACATGTTAATGAAATTCAAAATGTCTTTATGATTTATTTTAAATTTGCAGCTTTCATTAAAAGAATCATACCAGGTCATCATACCATGAACGTTATGTATGCACTGGTATGGCTAACCTGATAAACAGCTGAAAACTGTATTTTATGGAAAAAAACATAGCAATTGTTACGATGCACAGTATACAGAGCAAAGTAAATGTCATTCAGTTAGGGTTTACATCTATTTTAACCATTTTGTAGCTCATCCAGTGATCCCGTGGGTATTCTGATACGATGCATTTTTGTATGACATGTTGAAGAAAAGTCATTAAAGACAATTCGATTGAAAAAGATTGAGATGTTCTGGCAATCTGGTCTTATATATTCTTATCTTAGCCAAATTCACCTACAGTGACCTATGGATTTATTTTCTATAGTCCTTTATTTAGAAATATACCCCACATGCTGAAAATATCACATGAGCAAAGTAGCTTGCAAGGTTGATATAATAAATAAATATAAAATACAAATTCACATTTAAAGCAAACGTTATAGGTATATTTAATTTACTATTTGAAATATGGAGTTAGCTAATTGATACAACATTGCCCATTACAAGTAAAAGATAATACTTGAAGTTTTGCTTTTTGTGACGCAGAGAATAGGATAGCGAGAGTGAAAAGAGAAAGAAGGAATAAAAAACAAAACAAAGAGATAAAATAGAAAAAAAAAGAAGGGAAAGGGGGGGGGGGGGGGGGTTACTCCGAAGGCTATGACACTGGATTACAGTTTATCTGCTAAGGAGTTCCCTATATACTACTAAAGTTTCTAACCTTTTTTAGTTATGGCACACTTTAAAAATAAAAATATCCAGGTACCGCAATCTAAAATGTAAAAAATTTATATGTTACTTAACAATGGGAAACCTGAACCTGGCACAATACACACATTGCCTTGGTGAAAACTTTACATCAGACTTCACATCAGAGGTTCCCAGATCACATCAGAGGTACCCATCGCATCAGACTCTCCACTCACATCAAAGGTCCTCCCCATCATGTCAGAGGTCTCCCATCACATCAGACTGCTTCCTTAATGTCAGAGTTAGTCATTCATATCAGAGGCCCCCATCACTTCACAGGGCTCCCATTACATGGGCCCCCAATCATATTAGAGTTCTAGTAGAAAATAGCCCCCCAATCCTGCAGTCCCCCATCACAGAACCCCCGAGTCACTCAGCCCCCCCATTCACCCAGTCCCCTCTTTGCATCAAAGTCCTAACTTTTGGCTCCAGCAGTGCAGAAGAGGGTAGGAGGTGGAGGAGGTTTGGATGAGGTGGGCTTTAGTCTCCTAAATGCTAGGAGCAACCCTGCATGCCTCCTGCCCTGGATCAGAGTCATGACGCTGATTCAGAACAAACTGTGCCCCGTGCTTGAGGCACCCCAGATGAACCCAGACGGCACCCTGGTTGAGAAACACTGCTTTATACACACCACCATGTTCTATAATGACACGGGGGTTTATTTACTAAAGGCAAATCCACTTTGCACTACAAGTGCACTGCAAAGTGCACTTGTAAGTGCAGTCACTGTAGATCACTCTAGATCTGAGGGGGGGCTCTGCTGATTTTATCATCCAATCATGTACAAGTAAAAATGCTGTTTTTTTATTTTCCTTGCATGTCCCCCTCAGATCTACAGTGACTGCACTTCCAAGCGCACTTCCAAGTGCACTTGCTTTGAACTTGTAGTGCAAAGTGGATTTGCCTTTAGTAAATAAACCCCATGGTCTCTAAAGTGTATCAAATAGGCTTAACAAAGAAGTTCCTCCTGTGTTCTTATAAATCTGAAGACTTGCACTGACCAAGGACCTACAAGCTGGATGGATTCTCCCTGGTTCTCAATAATGGCATGTGTTGTGTGACATTCTAGCCCCATTCAACCCAAAAGCAGCTGCACCACGTGTGCCCCCACAGTGGAGGCTCCACTCCATTTATTACCTTAGTTATGAATGATCAACAGATCTAATTTAGCAAAGTTTCATTTTATAGCTGTCAAGTAACTCGTGATCCAAACATTGCTCCTCTATATAAGCCCTCTGATGTCTGTGTTCATTGCTGACACAATAGATTTTCTTAACTGCTAGCTTCCTGTTTTCTCTGTATTTTCCCAGAAAGTAACTTATAATGGTCCCTTTCATTTTACATTGTTTTTCTTGATGTAACATCATCAGCTGAATGTTAGGTTTACTTCTCTAAACCTGCCTGTCCAGTCACTCAATTGGATTTTCCATTGTGTTTAGTAAATCATTATTTAATTTGCTTTAGTGTAGAGAACAAAGCAAGACAGTGCAGATGGAACATAAGCCATCATTATCACTCAGACACAATTGTTGCTCAATTTCTTCAGAACATTTATTTCCACATTGTGTTTGAAGATTGCTAGACAGTTACAATAAATGGGCAGTTAAATCACGTTTTTTTCTCTACATGCAAGAAAGATGCATCTGTTACGGTTGTATGCACATGTACCTTTTTTCCCACGTACATTCTTAAACAGATGGTATGTAGTACGTTATAGTAAATGTCCATATTTTGACATAATATTTAGGGGAATTTAAAAAAAATAGGATTTTTAAATACAGCTTACCTGTAAAATCCTTTTCTTGAGAGTACATCACGGGACACAGAGTATTCATTACATAGTGGGTTAGATAGGCATCATCGGTGATTGGACACTGGTTAACCCCAATTAAGGAAAATTCCCCTATATAACCCCTCCCATACGGGGAGGACCTCAGTTTTGTAGCAAAGCAATAGGTAACCACGTAAAACCCATAGAAGTGCGGGAGCTCTGTGTCCCGTGATGTACTCTCAAGAAAAGGATTTTACAGGTAAGATGTATTTAAAAATCCTATTTTCTTGATCATACATCACGGGACACAGAGTATTCATTACATAGTGGGATGTCCCAAAGCAATGCTCATTTGAGGGGAGGGAGACACAGATCAGAAAATATAGACCACAAACGGACCAGAGGAACTAAACTGCAGCCTGCAGTACACTGCGCCCGAAGGCGGTATCCTCTTGCCCTCTTACATCCACCTCATAGAATCTGGTGAATGTATGGACTGAAGACCAAGTCGCAGCCTTACAGATCTAAGCCATCAAGGCCTGGTGATGCACTGCCCAAGAAGCACTAACAGCCCTAGTTGAGTGCGCTTTCACATGAAAAGGAGAAGTCTTCCTCTTTATATCATAAGCCTGAAAAATAACCTATCTAATCCATCTAGAAAGAGTGGATTTCGACGCTGCTTGGCCTTTCTTATGGCCATCTGGCAGAATAAACAATCAGTTTTCCGTATCTGAGCAGTTGCCTGCAGATAGACACTGACTGCTCTAACCACATCAAGAGTGTGCAAAGATTCTTCCTCCGCGGACTGCGGATCTGGAAAAAAGGATGGTAGGATTACATCTTGATTCAAATGGAATCCTGAAACCACCTTAGGTAAGAAGGAACGATTAGGACGCATAACAATCCTGTCCTTGTGAATAATTAAATATGGCTCTTTACAAGAAAAAGCTGCCAATTCTAATACTCTCCTAGCAGAGGATATGGCTATCAAGAAGACAAATTTTTTTAGTCAAAAGCGCTAAAGGAGCCAGGTGCAGTGGCTCAAAGGGTTGTCCCTGTAAAGCTGACTGGCGGATTCAACCGCAGTGCCCCCTGAATAAAGGCCCGGACCAGGGAATGTGAAGCAATTGGCTTCTGAAAAATACAGACAAAGCTGAAATTTGGACTTTGATAGTGCTCAAAGCCAATCTAATTTCTAGGCCTGACTGAAGAAAGGTCAAGCTTCTGCTAATCATATACCTTCTAGGATGCCATCCCCTGGGTTCACACCAGGAAACATATGCCTTCCAGATTTTGTAGTAAATAAGCCTGGAGGCTGGCTTTCTGGCATTGACCAGAGTGGAAAGGACTGACTCCGAGAGCCCACGGTCTTTTAAAATGTGGGTTTCAGCAGCCAAGCCGTCAAATTTAGACTTCGTAAAGCAGGGTGGCAAATCGGACCCTGTGTGAGCAGATTTGGCCGGAATGGGAGGACCCAAGCCCCGCCCACTGCCATCTTTATGATCTCTGCATACCAAGGTCGTCTGGGCCAAGCCGGGGCTACTAAAAGGACGGACTTTGCTTCCCTTTTGACCCTTCCCAGGAACCGCGGAAGAAGTGGGTTTGGAGGGAAGGCATACATTAGATTGTACTGATCCCATGGGATTGTCAGAGCATCTGACCCCTGAGCAAGTACATCCCTTGTTCTGGACACAAATTTGTCCAGCTTCCTGTTGAATCTGGACGCAAATAGATCCACATCTGGTGTTCCCCATATTTGACACATGGTTTGGAATATGTTGGGGTGTAGGGACCATTCTCCTGGGCATAATTGCCGGCGGCTTAAGAAATCCGCTTACTAATTTTCCACTCCTGGGATGAATACCGCAGACAGGCAGGGAACATGGCTTTCTGTCCATGCAAGAATGCGATTCACCTCCCTTTGGGCATCCAGACTTCTGGTGCCTCCTTGGTGATTGATGTAAGCCACAGCCGTGGCATTGTCAGATTGTATCTGAATAGGATGACCCTGTAGCCTGTAAGACCAGTCCATGAGGGCCAAGTAAATTGCCCGAATTTCTAGAATATTGATGGGCAAGTGCCTCTCGGTTGCAGACCATCTTCCCTGCTGCATGTTTCTTCCAGAACTGCTCCCCAGCCTGTCAGACTGGCATCTGTGGTTACGATCTTCCATTGTAGTGGAAGAAAGGCTTTGCCTTTCAAAAAATGTTTGGTTCGTAACCACCAATTGAGGCTTTTGCATATACTTGGGGATAGGCACATCGAAAGATCCAAGGCATGAGTCTTTTTGTTCCAAGCTGCGAGAATGCTTCTCTGCAGGGGCCTTGAGGAACAGCCTAGAAAGTGGCAACCATCTTTCCTACAGTCTCATACATATGGATGGATGGACTCTTTTTGCTTAATACTAAGTGGACTAGAGCTCTTACGGCCTTGACCTTTGGCCCTGGTAGAAACACCCTGCCTTGAGCGGTTTCTATGATCATGCCTAGATACTCCAACCTTGTTGAAAGTTGCAAAGAAGACTTTTCTAGGTTGATTATCCAGCCTAGTCTTTCCAAATGTCTTACTGTCTTGAAGACAGCGCGGTTCAGGTGTGCCACCGATCTATGAGTAGCAAATTGTCTAGATAAGCTACCACAGTTATGCCCTGAACTCTTAGATTTGCTAAGAGAGGGTCTAGAATTTTTGTAAAAATTTGAGGAGCTGTAGCGAGACCGAAAGGAAGGGCCACAAACTGGAAATGGCGCTGGTCTACCGCAAACCTTAGATATCTTTGGTGAGCGGGAAAAATCGGCACAAGAAGATATGCATCCTTGATATTTATTGATGCCATAAATTCTCCAGGGTGCAGGGTGGAGACCACCGAACGAATTGACTGCATTCGGAAGGATCGAATGTGTAGAAACTGATTCAGATCCTTTAGATCTAGGATGGGTCTGACATCTCCATTTGGCTTTGGAACGGTGAAGAGATTTGAGTAGAACCCTGAACCCTGATCTTTTGGGTTCATTTCTACTATCGATAAGAAAGGAAAAATAAATCAGCGCGAAGTGGTATATACGTAATGCAGCAGCTGTGCATTGGATTAGATGCTTCCATTTATTACACATTTTACTCCCAGGGATCACATCCGGATTGATTTCCGGGTTTGCGTGAGGTTGATCATGCTGCGTTCTGCGTTGTCATGGTTACTCACCTGGTATGTAGCGCGGGTGCCCACGTCGTGTCCTCATCTGCTGATGAAGTCCCCGCCCACTGGGACGCAACGCGTCCAGAACGAGGATACGCCGTGACGTTACCCGCGGCCACTGCGCATCCGCATCGCTGTTCGGAAGATCCTCACCGCTTCTGTTTGTTTTCGTGCACTTATCAAGTGCTTCATATGTGAGTGTCACTACTTTTATATTCAATAAAGAGTTATATATTACGGAGAGCACTATTTTTCTGCTATTCTCATTTTATATGTTGCCAAATCGGAGTGTCCTATGCTGAGTCCCTGACGGATGCCTCTGTATGCTGCATATCATTTGGTTACATGAAAAGGCTCTCTCTGACCCTCTGTAATTAAAGGGTCCACGCAATCAGGTGAGAGGCCATCTTTTACCGTGGTGGTGGGATTTTTTTGAATCACCTCTCTGCAAAGCAAGTGTTCTGCTCAGATTTGAAGATGGTATCAGGATTACTCCCATGGACTCATTGATTTTACACTGTGGTGGATTTTTATTGTGTTTTTATTGTGTTTTCTCTTGTCTGTATTTGGTTTTAGCGCTGCACTGTCTGTTGTTTTCATTTCTACTATCACTCCCTGGGATAGTAAGCAATCTAAGGCCAGTAGCAGTGGTTCTCGCTTTACTGGATCTTTGGGAACTCTTGACCTTAGGAAACGAGCTGGTGGAAGCTCTAGGAACTCTATTTTGTAACCTAGAGATACTGAAGAGACCACCCACTTGTCTTGAACCTCTTCCCGCCAGGCTCCTGAAAACTGTAGGAGCCTTCCCCCCACTCGGCCGAGTGGGGGCACCCCTTCACAGGGATGTTTTGGGGCTCTGCTTGGCAGGCTTTCGTCCCCAAGCCTTTTTCTGCCCTTGGGTGTGACCTTGGGCCCTTCCTCTGAAAGTAGATTGGGAAGGCCGTCGCCACTGCTTAGAGCCTGATGTTCCAGGGGAAGGGGAAAGAGACCGTTTGAATGGTGGACGTTTACTCCTCTTAACTGGTAGGAGGTTAGATTTACCACCTGTATTTTTTTGGATAAAATTATCTAGGCCATCCCCTAATAGGCGTTCCCCTTTGAATGGGAAGCCAGCTAAATATCTTTTGCATGAAAGCTCTGCTGCCCAACTTTTAAGCCAAAGGGACCTGCGCATGTGTACCAACAGGAGAGACAAACAAGATGCTTGCTGGGCAGAATCCAGAATGGCATCAATCATAAAACACAGCACCTGTGGAAGGTCTGCATAGTTCTCCACTTCCTCACTGGGAAGGAGGCCAAGAATCTGCTTAACATGTTCCTTGAGGAATTGACACAAACCCACAGTTGAGACTGTAGGTTGGACTACAGCGCCAGCCATGGAGAAGGAGGCTTTTAATAAAGTTTCCAGCTTTTTATCAGTTGGATCTTTAAACACCTGAGCATTGTCCAAGGGACAGGTCAGGTTTTTATTCACACAAGAGACAGCCGCATCCACAGATGAGACCTCCCACTTCTTGGTTAAGCTTTCCTCCAGAGGATAAAGCATAGAAAACCTTTTAGGAGGAGTAAACAGTTTATCCAGATGTCCCCAGTCCTCATACAACAATTTATCCATTAAAAAATGAATTAGAAAGGAAAAGGCAGTCTGTAGGATGCTTCTGACCCCCAGGGAAGAACAGAGGATCTAGCGGCCTCAGCAGAGGGCATTTTAAATGTGGAACGCACTAGTTCAGTATAATACCTGACTTGCTTCTTGAGTGCCTGAGAGGAAGAAGCTCTCTCCTCTTCCTTTGAATCCTCAGACTGCTCATGATCCCTATCTCTGGATAGGGATCTCTCCTCATTGTCAGAAGATTCATCTGAAAGAGAAAGTGCAGCAGAGGGAGGGGATCTACCCCTTTTTCTGCTATCTTTTAAGGAAGCTGAAATAAAATTCATAATTCTTCCCTCAAAACCCTCCAATGTAGCCCTAAGGGAATCCTCTGTGACATACGCTGGGGCTGTAACATTAGGAGAGGCTGCAAAACCTGACGGGGCACTGACTCATCCTGTGAGGCTGGCTCCAGTCTTGCAGGGGGGGATGGTAATCTGCAGGCATCTTTAGGACCCCTAGACACAGGCGGTGACGTGTGCCTTTGTTACCTCCCCCCGAGAAGACATAGTCCCAAGCTACAAAGCAGAGGTACTAGTACATATGCAATCACCGTTGTGCTAAAAGTCTCACAATATACATATATGCTTAATACTGCACAACCTGATGCCGAGTAGGTGTCTTAGGTTAGCCTGGATCCGACCACTTAGGATGCTCACTGCCCACACTTTGTGTCCATCTGTTTACAGAGCTCTGAACGCTCTGGGCTTTTAAATTAGCCACCTGGTTTGCACACCTGCAGTGGAGGAAGTGAGCGGATTGGACACCAGCTTCACTGAGTGTGTATCTGAAAAGCACGTAAGTTTGCTCCTTACTCCCTCTAGTGGTGGAAATCAGGTAAGACATACAACTACTCATTGAAGAAAATCCATTTGTAATATAAATATATATATAGGATTAACTTCTCTTACCTGTCCCCGCCGCAGGAACTGCTGAGAACAGACAGTTTCCAGCCTTCACCCATCACGGCGGGTAGCGTTGTGCCAACCTTCAGGGTTTTTTGGGTTCCTACTCAGAGAAACCTCTTACCTGGACCTGTAAAAGACTCTGCCAGAAACTTTCGTGCCACTGTTTTAATAGTGCACCAAGCCTGGTTTTCTCAGAGCCCAGTCCTCCAAAGAGAGACTTACAGGCAAAACCTTGCTTCTTCGGATGACGAGGCCCGGGTACCATACCATCTTGGGAGTCAAAATATCGGCCCGAGATATGGATCTGGTCAGCATAGCCCTTTAAGCCCCCGCAGGGACCAAACTGGAGCTTTCTTCACAGCACATGTTTTAGGTGACCAACCACCTTAGACACCTTGTGAAAAAAACTGAGGTCCTCCCCGTATGGGAGGGGTTATATAGGGGAGGAATTCTCCTTAATTGGGGTTAACCAGTGTCCAATCACCGATGGTGCCTGTCTAACCCACTATGGAATGAATACTCTGTGTCCCGTGATGTATGATCAAGAAAATGTTTTAAGATTTGACACACATATGTGTTCACTGATCCCTATTAATGAGATTAATGTAAAAATTGACAGGATTGACCAGCATCATCCCTGTATCAACATTTTCAACACTCTCTCAAATCTCTCTGGCCTACAGAGGGAATGGCAGGGTGATCTACCGGAACTGGATGAGGACTGGACTGATATTTGGGATGCATCCTTCCGTCAGCTGGTCTCTATCAGAGACAGGATGGTCCAATCTAAAATCCTTTATAGGCCCTACTTCACTCCTCGTAAAATTTCACAAATAACGAACATCTCTATCGTCTGCCTGTTGGAGATGCAGTCACTTGGATGGAGACTTCTTTTACACTTTGTGGACCTTTCCATTTATTATGCAGTTTTGACTTGCCACATTGAATATCAACAGCAAGGTCTTCAAAATTCCTCTCCCATGAATGCCAATAATATGCCCACTGGGTCTGGTTGATTACCTGTCCCCCACAGTAGCAGAAAATACACTTCTGGTCCTATTACTATTTTATGCTAGAAAGTAAGTCGCCATGTACTGGAAAAGTCGTTTTTTTGGAAACACCTGTTTAACTCAAACCTCCCTCTATAACTAGGACACTTATGAAAAATGGCGTTGCAAAAGAAATTTTGACTAAGTGTGTGCATGCTTGCTTGAAGACCCGTCACATGCTGTGGACCCGGCCCCTTAATACCTGTTAAGATTTGCTGTGGGCTTCTTCCATTGTGCCTACCTTCTCAGTTACTGTTGTCGTTCCTGTCACAGGAGGCTGCCCTCCTCCTAAATTTTACATGATGCCATGAACTGGTATATGAGCCCGTTGCTAAGTACAGCTTCTGTTAGTAGTATGAGGGCTTGTGCTGCGTGAGTCGGTTCACTTGGAGTATGTAACAACTTTTTTCTATCTGAAAAATCAATAAAAAAATATAAAAATAAAATAAAATAAATAAATTGGCAGGATTGGGGAGGATTCAGGATGTCACAGGGTATTAAAGGCCTTAGCAGTTGCTCTGTGGAATGACAACCGATCAAATGTCAGGCTACTGGAGTCAGATCAGTTAGGCCCCTTTCATACTGGGGCAGGGGCGGCATCAGCGGTAAAGCGCCGCTATTGTTAGCGGCGCTTTACCGTCGGTATTCGGCCGCTAGCGGGGGGCGGTTTTACTCCTGCTAGCGGCCGGGAAAGGGTTAAAAACCACCGCAAAGTGCCTCTGCAGAGGAGCTTTGCCAGCGGTATAGCTGTGCTGTCCCATTGATTTCAATGGGCAGGAGCGGGGAAGGAGTGGTATATACTCCGCTCCTTCCCTGCTCCAAAGATGCTGCTAGCAGGACTTTTTTTTCCCGTCCTGCCAGCGCACCGCTCCAGTGTGAAAGCCTTTGGGGCTTTCACACTGGAGACAAAGCAGCAGCACTTTCGGGTCGGTTTGCAGGCGCTATTATTAGCGCAATAGCGCCTGCAAACCGCGCCAGTGTGAAAGGGCCCTTAGAAATTATTTTTGGATGTGTTACCATTTTGCACTGTTATATATCAACAAAACTAGGAATCTCAGCATCATTATGGTAACACAAATGAATAAAAATCACACAAACTGATTATAAATTGTGATCTGTCTTAAAAATGTTTACTCCACTGACTTACATTGTAGGTACCAATGATAATGATTTGCCATTATATGCCATTATTGTGTTATTACTGCCAGCAACTGTGCAATGTCACATTTGGTTGCAGACAAAGATTGTACTGGGACAATTGCTTCAACCTACGATTATCAGAATTGTAAGTGCATTTTCCCATTTTTATTCCAAATTTTGCTTTTATTCAATCTTTCAATAAACTATATGGTAGCTGTCAATGTATTACTTGAATTGTGAAGTGTAGATTGCTTAACTTTGAGATATTACTTGCAGTCATATATACAGTTCCTGGTGATTCAAAAGTGGTTGAAATTGACCAAAAATTGCTACGTGTATGGCTAGGTTAGATGCTAAAGACATTGTAGAGGCTATTAAAGTTCATATGCATGTAAAGGCAGATGTCCCAATATTTTTAACAATATAGTGTATACAATACACAAATGAATGCAGCTCTGTGTTTATTAATACATCATAAGATGCATTTTGTTAAGTACGGGCAGGGCAGGACTTAGGGTGGTGGGGGCCCCTGGGCTTAAGCCACTTTCGGGCCCTACCTTCTATGCATTACTTTAAACCTTTCGTTTTCTTTTAAGCGTGCCACTCTGATACCGTTTGTCCGCCATTACATCACTGTCTAATGCAGACAGGTTTTCTCAATGGCAGTAAACGAGGAACTACGTAACTGCCAATAACCAATCAGCAATCCTCAAGATAAGAGTTTAAGGCATTTTAAGGAAAAAACTATTTAAGGAAAAAAACTTACATTTAAATGCTCATCAATGCAGCCTTGCACAGCGTCCATCTGCATGCTTGTCCAGTGTCATTTGCAGCCTTGTCAGTGTCATTTGCAGCCTTGCCCAGTGACATTGTAGCCTTGTCAGTGTCATTTGCAGCCTTGCAGCCTTGTCAGTGTCATTTGCAGCCTTGCCCAGTGACATTGCAGCCTTGTCAGTGTCATTTGCAGCCTTGCCCAGTGACATTGTAGCCTTGTCAGTGTCATTTGCAGCCTTGCAGCCTTGTCAGTGTCATTTGCAGCCTTGCCCAGTGACATTGTAGCCTTGTCAGTGTCATTTGCAGCCTTGCAGCCTTGTCAGTGTCATTTGCAGCCTTGCCCAGTGACATTGCAGCCTTGTCAGTGTCATTTGCAGCCTTGCAGCCTTGTCAGTGTCATTTGCAGCCTTGCAGCCTTGTCAGTGTCATTTGCAGCCTTGCAGCCTTGTCAGTGCCATTTGTAGCCTTGCAGCCTTGTCAGTGTCACTTGCAGCCTTGCAGCCTCCATCTGCAGCCTTATCAGTGTCCATCTGCAGCCTTGTCTGTGTCATTTGCAGCCTTGCCCAGGCTGCAGTTAAACTGCAGTGATTGTCAGTGTCACTGCAGTTTAAATATGGCGCTGCCGAGATACACAGAGCCGGTCCTGTGTATCTCGGCTCCTGTCGGCTTTTCTCGGCTCCTCTCACAGTCCTGCCCAGTCCCGCCCTATGATGGACATAACACAGGTCCAATGGCGGGACTGGGCGTGACTGTGAGCGGAGCCGTGCCGAGCGCCGACATACATAGCCAAGTGTACTTGGCTAGCTCCGCTCACAGTCACGCCCAGTCCCTGTGTTATGTCCATCATAGGGCTGGACTAGGCGTGACTGTGAGCAGAAATAGCCGAGTATAGCCGAGTACACTCAGCTGGGGCCCATGGGGCCGACTATTGGGCAGGGCCCATGGGCTTGAGCCCAGTCAAGCCCAATGATAAGTCTGGCCCTGAGTACGGGTAGTAGGGGCGTTGCTAGGTCTACAAAAGATCTGGGGCTAGAGCCCATAGCAGCGTAGTAAAGAAAGTCATACGCTTGGGCGGGCATACACATGTATATACAGTAATATACATGTGTGTGTGTGTGTATATCCCCAGAGAGCCCCCCACTTACATCAGGGTTCCCAGAGAGCCCCCCTTACATCAGGGTCCCCAGAGAGCCCCCATTACATCTGGGTCCCCAGAGAGCATCCTCCTTACATCAGAGTCCCCAGAGAGCCCCCCCCCCTTGCATCAGGGTCCCCAGAGAGCTCCCCACTTACATCAGGGTTCCTAGAGAACCCTCCTTACATTAGGGTCCCCAGAGAGTCTCCCCCTTAAAATCAGGGTCCCCAGAGAGCCTCCCCCTTAAAATCAGGGTCCCCAGAGAGCCCCCCCTTGCATCAGGGTCCTCAGAGAGCCCCCCACTTACATCAGGGTCCACAGAGAGCCTCCCCTCCCCTTGGGGACCCCTGCAGAGACTCGGGGCTATGGGCCCTAGATTCGGGGCTATAGCCCCAAAAGCCACCCCCTAGTGATGCCACTGACGGGTAGTATAAATATCTGGACTTGACCTGGTATAAGCCTCTTACGATCCACTGTACAACAGTCAATGCTCAAAATCTGATAAAAAATGAGCTGATAGTAGGAGACAGCAGAGTGAAAGAGAGATGAGCTTATCATAGGAAGAGAGAGCAGAGAAACGGAGATGATCTCATGATAGGAGGAGAGAGCAAGGTAACAGAAAGATGAGCTCATCAGTCTGCTGCTTCTCTTTGAATTATCTAGTCACGGGCTGGAGAATGGACAAGAGTTATTTAAAGTTATTTAAAATTTACTTAGAAGTAAATTATATCTGAGCATAACAAACTTAAGACGCTATTTCATTAATTTTTATTATTCAAAGCAAACTCCCCCATCCATCCATGTCTTCATGTTTTATATTGTTGAGGAAAACTTTGAAAAACACCCCACTAGCATTTCTAGCTGTGGTCCTTTTGAGAAAGGGCAAATGATTCATGTAGCATTTAATTCCTGGAATCCATCTGCCCTTAGCTCAAGCAGGCAGGTGCGTATCTGAGAAAGTCCATCCTACCCTCCTCCAGATGAAAGAATAAAAATTTCCATGAAGACTCCTGAGATGTATGACATCCTTTTGGCCTAGGCCACAAACCAGGAAGCAACCGTAGAAATGTTAAAAAAGGTTAAAACAAGTAAGTATATTATACTTTCCTATCTATTTACTAATGATAGCAGCATAAGGATTAAAAAAAGTTGATTGAGAGGGTTTAGTTCCACTTTAAAGCAGTATTAAACCCAAAATCAAAAATGTATTAAAGTGCATCTTACCAATTATTAGATTGGGTGGCTGCTTTATTTTTAACCACCTGAATACAGGACACTTTCACCCTCTTCCTGACTAGGCCAATTTTCAGCTTGCAGCACTATTGCATTTTGAATGACAACTGCGCGGTCATGCAACGCCATACCCATATGGAAATTTTATCTTTTTTTTTTTTAGACAAATAGAGCTTTCTTTTGGTTGTATTTATTCACCACTGGGTCTTTTATTTTTTTTCTCTAAATGAAAAAAGACAAACATTTTTGAAAAAAAGGCATGTTTTTCTTTAACTCTGTTATAAAATGTTGCAAATAAGTAATTTTTCTTCATAGGTTTTGACCAAAATTTATACTGCTATATTTCTTTAAATAAATAAATGTTGTATGTGCCCGCCCCAAGAAACAACAATGCTCTGCGCTTAGTACGTATATCTAACAGTATATATATAGCACATAAATAAATAAATGAATAAATGGATAGCAGCTGCTTAAATGACAGGTAATGTATATAAGGCAATAATGAATAAATTAAATAAATACAATTTCTTTCAGTATTGCAGCAGTGCTGTATCCCCCAAATTAATAGGGTCCCCTTCTCAATCAAGTTCTTTGAGTTCAGAATTGGAACAGACGGTAAAAGTCCCACTAATAAATGTTGCTGTATTCTGTGAGGGTAGTTATTCCTTTCACCAAGCGATACACCACGTGCTGGGACCCCCCAATGAAAAATGCACTCACCAGAAATCCAACCAATATGAGCCTTGATTAATAATAGTAGGCCTGCACCACTTTCCAAACGACCACCAGATGTCAGTCTTACTCTCAGTAGCTCCAATGAGATTTGTGGGAGAAATGGAATGTCCACATAGTGTGATACTGCTAAAATATTTTATTAAAACATCCAGATATCCCCCTTATAAAACATGTGTACCAGAGAATCTATAAAAAGAGCAAAGATAACAAAGTGCAGGGCTGGTACAAGGATTTTTGAAGCCCTAGGCGAAACCTCATTTTGACGCCCCCAGGGGCTCCACCCATGACTCCACCCCCTTTGCCCTGCTCATGTGACAGGAGGCGGCGCTATACAGGAAGCATCGGCTCTGCTTCCTCTAACACTGGCTCCAGTGCTGCGCCTCTAATTACACTACCGGCCAGACAAAGCAGCTGCTTGAGACTGAGTTAGTTACATGCTGCAGCCTGCAGAGCATGCAGACACAGAGGGAAATCAGCAGCCGGGTGCCCCTAGAATGCAGTGCGCCCTAGGCGGCTGCTTAGTTTGCCTAGTGGTAGCACCGGCCCTTGGTACACTGACAGAGGTTTTTGTGCACTTGTACACTGACAGATTTTTTTTGCACTTGTACACTATGACAGATGTTGATCATCCACCAGGGACTCTATTGCAGATATTTTTGTGCACTGATACAGATGTTCATGGGACACTGGTACACTGTGACAGATGTTTTGTGCACTGGTACGGACGTTGATGGGACAATGGTACAGATGTCCATAGGGCACTGGTACACTGTGGTAGATATTTTATGCATGGACACTTGGACAGATCTTTATTGGACATTTGGACAGATGTTCATGGGACACTTGGACAGATGTTTATGGGACACTTGGACAGGAAAAGGGACAGTGATGCTTGGTGTACTGTGTGGAGATGGCTGCAGTATGTGTGAACGCTGTGTAACTGAACACTAAAATCATTGGTTACACAGAGCGCTGTCACAGAGGCTGCAGAATTCCCCCCCCCCACCCCCCCCCCCCCCACACACACACACACTGATCTCTCATGGAACTCAGCAGGGAGAGCCAACACAGAGACATGTGTCTCTGTTTACACAGCGTGAAGGCTGTGATTGAACACAGCCATCACATGATCGGGGGGGGGGGGGGCAATTATAGTGCCCATGTCCTGATCTGTGAAGTGCTGTGTCCTAAAGACAGCCATCACAGGATTGTGCACCTGTTCTAAATGATATACAGGTCTGTCCACTCAGAACGGGGAATCTCCCACCTGGCTATGTATGTACATTGGCCAGGTGGGAAATGGTTAAAAGCTTTTACTTTATTTTCACCTGATGATCCAGCCAGTAAGTCTGACTTTTTCAGCTTCCTTTTAACAGACCAAGCTGTCCAGACAAAGTAGCATTTGGAGGTTTGAGACAAACCATTTATCACCAACAGGGGTGCTTACAATTAAGGAAAAATCAAACTGCACTACAGTACATAATAAACCTATAACCCACTCAAATTAATCAATAAATGAATAAATGCATGAAAGATAGCAGCAATTCTCCTGAATAACATAGAATTGCGCTAAATATATAAGTGAATAATATGATCATGCACTGACCAATCAAATAAACAATCAAAACCTAGTGAGTAATTAGAGTGGACAAAAGTGTACACATTAAAATACTTGAATATTGGGCATCCCACCTCCTCGTGTGGGAATGTCGCACCAATATTCCAATGCCAGTGAAATAAACAAAAATGAATATTTTTTAACCACAAAAAAGTGTCCAGAAAAGCCACAAGGCATTATCCCCCATGATTGAAAAGTCCAACCATAAAAAACTTGTGAAGGAAATCCACCACCGGTGAATAAGGGGTAACTGCTTACCAGAAGCCCGCGATCCCCCACTACAGAGGATCACGGGAAGCCTGTGTACAAACAATTCTTGCAGGGCACATCAAATGGATCAGCTGTTATATGGAATGGGGATAAAGCAGCGATCGCCACAGCTCCTCCACAGGGCTCCTAATACTCAAAGTTCTCCTCATGCCATAATGGGGTCAAAGATGGATATATATGGCAGAAAGAAAAATAGATGCTCCATAGT
The DNA here is from genome assembly GCF_042186555.1 of Aquarana catesbeiana. Classification (NCBI taxonomy): domain Eukaryota; kingdom Metazoa; phylum Chordata; class Amphibia; order Anura; family Ranidae; genus Aquarana; species Aquarana catesbeiana. The sequence goes on along the minus strand of NC_133327.1, from coordinate 307,169,721 downwards.
GTAAAATCTTCTAATTTATTGAAGGTAAAAAAATAATGCACTTACATAAAAAAGTGGAATAGTAAGCCTTGTTTGTCTGGTGCGCTGGCCGGTAGCACACAGACCAACCCATCCTGCTGACGATCAGTAGCAACATGAGGTCACGTCAGCACGTCGCTCCACCCTACGCGGCGTTTCGTGATAGGTCACGTCGTCCAGGGGCACTTACAATTGTCAGCTTTATATAAAACCAAAAGAAAAAAAAACTGTTTGCTGTAACTGTACAGTGCTGTAACACTGTGACATGTTAGTGCCAATTCACACATCTGTACTGGAAAATGCAGGTTACGGGTAGGACACACAAAAAAGTATGTTTTTATGTCTCTTCTATTCAAATTTAAAAGCAGCCAGAAGCTGTGCTACAGTGATCTGAAATAAAATGCGGACATGCTGCATTGCAGTGCACTGGATAGGATTGCATGTCACTGTACAGCAGCACACCATGATAATATACACTGACATAAATGAAGCATTACTTTTGTTTACTTCAAATAAAGTTTGTTAAAAAAAGAGAGCTGTTTGATACGCTAAATCGTGCACTGCCCCCTATTGCCAGCTCACTGTAGCCAGATTGGACTGTGGTTTAGCTATGTGGAAGTAGTCCATTTATTGACCCCAGACTGACAATGCTGCTCTCCAAAGGTGACTGCTTTACTACTTCATCCAGAATGCAGACACCATAAAACAGGAAGTGTGTACTGGCTGGATCAGCAGGTGAAATAAAAGAAAAAAAGGCCTAAAAAGAAGACTAGTGCAGCTAGTGCATCTAAGGATTGGTAAGTTGCAGTATATTATCTTTTTGTTTTTGAATTTAAATATCATTAAATCCACATCATTAAAAGCTGTCAGTACCTGCTGTATTACATGCCGGCCATACCCGGGCACTATGAGATTTGTTTTCTATATTCTGCAAAAAAACAGGTTGATCCTTCTGTTCTCTGTCCCTCCCTCATTGTCTGTGCCCCCACTGGAGCCTGAGACCATGTGCAGACATCTACTGAGTATGTTCCAGTTTCAGTTCCCTTCTAAGCTGTTCATTTCCTGCTTTTTCTTATCTGTGCAAACCACATGACTAGTAACACATGTGGGCGTGTACACTCTGGATAAATGACAGCCCACTCCATACCTTCTCCTCTCCTGGGGGTGGGATATTACATGTTGATTGATGGAGGTGTCGCCTCCCTATAATTCTAATTCACATACAAGAAATAGACACAGGCTGGAGAGTCTGTGATTGGCATTTCCTCCACTTAGACATCCCACACCATGTTTTTGCACAAAATAATAAAGATTTGCGCTCAAATGCAATTTTTGTATGACGATTTAAAACATGTATTTGATAATAATTAATTATGCATGTTTCCTATGTATTCCTATTTTTTTTTTTAACATGTGACCAGCAGCAGAGGACTAGAACTTTCTCGTGTGGATGTTTCCCTACAGACAGGCTGGGAAAGACATGGGTCATGTGACAGCTGTATATCCATTAGGAAAAAAGGTACTTGGATGTCTTTTGTTTTTTTTTAGTAAATACATACAGTGCTATCATCCATATACATAAAGAGAAGGGATAATGTAAATTAAATAGTGCATATTTGGTATCATTTTAATACTGTTTTACCTGGAACAAAGAAAAATAAGGTTTTCTGCCAGACAAGGTTGTGCTGTTTGGCAGACCTGTGCAAATCTCAAAATTGGAGGGACAAAAATACAAATCATTTGGCAGAGAACACAGTTCCTGAGTATGTATTTCTTCTGTGTATTTAGCTGTTTGCCTGGTGAGCTTTAACCATCATTATCTCCAGTGTTAATTTCATCATCATTTTCATCAACGGCATATTTACAGTGACAAAAATTAAACGAAAAGTACCCCACATTTTTGTCAATTGATGAAAACTATGACGAAAATCAATTCCATTTTCGTCAACAAGCAAAGCAAAATTAAAATGTAAGAAAGGAGCATTTACCCCCACGACTTTTGTTTTCCTTGGAGCTCCACCTGTAGAGCCCTCGAGTGCTTACACTCGCAGCAAGCAAGGTAGTGAATAGTGACTAGTGTGCTTAGCACTGTGCAGCATTACAGGCCTCCTCAGACCACCGTACAAAGCACTGTGCATTACAGGCCTCCCCTCAGACCGCTTTCCAGAGCACTGTGCATTATGGGCCTCCCGTCAGACCACCGTCCAGAGGCCTGTACAGCAATACAGGTCTCCTTAGACCACCGTCCATACCACTGTGTGCATTACAGTCCTCCTCAGACCACCTTACATAGCACTCTGCAGCATTACAGGTAGGGTTGCCACCTGTCCAGGATTCACCCGGACAGTCCGGGTTTTGAATCGTGTGTCCGGGTTTCAGGTGGACTGAAACCCGAACACATTTTTCAGATTGGGCTGTGGCTCCTCAAGTAACCAAGATAGTCACAAGGATGACAGGTCCTCTTTATGACGAGATCTAAGGTCAAAAAAACCTTTTAAAAGCAAAAGATTAAAAAATATGTTTTTTGATCTTTCGCTTTCAATTTTTTTTTCCAGCCTGGGCTAGGGTTGCCACCTGTCCAGGATTCACCCGGGCAGTCTGGATGTGTCCGGGTGTCAGGCGGGCTGTGGCTCCCCAAGTAACCAACATAGTCACACACAAATCTGTTGATGTCCAGGAGCTGTGGGCGACTGTCTGGGGGCAGGTTCAGCATCACTAAGGGGCAGGGTGATGATGTCAGCAAGAGCAATTTGGACACGCCCACATTTTTTCCACGGCATGGTATGCGCACTGCATTACCACTCTCCTTGGGGCACCCAAAGGTGTCCCAGACCGCTAAAGTGTTCGGGTTTGGCTTGAAGAAAAGGTGGCAACCCTAATTACAGGCCTCCTCAGACCACCATCCAGAGCACTGTGTGTGTTACAGGCCTCCCTGCAGACCACCATCCAGAGCACTGTGTGTATTACAGGTCTCCTTGCAGACCACCATCCAGAGCACTGTGTGTATTACAGGTCTCCCTGCAGACCACCATCCAGAGCATTGTGTAGCATTGCAGGCCTCCTCAGATCACTGTCCAGAGCACTCTGCAGCATTGCAGGCCTCCTCAGACCACTGTTCAGAGGATCTGTGTAGTTTGTTCAGACCTTAATACCATAAATAATAACTTGATATTAGATTTTTTAAATCCAGGAGTATATAATGAGTAAATTCTGGAGAAATGCTTAAATAATGCATTACAATTTAGCTAAAGCCATTAGATTTTTGTTGACTAAAATGATTTTAGTCGACTAAAATATACTGGAGATTGCAGTCAACTAAAATGTAGGACATTTTAGTTGACTAAAATGTACTGCAGATTTTAGTACACTAAATAAAACTAAAACAACTAAAACTAAAACAATTGCAGATGACTAAAATGCAACTAAACTAAAATGGCATTTTAATCAAACAACTAAAATGAAATCGAAATTTAAAGCCAAAATGAACACTGCTTGTTTCATTCGGATAAAAGGTAATAATGAGGAGTTTTAGAATCTGTATTCATCACTGCATATCTTTTGCCTCAGCAAAAAGCTTTACAACCTGGAGCATCTATTGCAGTTCGGATATGAACAATTAGATAACATTTAAACCAACCAAGTTTCTAACTGAGTTTCTGATTTACTGTAATGATGTTTAGTTGGAGAAAACTTGGGAGCAAATACACAGCATTATGTAACAATAAGATAACAATTTATCAAATAAATTTGCAATGCATGATAAGCAGAGTCTCTAAATAGAGAAACATTATGATTTTATTTTCCATATTGATGTTTAGATGTCCATCATTATATTACATTACAATGAACGTATGTTCATATAGCCATACATGGATCAAAAGTTGGCTGATTCAGCAGGGACCAGCTGTATTTTGATTCATGTATGGGTGCAGAGGTTGTACAAGAAGTTGATATACTGAGCAACTTCTTTACAACAGCCCTGTCAGATTTTCCCTGCTCGATCAGCACTGCACTGTAATCAGTGTATTCTGATGGTAGGGAGGATTCACCTCAAATGCGTGGATGGGGGAATCCGAATCCAAAGACTTTAAATTGGCCAGGTACAGTTGTGTGTAGCAACAGGGGCTGAGGCTTAGCCCATTCTATTAGGGCCCATTCACATCTTGATATCCTGGTTTGTTGCATTAACCTCCCAGGCGGTATGATTATGTCAGATTTTTGCGTCTCAAAGCAGTACATTGTTCTGCATAGGAATTTGGTGGTTTATATTGTAGGACTGTAATTCTTAGGAATAACGCACTTAAATCTGTCCAAACAAGAGTCAAGTAGACATCCCGGGTATGATACATTTTGAAACACGAAATCATAAATTATAATATAATAAATAACTATAATAAATGATCAAAAATAATAATATAATACTAATAAAATGTATTCAATAATGTAATCAAATCAAAAACACAGAAATTTGCTAAGTTGCAGAATTGTCGCTGTCATCTCTTTCAGTGTCTGATGAAGAGCTGTTACACATGGCTCTAACGCAGACCTGGGCAAATTGCGGCCCCAGGGCCATATCTAGCCCATTAGCGGCCCCAGGGCCATATCTAGCTCTTTATATGTCCCTATCTGGCCCTCGATGCCTCCACTGTCAGCATGCCACTCTGAGCCTGTCAGCTTCCTCGATGAGAAAGCTGACAGGCTCAGAGAGGTACGCTGATAGATGTCTTTGTGGAGACCTGGAACTTGAAAAACTGGAAGGATAGAGCCAAAGGAGCTTGGTTCTGGTGGTAGAGCATTGCCTAAGAGACGTCTGGATGCTCTACCATCACTCTGCTACTCAGCCAAGTTCTACCAGAATGCTGAAAACACCAGGAGCTGTACACCTGTTCTTGACTCCAGGTCAGAATCTGCAAAAATCCCACCTGCACGGATCTTAGGCTCTCTCAGTTACAGAGTTGTTAATTTACAGTTTGGGTGGGTGGCCGGGGTGGTGGTAAAACTGTGGCTCAGCCATCCATTTTTACCAACAACCCTTCCCCCCTCCCCGACTGCCCATCTGAGGTGCCTATTATGTGAGCTGCTGTATCTATTATTCCTAGCTCCAGGTGTTTGTTTTGTATATGTTTATGTATTTACAGACCTTTTCAGGTCCAAACTAATATTGAGCAGAATTACGTTCGGCCCTCCACAACAGTCCCAATTTGCCATGTGGTCCCTTAACCTCCCTGGCGGTATGATTATTTGGATTTTAGGTGCTGAAAGCGGTACAATTATTTTGCATGGAAATTTGGCGTTTTATATTGTGGGTCTGTAATTCTTAACAATAACACACTTAAATCTGTCCAAACAAGAGTCTAGTAGATATCCCGGGTATGATAAAGTTTGAAACACAAAAACATAAATTATAATATACTAAAAAAAAATAATAATTAAAAAAAATAAAAATAAATAGTAATAAAATAAATTTCCACACGATTCACTATCACTCAATTCTGCAAGTGTTCTAATTTACTATCGCTGTTTTCTAGATGGTCTAAAGCCATTTTTGACGTAAAGGGACACTTTTTGGTTGCTATGGACAATCTCCAGTTTCCAGGCAGAAAGAACAGTATATGCAATATAAAACTGCATGCAGGGCATGGGCCAGAGCACTAGGGACAAATGGGATGTGAAATGATTTCATACAGTACTGTAATCTGTAAGATTACAGTACTGTATGTGTTATGCTTTTTACATTTTTTGAATTTGCCGCCAGGCTCCGCCCCTGTGCGTCGCGCCGCTCGCAGGGAACGGAGCCTGGCACAGAGAGGCTTCGGAACAGGACACAGCCCGCGGACACTGCGGGGGACATCGCAGGATCCCGGGGACAAGGTAAGTAAGGAGGCACCAGGATCCTGCGATGCAATCCCGAGTGTGGCTCGGGGTTACCGCTAATGGTCCTGAATTTTAACCCTGAGCCACACTCGGGAAAACCGCCAGGGAGGCTACGAAAATGAATTGCCCAACCCTGCTCTAATTACTGCAATTATAGGCAGTTGCAGGCTGCATATTACTCCAGGCTGTAGGTGAGATTGCACCACTTCTTCAGGGGATTGGAGTCCAATAACGGAAGTTGTCTCCCCTTGTGGACTCCAGCAGCCATTTTGAGAAGGATGGTTGCCCGATTGGATGCTGAAATCCTGCAAGATCTTCAATGGCCATCTTGATGGGGGACCTGATAAATTGGGTGCGCCATATCATATGGGCATGCCCCTGGAGTGTGAGTGTGGATAGGAACAGAGCTAGAATTAATAGAGCAGGACAGGTCAGGGTTTTCTTGCTGCATATACTATATTCTAGGGCTGCGTAAATTAACGATTAATTCCTTGATTAATTGTTCATTTTTTTGATCGATCAAAATTTTTTTGATCGGTAGACAGCCTGCCCTGGAGCCGCTTTGGGCCAAGCTGTGGCTCCGCTCCCTCCTCCTCCACTATATGTCATACACAGTCTGCGGGCATCTCCCGCTGTGTGTCTCGGAGCTGAGTGTGAAAAGTTTGGCCGCACTGTGAGAAAAGTCCCGCCCTCCTCCTAGATCAGCTCGTGTGATAGACGCAGTGTTCTGTCTATCACACGAGTTGATCTGGGAGGAGGGCGGGACTTTTCTCACAGCGCGGCCAAACTTTTCACACTCAGCTCCAAGACACACAGCGGGAGATGCCCGCAAACTGTGTAATCCAGGCACAGGCACTGACTACAGTGAGGCTGCGATTATGGGCATGGTGAGACTGCATTATGGGCACGGTGAGACTACATTATGGGCACGGCGAGTCTGCCATTATAGGCACGGCGAGGCTGTGATTATGGGCACGGTGAGACAGCATTATGGGCACGGTAAGACAGAATTATGGGCACGGTGAGGCTGCGATTATAGGCATGGCGAGGCTGCAATTATGGGCACGGTGAGACAGCATTATGGGCGCAGTGAGGATGCGATTATGGGCACGGTGAGGCTGCGATTATGGGCACGGTGAGGCTGTGATTATGGGCATGGTGAGACGGCATTATGGGAACAGTGAGGCTGTGATTATGGGCACGGTGAGACTGCATTATGGACATGGTAAGGCTGCGATTATGGGCACGGTGAGGCTGCGATTATGGGCACGGTAAGGCTGAGATTATGGGCGCGGTGAGGCTGAGTTTATGACGTGTGACGTTCTAGCCATGCCCCGCTATGTCCGGCTTCGGCCATTGCCATAACAACGGTGCTAAATCAGCTAAAAGTAGTTGGATCTGTATGTGCGTTATAATTAATCGAAATTAGTCGATTAATTAAAAAATTGATTAATCGAACACGAAAATGTTAGTCAGTAACAGCCCTACTATATTCCAGACCCTAGGACAGGATACTGGGCACTCTCATACAGGAAGAAGCTGCATCACCACTCACATGGTACAAAATTACCACCACTCCAGTGGAAGCACTTGTAATAAGTACTTGTAGGTACTTGCAATAGAGGGACAGTCCATGCTGAGCTGAGTATCTTGTTACAGCTGTTCTAATCCTCCTCTCTCATCAATGTAATACTAATACTGTTTGTACAAACTAATACAAGATAAATACTTTTGCCTGTGTTAACTGTGCGGTAGTTTCTCCCGAGTTCGATACATTCTTCTGGGCCCTGCCTACACAATGGTTACCAACTGCACAATACATTTTCACTGGAAATGTGCCAGTACATAATAACAATGATGACTTCGCCTTCATTCTTCCCCTTCTTCTCCTTCCCCAATGTAGGTCAAGGTTTGTGTATACAAAGCAGATAGCTCACTAACTTGGCTCTTTCAGATTTCATAATCCTATCTTATTGAATGTTTGTTACATAAATGCCATGCAATGTAAGAAATAGCCCAGCATTGATCTGTGAAGGCTGCTGACCCAGAACTAAAAAAAAGTTGAAAAGGGTCAATAATAATAATAGGGTAACAGATAGGATATAATATGCAGAAGCTGAACAGTGTATATATAATATAGGCAGCCCAATATTCATACAGTGATTAGCAAGTGTTATGATTAATTATAACAAGCATGCAAATAACTTTATTTACTAGAATACTTGTGAAGTGGAAATTAGAGCTGAATGAGTAGAATAAGTAATTGATGCAAGCATAATGAACAAATATAGACAGATTAAGCTATTAGATGAAATTAAATGAGAGAAATGGGGTTAATTTGGTGTTCAGTATTTATAGGATTTATATTTTTCAACTAACCAGTTTTTGGTGGTAAATCTTTAGTGTACTCCGGCTTATTTCTTGTAATTGTGATGGGATTTCCAGCCCTGTGTTCCTCTAAATACAGAATTTAAACTTTGTTTGACTTGTGAATAAACTAAGCCATTGAGAGACCATGGCCCCTCTAATGTAATATAACACTTCGGATAATGTCACTTTTACAAGGCTATTTTCTCTCAGAAGTTTGCTTCAAGAATCCCAAGTGGGAGAAAAAAGTAAGCAAATGCTATCAGCGGGGCATCCAAAATGTAAAAGAAAATGGGGAATAAGCTTCTGTCAAAACAAGTTAAAGCTGCGATCCATTCCATGCACAACAAGGTCAGTGAGGTAAATATTCAATCTCACTTAGTTCCATTTGCATATGGCATAGTGCAAAGATTACTTGGAGGCTGTACGGAAAGTAAAAAAATGTAAAAGGAAGTACCAATGGTGAAATAAATAAAAATGATGCTCTTATTTAGGAAATCCTAAACTGGAACTGAGAATATCAAAATGAACCAGTCATTGTGAGTTAACATGGTATTGATCAAAACTGCATGCTCAATGCCACTATGTTCCAGACCAGAGTATGGGAATCATTTTTTATTTATTTACTTAATTTATAAGAGATTATTTCTTTGAGATATACATTTGATGGTTTTGGTTGGCGAGGGGAATAATCTGTGAATGATATGGAAATACCCGAACAGTGTGGCCTTGATCTTCCAAGCCACTATTTAAATGTCCTTGGCCATGCTGGGTTTAGTTCATCCCTGCCTCTGTTTATTTGTCAAACTTTCCACTTGGACAGACCAAGGGATGAAGTCAGACAGTACTGGACCTAAATAATTATGATCTTCCTGTAAAGCTTTGCCTTAATACCCCATGGTTTTTAACATATTGTAAACATTTAATTACTTGATTGCATTGGTTTAAGCAGCATCTCTATTAAGACATAGAGGCTAATTTACTAAAGACATTCTGAATCTTTATTAAATAAATTGTAGTTACGTTCACTTTAAAAAGTCAACCATGTGAAAATGAAATGTAAAGAATTTGCTTGTCATATGACTGAAAAATAAATCTCAATTTATTAAATGAAGATTCTTCTTTAGTAAATCAGCCTTATCATGTGTTAGGTGGGACTTCGAAGGAGGTTGGGGAAACTATTTTAGTAAATAATTTTTTAGCGTATCTACATACGTGTCATATGGCCTCATGCACACAGGGCATTTTTCCTGCTGCTTTTATGAGTGTTGGGCATTTTTTTACAGCTTAAAAACACCTCTCCATGTTATTCTATGTGTCCATGTACACATAGGCATTTTCAATCTGTAAAAAAAAAACCCAGGGCCAGCATGTTAAGAAGACCAATGTTACAGCTTTAAAAGCATTTACAGCGTTAAGCCGCGTCAAGCATTCTTATGCTGTAGTTATTTAATTTGGGAGTGTAAAATAGAAAAGGACAGCATTCTTTAAAACAAAAACGCAGCTAAATGCTAATACGGCTAAACACAGCTAAACGCGCTTCTAAAATGGCATTTTTAAAGCCGATATTTCCCGGCATTGGTACTGGCTTTGAGGCTCTTTTTTTTTACGCCCTGTGTGCATGAGGCCCAATTTATGCCTTTTTTAGTCCTATGTGCCTCCATTATGTTTATCCTTTACAGCTGTATTCTTTCATATTAATTGAAGTAGAAGTTTGCTGTCCTTATAGCAAAATGTATGCTCTATTGTGGAATTAGGGTGATCAAGGACTTGGCCTATGTGGTGTACCCCTGGGCACTCAATAGGGCTGTGATAAATTGTGGGTGTAGCCTAACAGTGAGAGGGTCTTAAATGGGATGTGGGTAAATAAAACCTGAGCCTACTTACTTTACACGTGAAATTAATATACCACAGACCTTCAGTACTCACAAAATATGCTTTAATTACTGGACCACAGGGTAGAGTCATACAGACATAATCCTAACCTCAGTACTTGGAACCTGGAAAGAATAAAGCAATGGTGAACAGTATGTGTGGATAAATTTGCTTAATATTAGTCATGGCCTAAAGGAACATGGTTAATTTTTAAGCCTTTTTGCAGCACACATTGCACATATATGTTGCAGTCTTTTTACCCATAAAATACTTCTTATCTACGCTACCACAATTCAGAGTTTCACAGACATGTACAAACCTAAAGGATCATCTTTAAAAAATGAACACTTTGTCTGAGCCTACCTTAAAAAATCATCTTCATTGAATTATTTAGAAACTATTTAACAACCAGCAACTGCTGAGACAAGAAACACTCAGGAGTATGTAACATACAGTGGGAGGCACTTTGTTAGGTACAACACACTGTGCCTCCTTAAATTAGTGGCCATGGCTCTCCCTTTACATTGGTGGTTTATGTCTGGGCCCCCTTACATTTGTGGTGAGTGTTTGGGCCACCCTTACATTGGAGGCCAGTGTCTATGCACCCTTACATCGGTAGTCAGTGTCTGTGCCCTCTTACATTGGTGGCCAGTGTGCCCCCTTATATTGATGGTCAGTGTCTGTGCCCTTTATACATTGGGGGTCAATGTGTATGTCCCCTATACACTGATCGTCAGTATGCCCCATTAAATTGGTAGTCAGTGCTGCCCCCATACATTTGTGGTCAGTGTGTTCCCTTACCTGGGTGGTCAGTGTGCCCCATTACACTGGTGGTCAGTGTGCCACATTACATTGATGGTCAGTATGCCATCGTAACATTGATGGTCAGTGTGTCCCAATTACAGGTGATCAGCATGGACCCATTACATTGGTGGTCACTGCATCCCCATTAAATTTGTAGCCAGTGCACCCCCCCCTTACATTGATTGTCAGTGTGCTCCTATTACATTGGTGGTGAATCTGATCCCTTTCTTTGGTGGTTAGTGTACCTACCTTTCATTGGTTGGCAGTGTTTCCCCTTTTGTAAGTGGTTGGTGTGCCCTCCTTACATTGGTGGTCAGAGGATCCCCTTTTATTGGCCATTAGTGGGAGCAGTGCATAGAATCCGTTCAACACGTGGGTAGTAAAAGGAGGAAGAGGTGGGTGGTAGAGAAGAAAGGAGTGGGTTCTCAAATGTAAACACAAGCTATGCTCTCAATTGTTATTGCAATGATTAGCCATCACAGCGACCACAAGGCAGAGAGCCACTCTAATTGACTCCGCACTTTGTGCTTATGATCTGCGCTGTCTAAAGACAGCATTATCGTCGGCAGGTGGTCGGGACACTCGGGGCACTGCAAGGGATAGGGGGGGACATGTGCTAGGTGCCCAACACTAGATATGCCCCTGCTCAGAATAAAGTCAATTTAGAAATTCTGCTAGTCATAATTGTCCTGGTTCACTGGCCAGAAATGATTGAAGACTTTAGATTCGCATGACAGCCAGACAACCAACATTTTAAAAGTGAGAAGTCTGCAGTGTAGTCAGAAGACGGTTACATATTTTCTTTCTACTGGTTTTCTTTACCACAGCAAAGCATCTCTTTTATGTCATTGCTATTTCATGTTTGAACCTGCTGTAGAATTAATTCATTAAATATACATTATTATGCTTTTAATAATTCCTCAAAAAGAATAACATCTTAGAAACAGATTTCCTTAGGATATCAGCACAATATTTTGTTAGTAAGCTGCTATTTTGGTGCTAACGTATGTGGTCCCCGGAGAGTTTAAAGAATGTGCTAATGAGATAACTGCTAAGGACATCAACAATTAGCATATGCCATTATTACTAGTAAAGAAAATAATTCAGTTTAAAGCACAATTTTCATCCAATAATCTCAAAGAATACTGGTGTGCTTGGTAAATTAGGTATGAGGAACAGTTTTAGAATACGAGAGTATGGTTTTTAGTTGATATGAGAATTGGTTCTTTGTTCAAAGACATGCAGCAGTGTCCAAGCCTCCAGGGTGAGATGTGGCCTAAACGACCTCCTTGATTTCACAATCACACATGTACAGTTGTGCTCATAAGTTTACATACCCTGGCAGAATTTATGATTTCTTAGCCATTTTTCAGAGAATATGAATGATAACACAAAAACTTTTCTTTCACTTATGGTTAGTGTTTGGCTGAAGCCATTTATTGTCAATCAACTGTGTTTTCTCTTTTTAAATCTTAATAATGTAGCGGTCACCTACTGACAAGTAGGTGAGCTTTCTGTGTTTAAATGACAGAGTACAGTTTCAGGTAAATTTAGGCAGGCTTGCATTGGGATTCCAGGCCTGGTTGTTTATTTTAGGAACTGGGAGTGTCAGTATAGTGCAGGGTGTGGCCACCTGTACTTGGACCCAGAGATGCCTCCTTGTGCTTTCAGTGGAAATGGTTCTGGAAGAGAGGTTGGACTTGAGATCTGAGTGGCAGGCAGCTCATGTGTGGAGTTCTGGCCAATCATAAATTTGTTTGGCAGGAGGCGGGACTCCCATATAAGCTGGGGTCACATGCTGGTTGAGGAGTTCCAGAGAGGGAGAGATCAGAGAGAGAGCCCCCCTACAGGGAGCAAAGCGGAGCCCCCTCCCTATGGGGAAGGGGGGGGGACCAGGCCACGCGGAGGAGAGGAGTTAGTGACACTGCACAGCATGTAGTCGCTGGTGCCGCTGGACACCCCCTGCGGGGAGGGGAGCATGCCAGACCGGAGAGGAGGAATGGAGGAGGCATTCGGAAGAAGTAGCAACTAAGCGGAAGAAGACTGGGCGATCGACTGTTTGTGAGTGGCACATGGACTGTTTATCAAATGAGTGAGGGCCCAGGGGAGCGGTACTTTCAGAGGCTGAGGATGTTGGTACACAAGTCAGTGATGCAGGCACTAATGGTCTGTGGCTTCAAGGTTCAACATGCCCAGGGTTTCCAATCAGTCAGGCGGGAGGAATTATTCAGAGTAATCTCTTTAGCTAAACTTGGAAGTACTGTACAAACGGGAAGTAGTGGTCAAAAAGGCGGCGGTAGAGCTCCGAGCACAAATAGAGATACAGATTGTTCTAAAAAGGTCTACAGGTGAAGAGGTTACTCTTTACTACACCAACCTATGTATTCTCTAGTAAATCTACCAAAGTCTATATGCAAAGAGTTATTCACAGTGGCTCTTTGCTATTCACCTTCATTGTTCTCAAAGACCAGACTACTCCAGTTTTCCCATGAAAAGTTATTCAGAGTGACTTTTTATTATCCGCATTGTTCTAAGTCTTTGCAGGAGAAGGCAAAGGAAAGATTATGAAGCAGCAAAAGAGCATCTCAGAAAACCCTTTCTTCCTATCACAGTTCATGTTATACAAATAAAAGCAAGAGAAAAAGTACAATATGGACTGTTTCTATTACTATGGGCTGCGATGTGCTATATGGTGAATGTGATTTACAGATAGAACAACAAACTGCAGCTCCTACGGGGGTCGTGCGCTACAATGACAACAGAAATAACCCAAATTACCCCAATCAAAAGTTTACCCCACTTCTTAATACAATGTTTTGCCCCATTTAACATCAATGACAGCTTGAAGTCTTTTGTGGTATTTGTGGATGTGGCTCTTTATCTTCTCAGATAGTAAAGCTGTCCATTCCTAGGGGCAAAAAGCCTCCAGTTCCTGTAAATTCTTGGGCTGTGTTGCATGAACTGCACGTTTGAGATCTCCCCAGAGTGGCTCAATGATATTGAGGTCAGGAGACTGAGATGGCCACTGCAGAACCTTCACTTTATTCTGCTATAGCCAATGACAGGTCGACTTGGCTTTGTGTTTTAGATCATTGTCATGTTGGAATGTCCAAGTACGTCCCATGCACAGCTTCCTGGCTGATGAATGCAAATGTTCCTCTAGTATTTTATGATAAAAAACTGCATTCATCTTGCCAACAATTTTGACCAAATTTCCTGTGCCTTTGTAGCTCACACATCCCCAAAACATCAGCGATCCACCTCCGTACCTTTCATCATAGGCCTTGTTGACTCCTCTCCAAATGTAGCATTTATGGTTGTAGCCAAAAAGCTCAATTTTGCGTAGTAATGGCTTTCTTCTGGCGACTCGACCATGCAGCCCATCTTTCTTCAAGTGCCTCCTTATTGTGCATCTTGAAAAAGCCACACCACATGTTTTCAGAGAGTCCTATATTTCACCTGAAGTTATTTGTGGGTTTTTCTTTAAAAACAAAGAAGAGAGCAGCACCATCTAAGTGCAGCGTGATAAAATATCATATAATTTTAATATAGGACATACGATTTTGAACTCACAAGATTGTAGAGATTACAGCACATGTGAAATGGTATAGGAAGTTCATCCTCTCCTGGGGGAAGGCGGTCGGCTTGCAGGTGGAAAGGCAGCTGATGTTCCCGGCTGCGCTGGTGGCTCCCAACACTTCCTGGTTCTCAGATTTGGCTCAGGGGTAGCTGGACACGTCACTTCTGGATGATGAGAGAGTGAGGAGCAGAGCGCGTTCGGAGCATGCGTGCTCCTTCATCAGGCAATAGTTGTGGCCATGTTTGGAGAGGTTTTTATAGTCCATTTGTAAGTGGGGGTAGAGTGTAGCGTCTTCACATAGGGAATCACACGTACTGACTTTATAAACCAGGCAACGTTTATTGTCGGAGAGGCAGTAGTAGAAAGAGTATTTACAGCAGTAAGGCACATAGTTTTACTCCAAGCATGGAGACATAGATACACAGCACAGTCACTTCTGATGGAAGCGGTAATTGTATACGTCAGCACAGGTACTTTCCACTGACTAACACAGTATAAACCCAAGCACACAATGCGTATCTGTAGAGGCTGATATTCACACACGTTACCCAGAAACAACGGTATTCCTTCAGCAGATGGATATAGGCATCTGATACATTTGTCCCGCCCTCACAGCGAGGGCACCGGTTTTATTATTTGTCACGGGAAGTCTTTCATCCGACTAGGATTGCTGATACAGAACTCTGTAGGAACCCTGAGCTATTCCTCACAGGCTGGAACACTCTCCCTATCTTCTCCTAACTCTCCCTCACAAGCGGCTCTCTGTCCCTTTCTATGCACACACGTGAACAGAACTAAACATGGCTGGCATTCTTATATAAGGTATCCACCCAAAAATGGCCGATCAAATCTCCCGAGATTTGCTGTCCTATCAGGACAGCAGGCTTCTCCAAAATGGTGCTGGAGACAATGATAGAGGCCAGACAACTCTGAACATATGTACACATAAACATATCAAATCGATTGAAAAGTGAGTATATACACTTGCTAACCCACTTCCTCTTACAGCCAGCTAGGCTACCCTGCACTACAGCTGCTTACAAATTTAGCCAGGGGATGGTGATGTGATGCCATGGCAACCGCTCGTGGGAAGGGCTTCTGATTACAGAATGGGCAATAGTGTATCAGGCTAGATTGGACTGATCAAGCTCATGTAAACAAAGATGAGCTTTTTTTTTACATAGCAATGAAGATAATGCAGGGGTAGAAAAGAAGGGTGGGTTGTTTGATAAAATACTTTTTTATATATGTAGCGCCCTGCTCCTGATGGGCAGGTGCTATCTATGTAAATTTAAGTTGTCTGAAGCTGTAGTTTAGCTCAGACTAATTATGGTAAATTTCCTGGCATTTGTACCAGGTCAGCTGGGTTGTGTTAATTTCCACTTGGCCGTGGGTGTCGCTGTGGTAAGTGTTGGAAATGCAACAGGCTGGATGTATTGGGTACCCCTTTTATTCAGAATTAACCCGGTGGGATTGGTTCACTCGCTGTGCATTCTGGGTAAGGGTACTTAAAGTACAGGCGCCAATTGGTCGGGGTTCGTTGTTCCTGACCTGGAGGCCCTCCTGGCCCAGGGTGTGCCTTGGCAGCTCTGCTGTCTCTGGGCCGGCTGGCCCGAGGCTTTGTTACTACAGAAGTAGGCCCAGGAGTTCTGGGGTCTACTGATCCAGGGGTTGGTCCTGTGCTGTCTTGCCTGCGGGGAGAAGCCGATCGATTGGAGGAGACCAGGGGAGGACTTCTCTAGAGGTGGCCAAGCCAAGTATGCTGGTATCTCAGGAGGAGCCTGGAAACCCAATTGGGGAATGCAACCTGGATTATCTAACTCGCAGTATCGCCGGGTCGGCTGAAAGAATATGGTACTGTGCAGCTAAACTTAAAAAGCTAAACTTAAAATCTAATTAAAGTTTGGTTACACCATCCTGTGGCAGAGGATTGTGTAACGACCGCAACAATATTCTGTGTTTTTCATCAAGTCTGTGGCAGAGACTGTGTTTAAGCATTGCACCTGGCTGCTAGGTCAGTGAGAGAGATCTATCCGGTGATTGCTATATCCGGTTGAGGAGACCGTTAGTCCTCTGGATAAGTAAAAATACCCTGACTTGCAATCTAAGGTACCTGAATCTCCCTTAATCCTCCATCCCTGTTCTTTTGGATTCAAAGAATAAAAGAATTGCAACGAAAGAAACTAAGTGTTTGTTGCAGACATCATTTAATCCTCTTTTTTCCCTCCTCACCATTGCCACCCCTGTGACGGACAAGAGGTAACGATAAGCCCAATCAAAACCAGCAGCTCCTTCAGGGGTAAGTGCTACATATATAACAAGAACTAAGATTTAAAAATGCTATGATCTGGAAGCAGCTGAAATGGGAGATAGGTGAACTGAGGTAAAGAAAAAAGTATATAACTGAATGAGTAAAGATTAAAATAAAAAATAAAAATGAACATGAAGATAAAGGATAAAAATAAAATAAAAATAAAAATGAACTTGAAATAAAAATAATAAAAATAATAATAATAAAAATAAAAATAAAATTAAATTAAAATTAAAATAAAATTGAAAATGAAATGAATTGAGGAATAGATAATGATGCAGACAATGAAGTGGAACAGTGATGGGAAGAATATATACGTATGTGAAGAGATTATTTTCTAATGAAATAATAATAGTAAGGAAAAAATGAGGAGTGAAAGAGTGAGAGAGAGAACAAAAAGAAATGGGGTAAGATAAAGTGGAAAGGGAAGAGCGAGAAAGAGAGGGTAGTATACATGGATGTGAGGATGATATTTAATTTTTGTTTTTTGTTTTTTGGGAAATACATAATGATAGAACTGGGAAGAAGGTTTAAAGCAAATAAATGCTGAGAGGGGGAAGGGGGGGAGGAATGTCAAGATGGGGAAGGGAGGGTGGGGGGTGGTTGGGGGAAGTGGAGGGGGAAAGAAGAGAGGCTGGAGCTGTGATGAAGGAATGGTACGGTGGTACCGAAAGACATACTTGGGATGAAGGGAGCGAGTGTTGGGGAGAAGGGGGGAGAGGGGTAGGGAAGGGGGGTGGGAGGTTGATGGAAAGCGTACTTACTATTGATGGATGTCTAAGAGGGGAAAGACCGTAAGGGTCATTAGTGAAAAATCAACATATGTTAGGCAACGAACAAAACAGGATTTCAAAAAAGAGAGAGAACAAAAAATATATATATAGCTAAATGTTACTTGTCTTTTTTAGAGGGAAAGAAGAATGTTTGCTGAACAAGAATTTAGAGTAAAGGGTTAATTTCCAGCTCCTCGTTCAACCCACCCAGCGTAAGGACATCTAGTCTGTAAATCCAGTAGGATTCCTGTGCGCACAGGCGTTTGTAGCGTTCTGCTGCTGGAAAAGTATTGGGTATGGCTCTGATTACCCAAACTTTAAGATCATGAGAGGAATGTTTATGATGAATTAGGAAATATTAGGGGAAACCATGTTTATCTGACCCTGCGTCCACTAGACGCCTGTGTTCCCCAATTCTTTTTCGGAGTGTACGGACCGTTCGGCCTACATATAATAGGCCGCAGGAAAGGCAATATATCACAAACTCGGATGAGCATGTGTAAAAATACGATAGGGAATATATTTTTCCTTTAGTGTGGAATTCTTTTTGTCTGTGGGTGACATGTGAGCAAGTCAGGCATAGGGGCTTACAGCATTGGTACATGCCTCGGATATTAATAAACCTAAATGGAGCACTAGTGGAGGGTGGATTTGATTTTATTTTGCTGGGGGCAATTCTATTTTTTAGGTTTCTGGCACGTCTATATGAGATGAGGGGTCATGCTGTGATGGTAGATTTGAGGTGTAAATGTACCAATGTTTTTGGAAGATACTTTTCCATATTTTTGAATTTGGTGTGGAAGTTGGTTGTGAATCTCAACGGTTGTGTAGGAGGGTTAGTCTTATTATATTTGTCTGTTATGATGTGTTGTCTGTAAAACATGAATGCTTTATCTATGGGGGTGGGTGGGTAACCTTTCTCTAGGAATTTTTGTTTGAGAAGTTGGCCATGTGTGGCATAGTCTTCATCTCTGGTACAATTATGTTTAAGACGACAGTATTGGCTTTTGGGAATGTTTTTAATCCAGCGTGGGTGGTGACAGCTTTTGTAGTGTAGGTATGAGTTTCCTGTGGTGGGTTTTGTGTAATTTTGTGATTGTATGATTCCATTATCATGACTAAGGGTGAGGTCAAGAAAAGGTAGGGAATTTTCATAACAGACGGAGGTGAACGAGAGACCCATGTCGTTGGCATTACAATAAGCCACGAATTGTTGGACTAGGGGTTTCGGACCATCCCAGATGATGATGACATCATTGATGTAGTGGCCAAAAAAAAACAGCTGTGAAGTGAAGGGATTATTATTCCAGGTGTATTGGTTCTCCCCCAGGCCCATGGTGAGGTTGGCATAGCTGGGGGCAACATTTGCCCCCATTGCTGTGCCATGGGTCTGTAGGTAGAAGTCAATATTGAATTCAAAATAATTGTGTGTGAGACAGAATTTGGTGGCTTCCAGTATAAATTGGGCCTGGCTGGTGTTAATCATGGGATCATCATTAGGAGATTGTAGTACAGCTCTTAGGCCTATCTTGTGTGATATGGAGGTTTATAATGAGGCTACATCCAAAGTGAGATGATTCCCAGGAGTAGTTTTGTAGGGTTTGTAATAAATGTATACTATCTTTAATATAAGATGGTAACTGTTGCGCTAATGGATGTAAACAATAGTGTATGTAATACAAATAGCTGGTGATGCTCTCCATGGCAGCCACGATTGGTCTACCTGGAGGATGTGTGGAATTTTTATGGATTTTGGGTAGATGATAAAAATATGGTCTATTGTTGATATCTATTTGTTGATAATGCCTTCTGAGGAGGCCCTATGTATTAGTTTGTGGGCTTCTACAATGAATGATGAGAGTGGATCTTTGGATAATTTTGTATATGTGTTGGTATCAGAGACTATACTAGGCTGCCACCTTTATCCGCTATTTTGATGATTGGGTTGGAGTTTTTTGTGAGATCATTGAGTGCAGTGAGTTCAGAGGGGGAAAGATTGGATGATGAAGAGGGGGTATTGGGATTATGTTGACACAGATGGAGTATGTCTGCATACACTACTTGGTAGAAAGTTTTGATATACGGGCCTTTGGCAAAGGTGGGGTTGAAGACAGACTTTGGGCGAAAGGCGGTGTGTTGAATGGGTGGAGATGTGGGAGCATGCTGGGTTAGTAGTTCAAGGTGATAATTCTCTATGTCTTCAGTATATAACTGTTCTAGAAGGTTTAGGGCTGTTGGGTCAGAGAAAGTGGAGTCCAAGGTGACATTGGGGCTCGGGAGAGGGGTCTGGGGTTTGTTCCTGTATGGGAGCCTTCATAGAAAAGAACCCTTTAACCGTGAGGTTTCTGGTGAATCTGTTTAAATCGACAAAAAGTTGAAAGGGGTTGGGGGCTACTGTACTGTAGGAGCAAAGGTAAGACCTTGACTCAAACGGTAGTTTTCTGATACTGAAAGATGATGATCAGATAAATTAAAATTCTTTATAGTCTCCAGACTTTTTTGGGTTGTCGGCGTCTTCTTTGCATCCCAAACCTGGAAGTTGGTTAAACCTTAGTTAGTCTACCTGACCGTGGTTTCGTTTCAACAGAACCCCTAATTTTCCACTTGATTAGAGCGTCAACACTGCTGATTGGCATTCTCAATTCCTTGGATATCTTTTTATATCCCTTTCCTGTTTTATACAGTTCAATTACCTTTTTCCCGCAAATCCTTTGACAATTCTTTTGCTTACCCCATGACTCAGAATCCAGAAACATCAGTGCAGCACTGGATGAAAAATGCAAGGGTCTGTCAGGAGTCCAGAAACTCATTGAACTTTTATACACACACACTAATTACAAGCAAACAAATCACAGGTGAAGATGGTTACCTTTATTATTCAATAACATAACATAACATTCAAACCCTTTTGTGTCAACTTGTGTGCATGTTATCAGGCCAAAATCACCAGGGTATGTAACCTTTTTATCAGTGTCATTTGGGTAGTTTCTGTTGTCATTATGATTTAAAAAGAATAAACACAGTTGATTGATAATAAATGGCTTCAGCTAAACACTAACCATGAGTGAAAGAAATGTTTTTGTGTTATCATTCATATTCTCTGAAAAATGGACAAGAAATCTTAAATTCTGTCAGGTTATGTAAACGTATGAGCACAACTGTATATGCATACAGTCAGGGATGAGATGGAGAGGCCCTTAGTATGGAACAGTAATTATGGTAACAAGAATATAACATGACTACCACATTACGCCATTGCCACAATGGGTCAAAGTGTTACCAGGTCCTACCATGCTGAAGGTGCTCTTCTGGTGTCTGAAACCAGAATCTCTTCCTTGAATATGTAAGCTAGCCAATATGGTTGTTTTACTAAAGAGAGCATGTTCACTTTCTGAATGTTCAATTTGCCAAGTGGATTTTCACTTATCCTAAATAATGTTCTCATTGTATAGTACATTTTCACTTGGCTTAGTAAATGAGGTGACGTTGGCAAGTGCTGATTCCCATTATCCAATCACAAAAATATTTTTGTTTCCTCACAGATCATTGGCTATCCTTTTCAAAGTGAATGTTCATGTTTGTTTTACTTCCATCAATAATATAAGTGCAAATTCATCTTGAAAGTGAACATGCTGTAGTCCTTTAGAATCTCAGTATTATTGGGGGAATTTATCAAAACCAGAGCAGACAGAATATGGAGCTGATGTGTTTGGCAACCAATCAGCTTCTCTCTTCAGCTTGTTCAGCAACTTTGGTCCAAGATGGACAGGTCAAACCTTTCTCACAACTTCCAACGGAACTAGGACTTGACCCAGAAGCCCACTATCAGTATTTGCAAGTAGCACACTGCCTCTAAAATACCCCCCACCTCATGGATGCCATCCCTACACCGGTATGGACTTTCTATTCGCCTAAATCCAAAGGAGCTAAAGGAATATCTTTATTCTACAATATTTTACAAGAGAAAATGCACTTTCAACACACCTTAGCTTTCACCCAATGGGAATGTGATCTAGGCAACCACTACACAGACAAGCAATGGCAAAAAGCCCTACAGTCCACATATGAGGCCATGAAGTACACTGCCCTATGGCAACTCACGCAAAACCTGGTACAAAGGAAATAGTTAACCCCTGCTAGAATAGCTAAATTCGATAACCACACATCCCCCGAATGCTGGAGGCACTGCGATACATCTGGCACTTTATACCATATTTTATGGGAATGCCCACAGATAACACATTACTAATGGTTTTCTCCCTGATATCAGAAGTTACCGAGATAACTATAACTCCTTCCCCTGACTTGTTGAATCTAACCATTGAATCCCTACCAAAAACCCACAAAAAAGTGATTACACACATCTTACTTGCCGCAGGACACAACATCATTAAACTCTGGAAAACACCAGATCCCCAGTACTACTCGATGTCATAAAAGTGGTTCAAACCCACCACACCTATGAGGTACACTTAACGAAAGATAGGCACTCATATCTTAAGCAGAGACAAATGTAGAACACTTGGTCTAATTGGTACGACACATACACCCAGAACTGATTAACTTGCAACCCCACGTGCATGGAACTCTCCTCCCTTTCCATCTTTCTCTCCTTACCTTTCATTCCTCTTTTCCTCTCCCTCCCCCACCCTTTATCCCAATTGCTACCCCCCTTTAAAATCTCGTTTGTGTATCACCCCACTGAAATCCTCATGTACCAAAGTGATATTGTTGAGGAAAATATCTTTCTCTCCAACTACTAGAGTAATATTACTTTAGTCTTCACATCAAGGTTTATATGTTTATTGGTACCTGTTCACTGCCTTGTTTGTAGCAAAACGTATTAAGTTATATATCGAGTATTTTGCTTTAATGACAATGTTTGTAATATTGGTAATGCACAATAAAATATATTGAAACAGAAATTAAAGATAGAAACAGATTGGTTGCCATACACATCTGCTGCAGATTCTAGCTGCTCCAATTCTGATAATGTCCTCTCATTTGGTCTAATGATTATGTCTTGCCCCAAAGTGGGCTACAAGGGATAGGGTGGGAAGTTTGGGACTTTGAATGAGGCCCATGGACAGAGTGGAGGTTAATGGAATAACGTGCATATTTATTGGTCATACAGAGCTGTATACAACATATCTGTAATCAAAACCACATAATTAAAAGCATTATAGTGAATGTAAATTCATAAATAATCGCACCCACATATGTATGCGCATGCGATATAGGAATCAAGGATACATCAAATATATATCTGCTAGACGCCACATAATGGTCTCAACCGACAGGTTAATACATTCAATGGATACATATAAATACAACAATGCAGCACTTGCAGTGAGAATAAAAAATTGTGTAGAGCAATAAACCCATGATTGATTGATGGAAACTGATCTGAGTTGAGGTATGATGTAGATGTGTGTCTGCATCACAATTTTTCCCGACGCGTTTTGTGTAAACCACTCACCAGGGGCGGATGTTCAGATATATCTATAAATTATAGTAAAATGGAATTATCTAGCTGTAACTAATTGTAACAGGGAGAGGTAGATAAACCCACCCTGAGTACTTATGTGAAATCAATACAGGGGGGTGTGGTGGGTATGGAGCCAAGGCCGGAATGATGGTCCTTGCCGGGAGCTGAGGTGATGAAGGCAAGCGCTGGCAGGGTGCATACACAAAAAAAACCCACATACACCAGACACGGGTGGCTGGGTTGCATAATAAGGTGGAGAAGATAAGCCACATCCAAAAGGCCATTGAATGTGGTATAGAAAAAGCTCAAAAAGGAAGCAGAGACAGTCCCAATGCACCCGGTCAATTGATGAGAAAAAAATATAGCTGGCTGACCCAATAGTGGATGGAATAACCTTATATTCACTTACATGTGTCCCAGAGGAAGTATGGAGTGCTGTAGTAAAGTATAACATCATTAGGTTACGACACCCAGACTGTGTGAGGGGAGGTCATATATACCTGTGACAGACCTAGCCGGGAAAGAGACTTTTGGAGGGGACTGTATGCTAGCCTCTTGCCGATTGATCGGGGGCCCTTGCATTTGGGGGAACAGTGCTCTTTGTGGGCTGTATGCCTGGGGACCCTTGAGGTGGTGTTGCTGTGGATTCGGGTCCTGGTCCCCCAGGACACACAGACTCTGGGGACCCTGGATTTGCCATATTGGAATAGTGGCTGATTCATAATGCTGGGACAGATACTGTTAGGAGATGCTGATGTAAATTCCAACACCTGTCTGTCTATTGTCTGCTAAAATGTGTATTGTAAATAAGTCTACTATGGGATCTAAGAGTCATTAGATCCCCATTGTTATTTGTGTTAATTAACTCTGCTATTGTGTGAAGAAGAGTCTATGTTGATTGTGATAATGTTGATTGGATTTTCTGAACTACAAGACGGCCAGTCTGGCCTAACGGTCATGTCTGAGTCATCTAGGCTGTCTAAAGGGATTCGTTAATTAGCTCATGTTAATTAGGTTAATTAGGTTACAGCTGTATTGTTAGAGTAATATGAGCAGGAGGTCTGCACCTCCACTTTGAGTGTATAAAAGCCTGTATTTTGCAATAAAAGAGATTCCTGTTTGAACTTACATACAGCCTGCCTGGTGTTTGTTCTGAGCTATCACAACTGGGTTAGAACGGCACAGAGCTGCAGTTCTAATCCCGGAGCATTGGATGACCGAACCATCAGACGTTGCAATCTGATTCAATAGCTGAAGAAGAGTGTCGGGAGAGTGGAACCGAGCGAGCAAAGGGGCTCGTTACATTGGTTGGCAGCCGTGGGATTTGCTCTCCAGTTACTGGGACACTCCAAACCAGCCTGCAGGAGAGCCACGCTGAAAGACTTACTTGAGAGCCGTGGAGGGAATGGTGGGATCATGCTTCCTTGCCTTGAACACATCCAAACCCTCACCTGGATCCAAGGTAGCAGGATAGCAGGAGAGGAGAGATACCAGCCACCATGGATGAGTAATTCAGAAGGAGGTTGCGAGAGAAGGAGATACAGCACAGAGGACCAGTATCAGAGCAGGTCCTGCTAGGATGGTTTGATTCTATCCGCTGTGAACTCTGGAAGGAAGCGCTAGCCTGTGAGCAGCGACACCAGGGAAAAGTTATCCCCTCCATCCATGTGAGGTACTGGTCGCAGTATGAAGTGCGAATGCTGTTTTTTGGGGAACAGCCGAACCAGGAGTGGACAGCCGAGTTAAGCAGGCTGATCCGGGCAGAAATGTGGTTGGACGAGAGCTACAGAGCCCTCCAGTGGTATGTAGCCCAAGTGTGCCCATGGACAGCGGATGACAGCCCCACGGAAGGCTTTGACTACGATGGCCTGGGATTGTTATACTGGAGGCTGTCCAGGGACCCTGACTTTGGAAGTGATCGGGAGTGGCATTTGGAGGAAATAATGGAGCACAGAGAGCGGAGACTGAATGTCTCAGAAGTGCACTGGGCACTGGAAGATTTGGAGTTTCTGGCCATTCAAGAATGGGAGTTGGAGATCACCTACAAACAGCTGTTCAGCAGCAGGGTGGTGCTCCCTTTGCCTGGGACTATCATGAAATACCAGTTGACAACTCTGAAATCCTGGCTGAAGAGTTGACAATGTGGCAGAGTAATGGTGTGCTTTGCCAACCTGCACCCGACCTGCACCCGCTGCTGACTGACCTTGATGAACCTGTTTCTGCATTGGATGATCTTGGATGGAGGAATGTGCCTGTCCAGCAGAATGCCAGAGAATCGGCAGTGGAAAATCTGAAGATTGCCATCCCCAAACCTGAAGTGCTGACAACAGGGCAGAGCTCTGCTAACCTCTGCCCAGCACTGATAGCATCTTCTGGGTTCCACGGAGAGGAGATGGTGAACCTTTATCCCCAGACACCAGTTGCAGAGACAGGGGATTTGATAGACTTTTCTGCTGAGGAAGAACAACCTGGTGAGCCTCCAGCAGAAGAAGAGCTGTTATTAGGGCCAAACTTCACTGTGCTCTGCCCAGCACTGATAGCATCTTCTGGGTTCCAGGGACAGGAGATGGTGAACCATTATCCCCAGACACCAGTTGCAGAGACAGGGGATTTGATAGACTTTTCTGCTGAGGAAGAACAACCTGGTGAGCCTCCAGCAGAAGAGGAGCTGTTATCAGGGCTAAACTTCATTATGCTCTGCCCAGCACCAACAGAAGTATCTGTGAAGTCACAAGGAACTTCCCCAGCTGAAGCGCTGGCAACCGGACAGAGGGTCCAAGATCTCTGCCCTACACCTGCGGCGGTTCCGGAGGCTCAGGGTGAGAAGGAGGTGGTCACTTCCCAGCAGCAGACCAGGATACAGGGGGAGAAGGGAGAGGAGGTGTTCGTCGTCCCTCCCCAACAGTTAGCCGGAGCAGATGGTGTGGGGTTTCCAGCAGAAGGGCTGGCAACAGGGCCGAGTACTGCTGGACTCTGCCCTCAACTAACAGAGGATGGATGTCCTGTGAAGGTGGATGGGACTTCAGTCTCCACCTGTATACCCCAGGGATGCTGGGCAATCGGCCCAGATCCCCAACAGCATGACGGAGTGAGCCCAGACACCCTGTCTTCTCTCCAGCGGCAGAAAGGACTCCAGAGAGAAGGGCCAGTCCAGGCCTCTCCCCAGCGGCAGATATGTTCTCTGAGAGAGGCAGAGGTTGGCTGGGTGAGTAATGCTTTGATTGGAACAATTTGTTTGGGGTACTGTGTGGGTACAGGCATTAGAGGACTGGAACTACTGACTAACTTCGGAGTCAACCCGTCTGGGGTCTCCTCCTGTGTTAGTCTCCTGCCGAAAGGGGAGAAATGTGACAGACCTAGCCGGGAAAGAGACTTTTGGAGGGGACTGTATGCTAGCCTCTTGCTGATCGATCGGGGGCCCTTGCATTTGGGGGAATGGTGCTCTTTGTGGGCTGTATGCCTGGGGACCCTTGAGGTGGTGTTGCTGTGGATTTGGGTCCTGGTCCCCCAGGACACACAGACTCTGGGGACCCTGGATTTGCCATTTTGGAATAGTGGCTGTTTCATAATGCTGGGACAGATACTGTTAGGAGATGCTGATGTAAATTTCAACACCTGTCTGTCTATTGTCTGCTAAAATGTGTATTGTAATTAAGTCTACTATGGGATCTAAGAGTCATTAGATCCCCATTGTTATTTGTGTTAATTAACTCTGCTATTGTGTGAAGAAGAGTCTATGTTGATTGTGATAATGTTGATTGGATTTTCTGAACTACAAGACGGCCAGTCTGGCCTAACGATCATGTCTGAGTCATCTAGGCTGTCTAAAGGGATTAGTTAATTAGCTCATGTTAATTAGGTTAATTAGGTTACAGCTGTATTGCACCTCCACTTTGAGTGTATAAAAGCCTGTATTTTGCAATAAAAGAGATTCCTGTTTGAACTTACATACAGCCTGCCTGGTGTTTTTTCTGAGCTATCACAACTGGGTTAGAACGGCACAGAGCTGTAGTTCTAATCCCGAAATATTGGATGACCGAACCATCAGACGTTGCAATCTGATTCAATAGCTGAAGAGGAGTGTCGGGAGAGTGGAACCGAGCGAGCAAAGGGGCTCGTTACAATACCCAACTCACACACGTGCACGCTGACTCCACACCAGCGTCACACAAACATGGCATATGCAGGGAGGGGCTCTGACACGGACGATGAGTACCGCCCATGTAAGACGCCCATGTTTCCCCGCTGGCCGGTTGAATAGAAAAAACCTCCTGCTCCACGTAGTGACGCGGAAAGTGATGTCACACGTGAGGCGGGGTGCATGGCGCCGATGCGCTGTGGGCACCCGCCCACCCCCCCGGGCATGTGCGCACTCCCCCCCGTCCTGGATGGGGCGGAAGGGAGGGGGAAGGGGGGGACACACAGAGCGCATTGCAGCTCCCGGACAATAGATGATGAACCGGCCCTGGTGATCCAGAAACCACATCTCGGTCCCACAATATTGATAATGTCACAGCAGTGCTGCATAATCTCATGAACACAAAATGACTGTGTCATGAGTATACAAGACCCAGACATGGTACATTACCAACCAAGGCTTGAAAACCTCACACATGGGTGGCAGGGGAACACTGCCAACCCTGTCCATGGACCTCCATCCCTAATGCAAAGAAAGAAGGGGGGAATTTTGGGACTTTGAATGAGGCACATATGTGGTGTGCCTCCATCCCTGATTCAGAGGATAGGGTGGGAAATTTGGGATTTGAATGAGGCCCATGGACAGAGTGGAGGTTGATGGAATAACATGCATATTCATTGGTCATACAGAGCTGTATACAACATATCAGTAATAAAAACCACATAATGAAAAGCATTATAGTGAATGTCAGTTCATAAATAATTGCAACCACATATGTATGCTTGTGCGATATAGGAATCAAGGATACTTCAAATATATATCTGCTAGACGCTACATAATGGTCTCAACTGACAGGTTAATACATTCAATGGATACATATAAATACAACAATGCAGCACTTGCAGTGAGAATAAAAAATTGTGTAGAGCAATAAACCCATGATTGATTGATGGAAACTGATCTGAGTTGAGGTATGATGTAGATGTGTGTCTGCATCACAATTTGTCCGACGCGTTTAGTGTAAACCACTCATCAGGGGCGGATGTTCAGATATATCTATAAATTATAGTAAAATAGAATTATCTATCTGTAACTAATTGTAACAGGGAGAGGTAGATAAACCCACCCTGAGTACTTACATGAAATCAATACAGGGGGGTGTGGTGGGTATGGAGCCAAGGCCGGAATGATGGTCCTTGCCGGGAGCTGAGGTGATGAAGTGGGCTACAATAGCTGATTAAGCTGAAACATCATTTGCAAAGCATTGGCCTCATTCACATGCTGCCCATAATCACAATTCTGTTTGTGATTAACACATGCTTGTGACACTTTGTTGTGACACTTCAAACCTAGAAAACCCCTCCAACCTAGGAAACAGATTTTATGACTTCTAAAGCAATACTGCAACCTAGTTTTGTGGCAGCTGTTATTTTGGCAACATTCTGCATTTTTCATCAGTAAAGGACTACAGATAAAGGAGTGTGGACTGCTTCTGCAGCACTGGGCCATGCTCTCATTGTTGCCTGTATCTTACATACTGTACAATACCAGGTTAAAATGCCAGTGCACCCTAGACTGCCCCAACTTCATTCACCACAATGCCAAAAGAGGAGACTATCAGCCTGCATTTAGGTAAGTTTAGCCAAGCTGATTTTTTTAAAACTGTTTTCCAAACTGGTTGCTGCATTCTGCACTTCACAGTCTATCTATAGTCAACACATTGACAGTACATATGCAGAATTGCCTGCAGAGGGGACTTATACGCCCCGTTTTGTTACATTTTCTAGTGAAGCAGAAGCATGTTAAATTTTTACTTTTTATTACTGTGGCAAAAATGTCTGTGCGTTGTGCATTTGACACTCATACGTTATGCTGCTATTGCATTTACCAAATGCCAGCAGAACAGTCTACCAGCAACATGTCCATCCAGAAGCAGAGACAAGAAAATGCCACGCACAAACATTTACTTAAAGCGGAACTTTACAGCCCACACTAATTTTGGTAGCATATTTATTAATGTGAAATGTAAATTGCCTCCAGTATTTCTTCTGTTTCTTCTTGCTGGAGGCTGCTGTTTTGATGAAGCCCAGAGCCCCTGAATAGCAGTAAATCATAAAGCAGAACTAAACGCATCGATTTAACGTTTTCAAAAAACAGTTACATTCCTGGAATGCCAGGATTGCTAACTGTCACATTTGCTTGTGTCCTCAACTAAACTGTCAAACCATCAAAAAGTTGGTGTTATGACTAATCAGATGTGCAGCACCATGGCAGTTGCACATCAAACAGAAGCAGCTTCCTTGGCTGTAAAAGGTAGGAGGGTTTAATTCCACTTTTAGGTTGTCAGTAGGGATCAGCCGAACACCCCCCGATTCGGTTCGCACCAGATCTTTCTAACAGGCAAAAAATTTGTGCGAACACTGTTAAAGTGTATGGTACAAGAACATGAAAAATCAAAAATGCAAATTTTAAAGGCTTATATGCAAGTTATTGCCATAAAAAGTGTTTGGGGACCTGGGTCCTGCCCCAGGGGACATGTATCAATGCAAAAAAAAGTTTTAAAAACAGCCGTTTTTTCAGGAGCAGTGATCTTAATAATGCTTAAAGTTAAACAATAAAAATAAAATATTCCTTTAAATATTGTGCCTGGTGGTGTGCTTAGTATGCCTGTAAAGTAGCGCATATTTCCCATGTTTAGAACAGTACCACAGAAAAATGACATTTCTAAAGGAAAAAAAGCTGTTTAAAACTGCTCGCGGCTGTGGTGAATTGACATATCCCGGCAATATAGATAAAAATAATTGAAAAAAATGGCACGGGTTCCCCCCAGTCCATTACCAAGCCCTTTGGGTCTGGTATGAATATTAAGGGGAACCCTACACCAAAATGTAAAAAAAAAATTGCATGGGGTCCCCCCAAAACCCATTCCAGACCCTTATACGAGCACGGAACCTGACAGGCCGCAGGAAAAGGGGGGGGGGAACGAGAGAGCACCCCCCCTCCTGAACTGTACTAGACCACATGCCCGCAACATGGGAAGGGTATTTTGGGGTCCCCCCCAAAACACCTTGTTGATGGGGACAAGGGCCTCTTCCCCATAACCTTTGCCTGGTGGATTACAGGGGTCTGGGTGGGGGGCTTATGTGAATCTGGAAGCCCCCTTTAACAAGGGGACCCCCAGATTCAGGCCCCCACTCTATGTGAATGGGTATCGGGTACATTGTACTCCTACACATTCACCAAAAAAGTGTCAAAAGGGTAAAAAAAAGTTCTTTACTAAAAAAAAAAAATGACCCCGCTATTTAACTCCATCTTCGATGAGAGCGTCCAACAACGCGATGAAAACAAAAAACGAAAATACTCTGCCTCGATGAGAGGCGTCCCGCGACTGCAGGCTTTTTGCAATGACAGCTGTTATATAGTTGGGGGTGGAGCCACCCTTTGACGTATATGGGTGACCCCGCCGCTTCTAACATCATGTGACGTCATCTAACATCAGAGGGGGCGGGGTCACCCATTTACATCACCAGGTGGCCCCACCCTCAGCTATATACCAGCTGTCATTGCAAAAAGCCTGCAGTTGCGGGACGCCTCCCATCAAGGCAGAGCTTTTCTGTTTTCTTCTTGGGCTGTCGGCGCTGTCATCGAAGATGGAGTTACATCGTGGGACACTTTTTTTTAAAATAAAGAACTAAACTGTCTCCTGTCATTTTTACCATTTTGACACTTTTTTTGGTGAATGTGTAGGGGTACAATGTACTCGATACCCATTCACATACAGGGGGGCTGGGATCTGAGGGTCCCCTTGTTAAAGGGGGTTTCCAGATTCCGATAAGCCCCCCACATGCAGACCCCCACAACCACCAGTCAAGGGTTGTGGGGAAGAGGCCTTTGTTCCAAAACACCCTCCCCATGTTGAGGGCATGTGGCCTGCTACGGTTCAGGAGGGGGGTGCTCTCTAGTCCCCCCCTTTTCCTGCAGCCTGCCAGGTTGTGTGCTCGGATAAGGGTCTGGTATGGAATTTGGGGCCCCCCCACGCCTTTTTTTTTTCCAATGATTTTTATGTATATTGCAGGATCCAGCAATACATTACAGCCGCGAGCAGTTTTAAATTACATTTTTTCTTTTGCAAATGTCATTTTGCTGCTCTCATTCATAAAACTATGTACGGCTGCTGTGTAAGCAGCCTTATATAGTGTGGGGCATAGACTCAGTCCCCTGAACCATGATTGACCAAGGGCACCCTGCCTTTGGCCAATCATGGCTCTCACAGCAGAGCGCACTGTGATTGGCCAAAGCATGCAGGTCAGGTGCATACTTTGGCCAATCAGCAGCCACTGTGATCTCACATTATGGGGCATTCCACGGGCGCTCTAATTTCCCACAAATGCCCCATAATGTTTGGTATTCGGCGAACGAGTGAACACCCGATGTTCGAGTCGAAATTACATTCGACTGGAACGCCGGGCTCATCCCTAGTTGTCAGCAGATCGACCTCTACAAATTTGGTAGTGCCTAAAAATGGAGAGCAACTGAGCATATGCAGAGCAGGGTGAGACAGTGTTTTACTGGATTTTAAACAATTTGGGCACTTATTTTGAATGTTTTACATGCTGTACCTGCATAAGGGGCTGGCCTAAAGTTATCTAGCAGGACCTAAATTTCTGTCTAAAGTTCCATTTTAACATCTAATACTCACTTGTCCCAAAACATCAGGCCTCGGTGTCAAAAAAGTAAAAGGTTGTTAGAAAAAAGTTCTACAAGGTGCACTTATGTAATACATGCATTCAATTGCATTGTTTAGTGCAGTATAATAGTGTAGTGCAGTACTGTATTTGTATACAATGTTTTAACCCAGTTTCATTGATACATTTGTAATTGAAGTATGATCCGTATGCCACGACATATACAGTATATAGAACAGAAACTCTCTTGTTCTTACAGAAGGTTCCACATTGCACTTTTACATCTGATGGTTGAAAAATGCAGGTCTTAACAGTTTTTTTGGCATTTTGTTGCTTCTACTAGGTACTGTAAAGAAACAAAAATTGTTTTGGAGAAATATTAGCAAGAATTATGTTTGTGTTGCAAGAACTCACATTGTACCATAGTAACCATACTCTTCCTGGTCCGTATTCTAACAGAATAGATTGAATCTTACAGGTTTTTTTAAAACAATAATTCTTTTTTTTCTATGGCAGCTGAGACATCTGGCTGGTTTACAGAGGGTGCTGATTTGCTACAGACATCATATTGTTATAAATTGCATTTGCCTGTTTTTCTGTGTGTCAGCAATGAAGAAAATAGCATTTCAAATAATATATCCAGTTTAGATTGGCACTATAGGATGAAAGCCATCCCAAATATTATTGTATTTCACTGTTTTTTGTGTAATTGTAGATCTGTTGGCTTGCTTAGCTTTGAGTTTGCAGTAGGGAGGTGACAATTTTGACTGGAAAATGTTGATTTGGAACCAGGGTACCTTTATTTTATCTCTCAAGTAAGATGTTGAGATGAGTTGATGATAATATGAAGAAGGTTTTTATTGAACTGATGACATTATCTAATGTGGGTTATAAAGGAAGGGCGATTACTGTATAGCTCTATGCTGCACTAAAGTTCCATTTATAAGCTCAGGGAAAACCACACAGTAATTTGTAACTAAGGACATGGCAGAGCTACCAGCATCCAGCAATATTATGGCATCTGAGTTGTTTGCTTTTATACTCATGGAAAATGGAGGTTATGGCATACATCACAGCATGGCATGAGAAGAAAGTTTCAAATAATAGCATCACTACAAAAGAAGCTAATAAAATTCTATTTGTTCCTAATTTTCTCCTAACCACCTTACATTCTGCTTTCATCACCTGCAAGGGACAGAATGTAAACCGTACAATAATTTTGCTTGTGATTTAATTTACTGCATTCTCCTAAAATCTTATGTTCTTCACTGTTGACTTATATGCAGTAAATGATTGATGAGGTAAAATCAGAACAGTAAATAATTAAAAACAAGAAGGAAGTGAAGGAAAAATAATATATTTTGTTTCACATTATTGCATGGTTTCTTCAGCTGGAGATCAGCAGCCATCCTGAGTTTTTACAGCTGTTCTTCATCTGCACTGTATCACCTTTTTTTCTGCAATGACAAATTACTTTTTGCTTCTGGTAACTCTACTTACTTTATTGACTTTTATTTAGCTTCCCGTGCTGCATAAAACTATTGCTTCCATTTTATTGGATTATGTTTTCATAGATCAGCAATAGAAAGCTGTATTATTATTATTATATATTTCAGATCGTGGATGTACTGTATATAGGTATGTGTTCTAAATAAGAACATCTCAATTAGAAATACATATTATAAAATGTATAATAGGAGAGCTGTTTCATTTTAATTATAGGTCATATTAAAAGCTTTTTTTGTGAAACTAGTCAGGCAAGTCTGGTTGAATTGCTTAAGGCTGGCTATACATGGTTTGAATCTTGGCCGGTTAAGCAGGAACCATTAGTGGGCAGGCTGAATGTACCAAGTAGATCGATCGATCAATTAACCTGGGTACAACCAGCCTGCTGGATTTGCTTGCGATTATTGCAAGCGGCTGCTATAGCCGCTAGCAATAAGCACTGTCATCTCCCGAAGGGGACGGCTTCCCCCACCCTCCCGCACCGGGAGAAGACAATTGCTTCGGCAGGTGGGATTTCCCTGCCAATACTGTCTGTGTTGATGGAGAAATCATGCAAGTTTCTTTCCTGTAACCACAGGTTGCAGGAAAGAAATTTGTACCATCTATGGCCTGCTTAAGTTCAAAACTAAAGTTGTGTCAGCCTCAGGTTGTGTATATATTATAAAGCCAACATTCTACTAAGCTTGGTAATGGGTTTTAAGGCCTAATTACGTCTCCTAACAAATCAGTAAAGCACTTTTCTTACTTCCAAAAATGTCCAATGTCTGTACTTAGAAACATGGATGTCGCCCTTGGGACTTTAAATGAGGAGTTCACAATTGGCCAATAAAATTGACAAATATAAATACAGTCAAATATTTATTACAGAAATAGTCACACATGAAAAAAGTAACATAAACAAAGGCAAAGCTGATACAATATTGCACATTGTTAAAGATTGCATTGCATTTAAAGTACATGAGTGTACATGACATCTATAACACCTGACGCATTCCGCGCATGTGACTCGCTCTTCAGGGGTGTATGCATGTGGGATATATCTGGAAATGAATAATCAAAAAGTAATGTAACACATGAATAGATGGACAAATGGTAAGAGGGGCCTCACAGAAAAAAGAAAGACCACATACTCACCAATAGGAAAAGCCTAGGTGCCTGTGGCTATGTTCACTGAGGACAGCAGCAATATATGCTAGGAAAAGGAGCTGAGGAAACGTTGTACTTAGGTTCCAGGTCATTTAGTGACTGTGAGTGGCAGGTTGTTGGGATAGCCTTTTATTGTTTTTGAGTGCCGACCTGCAATTGGATACTGGACCTGGTCTGCTGTAATGAAAATAACAGGGCATGTCAGACTTTGTGTTGTTTTTCTGGACTTACTACTTATTTACTGGGGTTAATATTTCTTCAGTTTAGTAAACTGAAAATTATCTTTGCAAATAATACCCTATCACATGCATGTTTGTGTTTGCACATGTTTGGAAGTTAGCAAAGCTTCACCTCATTCAGAAAGGTATGGGAAAATTTCCTTGCAAAGCAATTCTAAAGGCTGAATTTTTTTTTTTACATAGTAGACAATGTTACACTTACCTGCTCTGTGCAATGGTTTTCCACAGAGCAGCCCCAATCTTATTGTTTTTGGGTCCCCCGCCGATGGTCCTGGCTCCTTCCCCTGCCAAGTGCCCCCAATAGCAAGCCTATACCCATTCGAGCAGGCTCGCTTCCGAGTTGCTGTCTTGTGAATATACATTGTCTATTAACATACAGAGTGTGGCTCAGCCCCCCGTTTGTTCCTCATTGGCTCACTGGATGTGATTGACAGCAGCAGGACTGGCTGGCTCCTGCTACTTTGTGAATCAATTAGGAGAGAGAGACCTGGTAGAGCCATTGCTCTCATGCACATCACTGGATCAAGATGGGCCTAGGGTATGTATAGGGGGGGCGAGCTGGTTGGAGAGCTGGACCAAGAAGGTCATAGCATACATTAAGGTAAAAAGACATTTGCCTATAGAACAATTTTAGATACTAGTTGTAGAGCATGTATATGTGTGAATAAATATTTATGAAATTGGAACATCTGTAAGCTGTTACGTAGCAAACCTGTATGTACAAAAGAACAAATACTCATAAACATAGGAAAACCATGTGTAAAACAAAAACACAGTAATTTATTTGTATTTTGTGCCCAAACTGCCCACATTTTAGGGGTGTATATATATATATATATATATATATATGTCCAAAATGGCTGTATTTTAGAACTTGTATGTTGTAAATTTACATATTTTCACCAAAAAGGGCACAAGTCATTTAAGAAGAGAAGAGTAAAGGCTAAAGAAAAAAAAACACTGAAATAGTCAGGTCATTTTTAAAGGACAACTCCTGTTGAATGCTTCAATGCGCAGGGTCAATGTAATAACCAGATTTCTTCAGGAATGCAGGCAAATGCATTGCCAACACACTTGAGGTGCCAGAACATGTTATGCTACAGCATTTTTCTCAGGTCAGGATTACAGGTGAATGCCAGTTGTCCAAAAATCAAGATCTATCGTTAATTATCAAACTTAGTTACAGCAATAGAACTTTGCTGCTGCCACAGTTTGCACCTGGGGATTATTCAAAAGCAAGCTGTTGCACTGTTGCTTAGTACTTGTGGCATTCTGATGCTCAACCATGTCTGTACTCTATGATGCCATCATGTAGGCTCACAGCCTCACTAAATAATCTCCATATGCTAGGATCTGGAGCAACAGTCTTGCAACCCTGTTAACTAACTAAACCTAACGACCCAGAAGTTGCACACACTGTCCACTGCAGACAATCTCTGTTAGGTAGATCGTTTCCTCTTTCCCAATGCATAAAATATTTAAACAGTCAATAAGATTTTATACCTGAAGAAAATTCCCAGCTCAACTTACCAACCAGTCTGTAAACCGACTAGTCTTTACATTTTTGGTGTAGCCTATGGCCATATCAGAATAATCTATTCCCTGAGCACTTGAGGCTCCAAAGAACAGGACAGTACAGTACTGTACATGTCTCTGAAGACATGTTTGTGGCTGTCATAGTATCTGGTGTGACGGTATAATATTCATTAAGTTTTTGTTGACAAGGTTCTGATTGTCTCAGTATGGTATGGGTTGTGCTTTTCTGGACATGTTTCTGGTTTTGTCAGTAAGATACTGATTTGATATCTGCAGAAATGTTTTTGGTTGTGTCAGATGGTAGCGATTATGTTTCTGCAGACATGTTTATGGTTGTCTCAGTAAGGTACCGATTGTGTCTTCGCAGGCATGTTTCTGGTTATGTCACTATGGTACTGATTGTATCTCAACAGACAGTACAGTACTAACTGTGTCTCACTGAACACGTTTCCAGTTGTGTCAGAACAGTACTAAAATTGTATCTCTTCAGACATGTTCCTGGTTGTGTTAGTAAGGTACTGAATGTGTCTCATTGGATAATGAATGTTTCTGGTTGTGTCAGGAAAGTACTGATTGCGTCTCTGCAGACACATTCCTGGATTTGTCAGTGAGAAACTTATTGTGTCTCATTGGACATATTTATGGTTTTGTCAGTACGGTACAGATTGTTCTCTGTAGAGTTTTTTTGGTTATGTCAGATGGTAGTGATTATGTCTCTTGAGACATGTTTCTGGTTTTATCAGTATGGTACTGATTGTGCCTGACCTCACATGTTTCTGGTGAGTTAGTACAATACTTCACTATTTCTCTGAGTTTTTATAACTTACTATGTGTGGTGGGGATGGGGTGGTGCAAGGGAGTAGGCTGGGGGGGGGGGATAAAACCAGCCCTGCACTAATCTGTCCCCACTTCTAAAATTTAAAAAAATCTTGGTTTTGAGGTCTGCTTCATCCCTGACACAGCCGCTTCTTGAAACTCTTCCCTGACTGGTCCTGCTAGTCTACTAAAAATAAGTGTACGCTTTAAAAGAAATAGGGTGTTAATTTTGATACCTGTACTAAATTTAAATACAGAAACATTTGTGGCAAGTGCCCGATTTGGTCCTACACTACATGATTGGATTCTGACTAAGATAATAAAAGGAGACCCAGAGTCTATATTTGACATTTTTTTTGAGTAGCTAATCAACAGAATGAAAATAGAAATGTTAATTTAATCTCAAAAGATTAAATAAACTAAACATAATAAGTAGGACAGCTCCTTTCATGTCTAATATTATTACATTCTGCTAAAAAGCCATTACCAAGAATAAATTAATTGAAGTTATGTCATGATGATAAGTGTTGCTCAGCTAGGAACATCTATATTAAATACTGCTTAGCATAACATTTTCAACAGTAATGGAGATATATATGAATCTTCTAAACTCCATTATCTACTGTATAGTATATTGTGAAAACAGAATATTGAACTTGTTGTGCAAATTAACTGTGTTCAGGGTCCCCTTTCATTTAGCATTATTAAGATTGAAATAAAAAATTTACAACTATGACAAGTCAAGTCATAATTCAAAGACCTTCCAAAGAAGATGGTTCACAAAGAAAGGTGTCCATGAAAACTATTCATCTGTTTGAGAACAAATGTAAAAACAAATAGCACATTTTGCACTTTGGTACATAAACTGTAGAGTTTTTGTGTGCAGAAACAATATGCTTTCCCTATTTTCCTTTTTAGTGCTGTTCTTTTGACATGTACATACCTACCACCCCCACCCTTCCCCTAGGAGATGCATTGTCAGTTCCCATCTATGACACTAGCTTGCTTAGAAATCCAACTGTTATTTGCTGTGTTCACTCCAAACATGCTTTCCATCCAGAGAGTCTTCTTTTCTATGTTCCTAAAGTAAAGTTGTATTAAAAAAATGAAGTTGTAAGCAAACAATCCATTAGTTTTTTTACAATTCCAGTGTTGCACTTGTGGAAAAAAAAACTTTATGTGTTTTGTATTCTGACTTGGAGATCAACTGCCTCTTTCCTTCTAATGTACCAAGCTTTGCATGTTCCTGCCATTTCTGATATGACACACTGAATATATATTTGGGTGGATTTACTAAAGGTTTTACCATAAATGGTGTAGCGCAATTCTTATAAAAAATAAATAACTCTTATCAGTAATATACAAAAGCTTCCATAGCGTGTGAACAAAAAACAATATACATAAGAAATATATGCTGCCCTACTGAGGAAGTCCCGACTATTGGATGTAACATATGTCTAGGACAAGGAACCCCATACATGACGTCATCCTGTGGCCATCTCTGCATCAAGCTGTCTCATCAGTGATTGCGAAAGACCAGCGATATATGGTTAGCACTGTCAATAGTGCTGAAATTTATCAAATTGGTATTGGAGCTGGGAGACTCTAATAAATGCACCACCTCCTTTAAATATGACAAAACACTGTATACCCAAAGAGCACAAAATTGGAGTTTTAAAGTGCAGAAAAATCAATCAAAAAGCAAAATTTACAAACAATATAGAAAATTTTATTACATAGATATTATAAAACAATTTGTAAAATTTGGGCCATATCGACCCAATGGTCAAGGTACAAAAGTGTGATTGCCTCTACATGTTTCACCACAAATGTGGCTTCTTCTGGAGCTTTTGTAGAACCTTGTTTCTTAATATTTGCCACTAAAACAGAAAAATAAAAAATCAGTTTTGTATCTTTTATAATTGACAATACATTCATGTAGTGGTACCTAATAATACATTTACATTAACAACATCACATTGAGATTATCTAATGGATACACTCTCACCCTTTCAAAATGATCTTAGTTCCAAATGATCCCCTGGACCCAGCAAGAGGTTTTATTGGGAACGCCTGTGCCAAATAAGAGGGAAAAGAGGCATTGCCCTATAGCAGCACCTGTGGAATTACACATATACATAAATCATTAACTATATCACCTAACTTCTATTCTAGTCCTATCTAAATTGATTTGAGCCTAATCTAGTGTTTCAAGGAGTTCTAAAGAAATTGATTGATCAGTCAATGTTTCAATCCTTTTCCGTATATAAACCTCCTCTGATGCCAGCAAATTTACACGGTAATTATGCCATCTATAATATAATTAATTAAATGAGAATCAGGTTTTTTACTAATTAAACAAATACATGTTTTACTTTGATTATTATCAGCTATCCTATAGCTCTTACCTGAGCACTTCCCTCTTTCAGTTTACTACTGTTCCTTGGCTCAGTGTCAGCACGACACCTCTTTAACCAGTGAAGATTAAAAAACTTGTTTCAATCTATCACAAGGGATAAACCCCTGAGAAAAAAGCCAAAATAATTGTGAAAGGTTACACACCCACAAAAGGCAATGAACTTCCGTGCTGAGATGGGAAAGAGAAGAAAGCTACTTACTTTTAAACAGGTTAAGAGCCTCACTAGTAACAGTGTGGATGGCCACAGCAATGTGGTGTATTAGGAGTGCTCTTACATACTATCATACCCCCAGCAATGTTTGATATCATTGCTGATTGGGGCAATCAGAGGTTTCATTTTAAACTGGTGTACTCAGGCCGTTTAGGGCGCCCTATCACGCATGCGCAAGACCACAGCGGCCATCTTGGAAAGTCCTTTTGCCCATACTAAGTAGTTCTGGGAAAAGGCATGCTGTTCAGATCTCGATGGGCACAAGGATAGATGCTCTCTATCTCAGGAGTTACCACCATTATTTAGGCAGCTAGGTTAGGCCCCCCAATGCCCGCAGGCCGCAGTGAGCACATTGTGCCGTACTGTGCATGCGCGGACCCACCGCAGCCATCTTAAGGGGTCCATCTGCCCTTACTTGGCGGCCACAGGTTTAAATATGGGCCAGAATATGTAATGGAGAGCAAACATGTTTTCACAGTCCTCACAATAGACACTGCCAACAGCAGGGCACAGTCTCATGGGCTACAGCTAATGAACTGTATTTATTATAGCACGCCAGATCAATGTCACCAATCACCCAAAGCAATAGCTCCAGGGATCGAACAAGAGGGACCACCCAACAATCAACCCGGGAATAAATTCAGTGGGAGTATTTGTGATATATGGGGGGAACATACCACTGCTCATATACAAAAAATACATTACTCCTCAGGTCCATTTACTAACCAGACTATCCCTGATGTTTAAGGGGAACTATCAAAAGTTGACACTATAGAACCAGACCAAATCAAGGGCCAGACTGTTATCACATCAGATAAGCTTTACATTAAAACAACAAAAAGAAAATGAAAAAAATATTATTTTTTTTGTGCATTAAAAAACTATGACAACTCTTGCATCTTCAATTAATCCCCCACAAAAAATCCAGAAAAGAAAAGGAAAAGAAGCAACAGATGTAAACACAGAGAAAGCAAACATCTCTCATGAAGGGACACAAACTGTCCTAAAGCAATGATTGATTACACGCTATTCCGGACAGCAAAGTCAAGTCCGTAAAATAACGGACAAATTTTGGTACCTACTAAGGGCCGATGACAAAGTAGCAAAACATATAAAAGATTACCCAGAAATTACTTTTAGAAGATCAGAATCTCTGAGGGACAAGTTAGTCCACAGTTATCATATGCACTCCAGGGCCATCCTCCCATGTGATTGGGAAGCAGTGAGGGCTTGGAAGGATTAGCTGTTTTTGCTTCATCCCCAGAGAGGGAAAACTGTGTGGTGTGACCTACTGGTACAGCAAGGGTCATGTCAGTGAGGTGAGAGGCCATTCTGTACGGGTGGTGGATTCACTTTGCTTTATGCATGTCACATTGAATCATTAAATGAGTTTTTGTATGCACTTTTTTTGTATATTGTATATTTTTATATATTGCATAGTTTTTTGTATATTTTTTTTTTGTATATTTTGTATATTGTTTTTTGTTCACACACTATGGAAGCTTTTGTGTGTTACTGATAAGAGGTATTCATTTTTTATTTTTTATGCGCTACACCATTTTTTGGTAAAAAAAAAAAAATGGTTAAATAAGTTCTGAATCACTTATAGGTGTTGGCTAGCAATTAATTTAGCAGTGATTGTTTTTGTATTTCCTGTATTTGATTGTGCTAATTGATTACTGGTGCATGGATTTACTGTGCAGTTTGCAAGTGCAGCTGCACCAACGCTTAATAAATGAGGGTAAGCTCTGCTGACTTCCATCATCCAATCATGTAGGAGAAAAATTCTGTTTTTTATTTTCCTTGCATGTGATTGGATATTCTTTGCAAAGTGAAGCTTTACCTCATTTACTAAGCTCTGGAGTAACTGCACCTGCAAAGTGCACAGTCTGTTCACCTTTAGTAGATCAACCCCACTATGTCTAGATGATGTACTTAGGACCTATATCAGCCTTAATACTATGGGAAGTCAACCCTGGATCAAATCAAATAAATTCCTCTATACAAAAGCTGCATCAACATAACAATTCCATCTTCATTTCAAATATAAAAAGACATTCTAACACTTTCCCCAGCTGCCTCTATATGACAAAAATGCACACCCCATATTTAAAACATTTAAAACCCAGAAAAAAAAACTCCATAAATTGCATCATATGGGGAAATACCCTTGAATCAGAAAATAACTAGCTGGGAATCTTGTTAGAACCCTTATCTAATAGGATCCAGATCATATCAGAATTTCTTCCAACTCTGTCATGTGATGTCACTCCCTGAGCCATAAAGAGTCCCATCTGTTGGGTAGCTTGTAAAGAACCTTCTCTGCAGAGCCTTGCAGTAAGTATACAAAACTGGATGTCAATAATGTGATTTTAGGATGCCAAGAATAAGGCATGCTTCCTGCCAATGGCAGGTTATCAAGTAACCTGTTATAACAGGCAAACCGTATCTCTCATGTTATTCCATCTATGGCAACATGACAATCTCTATAGTAATGTGCATCACATAAACAAAACCCTGATGTGCAGATTTTATTGCAGGCTCTCTGGTAAGGTGCATCTATCCGTCTTAAAATGAAACTAAACTCATACAACAACATTTACTATTTTTAAACCTTAGGCTTCTAGCATTAGTAAGTAGTTAGGAATGTATAATATGTTTTAAACTTTTTTTTTACATTACTTGAGTTAACTTATGTTTTTGGGCCTAAATGATACTGTATCATACTTTCCAGGAGTGTAAAAGGGCATTTATCTCTTTCATTTGGGGGAGGATGGAGGAGGGGCTTTCTCAGCTAAGCATGGTTTGTCTGCATGCCTGAGCGAAGGGCAGATAGATTCCAGGAAGTAAATGCTACATGAATCATCTGCCCTTACTCAAGATGGCAGAAAATAGAAATGCTAGGATGGTGTTTTTCAAAGTGATTTCTCAGCCAAATGAAGAATGAAGAAATAGATGGATGGGTGAGTCTGCTCTGAATATAAACAATTAATGAAACAGCATTTTCAGTTTGTGGTGCTCTGATACAGTTTAGCTGTTCATTCTCATTATAGTCTGTTTGTACAGTCTCTGTACAGTCTCCTTCAGATTTATCAAGATCTTAGGGACTACCTATACAATTCATTCAATTTGTATCTTATCAGGCAGACTATTGTACTACATAACTATTAGCAGATTCAATGGAGATTGTAAGGATAGATTGCATTGTGTGTTATCAGCTTTAATTCTAGCAATTGCACACTTCTTTTTGGAAACAATCAGGCCATCTTTAAATATGTACAGTTTTAAAATAGTTTCGCTAATTTTTTGACAAGCGTTTAATTCAGCCATGAATTCTCTTATCTGCCTTTTCTCGGAAAACACATAAGGAAGAGAAATGCTTGATCTGCCTCTGGCAAGCTGATAGAATTTGTGAAGATGATAATTCAAGCAGTGCAAGAAATTGAAATGTTTTGTATTATCTGTTGTTCCTACATGAATCAAGAATTTGCCAGAGCACATTCTCTCAGAACGAATGGTCTTTATGTACATTATTACAGTCTCTATTACTATATATAATCATTCTGACAAAACAAAAACACAGTTGCTATTGCCTAAGGTGTTAAATTACAGCAGAATGAGATCATTTACTGTGTCCATAATGTAACAAAGTTGAATCATTATCCAAGCGATAGCACAATAGGTCTCTTGCTGTTACAGATTTCAGGCCCATTCCAGTACATTGTTGCTAGCTAGAATTGCAATTGTTCCAATAAAAAAAAGTTTTGGACAAAGCCATACATATGAAAAGTTCTGCACTAGGAAATCATTTTTCTTGTAATATTCAACCATTATATACCCCTTTTATTCTCAGAGAAGCGATGGTATCCATCAAAGCAAACGTTTTTGTAGTGCAAATCTTCTGTTCCTACAAATTATATATTTTTATCTCTCTATTCATCTACAAAAAAAAATAGAATAAAAAAAAAAGATTTTACATTGTTTCATGTACTGGGCAGCACTGACAGAGACATTAAAAAAAAAACTATTATGCAAAATTTGGGCTATAAAGCATTGGGATGGAATGCTTTTGGCAGGATATAATGAGTAGGACAACTCAATGAAAGTTTGTAAAGTAATAAGAAAATAAGAATATTTTCAAGAGTGACAGCTTTGACACTTGTTGAGTAAAGTTTAAAACATTCCACATCTGTTAATGATTCCAGACCCAGCAGTCTGGGCTAAATATGAAATTAAGATCTTACAGCATGTCATGCCAGAGGGCAAACTTCTTTCATATGACGAAATGCGACATACCTTTCAACTCCCCACCAAAATGTTTTTCCGTTATCTACAGTTGAGACACGCAATTCAGGCTCAATTTCCTACAGATATTCAACTACAATCACATATGGTGGAGCTCTTCCTTATTTCTAAGAATGTAGACCGTATCCTCTCCTCTTTGTACCTTAGGGTGTCCTTGGGAACTGATAGCCAGGGGACTAGTCTATTCAATAAATGGAAGCTGGATGTGCCCTCCCTGACGGATGATGACTGGGAGGAAGGCATTCAACAATATATCCCTCTGATGATATCTGCCAGGGATAGGTACATCCAGCTAAAATTCCTTCATCAAGCATACTATACACCCCAAAGGCTTGCTAAAATATATTCCTCTTACTCTGATAGATGCCCAAAATGCAACACTGACACAGGTACTTTTCTACATGTGGTGTGGTCGTGCCCCCTTATCCAACA
Organism: Aquarana catesbeiana; assembly: GCF_042186555.1. NCBI lineage: Eukaryota > Metazoa > Chordata > Amphibia > Anura > Ranidae > Aquarana > Aquarana catesbeiana. Next base: position 307,125,198 of record NC_133327.1, on the reverse strand, counting down.
GTTCTGGAGGGAGGTGGTGCAATCTATCAACTCGATTGGGAACCTGGCAATTACACTTGATCCCTGTGTCCTTCTCCTGGGGATTTGTGACACCCTTACCACGAACACCCATAAGAGGCTATTCATCTTCTATGCCCTATTCTATGCGAGAAAAGCCATTCTAATGAAATGGAAGCAGGCAGACCCCCCGACGGTGGGACAGTGGAAAACACTCATTGACAAGACCCTTCCACTCTACAAGCTCACATATATGAGCCGGAAATGCCCCTAAAAATTTGAGAAAATATGGGGTGCATGGGCTACTAGGTAAACATCTGCTGATGCTGCGGCCCCCCCGGAGGAGCCTTCTGGGCCCCTCTATCACCAATATGGTTAATCAATAATAGGGATACTTGCAGAAATTATCACTAAAATGTGCCTTTCTCTTTACGAAGACTGTATTATTACCGATATGCAATTGCGGAAAAGAACAAAAACATATCATTAAGGTGTAAACTGAAATGTCTTACTTTTTGGTGTAATATTGGAAAATATCTTTTATTAGATTGTCACTTTCCTTCCTCTTTTATTAATCTTTTTTATATATTTGTAATTGTATTTTCTTTTTTCTTTTGTAATGAAACTTTTCTCCGATGGAGATGAATAAAAACTTTTCTGTTAACAAAAAAAAAAAAAAGTTTAAAACATTGCCAAAAATACTGCAACAGCGTCTCAACATAAAAATTGAAACACAGTTACCAAGTCCAAAAGTGTTAATTATTTTTTTTAGCACAAATTGATGGACATTGCTTTTTTTTCTTGGTATTCTCATTATCTGTTGTCTGTTGAGTGGCATTTTACATAATGCTGTTTGCACACCTCAATTTCCCAGTTCAAGCAGACCTAATTTAAATTAAAGAGGAAAGCCTGGCACAAAACCTTTCAATAAAATATATTCTTCAATAGCCACAAAGGATATACATCCACTTTTGTGTTTCTTTGCAATCCTGGATATTACCTTGTACAAGTAGTGGTGACATCATCACTGTGCTGTGCTGTAATGTGTCATTGACCACTTCAGCCCCAAAAAGTCATACCCACTTCATGACCAGGCTATTTTTTGTGATACGGCACTGCGTTAATTTAACTTACAATTGCGTGGTTGTGCGACACTGTACTCAAATAAAATTGATGTCCTGTTTTCCCCCACAAATAGAGATTTCTTTTGGTGGTATTTGATCACCTCTGCAGTTTTTATTGTTTGAGCTAGAAATAAAAAAAGACCGACAATTTTTGAAAAAAAAAAACAATATTTTTTACTTTCTTCTATAAAACATGCCCAATAAAAACATTTAAAAAATCAAATGTTTTCATAAATTTAGTCCAATATGTATTCTGCTACATATTTTTGAAAAATCCCCATAAGCGTATATTAATTGGTTTGTGCAAAAGTTATCGCATCTTCAAACTATGGGATATTTTTATGGCATTTTTATTTGTTTATTTATTTATTTATTTATTTTTACTAGTAATGGCGGCGATCAGTGTTTTTTGGCGGGACTGCAACATTGGGGTCACTGACACTTTTGAAATATTTTTCGGAATCACTGACGTTATTACAGTGATCAGTGCTAAAAATACGCACTGTTACTGTACTAATGACACTGACAGAGAAGGGGTTAACACTAGGGACGATCAAAGGGTTAAGTGTCTCCCTAGGGAATGTTTTCTAACTGTGTGGGGGATGGACTCACTGGATGAACAGAGAGATGCGTGTTCCTGCTTAACAGAAACACAAGATCACTCTGTTCATCCCTGATAGGACGGTGATCTGCCTTGTTTACATCGGCAGACCCCTGTTCTGTCTCTCTGGGGAGCGATTGCGGGTGGCTAACGGACATTGCATCTGTCAGACCCGCTGATTGGCTCCCCTCTGGCCAATCAATGTGTGCGCATGCATGACCCCGCTGGCTATTGCACGAAAGGACATACAGGTATGTTGTTTCACGCAATAGGGCCGATCTGCCGCAGTATATGTACTGTGGCCAGTCGGCAAGTGATTAATGGCATCCCAGACTTAGTCCGTAGGGTTCAATATTGAGTTGGAGCACCCTTTACAGCTATATATATATTGCAACAAAAGGTAGGTAGTAGGATTTTAAATACCCCTCCAGTGATCACACAAGTACACTTATGTAAGAAAAAATATGTACAACATTTTTATTTTAACAATAAAACAACAAAAACATGTGTCAGATTGTGATGACTTGCATACTGATTCCAGCAATACATTATCCACATGTATAGCTGTTTGTCAAGATGAGAAACTAGTTTTGCGGAAATGACCGCATTTTGGACCACTTAAATGTACATGATCACACTGGAAGAAGTGGATTCTTTTTTTTTTGCAGATTTAAATTTATATACTTTTCATGCATTTTGTAACTAGACCACACAGTATACAGAGATGTACTGGTCGAATATCCAGTTAGGTACAGTCTCGCTGGCCCATGGGAGAAAAATCATCCCCAGAGTAGAGCTCTGTAAACAGAAAGACCTCAGAGTTTCCGCATGGTGTGGTAGTACGAGGAGCAAAATCAAGTTTGTTCATTTTGAACCCCACAGCTGATGTAGGTTTATTGCACTACACTGTATTACGGTACTTCAAATTCATATATTGAAGACACTCCTTATCACACTCATAGAACTGCTCACAATCTCCAGCTAATTGTCATCATTCACTTAAAAGACAGCATAAATGCCATAGACATTATACAGTGACATTGTTATTCTGTCTCTCAATGTTAAAATAAACCTACCATTAAAATTATAGACTGATCATTTCTTTGTCAGTGGGCAAATGTACCAAATCAGCAGGGGACCAAATAATTTTTTCCCTCACTATATTATAATATTGTAGAGCACCGATCTACAGAACATATTATATAGCTGGTTACACCATCACTTTATCACATGCATTTTGGATTTTTATTTGTTTTCACCTGTTTACACTACAATTATATTGATTAAAAATGATTATTATTATAATTTGTTTTTTCATATGTTGAGGACACTCCCTAATATATTCACATAATTGCTCACAATTTTAGCCAGCTACTATCAATTGCTCCTTATTTTTTACATTTCCTTTAGAGCTCTACTCTGATGATCTTTCTCTCATGGGCCGGCGAGACTGTACCTCACTGTATATTTCACCAGTATATCTCTGTATACTGTGTGGTCTAGTTACAAGATGCATGAAAGGTATATCAATTGAAATCTGCGAAAAAGGTATCATATTTAGATATATTGTTTCCACAGTGTTCTGTGAATGAAAAACTACAAGGTCTGCAGCTGTCGGCTTGTTGTTTTCAGTGAACTACCACGGCACTGTGAGCGCTGTGGTAGTTCATTGAGTCTTCCTGTCAGAATGTATGAGGTACGAAGAAGCTGATGCACACACAGATCTGCAGGAGACCTGCATGGCATCAGCAATCTGCTGATCGCTGCTGCAATGCTTTACGTGCTCCTGTGACAAAAAATAATAAATGCACATTTTTTTAACTGCAAAAAAAGTTAATTTATTTAATTTTTTTAAAAAGTTAACTTACCCTTTAACCACTTGCCGACTGCCCGCCGTCGTTATACGTCGGCTGTTTGAAGAGGAATACCGTTGTTATGGCAGCAGCTAGCTGCCATAACCCCAGTACCCTCTTCTTCAGCGGGAGGTCAGCTTTCAGATAAAATGGTCTTAGCGGCGTATTCGCCGCAAGATCACTTTTATCGGAGGCGGGAGAGGGTCCCCCCTCATGCCGTGCTCCGGTCATCTCCACCGCTTACCGGAGCCGTCAGTAGCGGCGGAGTTGATCGAGTCCTTTCCCCTCTACAGCCTGGAGCCAAGTAAGGAAAAGGTGGCCCTCACTTGGCTAAATAGCATTGGAGGGCGAAGACAACGTCATACGTGGTCTTAAAGGTGAATGGTATTAAAGGGGACATTTTTTTTCTTGTAAAAAAAAAAAAAATGACATCTTTTTGACACAAGATCTCACTTTTAAGATGTCCTGTCATGCTTTTTTTCTATTACAAGGGATGTTTACATTCCTTGTAATAGGAATAAAAGTGACCCACATTTTTTTTAAAAGACAGTGTAAAAATAAAAAATAAAAAGAAAATATTTAAGAAAAAAAAGAAATTTAAAGTGCCCCGTGCCGCCGAGCTCACGCGCAGAAGTGAACGCATTTCGAAGTGTGACATGTTGGGTAACAATTTATTCGGTGTAACATTATCTTTCACAATATCAAAAATGTGTATTTTTTCACAAAAAATTGCGCTTATGAAACCGCTGTGCAAATACGGTGTGATATAAAGTATTGTAATGACCGCCATTTTATTCTCTAGGGGGTCTGAAAAAAAATATATAATGTTTTGGGGTTCTAAGTAATTTTCTAGCAAAAAAAATGAATGTAACTTGTAAACACCAAATCTCAAAACGAGGCTCTGTCCTTAAGTGGTTAATGCCCTCTCTGAGAATAATATAAAGCCCTTAGGGGAATTGATTGAGGGTACAGATTAGGCACAGGGAAGCTGGCTGCGGTATTTCCAAGTCGGAATTTTTATATAAACTTATTAAAGAAGGGCTCAGTCCATAGACCCCTTACGCTCCATCTCACCCAATTTCAACCACTTATACTCTTTTGCTGTCTTCTTCAACTCCAAGAGTGCCATATTATATGGCTGAATGGGAAAGGGAATTGTGGAGTAAAATTCCACAGAAAGACATTATAAAAGCATTTATGTGGACACATAAAATGTCTGTAGCTAGTAGGATACAAGAAAGTTTTTTTTTTTTTTTTTTTTTTTACTAATATCAAGATGGTACTAATACCCGGCTAGATTGTAAAGAATATCTACTCAAAAGTCAAATAAATGCTGGAGGTGCCAAATGCACTTTGGTACTCTACTGCATCTCTGGTGAGCATGTCCAAGAATTGTACCCTGAAAGGGGCATGTAAAAAGACCCCCTTATGTTCATATTGTGTTTTTGCAATCTAAGACTCGACGCCTTTAAGTTTATCATTTTACCGATCAAGTAAATATATATTGTTGTTTAAGAAGTGATCTTGTGTTGAAATCGAAACCAGAAATAGGGAACTTACATGTTTGCCATGAGATAGTCTGGAGTTCTGTCTAGGTGACATAATATGTCACATAATGAGTTTGCTTGGATACAGAAATGTAAAGAGTTAATATATATGACTTTATGATTGGTTGAATGCATGTTATAGGAAATATGTAATTTGAACATGTACCCCTTATTGGTGGAAAATGGTTGGTAACGCCCATCTTTCATTCATACTTAACACCCTGTCTGAGCCATAATAAAGCATAGAGATATTTGGGTATGAGAGCAACGGAATCGGCCGACAATGAGGTGATTATAATTGGATAATAGTCAGGACTAGTGGTTAAAGGTAAAGGTGAGCCTTTAATATCTAATATCAAGATGGTACTAATACCCGGCTACGGAATCGGCCGACAATGAGGTAATTATAATTAGATAATAGTCAGGGCTAGTGGTTAAAGGTAAAGGTGAGCCTTTAATATCTAATATCAAGATGGTACTAATACCCGGCTAGATTGTATAGAATATTTCCTCAAAAGTCAAATAAATGCTGGGGGTGCCAAATACACTTAGGTACTCTACTGCATCTCTGGTGAGCATGCCCAAGAATTGTACCCTTTTGGACATCAGTATTTTTATGTATATGAATTAGTAACGAACAAAGAAACTGCTCGTACTGCATTGCTGTCGATCCTCCCAGGCTCCGCTAGGGAGGTCAAGGGCGGACCTTCTACATTTTTGTTTGATAGCCCCTAGGGCTGTAATATTGAGACATTGGAAATCCTCTGACTGGAAAGGTATAGTGGATAGATAAGAAACAATACTTACAGAGGAATTGACAGCAATGGCAAGCGATAATTGCGAGAAATTTCTTATAATATGGTCCTTATGGAAATCCTTCTGTGCATCCCCGAAGATGAGGGAGTTGTTAAAGGTGGGTTATATTGTATACTAGCTTAATTGGGGTGGAGGGGTGTGTGCAGAGGGTTGTGAGGGAGAGGAGAGAGAGTTATATTTCTAATATGTATTTATTTGTTTTATTTTTTTCTCTTTCTTCTTTTGGGTGAGTGGGTGGAGGCTTGTCTTAAGTAGGGAGAGTTGTCACAATAAATCTCTTTATTTTAAGCATATAGGCAGGCCTCTTATGATAATGTTGACGGTCGGACATTCCGACAACCAAACCTTGGATTTTTTTCTGACGGATGTTGGCTCAAACTTGTCTTGCATACACACAGTCGCACAAATGTTGTCGGAAATTCTGATTGCCAAGAACGCGGTGACGTACAACACGTACAACGGCACTATAAAAATGAAGTTCAGTACCAAGTGTGCCACACTTTGTGCTCCTTCTGCTATTCTCTTGTTAGTAGAAGTTTGGTGAGGAACGATTCACGCTTTTCAGTTCGTTACTGCTCTTCAGTTTGTGCTTGTGGGTTTGTATCTGTTTTTCAGTGCGTGTTGTCAGTTTGTATCTGTCTGCTCCTTTCTGATTTTCAGCTTGCTCTTCCCAGGCCTTTCTGATTTTCAGTGTGTTCTGTTAGTTCATTCTGACCAGTCGACCATTTTGAAGCCATGTTGCGGGTACGTACTCGTCGTAGAGTTCGTGCTGTGCAGGGGCTTGGTGTTGGGGTTCTTACTTTGACCCAAGCCCAGTCCATGAACAGGGTGAGGAGGAGTTCATGGATGAAGAATTGGTTGCTCCAGTGTGACCAATTCCCGCACATGCCCTTGTTGCAGGAGATCCAGGAGAATAATCCTGATGATTTCAGGAATTATCTCCGGGTGACGGACCCCGTTTTTCACCGTCAGTTGGCTTTGCTGTCCCCTTATATTACTAAGCAAGACACCTGCATGCGGCAAGCCATCACTCCCAAGCAGAGGCTCATAGCCACCTTGCGGTACTTGGTGATGGGGAGAAGTCTGCAGGACATCAAGTTCTCGACAGGCATCACCCCCCAGGCTCTGGGAATCATTATTCCAGAGACCTGTTCTGCCATAATTCAGGTCCTGCAGAAGGACTATATTAAGGTAAGTTTTCTTCTTTAACATCACATTCTATGTATTTAATGTTTGCTAATGTATTGTATTTATTTCATTATTCCATAATTACCATGATTGTAATATGCTGTGAATGTCCCCTTTGTCATCATGCATGCTGGAAGCTTTTAATGCTCCTTTTTTGTCCTTCATGCATATTTGCCTTCAATAACCTCCCCAGCATGCTATCCTGGGCCCATACACACTGAAGAGAATTTATAGGTACTTCAGGTACGAGACAGACCAGCCATGGGTTAATACTGCAAACTACGGAGAGCCCCCGGTTCCGGGAGACAATTTTAATGAACAGAAACACATACACAGAATGAGTTCAAAGAAATGTCTGAGTTTTATTTGGGTGGGTATACAGCTTAGATTTGGTTCAACTTTTCCAATCACAATAGGGGAGGGGGGAGTGGTTAATAGGAGGATATATTGAATATCATTAATAATTAAATAGTTCATCATTATATGGTTATACACACCTATAACCTCTAAAATCATGGCTGCCACAAGGTTACCAGAGTGAAAACACCAAATAATAGATCATCTTCCCGTTACCGTCCTGTCCCATGTTCATGTACCCTCAAAGAGGAAGGCAGGCCAAACCACATTGTATTTATATATTATAAGATGCTCATTAATGCTTATGCAAGCAGGTTTGTGCATGCTCTTGCAACATATAGCTGGAAAACTGAAATTACAGAATAAACTTGAAAATGAGTTTTGGACCTGAAATAAGGGTACATACACTTTATAGCTAAGGCAAGATGAAGTCACTGTTGTTCAGTCATATTACTACACTCACCTAGTCACTTAACAATGTATTTTGTCAGCTCCATTGTAGTGCTTACCCTAAACACCCCCTAAAATGTGTTTAAATGTTATTTTTGTCCTTAAATTCAGGCAGAGTGCAAGAGGCTTTTTTTGGGGGGCCAAACTCATTTGGAACTCTCCCTCCCCCCAACCGCTAAGTCTACCGATAACAATCCTCTATCTGCTGACTTTGCCAAACCCATACATACTATACCTACCTCTTTTGTGGTCAGATTTATGGATGAATTCACCAAATCATGTAGTGCATGGGCCTGCCTGAATACTTTCGAATGGTACTGTTTAAAGTTTTCTTCTCCTATTATCTTGATAGGTAATTGCAGAATTAAAAATGTTGTTCAATTTGTACAGTGTGTATTCATATTTTTGTATTATGACACTTCTTACCTGTCCAGTGGGCTGCCAATAGTGTAAGTAATGAGGGGTTGGCCAAAGTAACACACATTATTTATGCATTCAGCTCTCAATGAAGTGGAGAGGGTTACCTGTCCAAAATATACCCCCCCTATAATTTTTAAAATGGGCCATCAGAGGGTGTTAGGAATCTGATAAGTGAACCTTATACTTTTGTCTTTAAATACTCCTTAAAATAAATGTTATACTTACGTTGGCCAAGAATATTTGTGTCTAATCTGCTTGCAATGTTATGTGCAAAAGCACTATTTTTTTTCTTGTTTGACTCCACAGTTTCCTTCAAACCCACAGGAATGGCAGACTGTGGCATCCCAGTTTGCCCAGCGGTGGGACTTTCCTAACTACGGAGGGGCAATAGATGGGAAACACATCCCCATCATCCCACCCCCCAACTCGGAGTCATACTACTATAATTATAAGGGGTTTAATAGTATTGTGTTATTGGCGGTGGTGTCGGCGTGTCAGATGGTGAAGTAATCGCCCAGACCGAGTTCTACAGACAGCTCCAGAATGGTGGCTTGGGCTTGCCACCTGCGGAAGACAATGTGGCTGGTCTTCCGTTTGTGTTCGTTGCTGATGAAGTGTTTGGGCTAGGTGAACATCTGATGAGGCCATTTTCCATGAGGACCCTCACCCTAGACTAGAGGCTTTTTAACTACCGGCTGGCCAGAGCCAGAAGAGTGGTGGAGAATGCTTTCAGCATAATGGCCAGCCGGTTCCTCCTATTTCTGACACCAGTCCACATGGTGGAATATAAACTGAACCATATTGTGCTTGCCTGCTGCATTCTGCACAATTATCTACGAAAAAATGCAACTAAGGCTGGCTTTCCTGATCCTTCAACCTTAACAGCACTTGAAGCTGGCCGCCTTGGCTGGCCGCCCTGGCTTGCCACCGCAAAGTGCCTGCAAAGTGAGACAAAAATATCTGGAGTACTTTGCCGGTAGGGGGGGCATTGATATGCCAGCAAATGTGTGAAATATTTTTAAAATACATTTTTATTTTAAACTGAACTAATATTTAATTTGATTTACTGCTTGTGTTTCTTTTAGCTGTCTCCTAGGTTCTCCAATGGGCTTTTCTTTTTGGCCATTTTCTTCAATAGTGCAAACGTAATTTATTTGATACATGAGGTGACAATCTCTTCTTCAGCTAACTATTATGTTTTGGGTCTGTCACACACACACATTGTTTTTGTTGTAAATGTATGTAATGCATTAATGATAAAAATATTTATAATTTTCAGCACCATTAATTAATTGTTTTGAGTCCCTAAAATGGCCTGATTGGGGCCAATTTTAGAGCACTGTGTGGGTTATTTACTAAAGGCAAATCCATTTTGCACTACAAGTGCACTGCAAGTGCACTTGAAAGTGCACTGAAACTGCACTGAAAGTGTACTTGTAGTGAAAAGTGGATTTGCCTTCAGTAAATATACCCCCATTGTCATTGTAAACTACAACTTACTCAAAAAAACTGGTATTAAGCATTGAAATAAGAAGCCACACATTGTTGAGTATAAAACATTTTACCCCATGCACATTCACATGCGCGTTAGAAAAGGGTTTTTGAACAAACCAACATCTTTGGTGTATAACATTTTTATGGTTGACATTTGAAATAGCCTTTTTTTTTGGTTAAACAGGAATATTTCAAACCATAATAACATACACAACTCAGGAACTTACAAAGTTCAACTTTGAAAAATTGAAGGCAATATCAGACATTAGTATGTCCAAACTGTGTTGATCTTGCCTTCATCAGATGGGGTGATGTCACCCCTTTAAAAGCCAAATTTTGAAGATGCACACAAATTTGGAGTCAAAATGTGAATTTCCCTCCTGATCCCATGCCTAATGTCAACATGTGCTAGCTCCCATCATTGGGGATCAATGGACGTGTTTCGGGGGTGCAACCTCTTCCTCTCACCTACTTGAGTTGCGAGGAAGGGGGTGCACCCACAAAACGCATAATATTGATATCCCGTGCACATATTGACACACTGTGTGCATTGCATCTTCAAAATTTGGCTTTCTAACTACTTTAAAACTTGATTTAAAATAACAAACTACATGACAAAACGGTACAATTTTTGTGTGTTTTAGATTCTGCCTAAAACATCAATGATATTCTTCATTTTTTGTTGAACATCATTGATGTTTTCCTTTATCTTTTCTAAATCACAATTGCACACCGTGATCTCCCCGATAAGGACGTGTGCACTTGCACTGGTGAAATTAGTTTCTTCTTCCACAACATCCACATCACCTAAAAATAAAAAAACACACCATGTATTATAAATATGCAGGCATACATCTATTACCTGAAGCTGTGGTCTCAGATACTCACCTGTTGTGGTCACTATTTCGCCCACTTCATGTACCTCAGAATCCACATCTTCAGTTTGTGGTGTGGGGATTTCCCCTTCTTTAGGAGGTGTGGTGTTCTTGGTGTCCTCTGATGTCCCAAGTCTTTTTTCCCCTATGTGAATAAAAAAAAGGTATACTTAGCACACAGATATTTGAGGCAAGAAATAGTAATATGAAACATTGCTGGGAAATGTCGTACGATTGTCTGTTTTGGCAGAGTTCCAAGCTGAAGACATGATTTTTTCCCTTTCTTAAAGCTGGAATACTTACCTTTTTTGGTAAAGTTTCACACATGGAGACACCCCTGGTATCCACTGGAGCACCTGTGTAGGACACCCTAAAAAGGGTGTTCTGCTGTCCCACACTAGTGCTCCTGCGTCCAGATGTGTAAACAGCTGCTGAGTGTCCTCTCCTTACACTGAATCAAGTTTGCATGTCATTCTAGTTAAAACACATCTAGACAACAATGCAATAAACTTCTTTTAATACAAATAGGCCTGAACAAATGTAGTTAACCTGCATCTGTCAAAAACATTATATTAGTGGGTGAATGAACGATGTTTACTACAAACGATTACTGTCCCCACGAACTGGAAACTTGCCATTTTAAACGCCATTTTAAACTGTACAACAGTAAAGAAAAGCACATGGAGCAGCATGCAAGTAATAATAAAATAGGATCACACGATAAAATACTTACTTTTTTTGCAGCACTCTCTTGATCCTTCTGTACTGATCCTGCTCCCTCAATTTGAGGTCTGACCAGCATTTCCTCAGTTGCTCCTTGGATCGTCGTACCCCAAAATTCTTCTGCAGACTTTTCACAACTTTAGTCATGATTTTGGCCTTTCTCACATTTGGTTTTCTGTACGGTCCATATTTCCCATCATAGTCAGCCCTCTTGAAGATGTCCACCATCTCCACCATCTTAACAAAGGCCATATTTGACGCCTTAAATCTCCTCCTGGATTGGGACCTAGAAAGAAGGTCAGGGGCGGAGTTTCAGACATGCACAGTGTATATAAAGTATAACATGCATGCGTTGTACATACAATCTGTGAGCAGAGGGCAGGGTAGAGTAAGCGCGATCGTGCTAATGAAGGTACAATTTTAACTTGGGGCATCAGTGGCTTATACTGCTTATAGATTGAGGCCTATATTGGGACAAGATTAGGAGAGTTTAGCCAGACATTAGGGTTTGTCTTGTGTTGTGTCTTGCAGAGAATATGGATAAATTCAATGACCATGATTTCCTCCCCAACTTCATTGATAAATACAGAGAGATGCCCTGTCTCTGGCAAGTGAAAAACCCATTTTTTAATAACAAACTAAAGAGGAACTCACTCTCAACCCTTCTTTCCACTCTTCCTTCCACACTTCCTTCCACACTTCCTTCCACCTCAGATGAGGCTTCTGACGTACAACCTGGGCCTTCCACCCAGGAAGATGTGGAGGAGCCCAGCTTGAGCCAGGTACAACATATATGCCCAGCATTGTTCAACATATTTCTTGACAAAAAATTATTGATGTTAACTACATGTCATTGATCATAATTTCAGATTTAACAAAGTGGTTTACATATCAATAGACAATAGTAGCCAAAAATGATTGGGACAAGAATTAAAAAATGCTGGGGTCAGAAGGATAGTCTTTTCTATTTGTTAACAAAAAGACCCAGGAAGGGGAAGAACATGGAGGAGTCAGCACTTGGTTTGATTCGGCAGGCTACTCGGTCCTCAAATAACCCCCACTGTTCAAGAGGCCTTTGCGTGTATGATGGCCAGTAAGATGCAGGAAATGGAGGTGGGCCAATGCATCATCAGTGATGAATAAGGTCCTAAATAAAGGGGTGATGGGGGAACTCACATAAAAAAGTCATGTATGTGAGTTGGACCATACTCCTCCTCCACCTCCTGCCACAACTCCAACACCACAGTCACAGCCTGGAAGGAAGCATGCAAGGAAGTCTTGAGAGTGATGGCCTGGGCTCGGTCTGGTCTGCTAATAGACCACAGCCTCAGGACATATATGTCATCTGCTGCTGCTCCCGATCTCTCGGAGTCCTGGACCGGATTGTGCTCCCTATTAAATGGATTCCTCAGGCTTCCAATTTTGCCAGTCAAATAACTGATGTCTGCCCTGGGGTACAAATGCTTCGCCAATTTCAACAGTTTATACAGCGTTGCCTTCCTTTTTATTTTGTTATGACCCCTAATAATTTTTTTTTCTAAATCCTTGGCTATGTGTTTTACTTCAAAAAGGACAGTTTGTTTTGTGAGTAGGCAGGTACATTTCAAAAATACAATGTCAAATTAAGAAGGGACACCAACACCAACCAACCTCTTTGAGGTTAAAAAATAAAAGATAATAATGGTGTTGTGGTAACTTGACACACAAAACGACAAAAAAGATTATGGAGATCACTAGAAAAAAAAAAGGATATCACTAGAAAAAAAAATTATAAACATTATTCTTGATATATGGCGAAAATAAAAAAAAAGATTATTCAGGAGATCATGAGAAATAAGAAAATCAGTTTGTCAGAACTCTGTGTGAATATCAGCAGCAAAATTACTTCATTATTCTAGCATTATAAAGAAGAAAAGAATGCGCTGCATTAAAAGAGTAAAAACTTTGCAGCGTGATGAATGTGCTATCTCCATTATGAATGCTAGTTTTACCAGACCGAGCGCTTCCGTCTCGTACTTGATTCAGAGCATGCGTGGAATTTTGTGCATCAGGATTATGTACACACGCTCGGAATTTTCTACAAGTTTTTTTGTCCGAAAATTTGAGAACCAGCTCTCAAACAGTTGTTGTCGGAAATTCCCACAGCAAATGTCCGATTGAGCATACACATGGTCGGAATTTTTGACAACAAGCTCACATCGAACATTTGTTGTCGGAAATTCCGGTTGTCTGTACGCGGCATTAGTCTTGATGTAAACGTTTTTTTTTTAAATCATAATTTTTACAATACTTCCTGCAATGGAAACTACAATTGTGAGACACCCCTGTCTGAAGATACATTATATAAAGGTATTCAATTTTATGATCGTGAGGGTACTGATATCTCTGCTCACTGTAAATAACAAAAGCATAAGGAGACATCCTTATTTTAGCTCAAACCCATCAAAAACAAAATATGAGATCTGCAAAGCCCCTCTCAGTCCTCAAAGCCCCTTTAATGACAGTTCTCTATATTTCCTTTACAGGGATTCTACGCTAAACAACACGAATTCGGTAAGACCATGGTGCAAGAATTTATTTTAATTGCATTCCCCAGTTTGAAACAGCTCCAGTTACTACTGTTCTTGCTTGTTTTAGTAGCATATATCATCTGTGTTACAGGAAATATTACCATCATCATCTTAGTTAGGATTTAAGCCTTGCTTCAAACGCCAATGTATTTTTTCATAACTACATTTTCTGTTCTTGAAATTATGTTTGTGTGACAGTTACTATACCTCAGCTTCTGGATAATTTGATTTCAGAAAATAGGAGGATATCTTTCATTGAATGTTTCACACAGATGTTTATTTTCAATAGTTTGGGTGCAACAGAATGTTATTTGTTATTGGTCTTGGCCTTTGATAGGGACTTGGCTATTAACAGTCCTTTACGATATTCTGCTATTATGAGAAAGGGCATTTGTACTCAATTCGCTGTGGCACCATTTATTGTTGGTCTTTCATTGTCTTCTATGACCTTTATTTATACAGCCCAATTGAAATTCTGTGGACCCAATCAGATAAATCATGGCTCCACTTCAGAATTTGTCTTTCTCTGATCCTTCCATAAGAAAATTAAACACAATAATGGTCGCTATTCTTGCCATAATTTTTCCAGGCCTGGTTCACACCTATGCATTTTGTAGTGTGTTTTCTGTTTTGCAGAAACACACTACAGTCCATTTAAAATGGTTTCCTATGGATGTAGTTTACATCTGTGCATTTTATGGAAAGTGCCAGGGATTTTTTTCTGGTTTTTGGTTCCATATACTTCAATGGATCAAAAATGTGTATTGAAAAACACAAAATGCACCTGGAATATGAAAACTGAAACCTGCATAGGTGTGAATCTAGCCTTAATTATCATAGATTTCTATACTCACATCATTAACTCCATCTTAAAAATCACAGGCAATGAAGGCAAACAAAAAGCCTACTCCACCTGTTCCTCTGACCTTTTTGTGACCAGTCTCTTCTTTGGAGTAGCTCTTGTTGTGTACTTCAGACCTACTGGGAGTGAAAATGAAAAATTTCTTGCTCATATATACATGGTTCTCACACCACACTTAAATCCCTTAATTTATACTTTTAGGAACAGTGATGTAAAGATGGCAATAACAAATTCAGTCTTGAAGAAAATATATTTATCCTGTAGCCTGTAAGGCGCACTTTTAGTTTGGAGTATGACAAAACATATTTAAATATTTTTATCATCTACTAATATCTACTCATCTACTAATATATAACATTTTGTTACTATATAAACAATTGTGTGCTGTTTGTGATACTTTTTTATATTTGCACTAACTGCATTTTTAGGACAAGCTTTTGGGGTGTACCCCTTTCTTTTAAGGTCCAGTACTAATACACAAAGTTTTAGCAAAATGTTAAATAAAACAATCTTTGAAAAAAAACACAAATATACACAGCAATGGTAATTACATTTAGATAGTTGGTGAGATAAGAAAAGGAGTAGCCTGAGGAATGTAAGGGAGAATGTGTCACAGAGGTGACAGTGGTCATTTTCTTTTGTGTCAAATATAATTAGTGAAATTAAAATGGAGTAGACTTAAGCCTCATACACATGGCAGGGGATTGTCTGTTGACAGACTGTTGTCCTAAATTCTTACCGTTAGTACGCTCCTTTTGACAATTGTTGTCCAACTTTTGGCCAACAAATGTTGGATGACAGGCTAGTAAATTTTCAGTGGACAACGGTTTGACATCTGATTTTCGTATGGTCAGTACCCAAATCCGTCACACAAAAGTCAAAAGTAAAAAAAAATTCACTCACCAAATATGAAATTAGCAGAAGGGGCCCAAAGGGTGGCGCTCAAGAGCTGAAATTCCTCATGGTACGTCACTACGTTCGTTTTGTCGACCGACAATTTGTGTAAAGTTAGTACGCAAGACAAGATCCTGGCACACGCCCTTTTGACAAAAATCAGGCGCTCGGTTGGCAAACAATCATACCGTGTGTACGAGGCTTTAGGCTGGGTTCACACCTCCGACAGATATGGCTCGCAGCAGGGGTCTGGTGCGTCCCTGTTCTATGTTTCAGAGAGCCGGTCACAATCTCCTGTCATGCAAATTGGATATGGGGAAATCCGCATCTAATTCGCATAGGTGTGAACCCAGCTTCAAAGCTTAAAGCAAAAAAAGGGGGAAACTACTTTACACCCAAGTCAGAGTCCTTGTGGTCTATAATGAAAGGGAAACACCCTGGGTAAAACTCACTTAATGGACACAACGTCAATCCACAGAGTCTAACATATGAATTTATAACCATGAACCGCTTATAACCAAAATACAAAAAATGTATTTAAGTTGACATGTCTCATTTGTCAAATTAAATACATTTTTGTATTTTGGTTATAAGCTCATGGGTATATATGGTTAGACTCTAAGTATAGAAGTCATGTGAGTCCATCAAATGGATTTTGCCCTGGGTGTTTCTCTGTCAAGAAAAACTATCATTCTTAGTTCAAAAGTTCCTTTCCTGAGCATTTCCATTTAAGAACTATAAAATTCATGTTTACATACAGTTGTCTGGTTGTGAAAAACAACAGGTGTGCAGAATTCATCTTCCTTATGTACTTTTATGGTGTGCCTGTGTCAATTTTTTTTTTCTAATCTGTGTCCTTTTTCACCATTGGTTGTATTTTTTGCATTGAATGAGGTACACAACTTTGCTGGAGGTACAGCTGTATAATTCTGTGATACCAAAGGTCCATTTTACACGTGCGACACTTTTTAAAGGATTGGGTCAGCTGCACAGTTTGGTAGTGTTTGTAAACCTTGGCTTTTCTTTGTGTCTCTGTAATCGGGGAAATTACCATATTTATCTGCGTATAAAATGCAAAGGCATATAACATGCACCCTAATTTTTAGAGGGAAATTTCAGGAAAAAAACTTAAATTTTAAATAAAGAACTTTGAAGAAAAATAAGGGTCAGTGCCCATCAATGCAGCCCTATCAGTGCCCATCTGCATCCTCACCCTTGCCCATTAATGTAGCCTGATCAGTGGCCATCTGAAGCCTAGTTATTGTAGCCTGATCAGTGCCCATCTGCAGCCTCACCATTGCAGCCTGATCAGTGCCCATCTGCAGCCTCACCATTGCAGCCTGATTAGTGCCCATCTGCAGCCTCGCCATTGCCGATCATTGCAGCCTGATCAGTGCCCATCTGCAGCCTCACCATCGCCCATCATTGCAGCCTGCTCAGTGCCCATCTGCAGCCTCACGATTGCCCATTATTACAGCCTGCTCAGTGCCCATCTGCAGCCTCACCAGTGCCCATCTGCAGCTTTACCAGTGCCCGTTAATGCAGCCTGATTAGTGCCCACCTGCAGCATCGCCAGTGCCAGATTCCACAGAGCCTGTATCTCCTGTGTACTCGGCTCAGCTTGGCTCAGAGTCACTCACAGTCCTGCCTCCTGGCTCGGCTCCTATGATAGACATAACACAGGTCCCATGTTGGGACATGTGATGTCAATGCTAGGATCCGTCCAGTAGGTGCGACTGTGTGTGACTGCGAGCCGAGCTGAGCCGAGTACACAGGAGATCCGGCTCTGTGTAATCCGGTGGCGATCGCCCCCTCGTTCCCCACCGAAGCAGCCAGGTATCGGCATATAACACGCACCCATGATTTTCCCCCTATTTTCAGGGGGAAAAAGTGTGTGTTATATGACGATAAATACGGTACGTTTTCCTGCTTAAAAATGTATGTCTGAGGTTGCCAAAAATCTAGCATTTGGGGGTTGAGTATTTTTTTTCAGGGTTTCATCTTCTCTTAAGCCAGCTATAGATGGATCAAATCTAGGCCAGTTCAGCAACGACCTGCTGAGATTCCATCCATCTATGGGCGGGCTGGTTGTACTGAAGTAGATTCATCAATTGACTTCAGTACATTCTGTTGGATTTTTTTTTATGTGTTCACTGCCAGCGGCTATAGCCAGGCAGCAGTGATTACTGTGTTCTGCCAGCAGGGAAGGCTCCCACGTTCCCCACCAACAGAACACAATAGGGGGAGGGATTCCCCCATCAACACTGAGTGTGCTGATGGGGGAATTGAGTGATTTTCTTTCCTTCCACCCGTGGTGGAAAGAAACAAATTTCATAATCTATGGGCTGCTTTATGATGGATTGCATGTCTTTACTACCTTTCCTATCCCTTCTAGTGCTGGATTATATGTAGTTACTAGAGGTGCACAGTTATTTGTTTTTGTTCTACTTTGCATTGTAGGAGAGTTTCTAAAGCAGTGTTTATGTTTGTATTGATGCTTTTTTCTAGTAACCATTGCTATGGAAGGACCCTGATAGTATTCTGAAACGTTTATTTCTGTCTTCTGGGTCAGAACATATACAGTTGTATCTGGTGAACTGGCTGCGTACGATGGAGTATTTGGTGTCTTGTGGGAGAAAGCTGGAAGTGTAGAGATAGTTGCATCGGGAAGTGGGTTTCTTGCATATTAATATGTATACGTGGCTGCTATGGAGCCCTATTAGTGAGGATCTTAAGAAATAATAGCTTTGACGTAATATAAAACATCAATATGGTTGTTATTATCATTGCTACTACAACCATGATTTTTTATCCAAAGCACTGCTCCATAGTACTCTACTGACTTTGCTGACAGCTCTCCTGCTGCTTGTCCTTTATTTAGGTATAGTTTATGTTAATATCAGTGACAGTAGTTAAGTTTCTATGCAAGTTGGGGGGAGACTTTGAATGCACGTAAAATTTGGGATACATTATAAAGACAACATCAAGGGCCAGATAATTCACTTTTGACATATTTAATTGACACTGGATATTTTGTACCTGAAAAATAGGACAGTGTATGAGTAAGGCTTTGGCCAAAATGCGTGAGCTTGTTATTTGTTATATCCCGTCATGTAGCCAATAAAGAATCACTGTAATGGATCATATTGAGTAGTCGGCTCCATTGTATTACCGGATATTTTGTACCTGGAAAAGAGGAAAGTTTTGTTTTCTGTGCTGGACTAAAAATTTGAATTTCAAGTTAAAAAATAATAAATGGTAACACTATTTGTAAACTGGAGGAATTACATCATAAATGGAAGTATCTGAAGTTAGATGAATAGAGGTTCCCCCAAATACATCATTTTGTAAACTCACTACTGCAGCCACTATACTCTGGAGGAAACTTATTAACGTTGTTTGAGGCTGGTGATATTAAAATGGTTCATAAAGTAGCAGAGCCCAAAATACCACCATGTTTGAGTAAGTAGGAATACGAACTAGATACATATCTCAGTGATGGTTCAAAAAAAGGAAAATTTATTGTCAAATACTTACCGTAATTTTCCTTTCCTGATGGACTCCATGGCAGCCTACGTGTGGGTTAACCCCGCCTCCTCTCCAATGCTATAGGACCCCATTCCCATAAATGAGTACTCACCACTAGCTACTGTGTTCTGTAACTAGCCTACTCTTTGACCAATGGGTGGGAAATCCGTCTGCCATGGAATCCATCAGGAAAGGAAAATTACGGTAAGTATTTGACAATAAATTTTCCTTTTTCCTGACAGACTCCATGGCAGCCTACGTGTGGGAAATAACTAGCCAACCACACGGGTGGGTATGCTGAACAAAACATCATTTTAATTTGCCCTATCACCCGATAGGATTTTCAACCCAAAGTTTACAGAGGACAGTGAAGCAGGCTCTATACAGTAATGAGACATGAACGTATTAATAGAAGCCCATAAGGCTGCTCTGCAGATGGTGTCTGGAGCCACATGTCGGGCCGCCGCCCACAAAGCTGCCATTCCCCTGGTGGAATGAGCTGTCACCGCCTTTGGAGAAACCAAGCCCTTAGCCCTGTATGCTTGCTGTATGGTCTGTATGATCCAGGCTGCGAGTGTCCTGGTTGAGGCTTTCTTCCCTATATTGCTGCCCGAATGAAGGACAAAGAGATGATCAGAACGTCTAAAGGGAGAAGTAACTGTGAGATATTCTTTTATAGCTTCTCCTACATCCAGAGGGTGAGTTTTGGTGGATCCCGGGGACCTGAATGTAGGTAAGACGATCACCTGATTGACGTGGAATACTGAAGACACTTTTGGGTTTCAACCCAGCATAGGGATGAGAACTACACGGTCCGGGAAGAATGTCAAGAAGGGTTCTTCATGACCCAGTGATCCGATCTCAGAGACCCTTTTCAGAGGCCACTAAGAAGGCAACTCTTGCTGAAAAGTCCTTGATGGAGAGCGGGGAGGGCCCCGTCGTGCTAAGTCCAGAGATTGAGTCAAGGACAAGTGGAAGGTCCCATTTGGGAAACCTGGATTTCCTTTGGGGCTTGAGCCTTGATGCACCACGAAAAAATTGCCTAACCAAAGGATGAACTGCCCACGAAGTACTGGAGAAGGCCGATAATGCAGAAACTTGGACTCTAAGAGAGCTGATAGATAAAGGTAGATCTAGGCCCGTTTGAAGGAAGCTGAGAACATCTTGGATTTTTGGATGTCTAAAAGACCTGCCCTGAGGAGAGCAAAATTCCACGAATTTGGACCAGATTCTTCCATAGACCTTATTTGTGCTGTATCTTCTTGAACTTGTGAGAGTGGAGATCACTTCTGAGGCACAGCCCAGGGATTCTAGCCTCTCCCTCTCAAGAACCAGACCATCAGTCCCAGCACTGCCGGACAAGGATGCAGGACTGACCCCTGAGAAAGAAGGTCCGGTCTGAGAGGGAGAGGCACTGGGTCCCGACAGCTGAGTTGGACAAGGAGAGGGAACCAAGGCCTATCCGGCCAATAGGGAGCTATTGTCACCACTTCGACTGCCTTCACTCGGAGCCTCTGTAAGAATCTCATCATAACTGGAAGTGGCGGAAAGGCATACGCCCTCTTGAACCTCCACTGATCCGTCAGGGCGTCCGTTCCAAAGGCCTGACTGCAGAGGCCCCTGGTGTAAAACTTCTTCAGCTTGCAATTGCAGGGGGAAGCGAACAGATCTACTTCGGGATCGGTCTTCAGTGACAGAATCCACTTGAACGTCTCCACATGAAGGGACCACTCGTTGTTGTCCAACTTGGTACGTGATAGGAAGTCTGCTTGAGTGTTTTGGACCCCTGGGACGAAGACTGCTGAGATGTCGGAAAGATTCTTCTGTGCCCACGATAGAATGGACTCGACTTCCCGAAGGAGAGTGGGACTCCTAGTACCCCCTTGCCTCTTCACATACGAGACCGCCGTGGTGTTGTCCATTCTTAACAACACTGACTCCCCTATCAGGAGGCGAGCGAAGGACTGTAGGGTACACCAGGCCGCTCGAAGTTCCAAGACATTCGAACCTGGGTTGGGGAGGTATGTGTCCCATTTGCCCTGAGCAAGGTTCGAGCCGCAAAGGGCTCCCCAACTGGTACCGCTGGCATTGGTCGTGACCGTCACCCAAGAGATAGGAGCGATGGAGTGGCAAGTCAGGAGGTTCTTGCGCTGAAGCCACCAGAAGAGGCTGTTCCTCATTGTAGATGTTATGTGGATGATTTGATTCTTGTCCCCTGTCTTCCATTGTTGTAAGAGACCT
Source organism: Aquarana catesbeiana (assembly GCF_042186555.1). NCBI lineage: Eukaryota > Metazoa > Chordata > Amphibia > Anura > Ranidae > Aquarana > Aquarana catesbeiana. The sequence continues at coordinate 307,103,658 of NC_133327.1, read as the reverse complement.
GATTGGAAGGGACGTAATCTCCACAAGGCCCATTTGACCATGGGAGTCGTGGAAACCATCGCGCCGACAGTTTTCAGGCACTGGGAGGCTCTTAGTTGCCAGGCATGTAGGGCCCGAGAAACTCTGTCCCGAACCGTCCGGATTTTCTGTAGTGGAAGGGAGATAGTTTTTGCCACTGTGTTGAACTGAGCTCCTAGGTATATTATACATTGAGCTGGGTCCAGCTGACTCTTTCCTAAGTTCAGGAGCCACCCGAAGCTGGACAGGGTGGAGATCACTTGTTCCCGGTGGGCCAACAACTGCTCCCTATTTTGGAACAATACCAACAGGTCTTCGAGGTAATGGTAAAGACGTACCCCTTTTTTTTTTACCATTAAAAGGGCCACAGGCTATACATGTAGTTTTATGGTTTACGAGGGCAAAGATAGTCACGTAGCGCCGACAAACTGCCCTGACTACATAGGAAGCGCTGGCAAGATTGTGTGGGACTTGGTGTCACCCAGATTTGGAAAGGGGTACCACTTGTACGTGGACAATTATTACACGAGTGTGCCACTTTTTAGTCACCTTTTTGATCATCAGATTGGAGCATGTGGCACCGTGCGACCTAATCGCCGGGGCTTTCCCCAGCGGCTTGTAGATTCCGGTCTTAGGCTGGTGGAGAGAGCATGCTTGCAGTGTAATAATTTGCTCGCTATGAAGTGGAGGGATAATAAGAATGTTTTCGTTCTTACCTCCCTTCATGCAGACACGATGGTCCAAATTACTACGGCGACTGGTGTTGTGGAGAAACCCCTCTGTGTCCACGAATATAAGCTTAACATGGGAGGAGTGGACCTCAACGACCAGTTGTTGGCGCCGTACCTAGTTGCCCATAAGGCCAGGCGCTGGTACAAAAAAGTGTCTGTTTATTTATTTCAATTGGCTTTGCTGAATGCTTATGTGCTATACAGAGCTTCAGGACGGACTGGATCCTTCCTTAAATTCCAGAAAGAGATCGTCAGAGCCCTTCTGTTTCCAGACGGTGCTCCACCTCACCTTTCCCAACCAAATGCAGTAAGCCAGCTGCATGAGAGGCATTTTGTTTATGTCCTCCCGAGTACCCCTACCCAACGAGCCCCCCAAAAAAGATGTTGTGTCTGCAGCAAGCGCGGATATAGGCGTGACACCCGGTATTATTGTCCCTCCTGTTCTGACAATCCTGGTCTTTGCATTGGTGAATGTTTTGAACGCTACCATACACTAATTGAGTATTAGCGTACGGTACAGCACTGCACAGACTAGGACACACTTTCACAGGGTCTCCTAAGATACCATCGCATTTTGAAAGACCCAAACCTGGTACCAGTTACAAAAGTTAAAGTTACAAAAAAAAGTGTAAAAAAAAAAACAAATACAAAAAAAAAGTAAAAAAAACACAAAAAAATATAAAATAAAAAAAACAAAAATAGTTGTCGTTTTATTGTTCTCTCTATATTCTCTCTCTATTGTTCTGCTCTTTTTTACTGTATTCTATTCTGCAATGTTTTATTGTTATTATGTTTTTATCATGTTTGCTTTATAGGTATACAATTTTTTTATACTTTACTGTTTACTGTTTTATTGTTAACCATTTTTTTGTTTTCAGTTACGCCATTCAGCTGCAGAGCGGATTTATTTATCTTGACAGCAACAGCGTTTGCTCCCATGATACATAAAGCTGTGACTCCAGCGCCGTCGGAGGTGATTTCACCACCACAGTTACATACTTCAGCATATATGCCAAAGCATGGGGGCAGCAGTGGGTGGAGGAGCGATTTGCTCCTACCTTTTGCGGGAGGATGCCCCCATGCTTAGGCATATATATATTTTAGGCACAGGTTGCGTTAAATGTTTTATTTTTTACTATGTTTTTTTTCTATTTGCTTTGCAGGTATGGTAAGTCTTACTGTTATACTGTAATGTTACTTTGTTTTATTGTTAACCATCATTTGCTTAGCAGGTACGCCATTCAGTTGCAGCGCGGATTTATTTATCTTGACAGCAACAGTGTTTGCTCCCACGATACATAAAGCCGTAACTCCATCGCTGTCGAAGGTGATTTCACCACCACAGTTACATACTTCAGCATATATGCCGAAGCGTGGGGGCAGCAGTGGGTGGAGGAGCGATTTGCTCCTACCTTTTGCGGGAGGATGCCCCCATGCTTCGGCATATATAAATGGTGCATGTATGCCCATCATTAGAAGTGGGTGGATGAAGGGAGGTATTCTAATGGTGGGCATACCCACCGATCAATATCTTTTTTTCGTTCAGCCCACAGGCTGCATGAAAAAAAAGTTTACAATATATGCCCAACAAGGACCAGCAACGTAGTTATACCAGAATGATGCCTGCAGGTTTAGTTATCATCTTGGTATCATTCTTTTCAGTCAGCGGTCGGCTTTCATGTAAAAGCAATCCTAGTGGCTAATTAGCCTCTAGACTGCTTTTACAAGCAGTGGAGGGAATGCCCCCCACCGTCTTCCATGTTTTTCTCTGGCTCTCCTGTCCCAATAGGGAACCCGAGAATGCAGCCGGTGATTCGGCCAGCTGACCATAGAGCTGATCAGGGACCAGAATGGCTCCAATCATCTCTATGGCCTAAGAAACCGGAAGCTACGAGCATTTCATGACTTAGATTTCGCCAGATGTAAACAGCGCCATTGGGAAATTGGGAAAGCATTTTATCACACCGATCTTGGTGTGGTCAGATGCTTTGAGGGCAGAGGAGAGATCTAGGGTCTAATAGACCCCAATTTTTTCAAAAAAGAGTACCTGTCACTACCTATTGCTATCATAGGGGATATTTACATTCCCTGAGATAACAATAAAAATGATTAAAAAAATTAAAAAAATGAAAGGAACAGTTTAAAAATAAGATAAAAAAGCAAAAAAATAATAAAGAAAAAAAAAAAAGCACCCCTGTCCTCCCCTGCTCTCGCGCAAAGGCGAACGCAAGCGTCGGTCTGGCGTCAAATGTAAACAGCAATCGCACCATGCATGTGAGGTATCACCGTGAAGGTCAGATTAAGGGCAGTAATTTTAGCAGTAGACCTCCTCTGTAAATCTGTAAAGTGGTAACCTGTAAAGGCTTTTAAAGGCTTTTAAAAATGTATTTAGTTTGTAGCCACTGCACGTTTGTGCGCAATTTTAAAGCATGTCATGTTTGGTATCCATCAAACATTTGGGCAATATAGTGTGTTTTAGTGCATTAAAATTTTAAAAAGTGTGTTTCTCCCAAAAAAATGCATTTGAAAAATCGCTGCGCAAATACTGTGTGAAAAAAAAAAAATGAAACACCCACCATTTTAATCTGTAGGGCATGTAAACAAAAAGTGTCAGAAAGGGCTTTGTCTTCAAGTGGTTAGAAGAGTGGGTGATGTGTGACATAAGCTTCTAAATGTTGGGCATAAAATGCCAGGACAGTTCAACCCCCCCCTCAAATGACCCCATTTTGGAAAGTAGACACCCCAAGCTATTTGCTGAGAGGCATGTCGTGTCCATGAAATATTTTATATTGTGACACAAGTTGCGGGAAAAAGACACATTATTATTTTTTTTTTTTTTGCACAAAGTTGTCACTAAATGATATATTGCTCAAACATGCCATGGGAATATGTGAAATTACACCCCAAAATACATTCTGTTGCTTCTCCTGAGTATGGGGATACCACATGTGTGAGACTTTTTGGGAGCCTAGCCGCGTACGGGACCCCGAAAACCAAGCACCGCCTTCAGGCTTTCTAAAGGCATACATTTTTGATTTCACTCTTCACTGCCTATCACAGTTTCGGAGGCCATGGAATGCCCAGGTGGCACAACCCTACCCTTTTCCGTTTTTTACTTTACGTATTTAATATTATATTTTTATATTTTTATATTTTTATCATCCCCCCTTTTTTGTGTGTAATGTACTTCCAGTATATTCATACCTTTGATAATATGCCTTAGTGAGTACTTTAATTGTTTGAGATTATATTTTGTTTTGCCTCTCAGCCAGCCTTACGCTGATTATGCTTATGACCAGCATTATCTCTTCTTATCTGGCCTGTCTGAGAGACTCTGGCAATAGGACAATGGCCTTGCGTGCTATTTTGCATAAGGGCGGGCTTCGGGAAAATGGCCGCCAGGCGCCTACCAATACAATGGCATGCTTCGGGAAAATGGCCGCCATGCGTCCATCACACAGGGACTATTTATAAGCATTGGCTCTTCACCCCGTGTTATCCTCTGAAGAAGTCACGTGACGATACGCGTTAGGATTGGAGCACGGGACGCTGCCACAGACCAGCAGTTTGAGATGAGCTCGGCGCTCGTGGATGTTTTACATTTTAGCCGTTTTTAAATGTAAGTTTATTGGATTGGTTTTTATATAATAAATTGACTTTATATACGGGATCACGCTATGTGCGCTCTCTCCTTTTACATCATACACACTTGATATTGGTATACACTCTTATTTTGAATCTCTTGTTTGCACTTCTCATTGATGCCAGCATTGTTTTATTTTTATTTATCATTATTAATATTCTTTTTCTAGTATTCAAGAGCCCTTATATGTGTTTGACTCATGCATTTAGGTCATCTGTTTTATCTCTTTATGCACTTTATTTAGTCCCATCCACTTCCCTTCCACCCCTTTTCTCCCTTTATCACAGCGCAATCACCACCTCCTATATCTATGCTCAATCTGTCTGTTTGGATCAGTCATACAGGTGTTGCAGCAGCGTCCTTCTAGCATAGGCCTTTTCTGACAGCGCAGGAGTTAGCACTTTCATATTTTTTTCTCTTATCCACTCCCTTTAACCCCTGCTGCGGTTATGGATATTTTCACCTTCATAGAACGCAGAGAGAGGTTGACCTAGATGCAGTATTTAACAGTGAAGATAAAATACCAGATAGCACTATTGAAAGCTTGGTACGCAAGCTGGGCCATAATATGGAGAAAAAAGTTAGTATGTGGTGGGATGTCGCCACCTTCGACAGATACATTAAGGCCAACATTGTGCCTAGACGTCTTAGGTGGGATGTCCCTCTGAATGATGGCCTTATAGACCAAGAATCTATCGATGAGTGGTTTAGATTTTTCAATGAGAAGGGTATTGAATTGTTACAATTTTTGCTGAAAAGAAAACAGAAGAAAATCAGAAAAGTAGATCAAACAATAGCTGAGCTCAAGGAGCAACTAGAGGCACATAAAGATACAGTTGAGTTTCAGCGCCTCATTGCACAATTGAATAAAGACCTCTCTAGAAAAGATGCTGAAGTTCAGCAGAGAAGGAGCAAAAAATTCTCCAGGGATATTAGTGATTTTAAAAAAGATCTGGTATTTAAATGGCAGAACAATATTGGGCAGTTGGAACCCATTTCTGCATTCTCCACCCCAGAAAAGCTGGTTAAAATTAACCCTTGCCATGCTGATCTATCACCTATACCTAGATCACCCCAGCAAGGTACCTCCTGTGGATATTAGGGCAACTACACTCCCAGGGATGACTCTCCAAGACATTTTAAAAATGACGCCAGATATAGACATCCCAGCAATAACACTCCATATAATACTTGGAAACAACCTCCTTATTCACCACGTACCCCGCAACAGTGGTGGAAGAAACCCAATAATCAGAGAAATCATAACAAAAGGCCCCATTGGACACAACCTTTTAATGCACCTAGGGATGCAAGAGGCCCCCCACAAGAACCATATAGGCAGGAGAGACACTCAGTGTATCCCCAAACCAACTATGAAACAAGAGACAACCAATATGGCCAATATGATTATCATAGACCACGTGATAGAAGCCCGGGCCCTAACCACCACTATGGACCCAGAGAAGGAAGAGGGCCACCATATGCACCGCATAGACCCAGAGAACGTAGTCCCATTCACACGTACAACTACTACGCCCCTTTGAGAGATCTCCAAGATACAGACAGAGATGTGAGATATCAATATGATTATCAACATGAACAAGGTCATAATAGATCTTTTTTAGAGAGAGGAATGGAATATCATCCTCCGAGAAGAACAGAGGAAACAAGGAGAAAAAGCCCCACAAGAAAAGAGGCTGCAGAGCAGGAAAGAGAAAACAAACGAAAAAGGGAGACATAGGAGAGGGAGTTTTTAACCTTACAGATATACCGCTCACCCAGGAAGAATTAGTAGTGCTGGACAAAGGGTTAAAATACGCACCGGTGAAAAATCTTAATAAATTTGAGACGTACATAAGTATACAGAAATATATAAGAAAATTAAATATCAAAAAATATTTGATGGAAAAACCCATCAATGTCAGCACTGCGCAAAAAGATTTAGTACTACATAGCAATCTGAGAAATAGATCAACCTATAATCCCAAACCTAAGGACAATACCCATATAGAAGTTTTCAAGAACTTGGTGACAGAAGAAATCAAGAATTTAATGTATAAAAAAAGAGAAGAACCAAGGGTTATCAGGACTGGCATCCAAAAGCTTGTTAAAAGAAAGAATCTTGTTATTAGGCCTTCAGATAAAGGTGATGGAATTGTGATCCAAACCACCGAACAATATCATAAAGGCATGATGAAGTTACTAGAAGATCAGAACACATACTGTATACGCTCCAATAATCCTATATTCAAATGTAAAAAAGAACTGGAACAAGTAGTCCAATTGGGCCTTAAAAAAGGTATACTTAATAAAAAAGAAGCTAAATATCTGGTTCCGGAGGCCTGTAGAACTCCGATTATCTACGCATTACCTAAAATCCATAAGGATAAAACTGACCCTCCTTTAAGACCAATCGTTAATGGTATAGAATCAATCACGGCAAGACTGGGCGAATATATCGACAAGTATCTTCAACCCGCAGTACAAAGTACTATGGCCTATCTGCGAGACACGAAACAAATGCTTCAGATACTTGAAAATAGAGTGGACACCGGTGCTGTATGGATGGCAACAGCTGACGTGTCATCACTTTATACGATCATACCCCATTTTGCGGCCTGTGAGGCCATGAAGTGGGGTCTGAGAAAATATACCAAGCTTCCCCGTTTTCAGAGGAAATTTCTTGTCAAATGCCTCGATTTCTGCCTGAAACACAGCCATTTCTGGTACTGCAAACAGTTCTACCATCAGAAGACAGGAGTAGCTATGGGGGCTAAATTTTCCCCCAGTGTCACAGGACTTTTCATGTCCCAATGGGAAGAGGAAGTGTTTTTTTTGGATCCTCCCAAAGAACTACGGTTGTTCAAAAGGTATATCGATGATATTTTTATTATATGGGAAGGTGATCGTGATCTTTTAACTTCATTTTTTCTCAAATTAAACAATAATGCCAAAAACATTGTATTAACCTGGCAGATTGAGGAACAGTCTATTCCATGTCTTGATCTAGAGATCTCACGTATCAACAACCAATTCATCACCAAGACCTTCTTCAAAAACGTCAACCGTAATAGTTACCTACCTTTAAGAAGTTGCCACCATAGAAACTGGCTATTTAACATCCCCAAAGGCCAGAAAATGCGACTAAGATGCAACTGTACTCTAGAAGAAGATTTCTATACGCAGGCCAAGTTGATTGGAAAAAGATTTATGGATAAAGGCTATGATCAAGAGTTCATAAGTGACAAAATAGTAGAAGTAGGACAGATGCAAAGACAAGAACTGCTTGAGAATAAAAAATCCATTTGCCAGCAGGATCAGGTGCCTCTGGTCCTTGACTACAACTTTCAACATAAAAAGATCGAAAGCATTATATCTTGCCATTGGCATATTCTGAAATCGGATAGAGGCCTTAGAGAGATACTACCAGAAAAACCCAAATTTATCTATAAAAGGGCACCCACCCTTAGAGACCGGCTAGTTAAAAGCGTGATTGATCCCCCAAAAAAACTATTTTCTTTCTTTACTGGTAAAGGATTTTACCCCTGCAAACGATGCTATGCCTGCACTCGTACTAAACATCCGAACCAAAAAGTGTTCTCTTTTCAATCAAACAGCAATGGTACCAAATATGACGTCAACGAGTTCATTGGGTGTAATACTGAGGGAGCGGTCTATGTATTGGAGTGCAGTTGTGGCCTCCAGTATGTAGGCCGCACCAAAAGATTATTAAGAATTCGCATTAAGGAGCATGTTCAAAACATCCAAAAGGGTTTCGACAAACACAAAGTCTCTAGGCATTTTGATAAATATCATAATAGAGACCCCAGTCATCTGAAATTTTGGGGTATTGAACCCTACGCCAGACCATGGCGTGGGGGACACAAAGTGAGGATTCTAAGTCAACTCGAGTCCAAATGGATATTCTCTATGGACACCCTTGCGCCTAAGGGACTTAATATCGAGTTTGATTTAAACTGCTTTCTGAGCGACTTTTAGTTTATCATCTTCCCCCTCACACTTTTTTCTGCGATTCCCCTTCGGCATTTCGGTCCTTTCCTCTTTTTAGTCTATCTGCCTTTAGTCATTCAGGCTAGCTTTATATTGTTCGTATTTGTTTACTGGACTGTCATTTCCGTATTTTACTATTTTTTAGTGAGTTAGTGACACCTCCCGAGCTCCAGCTTCCGCTTTATTATCTTTTTCGTTTTTTTCATTTTTTTCGGTTTTTTCATTTTTATTAAACATTTGTTCTTTTTCCTTTTTTGTAATATCCCCATTCCCCCTCCCCTTTTCCATTTTTTACTTTACGTATTTAATATTATATTTTTATATTTTTATCATCCCCCTTCTTTGTGTGTAATGTACTTCCAGTATATTCATACCTTTGATAATATGCCTTAGTGAGTACTTTAATTGTTTGAGATTATGTTTTGTTTTGCCTCTCAGCCAGCCTTATGCTGATTATGCTTATGACCAGCATTATCCCTTCTAATCTGGCCCATCTGAGAGACTCTGGCAATAGGCCAATGGCCTTGCGTGCTATTTTGCATAAGGGTGGGCTTCGGGAAAATGGCCGCCGGGCGCCTACCAATACAATGGCGCGCTTCGGGAAAATGGCCGCCGTGCGCCCATCACACAGGGACTATTTATAAGCATTGGCTCTTCACCCCGTGTTATCCTCTGAAGAAGTCACGTGACGATAAGCCTTAGGATTGGAGCACGGGACGCTGCCACAGACCAGCAGTTTGAGACAAGCTCGGCGCTCGTGGATGTTTTACATTTTAGCCGTTTTTAAATATAAGTTTATTGGATTGGTTTTTATATAATAAATTGACTTTATATACGGGATCACGCTATGTGCGCTCTCTCCTTTTACATCATACACACTTACGCTACCTGATGAGCATTGAGGAGCTGGGAGCCGGGACAGACTGAAGACTGAAGATATTGTTTGAGGCATACGAGCTTGGCACTCGTGGATTGATGCCCACACTCATTTTAAAAAAAGTGAGTGCAACTCCCCCTCCTCTGTGTCTTGCTACCCCTCCACTCTGGTCGTCACGGAATTATACTATATGCTGTCCTTTTTTTGTCTTTTTATATCCCACCTTGCACATAAACCATCGTCATCATCTGTATAACTGGATTTCCATGCCTGTTGGCTACTTGCAACACAAGCTGTATGCCTTACAGCAGTAAGGTAAGCGGCTTGCGAACACGGAGGTGTCCCCACTGAAGAACCCCCCCTCTCCCTCCACTATTTTAACTGTTTTTTTTTGGGAGTGTTTTATGAGGTGGGGGGATTGATATTCTCTCACCTTTGTGGATTTGTCACTTACAGCTCGTTTGAGCTGCTACTTATGTGCTAGTGTGATACTAGCCCATACTCATTGGGACTCATTTAATGTTTTATTATTTGTATTATATTATTTTTTTTGTGTGTTACTGTCTTGCAGCATCTTTCACTTATGATAGCACTTTCATTCATCCAATATTTATGAGCTTAATGATTGCTTGACTTATGTACCCACTTGATATTGGTATACACACTTATTTTGAATCTCTTGTTTGCACTTCTCATTGATGCCAGCATTGTTTTATTTTTATTTATCATTATTAATATTCTTTTTCTAGTATTCAAGAGCCCTTATATGTGTTTGGCTCATGCATTTAGGTCATCTGTTTTATCTCTTTATGCACTTTATTTAGTCCCATCCACTTCCCTTCCACCCCTCTTTTCCCTTTATTACAGCGCAATCACCACCTCCTATATCTATAACTATTGGTCGGGATATACCCATTTCTGTCCGTCTTTTTAAAAAAGGTTCTTGTATTAATACGTCCATTATTTTTATAAAGCTGTAGATCCAGGTAATCTATTGTTTGTTTATTCCAAGTGCCCGAAAATGTAATGCTGTAGATGTTCTGGTTAATTTCATCAAAGAAGGCCTGTAGTTCGGTTTCTGTCCCTTTCCAAACGATTACAATAGCATTGATAAATCTCCGATACATCTTTATATTCTTTCTTTGTACGCTAAATATGTGCTCTTCTTCCCAATGATTGAGGAATAAATTAGCTACGCTGGGGGCATACTTTGCCCCCATAACTACGCCCTTTGGACAAAAATAATTATTACTCATAGCTAAGCTTAAGCCCTCCAAGATAAATTTAATTTGTTCGTCTCTCATGTTGGTTTGTTTATATAATGCCCATTCTACACTATTAATTCCATCCTCTTGTACTATACTAGTGTACAATGAGTTGACATCTATTGTGACTAAAATATCAGTATCTTCAATTTCAAGATTTCTTAGTTCATTAATCAGCTGTCTGGTATCTTTGAAATAAGATTTGCCTTCCTTTACCAGCGGTGCTAGGTATCCATCTATATAGGATCCTAATCGAGAGAAAAGTGAGTCTATTCCACTAATTATTGGTCTTCCTGGTGGGTTGGTTTGATTTTTGTGGATATTGGGAACATAATAGATCACAGGTGTTTTTGCTGCCTCTGGTGTCAAGAAAGTAGCTTCTTTTTTCGTAAGGATCCCCTTATCTTCACCTTTCTTCACAAATGATTTGAGTTCTTTTCATACTCCATTCTTGGATTTCCTTTAAGTTTTTTGTATGTGTCTGGTACCCCTAGTAGTTTTTCCATCTCAAGTTCATAGTCTTTTTTGTTGAGTATAACAAGGCCCCCTCCCTTGTATGCCGGCCGTATGATAATATTTTTCTTTTTTTCTATTTGTTTTATTGTTTTCCAAATGTTATTTTTCCTTGATTTTGTTATTTCTAATTTCCTAATGTCATCTTCCACCATTTTTTAAAAACTACCAGACTTTCTTTTTGTTGCAATTTTGGATTAAAGGTAGAGTGGTTTTTTTTAAATTAGAATGTTTATAGACGGTGCTTTCTTTTATTCCCTGTTTCTTTGCTTGCTACTGACTTGGTACCATTTGAACTCTGATCTATTTGTGTATGACTAGGCTTGTTCTGACCATGCTCTTCTTCACTGCTGATTTGGTACTGTTTGAACTCTGATCTATATGTGTGACCTGGCTTGACTTGACTACGCTTTTGCCTGACCCTTCAGTGTTACCAGTCTCACCACTACAACTCACCTGTCATGAATGGCACGTGCTACACCAGTCTCTTGCTAAAGATACATAAATTGGTGCAGAGCTAAAATATTTATACCATAAACCTAATGTGCTTGCTATGTTACTCACTTGCCAGGTATTACCTTTTCCAACTTAATTCACCTATAAAAATTGTTATAAATTAATTTGAGTTGAAAAAGGTAATAGCTAGTAAGTAACATATAGCAAGCACATTAGGTTTATGTTATAAATATTTTAACGCTGCACTAATTTTTGTATCTTTTTCACGATTTTTCCCTTGAGGGAAATATAGAAGGTGTACAGCAGCTTGAGGTATAATTTTAATAAACGCTTTATCCAAGGTACAGAAGATAATTTTATTTATTGAACCAGTCTCTGGCTGTTGTACCTACATCTCCAGCGGTGCACCACAAGTGCCAGCCAGACTGCTCTGTTTACAGTCCTTTACAAGGTATGTGCTCTTGTTACTGAACTTTCTGCACATCTGAACTGTTTTACCTGTTATCTAACTCTTGGCAGGCAGTTACATAAATTCAATCTGTTGACTCTGGAAAGGGTACAAAAATGTTGGCAAATGTTTCTGAGGTGCTTTTGCAGAAACAGCCTGGCCATCGACAAATGCAAAGGCTGTGTGCGGGGTGCCCTGGTCATAGTGGAGTTCAGATCCATCCACGTGTCTGCAAATGTAGAGAGGAGATTCTCTAGATGCACTCATGTTTCTCCCCCTCTTCTGGGTTAGTGGTGGGCTCAGACATAAGCGTGACTGAATTCAAAACATTGCTCCCCAGAAATACCAAGTTGGGGGATGCCATAAGCTGAACTCTGTTTTGGTCGTTGACCCCAGCCCTTTGTTTACATACACGTGTGGTGTGTTTATTTACTATTGGGTTACTATGTACTCATTCTTGTGGTGAGGGGGGGTTGCGGAAATCTGGGGGCCCCCTTTTTAAAGTAGGCTTCCAAATTCTGATAAATCAACAGATCCCCACATCCACTGGGTCAGGGATGTGGGGAAAAGCTCTTTATCCTCATCAACATTTGGACAAGATGCTTTGTCACAAGGGTTCTCCTAGGTTGAACTATGTATCCTCTGTGGTCCTCTTGCTTCTTGAAGTAAAATCCGTACCCATGCTCTTTGTCTATAGTACATTTTAGCCTATTCTCCCTCATTAAAAAATGTCCTGCTGCTGACCAATTTTACACTGTTTCAGTATCATTAAAGCCCAACTCCGGACACACTGCGTGAGTTAACTGCTAATTTTGTCCAGGGGCAACCAGAAAGTTGTATACTCACCCTACCCTCCGCTCCAATTATTTTTATACACATCTTTTTAAGAGTTGCTCAGGTACCTTCCATAGGTTGTTTACATGACATGATGGTCAATTCACATAAGTGACACACCAGGATAAGGACCTAAGTTTTGAAAAAAGTTATTTTCAGTCTGACGAGGTTTGAAAATTACATAACATGGCTGAAAATAAAGATTGTTATCCTTGTGTGTTAACGCTAATAAACTAAACCTACTGTATGTCTCTCTATAGACACAAACTCTTTTGAGCTCATTTGAAAGAGGGGAGGCAATTAGGCTACACAGATTTAGCTGAAATCACTACAATTTTAATCTTTCAACTTGAAACTAAGTTTTTATAGTGAGGACAAATTACACTATTCACCCTCAGCTACTGTATACACTGCAAAGTGTCTCCACACCACAGCCTACATATTATGGCCCATTCATAAGATGTAAGCCAATGTTTCATAGCTTTTGGTGTTACAGAGTCCTCTATGATTAATGCAGTAAATAGAACTGATTGGAGGAGCTGATCACAAGATTATGGGTTTATGTTTGTTTCATCATGCAATTCAATTACATTCTACTTGCTTTGGAATCTGTTAGCAAGCAGAGTGCAACGAATATTTGTAAAACACAACACTACTTTACATTTTATTACAGCTGTATGATCATGCTGCTGCTTTATAAATATACCCTTAAGTGGTGGAAATGTAACGTAGAGTCAGATCTACTAAAGAAACCACAGAATGCATACAGGCCAGTACAGGAAAATGAATTTAACAACAAATCAAGTGATACATTATAACTGCAGATTTATATAAATAGTTTTCATCTTTCACTCTCTGATTCTTTCACAAAGATACACTTATTCTTTTCAGAACATGATGCTTTGAGGGCTAAATTGGTTATAGACATTCAATAGAAGCCAGATGTTAGAAAACAATACAACCAATCATTCTACTACTCAAAATTCACATATGCATGTATATTCATATTATATGAGCTTTTGTCTGCGATGGGCAGACACCCTTACAGCAGAAAGGAAACAATGGGACAATTAGCGAAACATTTGCATCCTGGTTGATAGTGTTTTCCCTCAGTGTTAAAGGCTTGAATATTTCTTATCTGATTTGGACTTCTGCACCTCATAGATGGAATGTCTACAGGAGACCTCCAACCTATTTGGTTACAATGGTTAGATGTTTTTATGGGAAGTTCTCAATCGGACAGGTCAGAAAACATGTTCTTACTATTGTTATCAATAAATCAACAATATCCTCTTGCTCAAAACACCCTTGGCCTTCCACTCACTATGGACACCAGAAGGCCAGCATGACTTGTTCTGGCAACTGGAGTCATAGAGTACTGACTATATTTATAACTGGATTTTATCAGCAACCTGTAGAAGGCCTGAGCGTATAATGAAAGAAAAACAGAATATGTACTGTGATTCATTCTGCAGTATAATGTAAAATGCTGTGAATCCAGATGCTACAATAACTAGGATAATAGTATTTACTGTTACTATGCTGATATAAAAGGAATTACTTTCATTGCTATGTTTCTAGGATTGGTTGGGGAAAGGTTACACACTATGAGACTGTGTGTGTGTGTTACAGTTCATTTAAAAAGAGCATGCAAATTGCAAGGTTAATGAGTTAGTACAGTGGAAACTGAAACTTCTGACACTCTCCTTCCTAAGTACTTTCTATTTTTAAACATTGATCTCTGGGAAGTCAATTTCATCCATGGTCATTTGACAATTCACGTATGTGTTTGCAGGCATGATGAGTGCTGCAGACTTTCCTGTGCACTGACTGATGCCGATTTGAAGCTATGATGGCTTGGGAAATCAATAGTTCTCTGTTGGCATTAACTGATTTTCCAGCGATCAAACAAAAAAATGGCTCCATTAAAGTTATCTAACCCCTACAGCAAATAGAATAATATAGATTTAAAAAAATCTATCATTGTTTCCATTTGTCTATTTGCATGCCATTTTTTGGTCATGAAATTTCCATTCTAAAAAGATTTGCTGCCCTGCAGAGCTGAAATTGCTCACATAGTCTTGAAATCTTGATGAAAAACAAGCTTATTTGACTCCTAATTCCTTCCCGCTAGATGGTGCAACAAGATTTCATCGAAAAGTCTTGCTGTTATTTTAAGGCACAGTCTAGAGCAGGTATAATTTGTTAAAGCTTGAGTCTAAAACAGAGAAAACCCCTCTTGTCCTTCATGATTAAGCTAAATAAATATTTCAGCTTTGTTCTACCAGGAGTTAATAAATTACATCATAGTTCAGAAGGTACCAAGGTACCTTTGAATTATTCAGTCCTTCTAAATTGAGTATACTTAAAATAAGCAAATTATTCCACCTTCAGGCAATTACCTCTCTGGTACTTTTTCCATCTCTTCTGTGAGAATGTAGAACAGTTCATATTGAACATTCTGTATTTGACTGTCGTTAAATGTACTTCCACCTACAATATGTGACAGCTAATTATTTGCAGTTATTTCTACTTAGACACGTTAAAACCCATCAAAGATGGATTAATCATCCACTTTCTTTATTCTTTTACTACTCCTCTCACTAATATATAATGCTGCAAACTATACATGAGTGCTGATGAATGTATGACAGCTTACAGTAAATCTGAAACATGATGTAGATATGCTCCTTCTAAATATAACAGTAGTATGTTTTATGATTTACATAATACTATCAAATGTATTAAAAATTATAAATTCTTTGGGTAACTATAGATAAGACATGGCTGTCTGTTTGAATTTGCCAAACTCAATTACTAACTGGGATAAATCTAACATCATTAGCCATTTCCAATTTAATGTAAATCCCGGGTCAGTCTGTCTAGCAGATTTGTGTGTGGTGGCATTGGCAATTAACGTGCAGCAACTAGAATGTGCCTTTTGCGCATGAAAAAAATCTGATATGGCAGCTGCTCTGTTCTGGTCAGTTTAAAATTTAAAAAAAGGGAAAAGTACATGTGGCCTGGGCAATATATACAACTGTACAAAGGGGTACCTAGCACACTTTCAAGCTAGCTAGAAAAAAAAAAATCTGTTTAACTACTCAGGTTAAAAACATGGATTTTAGTTGCATACCTTTGCAAATACATGTGAAAGCCACCCTGTTGTCTCAAGGCACCTTTGATAAGTATGGCCCATAACTCTAAACTATCAGAGTTTCAAATCTATGACACATATACGGTATTGTAATGTACAAACAGAAGGCAGGATCGTCTAGAGTAAGCCCCATAAAAAACATGCACCAGAAATCTAGACACTACCTTTACAATGTGGCTGAAGACTTTCACTCTTTTCCTGGCTCCCAAGACATGTCACAATGAATGGTGACATTTCTTGATCCACTGACTTTGTCTGTCCTAGGGACAAGGAACATACTGCTAACTCTTCTAAGATCACATGAAATTAAGTTTATTCTACAAGGTGAAGGTGGTATGTTGGGACTCTGCAGGGAAAAGAGGGAAACAGCAGTATACCTAGGTGATGTTGAATATAGGAGGAACAATTCACACAGATGCACACAGTCCACTTGCAACACTGGAGAGGCACAGATACCGTTTTGCTTGTAGACATCAAACTCTGCACTGTGTCATAAATATGGGGTAGGGGAAGAAGAGAAAAAAGAAAAAGATGAAGTTAGAATTTTTGAAACTGTGCTAGCACACTAAGCATTCAAAAAAAGGTAGCACTGTCGTTATCCACAATAAATATCTCAAATTATAAACAAACAAAAGTCAAATACTAGCAGTGCCATCCTAGGTGAAAATCTGGTATTTTCAACTACAAAACTTATCTCTTTAACCACTTTAGCCCTGGATTTACCCCCTTCCTGACCAGAGCACTTTTTGCGATTCGGCACTGCGTTGCTTTAACTGACAAATTGCACTCAAACAAAATTGACGTCCTTTTTTTTCCCACAAATAGAGCTTTTTTTTGGTATTTTAGTATTTGATCACCTCTGTGGTTTTTATTTTTTGCGCTATAAACAAAAAAATAGTGACAATTTTGAAAAAAAAACAATATTTTTTTACTTTTTGCTATAATAAATATCCCCCAAAAATATATAAAAAACTAATTTCTTTCTCAGTTTAGGCCAGTATGTATTATTCTACATATTTTTGGTAAAAAAATCGCAATAAGCGTATATTGATTGGTTTGCGCAAAAGTTATAGCGTCTACAAAATAGGGGATAGATTTATGGCATTTTATTATTCATTTTTTTAAATTAGTAATGGCGGCGGACTGCCATTTTTATCATGACTGCGACATTATGGTGGACACATTGGACACTTTTGTCACTGTTTTGGGACCATTGTCATTTATCCAGTGATCAGTGCTATAAAAATGCACTGATTACTGTGTAAATGACACTGGCAGGGAAGGGGTTAAACACTAGGGGGCGATCAAGAGGTTAAGTGTGTCCTAGGGAGTGATTCTAACTGTGGGGGATTGTCTCACTAGAACATGACAGAGATCACTGCTCCCGATGACCGGGAGCAGTAGATCTCTGTCATGTTAGTAGGCAGAACAGGGAAATGCCTTGTTTACATAGGCCTCTCCCTGTTCTGCCGTTCCGTGACACGATCACGGGCCCCCGGTGGACATCGAGCTCGCGGGACCCACGGGCACGCTCACGGAGTACGCGGTGACGTGCGCATGCCCACTATGCTGTGATTTAAAGGGGACGTACCTGTACACCCATTTGCCCAGCCGTGCCATTGTGCCGACGTATTTCATCGTACACTGGTCGGCAAGGGGTTAAATCTTCAATCAGCATAGCAAGTTGTATCTTGGCACTCCATACGTGAGGATATCATCCAATCCTGCCCCTATGTGTTCCATCATAGGGTCACGTGTCATTTTTCCAACCTGATGAAGTCACGCGACACTGTAACAGAAAGCTTAGGGGTCTGGCTTGGATGATGTCATCATGTACAGAGTGCCAAGATATGATTTCCTACGTGGAGATTTTTAATTGACACAGACAAATATACTGAAGGTGGAGGATAAAGGAGAAAATAAAGTAAAGTGGAAACCTGAAGGATCTCATTTCAAGGGGACAAAAGCATTATATGACCTGACATATATATATGTGGATCATAGTTGTCAGGGGAGAGTATATCCGGTGGAAGGGAAGCACTGAGGTCTGGAGGTGTGGTGGTGGTGCGCAGTGAAATGGTGTATAGGAGAGCCACATAAAGTTTGTTCAAAAGAGCCTCTATTTTTATCTATCTATGAACATGGAATCAATGGAATTATATGTGGTGATTGAAGTGATTACATTTTAACACCCCCATTTGCTAAGTGGCTCTAGTTTTAAATGTGTTTTAAAAATATTTTTTTTGCTTCTCTATTTGTTATGGGGTTTGATGTTGGATCTCCCCTATGTGTACTCTCTCATCGGTCCTCCTTCCCCATAGGTGCTCATTCCCCACTGTTGTGATATGTTTATATGGCACCATTGTTGTTTGCGAACCAATCATGGGACGTGGTGCTGAACCTGTGCAGTGAGTAGGGGGTTAACTGTATGGGAGAGGAGGGGATCATTTCTGAGCTGTTCTGCCTTCTAGCCATCCCCTTGACAAAATTGGAAGGACAAAACAAGCTGGGGTGTCGCTGTACGATAACCAAAAGTGATATCAGTGGCTACTGGTAGTGATGTTCTGCATTTGGGGTGAGATATTGATACCTTGGGCAGATTTTTTCCTAGTTTATACATGCATTGGATGACTGCTGTCACTTGGGTTTAATATAATGAGCTGGATTGATGTACAATGTTTATTCTTTATCCATGTGTGTAGTTTTCTATCCTTTTAATAAAATAATGTGTTTTTACTGGTTTACACTACTGGAGCATTTGCTTTTTTCCATATTTAAAATTGGGGAGCTATTAGTGTGGACTGGGGAGGAAAGTTGAAGTATGGTGTCCAATGCCACGTACACACGATCGGAATTTCTGAAGGGAAATGTTCGATGTGAGCTTGTTGTCGGAAAGTCCGACTGTGTGTATGCTCCATCGAACATTTGCTGTCGGAATTTCTGCACACAAATGTTTGAGAACATGTTCTCAAATTTTCCGACAACAAATCTGCCTGCAACCTCATTATATAGAATGCAGTATGCTGATCTGTAACAACAGTGGGATAATTTTCTGGTGAATTTCTGCCTACTGGGGAGAGATGGGGCACTGAAGCACTATAATGATTCCTATAAGATTTTTCTGGTTTCATGTTTTTGGACATTTTACATTAAACTTTGGTTGTTGAAATGCCGGTTTTTCACTGGGTGTATTTGACTTTTCTTTGATTATAATCAGACTTAATTACTGTGGATAATCACAACACTACTTTTTTCTGAATGTTTATGCTTAACCACATTATTTTAATTATTGGGGCAGCAGTGACACATAGAACATAAGGATATAATACTTTTCTTTATTTTTAAGGAAATAGAAATTGCATTATTTTCATTTGTTGATGTCACTTCACAGAGCAGAGTAGGGGCTGTTACATTACGGTTTATTTGTACGAGCGCACTCGCCAATAACTTCTCTGATCCAGGAGGCCCACAATTCTGACACATTGGGGGTGATTTAGTAAAACTGGTATACTCAGAATCTGGTGCAGCTGTGCATAATAGCCAGTCAGCTTCTTATTTCCACAATTAAGCTGTGACAATAAAACCCGGAAGCTGATTGGTTTCTATGCAGAGCTGCACCAGATTTTGCACCATGCAGCTTTAGTAAATAACTCCCATCAAGTAAAACAAATCTGCTCTCCAGCTTTGCCTAGCAGTTATAATGATGTATTAAAGATCTGAAAATGTTGTCAGTGCATATATATACAAAATAGAGAAAATGTTATGAAAGACAAACATTAAAGCAAAATATTTGTTTAAAATAAAACTGATGAAAATAAAAAGTTACTCATTTCGGAAGTTACTTTGGAACTGGATGCCAAGAATAAAGGCAATGATGCAATGATTGATTTTCAGACAACAGACGTTATAATGTTTAAATAAAACATCATAAAGTTCACTCTCTGGAATTCAATAATTGCCCAGAAGAAGCCAAGATAAGAATAATGTTTCATCTATTAATTTTTAAAGTCCACTGTCTGAAATTCAATCATTGCCCTTATTCCTGCTGCATCTGATCTATCTCTAATAATTTAGTAGGGCATTTCAGCTACTAATTTCTACAGGCATGTTTATAGGGAAAAGCTTTAAATACAACTAACAGAATCATGTGATACAAATATGCAACTAATCTTCATGATCATTGCACTAATTGATCTATGTTTTGGGAGCAAAGACAGATATCAGTATCCTTATGGTCCAGGAGAAGCGCAATCGAATCTAAACCCAAAAAGAAAAATGTAATATATTACAGCTTAGCAGTCCTTAGATGTGATATGTGTATTTGTTTTCAAACTAAGAATATTTTCAGCAAGTACAGAAAATACCTGTTGATCTTGCCTAGAATTCAGTATACTTGTCACTTACTGTGAGCTGAACTGAAATGACAAACAATCCTACATTTATTGGCCATGTAATGGCATTGAAGAAAGGCAGACATGTTTGAAGTCCTAACAAATTATATCTCCATACAAGCGCTTAGGACCGTCAATATGTCCCAGAACTGACTCTTGAAGTATCCACCACCATGGGTCAATACTGGTAAATGTAATCTACCGGAGGCTTGACAAAATTGATAGGGCCAAAAAAGTTTAGGAAAAATCATTACAAAACATTAAAACCACACAAAGCCTTATCTCCATAGTGTGGACTTTCGATAACGGAGTGATATATCTTGAATAAAGTCATTAAATACAGGTATGTGCTGCCCCCTTAAGTAAGTTGGTGTGTTAATAATAGCACTTACATCATCCCTGGTGTGGCACTAATGGTGTATTCTACTTTCGGCCAAGGACAGAGACATACAGTGGTAAAAACCACTGTGGGTATTGCCATGCAGGAGGAAGCTCCTTGAATTATCTGACTGTGGCCAGAACTGACATGCCGGAGGTGATGTAACAAGGCTGACGAGACTGCTGGAAGGAGCCGATAGGAGACCGCCAACACTTCGATGTAGTGGAACACACCAGTGTAGAGTAGGGCATTGCTATGCCAACGGGTTTCGCTTGCATGCGCATCTCAAGTCATCTTTGAATGTTTACATGTGTGACAACAATGGCTGCCCACATGGATACACTGGGGGGAAAAGACATAGAACATGAAGAGATATGAAGAGGGAGATTTACTAAAATCACCCAGGCGGAGTTCCAGCCTGGGTGAAAAAAAATTTAAAATGGTCCCGTCATTTTCTGGGACACACACAGGTCCCAGAAGGCAACAGGGGGGAGGTGGAGGGAACAGTAGTGACGTACCTTGCCGCGGCAACATGGGACAGAAGTCTTAAAGAAAACATTCCAAAAAGGTATGTTTTTTTTTTTTTTAAACTGAGTTCAGTTTTAGCCTGGAACTCTGCTTTAAGCTTTGACAATAAAACCTAGAAGCTGATTGGCTGGCTATGCACAGCTGCACCTGATTCTGTGTGTGCCAGTTTTAGTGTATCTTCACAGAAGTGTATTATTTTCAGGATTACCAGGTTACAATAAAAGTAAAATAACCTGGAAAAAAAACCCAAAAAACAAACATAGCCACTACTTCTAAAAACTGGTAAGCTGCAATTTTTTTGTTGTTTTTTTTGTTTTAGATATTTTTAATAAAATCTGGAACATCTTCAACAAACAATCTCCTGCTGAGCATTCATTCATATAAAGTATGTTTCCTTAAATTACTATAGTAGGATTAAATGGCTACATGCATGATATTATTTCAGCCTCAGTGATGCATGTTAACCCATAATATGGCAATTTAAAAGCAACAAGAAGAAGTACAGCTACTCAAGTAGCACTGATTGAGAACAAAAACCCTATGGTAAAGCAATGCACTGATTCAGATTTTTAAGCCTCATACACACGATCAGATTGTTGGCCAACCGAGCGTCTGATTTTTGTCCAAAGGGCGTGTGCCAGGAACTTGTCTTGCATACTAATGGTACACAATTGTTGGCCAACAAACATGAATGTAGTGACGTACTATGAGGAATTTCAGCTCTTGAGTGCCACTCTTTGGGCCCCTTCTGCTAATTTCGTGTTTGGTTTGCATTGATTCTGAGCATGCGTGTTTGTACTTTCGACTTTTGTGTGACGGACTTGGTTACCTACGATGCGAAATACAGACAACAGACCGTTGTCCGCTGAAAATTTACTAGCCTGCCATCTAACATTTGTTGGCTGAAAGTTGGACAACAATTGTCAGATGAAGCATACTAATTGTCAGATTTTAGGACAACAGTCTGTCAACAGACAATCCCCTGCTAACAATCGGATTGTGTGTACGAGGCTTTAGTTGCCAGCTTTTACTTTCTACTCCAGGTTTGAATTTGATAAGTGTGACGCAACATAGAACAGTTTGAAGGTGCAGCTTGAAATGCCTGGACTATGAGAAATGCAGCATGTTTGCCATTTCTATTAACTGTATGTTCTCCCTAATTGTGGAATGTCTATGAGGCTGAAATCTAATTGTATGCTTTCACAAAGCTAGAACTCAGGATAAATGTCAGAGAAGCTGCCTATATGCTTAGTCAATAAAGAACACATATTACTGTAACCCATATTGACCAATCATCATTCATCGTACTATTTTAGTTACTTGATATCTATTAGTTTATACTGGCTGCACTGTTATACTTTGCATGTCCTTTTTACTTTTTTATTTATACCATTAATAGAAAAACATATAGCGATTTAATGGTAAGAGGTTTTCATGTATCTGTTATGAAAAACTTTTAATACTGTTGGCTACAAAATACTTCTTCAATTCTGTTACACATTGATAGCAAAATAAACAGAAACATAGATAACATAATCACCCTCTCTTCACCAATACAGACCTTTTTCCATTCATATAGATGGTTTAACATCACTTACTGAACGAACATCCCAGTTCATAGGTCAGGCCATGTTCCCCTCTATCCCATTGCAGTATTTTTGAACCAAATATTTATGTGAGACGGTCTAGTCCCACAATTAATTTCATTACTACTCTATACCCAAGTTAGAAGTTTGAAATTTAATTTATAAATATTGATTTAAATTACATTGAATACAGTAAGAACATGACTTGCTCTTATATCAGTGGCGGCTGGTGTTTTTTTCTTTGGGGGAGCAGCAAACAACCATCCTCCGTTGGTTGGTCGGTTGGCGGTACCCCCCCTACCCCGGCACTTATCCCATCAGTTGCAGGTAGTGGGTTCCTATGGGTGGCGGACAGCGGCCGGGTTGCGGGCTTCTACCAGTGGCGGGTTGCGGGCTCCGTTGGGCAGTGTGCAGTGGCTCCTGTGTCCCCTCTGCACCACGGCCGCTTCTACCATGCAGCTCCTCCCTCCTCCTCCTAGGCATCCAATAAGATCGCCTGTCCTTTCAGCTAATCGGGTGACCGGTGTCAAAACCCACTTCCTGATTAGCTGGGAGGAGGATCAGTGTTACAACAGCCACTATTGATTCGCTGTTGTAACACACCTGGGTGGGCTCAGAGCGCACTCTCAGCGGTCCGAGCCTACCCTATATTGAAGCCTATTAGAGCCTCTGGCTTTAATTGGTGCTTCAAAAAAACAGCCCCTCCACATTGGAATCCATGCACCGGTGTCCTGAAAGGGGCCAGACGCATGGATAGGGGAGGCGGGCGATAGACGGGGGGCGGTGCCCTTGCGCCCTCAATGGACAGGCCGCCCCTGCTTTATATGTCTAGTAAAATACTAGCCTTGAACATTTATTCTAATGTCAGTGTTCATATATGATGTTCTACAATGATTATTCATACAAGATTTGCAAACAGCAATATTATATTATATACTATGTACACTTATCTGTACTGCTTTTTTCAGTTTCAAAAAAAAAAAAAACATCATCTACCTTTTTAATTCCAATTATCTTGTTTTGTTATTTCAAAGAGTTAGCATTAACAACAACAGAAACAAATGTCTCTAGGTTTACGTTGAAATTATGTTACCTTTTATTGAACTAACATAAAAATTCTGCCTAGGTGTTAGGGTATAGAAGTTTTCAAGACAACAAATGCCCTTCTTGATATCTGACCATCTGTGCAGCCATCTGTGTACTTTCGCTAGGCAAAGTATTCCACTGTCACAATACAAGAGAAAAAAAAAACACTGTAATTTGCCATTCAGACTGTTATCATACTCTAGAGTGGTATTATCATGTCATTGGGGCATATTTATCCAAGCAGAAGTGATGTGCTTTGCCACCCTAAGCATCAGATAAAGAAGTTCCTGTTGATTTTCACTCCGTCTGTGGCATCAGTTGCCATGGACATTATGAATAGCTTTAGCTCCCTCTTACAGCTTGATTTATTAAATTGCAAAATACACAGTTCTCATGGGTTAAAACAATTGCTAACACGTGCATTTGCCTGACTTAAAAATATAAAGTGCTGTTTAAATGGTCAGTAGGGATGAGCCGAATACCCCAGCAGAAGCCTATGGAGGCGAAACGCGTCGGGTTCCTATGATTACACCCCACCACTATCCACTGCGCTATTTTATACCACTTTTATGCTGTTTGATGCAAGTTTTACTCTGAGCCGAGTTTTTACCGCCCCTATTTGTAAATTTTTGGAAGTATACTCCCTAATAAAGTGCTGCAACGTTTTTTACCAGTAAGGATTCACACTATGTGGAAGTTTTTTTCTTTTTCCTTTCTCTGCCTACTGGCTCACGTGGCTGGCTTTTGAGGAAACGGTCATTTGGCGACCGCAACCAAATCCCGGGGGCCCTGGATCCCATCCTGGCACACCATCAGTGAACGTCTGACGAGACTCCGCACCAGTCTTCACACAGACCTCCACTTCATACCGCTTGACGGTACAAGCCCGATTGACTCACCGCCAACGGCCTGTGAGTCCACCAGATCCGGTAAGGGCATTCTTTTGTCTTCTCTTTCTCGATGTTGGGACCATCCACATGAGCCAAGAACCTTCCCGCACTTAAGGATCTGTAATCATCCCATAGGAAGACGGCTTACGTCCAGATTTTTGTGGGACTTTTTTTGGGAGTGCTCCATTCGTCCTCCCATTAACATTGTTCATTCATTTATACATATCCCTTTATAGGGACTTTGACGCCCCCCCCTTTTTAGTTTTAACCCCAATGAACAGTATTTTTGCGTGGAGCTATAGACTTAGCTTATTAAGATACCCTGTATTTTCATTTATTTATTCCTCTGCAATGTCACTTTAAAATCACGGTTGTGTATGCATGTTTGCTTCTTAGCCACCTTACACGCCCCCTTTTTTGGTCTCAACCCCAATGAACAATATTTTTGCGTGGAGCTGTATACTTAGCATACTAAGATACCTCATGTTATTTTTTATCCATCCCTCTGCAATGTCACTTTGAAATATGGTTGTGTATACATGATTGTTTCTTAGCCACCCTACAGGTTGTTATCGAGCATTTCACTCCCCTACACACCCAAGCTTTCCTATCCTTACTTCATTTATTTTCTATACACCCTTTTGGATGTCCCCTGAAAACAAACAATTGCGTTTGGTTCCACAAATCCACACTGTAATTGTTATTTGTTCTCTTTAATGATTACCATTACCTAACTAGTAATCTCTATATCACTGTTCACTAGCGCCACACTTTTTATCTTTATTCTTACTTGCAACGGTCAAATTGCTGTGTTGGCTGCTTTACAAGAGTTGGCGCAATTTCTACACCTTTCTTTTTTTTTCCAATATTATATTATATACTATGTACACTTATCTGTACTGCTTTTTTCAGTTTCAAAAAAAAAAAAAAACATCATCTACCTTTTTAATTCCAATTATCTTGTTTTGTTATTTCAAAGAGTTAGCATTAACAACAACAGAAACAAATGTCTCTAGGTTTACGTTGAAATTATGTTACCTTTTATTGAACTAACATAAAAATTCTGCCTAGGTGTTAGGGTATAGAAGTTTTCAAGACAACAAATGCCCTTCTTGATATCTGACCATCTGTGCAGCCATCTGTGTACTTTCGCTAGGCAAAGTATTCCACTGTCACAATACAAGAGAAAAAAAAAACACTGTAATTTGCCATTCAGACTGTTATCATACTCTAGAGTGGTATTATCATGTCATTGGGGCATATTTATCCAAGCAGAAGTGATGTGCTTTGCCACCCTAAGCATCAGATAAAGAAGTTCCTGTTGATTTTCACTCCGTCTGTGGCATCAGTTGCCATGGACATTATGAATAGCTTTAGCTCCCTCTTACAGCTTGATTTATTAAACTGCAAAATACACAGTTCTCATGGGTTAAAACAATTGCTAACACGTGCATTTGCCTGACTTAAAAATATAAAGTGCTGTTTAAATGGTCAGTAGGGATGAGCCGAACACCCCCCTGTTCGGTTCGCACCAGAACATGCGAACAGGAAAAAAGTTTGTTCGAACACGTTTAAGTCTATGGAACACAAACATGAATAATCAAAAGTGCTAATTTTAAAGGCTTATATGCAAGTTATTGTCATAAAAAGTGTTTGGGGACCCGGGTCCTGCCCCAGGGGACATGGATCAATGCAAAAAAAAGTTTTAAAAACGGACGTTTTTTCGGGAGCAGTGATTTTAATAATGCTTAAAGTCAAACAATAAAAGTGTAATATCCCTTTAAATTTCATACCTGGGGGATGTCTATAGTATGCCTGTAAAGTAGCGCATGTTTCCCGTGTTTAGAACAGTCTGACAGCAAAATGACATTTCAAAGGAAAAAAAGTCATTTAAAACTACTCACGGCTATTGCATTGCCGGTCTGACAATACACATAGAAGTTCATTGATACTAACGGCATGGGAATTCCCCACGGGGGAACCCAGAACCAAAATTTAAAAAAAAAAATGACGTGGGGGTCCCCCTAAATTCCATACCAGACCCTTCAGGTCTGGTATGGACTTTAAGGGGAACCCCGCGCCAAAATTAAAAAAAAAAAACGGCGTGGGGTCCCCCCAAAAATCCATACCAGACCCTTATCCGAGCACGCAACCTGGCAGGCTGCAGGAAAAGAGGGGGGGACGAGAGAGCGGCCCCCCCCTCCTGAACTGTACCAGGCCACATGCCCTCAACATTGGGAGGGTGCTTTGGGGTAGCCTCATCCCCACAACCCTGGCCGGTGGTTGTGGGGGTCTGCGGGCGGGGGGCTTATCGGAATCTTTAAGAAGGGGACTCCCAGATCCCGGCCCCCCCCCGTGGGAAATGGTGAGGGGGTACAAAAGTGCCCCTACCATTTCACTAAAAAACTGTCAAAGATGTTAAAAATGACAAGGAGAAAGTTTTTGACAATTCCTTTATTTAAATGCTTCTTCTTTCTTCTATCTTCCTTCATCTTCTTCTTCTGGTTCTTCTGGTTCTTCCTCTGGTGTTCTCGTCCAGCATCTCCTCCACGGCGTCTTCTTCCCTTCTTCTCCTCAGGCCGATCCGCATCCATGATGGCATGGAGGGAGGCTCCCGCTCTTCTCTTCATCTTCTTCTCTTCTTAATCTTCTTTTCTTCTTCATCTTCTCTTATTCATCTTCTTCTCCAGGCCGCTCGGCCACCCGGTGACCCCGCCCCCCGCTGACGCACGGTGTCTTGACGGGACTTCCCTGTGACGTCACGGGGAATGCCATAGGGAAGTCCCGTCATGTCCCGTGCATCAGAGGGGGGCGGGGTCACCAGGTGGCCCCACCCCCGTTATTTAAGAACCGTCAGAAGAGGAGACGCGTCACACAGTGGGAGCCTCCCTCCATGCCAGCATTAATGCGGAGCGGCCTGGAGAAGAAGATGAAGAAGAGAAGAAGATGAAGAAGAGAAGAAGATGAAGAGAAGAGTGGGAGCCTCCCTCCATGCCATCATGGATGCGGAGCAGCTCGAGGAGAAGAAGGGAAGAAGACGCCGTGGAGGAGATGCTGGACGAGAACACTGGAGGAAGAACCAGAGGAACCAGAAGAACCAGAAAAACCAGAAGAAGAAGAAGATGAAGGAAGATAGAAGAAAGAAGAAGCATTTAAATAAAGGAATTGTCAAAAACTCTCTTGTCATTTTTAAAATTTTTGACAGTTTTTTAGTGAAATGGTAGGGGTACTTTTGTACCCCCTTACCATTTCACACAGGGGGGAAGGCCGGGATCTGGGGGTCCCCTTGTTAAAGGGGGCTTCCAGATTCTGATAAGCCCCCCGCCCACAGACCCCACAACCACTGGCCAGGGTTGTGGGGATGAGGCCCTTGTCCTCATCAACATGGGGACAAGGTGTTTTGGGGGGCTACCCCAAAGCACCCTCCCAATGTTGAGGGCATGTGGCCTGGTACGGTTCAGGAGGGGGGGCGCTCTCTCGTCCCCCCCTCTTTTCCTGTGGCCTGCCAGGTTGCGTGCTCGGATAAGGGTCTGGTATGGATTTTTGGGGGGACCCCACGACGTTTTTTTTTTTAATTTTGGCGCGGGGTTCCCCTTAATATCATACCAGACCTGAAGGGTCTGGTATGGAATTTAGGGGGACCCCCACGTCATTTTTTTTTAAATTTTGGCCGGGGTTCCCCCTAATATCCATACCAGACCTGCAGGGCCTGCTATGGAATTTAGGGGGAACCCCTACGTCATTTTTTTAAAAATTTTGCTGGGGTTCCCCTTAATATCCATACCAGACCTGAAGGGCCTGGTATGGAATTTAGGGGGACCCTCACGTCATTTTTTTTTTTTAATTTTGGTTCTGGGTTCCCCTGTGAGGAATTCCCATGCCGTTTTTTATCAATTAACTTTTTATGTATTGTCGGACCGGCAATTCATTAACCACTTGCTTACAGGGCACTTAAACCCCCCTCCTATCCAGACCAATTTTCAGCTTTCAGCACTGATGCACTTTGAATGTCAATTGCGCGGTCATACAACACTGTACCCAAATGAAATTTTTATCATTTTTTCACCACAAATAGAGCTTTCTTTTGGTGGTATTTGATCACCTCTGCAGTTTTTACTTTTTGTTAAAAAAATGTAAAAAACTGAATTTTTTTGAAAAAAAAAATTTTATTTTTTTATATTTTGTTATAAAAAATTTAAAACGGGTAATTTTTCTCCTTCATTGATGTACGCTGATGAGGCGGCAGTGATGGGCACTGATAGGCGGCAGTGATGGGCACTGATGGGTGGCAGAGATGGGCACTGATGGGTGGCAGTGATGGGCAGCACTGCCAGGTGGCACTGATTGGCACTACAGGTGGGCATTGATAGGTGGCACTTGTGGGCATTGATAGGTTGCACTTGTTGGCATTGATAGGTGGCACTGTGGGCACTGTTTGGTGGCACTGTGGGCACTGTTAGGAGGCACTGTGGGCTCTTTTAAATTGGCACTAGTAATCGGCACTGATGAGGCAGATGTGCCTCTTCCATCCCAGCCGGTGATCGGCTTTTTTTTCTACTCACGCTGTCAGCGTGAGTAAAAAAAAAAAACGATTACCGATCTTTTTGTTTACATCATGTGATCAGCTGTCATTGGCTGACAGCTGATCACATGGTAAGGGGCCAGGACCGGCCCCTTACTCGGATCGGTGATCAGCCGAGTCTCAGTGACACGGTGATCACATCGCACCCGGCGCGCGCCCTGCAGGGCGCGCGCAGGGAGCGTGCACAGGGGAGGCCGTCATATGACGGCCTCCCGGGAATGCAGGTCCGCGCTGTGGCCGTCATTCGGCTATAGCGCGGACGTCAGGAGGTTAATAGCCGCGAGTAGTTTTAAATGACTTTTTATCCTTTGAAATGTCATTTTGCTGTCAGACTGTTCTAAACACGGGAAACATGTGCCCCTTTACAGGCATACTATAGACACCCCCCAGCTACGAAATTTAAAGGGATATTACACTTTTATTGTTTGACTTTAAGCATTATTAAAATCACTGCTCCTGAAAAAACGTCCGTTTTTAAAACTTTTTTTTGCATTGATCCATGTCCCCTGGGGCAGGACCTAGGTCCCCAAACACTTTTTATGACAATAACTTGCATATAAGCCTTTAAAATTAGCACTTTTGATTTCTCCCACAGACTTTTAAAGGGTGTTCTGCTGCATTCGAATTTGCAGCGAACACCCCAAATTGTTCACTGTTCTGCGAACTTGCGAACAGCCGATGTTCGAGTCGAACATGAGTTCAACTCGAACTCGAAGCTCATCCCTAATGGTCAGCACTGTTTAAATACCTATAATGGTCTGTCCATGGGACACCTCTCGTGTTGTGCAAGGGCCAGCCTGATTCGATAGATGGTGTGTCCTCCTATTATATAGTTTTAGTACATCTAAAGGAGATTGTACAATCAGATTGTATATTGTATGGTCACATTTATACACTTCTAATTACCTAGTTGTACTTTTAGTGCCATTAATTGTTAACGGCACACCAAACACAGAAGCAAACACACATTTTGTCACATGAAAAACAAGTGACAAATGCAGTAAAAAAACGCGCAAAAATGTCTTATTAGCTACTTTGCCATGTATAGTGCAGCCCATAGAAGTCAACGGGCTGCCCTGTGTGTGTCGCTGGAAAAACAAGCCAAAAAACACGCGTTCCCAGTATTATAGGTGTGAATGGGGCATGAAAGTGAAATTGGTGTGTTTACAGAAGAGCAATGAGACTCCATTTACATCTGTGTGTTTCCAAACGCATGGCAAACCGCACAGAAAATGTACGCTTTGCCATGCGTTTCAGAAATGCTGCAAATGTGTATTGTGCTTGTGTTGTCATTACACGTTAAAGCCACCTTAATTGTGCAAACGCACCAAAAACTGTGGTAACGCATCATGCTTCTCTCCAAAAAAAGTTCTGGAACTTCTCTGAGGTGATTGTTGCATGTAGGGCAGCCCATTCAAGTGAAAGGGCTGTCCTATGCATGATGTGTGAAAACACTCCAAAATCCCCAAAACAAATGCATATTGGAATGTGCATTTTCACTACATGGTGATGTAAACGGAGCCTGACAGCTAAGTGTCTCCATCCACTCCCTCCTATGTACTTGTATAAAGATGGCCTTACACTATGCAACCGTATTGTACAATCTATGTACAATTTCCTTTAGATTTACCAGAACTATGGAATAGGAGGACCCACCTGAACAATCCATTCAATTTGTATTAAATCAGACAGGTCCTTGCACTACATAGCTGATGAGAGATCTAAAGGAGATTGTACAATAATATTTTATAGGAAGTGGGTGGAAGGTAGTATTGTATTGTGGGAGGTGTGGTCCAGAGTGGAGAACATACCCTATCACACCCTCCACTGTGATGCAACAAAGAAGTGAAGGCTTCTGGGACATGACCTAACAGGAAGTGAAAGCTAAGACACCATCTACAGGAAATGATGGAATATGAAAATCCTTTCAAAAATACAAATAAACCGACAAGATTTTAACCACTTCAATACAGGGCACTTAGACACCTTCCTGCCCAGACCAATTTTCAGCTTTCAGCACTGTCGCATTTTGAATGACAATTGCATGGTCATACAACACTGAACCCAAACTAAATTTTTATAATTTTGTTCCCACAAATAGAGCTTTCTTATGGTGGTATTTGATCACTTCTGGGGTTTTTATTTTCTGCTAAACAAATAAAAAAAGACTGAAAATTTTGAAAAAAAAAAGTTTTTTTTTTGTTTCTGTTACAAAGTTTTGTAAATAAGTAAGTTTTCTCCTTCACTGATGGACACTGATGGGGCTGCACTGACAGGCACTGATAAGGCGGCACTGATGGGCACCAATGAGGTGGCACTGATGGGCACTGATGATGGGCACTAATATGTGGCACTGATGGGGCACTGATAGGTGGCACTGATAGGCGGCACTGATGGGCACTGATAGGTGGCACTGATATGCAGCACTGATGGGTACACATAGGTGGCACTTATGGGCACTGAAAGGCAGCACAGATGGGCACTGATAGATGGCATGGATGGGCACTGATAGGCGGCACAAATGGGCATGGATGGGCACTGATAGGTGGCACTGATGTACACTAATTGATGGTACGGATGGATGCCAATCAGTGCCAAACAATAATGCCTGCCAATCAGTGATGCCCATTGTGGGCACTGATTGGCATCTATTGTGGGTACTGATTGGCATCCCTGGTGGTCTAGAGTGGCATACCTGGTGGTGACATCCCTGGTGGTCCTAGTGGCATCCCTGGTGGTCCAGTGTGGGCATCCTCGGGGGGGGGGGGCTACGCTGATAATCAATCAGCACAGACCCCCCCTGTCAGAGGAGCAGCCGATCGGCTCTCCTTTACTCGCGTCTGACAGGCGCGAGTGAAGAAAAGCCGATCATTGGCTCTTCCTGTTTACACTATGATCAGCCGTGATTGGACACGGCTGATTACATGGTAAAGAGTCTCCGTCAGAGACTCTTTACCTAGATCAGTGTTGCGGTGTGTCAGATTGACAAACCGCAACAACAATCGCCGCAATGCGTGCCCCCAGGGGCGTGCAGCGGCTTGATATACTGGCGACGTCATATGACATCCGGTCAGGATATTGAAACCACTTTACCGCCGTCATTTTGCTTTATGGTGGGCGACAAGTGGTTAAACCTCCTGTGGATAAGGAAAGTGAGAGAAAAGTTAAATGGGATAGCTAGGCCAGCAATGGCATGGGAAAGCACTTCTATTTATTTATTCTGTGATAACTGAAATTTTGCCCATACAGATGAATTTATCCTTTAAGCGATTGAATGCCTTTTCGACATTTAGAGACAATAGATATAGAGGACTTTTATTGTTATAAGATGCACTAGCAAATTTAGATCAGACTTGGCTAACAAATTAAAGACGAACTTCAGGTAACACTTTTTAAACGGATGGCAAACTTGCCAACAGTCTGGAATTTGCCGGAACAGTCCAATTTTACTAAATTAGCCCCAGTCTTTCTACTCTATTTCTTTGTGGTGACTACAAAATTTAACAAGTACAATGCGTTCATACTGATTTTTTATGCATGCTGCAAGAAAAGTGAAAGATACATGCTTCATTGTGTATAAAGCTCTCTCCTTCATAAAAGGGACTCAATGGAATTTTGTTCATGGACACTGTACTCTGTAGATTTTTCTTCAGGGTTTCCCTATTTAGAGAACTATCATGGCAAACTGCCCAAGGAAATGGAATATTGATCATTTAAGCCAGTGAACAGCTTCAAACACTGCTTCAAAGCAACTATATGATAAGCATTCACACAGTACACTACTCTTTTTATTTTTACACTACTCTTTTCTATTGACCTATGAATATGTTTTAAGTTGGATTTTATAATTATACAGAACACGAAAAAAAATAATTATTGTAAGGTGACTTCTTTAACCACTTCAGCCCAGAAGAATATACCCCTTCCTGCCCGGGCCATTTTTTGCGATACGGCATTGCGTCGCTTTAACTGACAATTGCGCAGTCGTACGACGTTGTTTTCAAACAAAATTGATGTCCCTTTTTTTCCCCACAAATAGAGCTTTCGTTTGGTGGTATTTGATCACCTCTGCAGTTTTTGAAAAAAAAACACAATATTTTTTACTTTTTGATATAATAAATATCCCAATTTTTTTTTTTTAAAACAAAGTTTTTCCTCAGTTTAGGCCGATATGTATTCTACATATTTTTGGTAAAAAAACCCACAATAAGCGTATATTGATTGGTTTACGCAAAAGTTATAGCGCCTACAAAAAAGGTTATTGATTTATGGCATTTTTATAATTTTTTTACTAGTAATGGCGGCGATCTGCGATTTTTTATCGTGACTGCGACATTGCGGCCGACAGATGAGGACGTCATATGACGCCCGCCCATTATGGGAGATCCCATCTGTGGACGTCATTTGACTATGGCCGGGATAGGAAGTGGTTAAACACACAGCATTAATGTGTGCTGATTCTTTCAGTCCTGTAAACCTATGTAGCGCTGGTAGATTTTTATCTACCGCTGATAGGTAAATTTAGTGGGTGGTGGCTTGTTATAGGAAGTTAGATTTGCCTCTGTTCCAGCTTGGCTGACATTGCATGCAGTTCCACATTGTGCCGGTGGGTGTCATTGTCACCATCGGCAGGTGTTGGAAAAGCAACGTGTTGAAGCGAATGAGTGCTCCTCTGTCCCGGAGATAACTCGGTGGAGGTGGTCCTCCGAGTTGCATTCTGGGAGAGGGTATTTATGGAACAGACGCCATGTTTTAGGGTTCCTTTTCAGCCACCTGCTGGCCCTCCTGGCCGACAGGTATGCATTAGGAAGACCACCTCGTGGTCCTCCGTTCCTGTGGCGTGTGGGTGGGCCCAGAAGTCTGTCTGGGGCCTACCACAGCAGCGGAGGAATGGTCCTGAGCTGTCTATCCCGAGTGAAGAAGCTGGACAACCGAGAAGATCCCAGGGGAGGACCCGTCATGGAAGGATCAGGCAGAGTGCTGGTCTGGAGAGGGGCCTGGTGACTCGGTTGGAGGACGCATCAGAAGTAATCTCACAGTATAGTATTGCCGGGTTGGCTTAAAGGTTCAAGTACTATATCTGACGTACATCACAAACCAATACATCCTGTGGCAGAAGATCGTACGGGTTTTATTCAAGATAAGTCTGTGGCAGAGACTTTTGTTCGTGCTACGTACTGGCTGCTAGGCAAGTGAGAGATGTCTATCCAGGCGGGCAAAGATTAAATCCTACGAAAGGGGGACTATTCAATTACAAGTGTTCAATTACAAGGAATGTTCTGAAGAAATACAACAGAAAGGTATTAGAGCTTCCCTGCAGCTTTCCTACTACCTCTTTCCTGCTACTTCCCTTGTTCGTTATTATTAAAGCATTGGAAAACCTACTCAAGTGTTTGGTGCTTATATCATCCAGAGGTAAACTCATCGGAACCCTAGACCCGGTGCCGGTGAAACAGAGGTGTCGAGAGTGAAGGTTACAAGCCTGCTTAAACCAGCAGCTCAAACGAGAGTTATTGCTACACCTAGAAACAATTACAGTCTTTCTTCCTTATGCCTAGTACACACAGGCCAAATGTTTGGAGACATCGGTCCAGTCAATAAAAACCGTTTGACATTCGGCCTGTGTATATGTCAGTCGGTCTGACAAAAGGCAGCCGTTTGGCTGGCTTCTGTCCGACGAGCATGCTGGAAAACCAGCAGCCAATCAGCTCCCAATCAGCGCTCTCAGCCAGTGGCTGAAAGCGCTGATCAGAATGTTCAGGCGGAGGGCGCCCCCCTGTCAGAACAAAACAGCTCAGTGGAAGGAAGATCGCTATACAGTGGAACCCCCGGATTACGAGCATAATCCGTTCCAGGACTATGCTCATAATCCAATGTACTCGCAAAGCAAGTTTTCCCATTGAAGTCAATGGGAACGAAAATAATTTGTTCCGCATTGACTTCAATGGGATGCAATACCGCATGCGGCCAGAGGCGGGGGGTGCCTGAGAGCCTCAGAAACTGCCAAAAAGGCCCGAGGGACACTTCGGCGGATCTCGGCAAACCTCGGAAAGACTCCATTCACGAGCCTTTCCGAGGTTTGCCAAGGTCAGCCGAACTGTCCTCTGGCCTTTCCGTGCATTTCCGAACGGCGCCGATCGGTGACTTTCGGCTCTGCTCGGCTCCGGCGCCCCCCACCTCAGGCCAAAAGCGGTACTGCACACCACGTTTGGCCTGAATCCTGCTCGTTTTGCGAGACAACACTCGCAAACCGAGTTAGGAATTTTAGAAATACAGTGCTTGGTTTGCGAAACGCTCGTTAACCACGTTACTCGCAAACTGTACTAACATTGGATCATTAGTACATCGCAGTGGCGTAGTGTGGGAGGGCTGGGGGGTCCGTGGCCCGGACACAATATCTAAGTGCGAAAGTCCCGACACCCGCTGTCCCGACTCCTGCCATCCCAGTTTCCGACTTGGGACTCCACGAGTCCCAAGTCTGCCACTGTCTGCGCCCCGCCTCTGCCGCTCTCCATGTTTCCATGCTAGTGCTACCGGAGCTTCCCCAACTGTCCGGCCTCAGCAATGGACACTCTCTGCAATTGGCTGCACTCAGTCAGTCATGTGTGGGCACGGCGGCAGACAGAGCTGGTTTTGGCAGGTGATCGCGGCTTGCTCCCGCCTCGCTGTCCAGGTTTAATCGCTGATTGGGCCTAGGCTTCCACCACACTCCGCAGTCTGCATATGAGAGACCAGAAGAGCCCAGGTGAGTGGTTGCTGTGTACTGCTGTGCCAGGCCGGGCTGGCTGGAAACAAGCTAGTTCAGCAATGACCAGGAATCAGATCCGATAGGATGGGGATGGGGGGGATTTAGAGTGGGGTTTTCATCCAGGGTGACACGTTTTCTGCCAGGCTGAAATGAGATGAGGGAGGAAGTTTATCTAAAGTGCCGCTTTTCTACAACTTCTGGGACACCTCACATCCTGGGAGGAGGACACATTCACACAGACTGGGAAATGATAATTGCCAACATACACCCAGAGCTTTCTGTCTGCTCTGTGCTTCATACATGTATATATAAATATATATATATATATATATATATATATATATATATATATATATATATATATAAAATACATGGGGGAGGGGCAGTGTATAATAACTGGGGGGTCATTGTATATATATAATACATGAGGGGGAGGAGGGTCAGTGTATATATAATACATGGGGGGGGCAGTGTATGTATAATACATTGGGGGTATGTGTATATATAATACATGGGGGGTCAGTATATATCATACATGGGGATCAGTGTATATATAATATATGTAATATATGGGGTTATGTGGGGTGTTAGAGTATATATATGATATATGGGGGGGGGTCAGTGTATATATAATATATGGGGTGATGGGAGTGTTAGTGTATATATAATATATGGGGGGGTCAGGGTATATAAAATATATGGGGTGATGGGGGGGGTGTATATATGCATAATATATATAAAACAATACAATAATATATAATACAATTGGGGGAGGGTCAGTATATACATAATGGGGGTCAGTGTATATATTATACATTGGGGTCAGTATATGTATAAAATTCAGTGTAAATAAAGTATATGGGGTGATGGGTGGGGCAGTGAACAGTATCTCACAAAAGTGAGTACACCCCTCACATTTTTGTTAATATTTTATTATATCTTTTCATGTGACAACACTGAAGAAATTACACTTTGCTACAATGTAAAGTAGTGAGTGTACAGCTTTTATAACAGTGTAAATTTGCTGTCCCCTCAAAATAACTCAGCACACAGCCATTAAAGTCTAAACCGCTGGCAACAAAAGTGAGTACACCCCTAAGTGAAAATGTCCAAATTGGGCCCAATTAGCCATTTTCCCTCCCCGGTGTCATGTGACTCGTTAGTGTTACAAGGTCTCAGGTATGAATGGGGAGCAGGTGTGGTAAATTTGGTGTTATTGCTCTCACTCTCTCATACTGGTCACTGGAAGTTCAACATGGCACCTCATGGCAAAGAACTCTCCGAGGATCTGAAAAAAAGAATTGTTGCTCTACATATGGCCTAAGCTATAAGAAGATTGCCAAGACCCTGAAACTGAGCTGCAGCATGGTGGCCAAGACCATACAGCGTTTTAACAGGTCAGGTCCCACTCAGAACAGGCCTCGCCATGGTCGACCGAAGAAGTTGGGTGCACATGTTTAGTGTCATATCCAGAGGTTGTCTTTGGGAAATAAATGTATGAGTGCTGCCAGCATTGCTGCAGAGGTTAAAGGGGTGGGGGATCAGCCGGTCAGTGCTCAGACCATACGCCACACACTGCATCACATTGGTCTGCATGGCTGTCGTCCCAGAAGAAAGCATCTTCTAAAGATGATGCACAAGAAAGCCCGCAAACAGTTTGCTGAAGACAAGCAGACTAAGGACATGGATTACTGGAACCATGTCCTGTGGTCTGATGACCAAGATAAAATTATTTGGTTCAGATGGTGTCAAACGTGTGTGGCGGCAACCAGGTGAGGAGTATAAAGAGAAGTGTGTCTTGCCTACAGTCAAGCATGGTGGTGGGAGTGTCATGGTCTGGGGCTGCATGAGTGCTTCCGGCACTGGGGAGCTACAGTTCATTGAGGGAACCATGAATGCCAACATGTACTGTGACATACTGAAGCAAAGCATGATCCTCTCCCTTCATAGACTGGGCCACAGGGCAGTATTCCAACATGATAACGACCCCAAACACACCTCCAAGATGACCACTGCCTTGCTAAAGAAGCTGAGGGTAAAGGTGATGGACTGGCCAAGTATGTCTCCAGACCTAAACCCTATTGAGCATCTGTGAGGCATCCTCAAACGGAAGGTGGAGGCGCACAAGTTCTCTAACATCCACCAGCTCCGTGATGTCGTCATGGAGGGGTGGAAGAGGACTCCAGTGGCAACCTGTGAAGCTCTGGTGAACTCCATGCCCAAGAGGGTTAAGACAATGCTGGAAAATAATGGTGGCCACACAAAATATTGAAACTTTGGGCCCAATTTGGACATTTTCAGGACAGGACATTAGGGGTGTACTCACTTTGTTGCCAGCGGTTTAGACATTAATGGCTGTGTGTTGAGTTATTTTGAGGGGACAGCAAATTTACACTGTTATACAAGCTGTACACTCACTACTTTACATTGTAGCAAAGTGTAATTTCTTCAGTGTTGTTACATGAAAAGGTATAATAAAATATTTACAAAAATGTGAGGGGTGTACTCACTTTTGTGAGATAGTGTATACATAATACATGGGGGTTAGTGTATATATAATATATAGGGTCAGTGTATATATAATATATGGGGTTAGTGTATATATAAAACATGGGGTGGGGGGGTCAGTGTATATATAATTTATGGAGGGCTCAGTGTATATATAATACATGGGGGGCAGTGTGTAATACATGGGGTGATGGGGGGGTCAGTGTACATATAATACATGGGGTCATTGGGGGGGTAGTGACACAGATGCATTTTACTTTAATTACATCAATATTTTCTTAAAATAAAATGCATGTGCTTAGAGGGTAAGGGGTTTAATATTGTACTAGTGGAAGGGAGTACTAAAATTACACAGGTTAGTGGGCGCAAATTACTTGACTTGCCCCGGGTGCTGACAACCCATGCTACACCACTGGTACAGCGGCTATTAGTGTGTATCAGGTTTTAATATGTCCAGGGTACTGGGCCTGGTCTGCTATTATCCAACCATTGTAACCAACCCCTCAATGGTAACCTAATTAGACATGACCTATATAACCAGAGAAGTGTATCCCCAGGTTTGACTTTTTTTCTGTGTATCTACACAGTAGACTGTATAGATAACTGTATCTTTCATAGGGTCAAGGAGCATATTCTATATTCATGCACACTAGTGGAATGGATGCCATTTCATAAAAGGTTTCTCCAAAACTGCCTAGTGTATCCTAATGCTTATATCATTTGCATCCATAGTGGACAAAAAGGGAGTGTCAAGAAAATTATACGCCACATAACTTGTAGTTGCAAAATGTAGTTATCTAAGAACTTAAATATTCTTTTGTACTAAACCTATTTACAATAAAATAAAAATAATTTTCACTGCGCTCCGGTTATATACTGTAGCTAGTATAAATTGTAGGTAACAATTAAAACACATATCAGAAAACAATGCAGGGCATCAAAGTTCATTCATAGAAAATGCCCAGACACTAGGTTTCCCAGAGTGTGTGACATAAATAGCTATCCAATGTTCATAAATGTGAAAGTCCATATATCATAGAGGACACCAAAAGTGTGTTGGTATGACAAACTGTAAATGAAAAAGTCCTCCTCCACCGACACCACAGCATACTGGGCCTCTTACCCCAAAATATAAACCACTAATTTATAGGTGGTCTAGAAGCGCTCCAACACTCCTCTGGTATGCACTTGTTCAAAAGACACAGGGGCCCTTGACGATGTTCTGATTGCACGAAACATGTAAGGTGGAGCCTGGATACTAAAGGTCACGTTGCAGAACGCGCGAACCGTGGCCATCTTGTTGGTTAGATGCCATCAGGCATTTGTTATTTTACACGCTCATTTTTATTGAAATAATGTGAGCATATTGGAATTGTTTTTTAATAAACCTTTGAACGTTCTAACTTACTACACTATGAGGTGGTGTATGTTCTCATTTTGACATATTTGACCTGTGGAGTGATATCCTGAGAGGGGCTAACAGAATTAATCTGATGCTGTGTTTGTTGAACAAGAGCAAGCCAGAGGAGTGTTGGAGTGCTTCTAGACCACCTATAATTTAGTGGTCCATATTTTAGGGTAAGTGGCCGGGTGTGCTGTGGTGTCGGTGGAGGAGCACTTTTTTATTTACAGTTTGTCATACCAACACACTTTTGGTGTCCTCTATGATATATGGACTTTCATATTTATGAACATCGGATAGCTATTTATGTCACACACTCTTGGAAACCTAAACCTATTTACAATCTGAATCTGTAAAATACATTGAGGTTGGACGCCGGCATACTGCATATGAAATGCCAGTGTACATTTCAGTCACGTGTGGTGAATAGGATGTCATTAAAAGTGATACTGTAAGCATTTATGTAAAGATGAAAAAATGTCCCTCCTGCGGTGGCCCTTTATCCTTAACCTGGGAGGTTGGGATTTTTTTTTCACTGAATCAATAATGCATTTTTCAGGAAAATGTTACTGTACCATAGCAAAAGTTCAGTGCATACTTATATAAAATAAAATGCTAAATGGATCACCTTTGAGAAAAAAACAGGTCTAATCAAAGTAATAATATATGAGGTGTATTGACTCTGTGGAGGTGGCATCGGTAAGCACTTAAAAAGACAGGAAAACCAGTGAGCGTGAGATTGATACAGAAGTTTATCAGCAGGGATAACACATTATCATGTGAACCAATTCCCCTTCAGATCACTACACACACTGCTGGGCTGTGAATCACTGCATGAG
Source organism: Aquarana catesbeiana (assembly GCF_042186555.1). Lineage (NCBI taxonomy): Eukaryota > Metazoa > Chordata > Amphibia > Anura > Ranidae > Aquarana > Aquarana catesbeiana. The sequence goes on along the minus strand of NC_133327.1, from coordinate 307,062,766 downwards.
CTTACATATGACTGAAACAGACTTTATAAATCACAACTTCTGGGTATGTTCCTGTCGCCTTGGGGAACTGTTTCAATTTTTATTTCTAGAGAGATTTGTATATTCACATTTACAGTTTTTTTCTGTTTTAGCTTGGTGGTTTCTAAAACCTGCCCATCACACTATGATTATTAAATATACACGTCATGTTTTTCAGTATTGTCAGTCTGTGTCTATTTATCTCTTTCTCTTACCTTATATGTACTTAACATTATTACTAGTAGAATTCTGCTTTGTTTTTTTTATGGGAAATGGCGTGCGTATGAGAACTTTACCATTTGATTCACTGGTACAGTTTAAAGATTTTTGGTGAATGTACAGTACATATAATACAAGCATGAAGCAGTTTTTGAGTGTAAGTCCTCATGCACACGGACGTTTTTACAGCTGCTTATTTGAGCTTTTTTTGCAGCTTAAAAAGGCCTGTCTATGTTAGTCTATGGCTTCATGCCCACCTAGGCGTTTTTGAGCTGCAAGTGGCATAGGCGTTTTTAAGCTGTAAAAAAAACCCAGGACCAGTGGGTTCTGAGAGACGTTTTTCAGCTGTAAAAACGCTCTAACAGTGAAAAACGCTGAAAAACGCTCAAAAACGTCATTCACCAACGTTTTTTAGCGTTTTTGATCCATTGAAAAAAAAAAAAAAAAAAAAATTTGAAAAAAAAAAACGCTCAAAAACGCTAACACGGAAAAACGCTCAAAAACGCTCAAAAACGCTAAAAAAAGCTATTGCAAAAACGCTGAAAAACGCTGAAAAAAGTTTAAAAAAATCACTGCAAAGATACTGGCGTTTTCATAACGTTTTTTTAACAGCCTGTGTGCATGAGGGATTATAGTGCACAAACTGTACATGATTCAATGAAATATTGGCATTACATATCAAAACACCTAAAAGTATTTTTAAAAAATGTATTTTCTCTTCTCTACTCTACCTAAAATGAACATATTATTTTTTTTTTGTTTTTTTATTCTTTCAACTCTTTTTTATTATTTTTTTTTTTAAAAACAGAATAAACAACAACATACATGGCGTTCAAAAAACTCAACATATAAAAATATGACCATGTACATCACATATTTACATAACACCTAATACATTACATTTAACGTTTAAGATTCCTCAAGTGTATAAATCATACCATATTTCCTATAGGTCTATGATTCTTATTCTAAAATTCTCCATTCCCAATATCCAACTTTTACAACTTTTAAAAGGTGGGGGGGCACGGAGAGAAAAGAAGAGAGAAGAAAAAAAAAAAATATATATATATATATATATATACGGTATATAAAAAAAATAAAAAATAAAATAAACATATTGTGTGGAGTTCTACTTTAATGTTACTATTCCAGGCAACCCATACTAATGCAGCGAGGAGTAGGCAAATTTAGCTTTGTGCCTCTGCTGTAATCAGTGGAGCAGAGTGTAATTGCTTTAGGCTGCTCTGGGCTCTACAGGCTGTAAGTTTGATTGCTTTCCCCTGTTTTCTGGAGATTTCTAGAATATTGTGGGTGGCAGAGTCAGACAAGCAACTTGAATATTTATGCAGCTCTAGCCAATCCTTGGAGAGGTGTGCCTAGATGGTGGTAAGGGGGGCATAGATAGTTTGGAATACTAGAGAGCAGGGTTCTTCTTTTCCAGTTGGAGAGGGTTCCCAATCAGAAGGGCTGCCAGCCCTTCCTGGCCACCCTGCTAAAGGTTTTGCCTGATTTATCAAGGTCCCAGCTGTACCTAGCTGGGTGGCCCGTCCTGCAACAAGTCCTTTGGCAGCCAAACAGAGGGGTCCCACTGAGGATTTTATCTGGGAGCTCTACAGAGGAGTCTGCCTGTCTGAGGGAGACACCCAAGCCCTGGGGACACTGTAAGTACAGACTTCAGGGAGAAAGGATCTTAGTGACTGTTGCTGTCATTAACCTCTGCTACAGTCAGTTCAAGGTTGCAGTAAAGATAATCGCTTAATTCCTCTATCCACCCTACAGTGGGGGAATTCCTCCCATGGAACTATTGTGTTCTCTGGCAGGGAAGCACAAGGACAATGATTATTCCTAGCAGCTATAGCCACTGGCAATAATCACATGCTAGAAATCTGACATGCTGAATGTACTCAAGTTGATCGATGGATTGACTTGGGTACAATCAGCCTGCCCATAGATGGATTCAATCTCAGCCGGGCCCTGCTTAACTGGTTGAGATTCGAACCATCTTAAGTCTTGCCTGGCCTGGGACATTGCTAATGGTGTACCAGCTCTGCCCATTTCATGTCCTAATGCTTAGGGTACTGTGTTTTTTTTTTTAACCAAAACTACTGTATCTAACCTTTAGTGTAAATTTAAGTGAATTTAGAACAAAAGATTTTAAAACAAATATTTTTTAAAAATGGCATAAAAATGGCATATCTAATTTCACAGCACTTTTTTAATGCACTTGACTAGTGAAACATTATTGCTCTGTTTGATTTGCATATATGGATACAAATAGTGTATTTGGAAATGTGTACTGTCTTCATTGGTATGCCGTGGCTGCTTGTTTGTCCAAATATGACGCTGATTGCTAGTATTTTGCTACTATTGAGCATATCAGCTAATGGACATGTAAAGCTGGGAAGATGCCACAAGGCCACTTACATATCGAGTTCTGTTATACCATAAGGATGATAAATTCCTGTGTTTACTTGAATCAGTGTTTTGCCACATACATATGACCGGTTTTGCCATCGGGAAAAAACTCCAAAGACTTCTCCGACGGAACTCTGACGGAATTCCATTCAAGCGGTCTTGCCTACACACGGTCAAACCAAAGTCTGACCAAAGTCCGACCGTCCAGAATGCGGTGACGTAAAGCACGTGCAACGGGACTAGAAAAAGGGAGTTCAATAGCCAGTAACCAATAGCTTCCGTCTCATACTTGCTTCAGAGCATGCGTCGTTTTTGGTCCGTCGGAACAGCATACAGACGAGCGGTTTTCCTGATAGGAATTGGTTCTGTCGGAAATATTTAGAACATGTTCTATTTCTAGGTCCGTCAGAATTTTCGGGGAAAAAAAAGTCCGATGAGGCACACACACGATCGGAATAGACGATTAAAAGCTTCCGTCTGACTTTTTTCTGTCGGACATTCCGCTCGTGTGTACGCGGCTTTTGGAGCACAGATATTAAAACTTTTTCTTAAAAGCTGAACTGCAGGCAGATAATAAGAATGCAAATGAATCCATCTTTTAAAAATGATCATTAAAAACTGTTCAGTCTTTAAAAATCATGAAAAGTATTTTTTATATGGAGCTTGTATGAGTACTTTATTTTGACTTTGTATCAGCCTTTTGCAACCCTATATACAGAATCTCAGAAAAGTGACAACACTGAAGAAATGACACTTTGCTACAATGTAAAGTAGTGAGTGTACAGCTTGTTTAACAGTATACATTTGCAGTCCCCTCAAAATAACTCAACATACAGCCATAAATGTCTAAACTGCTGGCAAGAAAAGTGAGTACACCCCAAAGTGAAAATGTCCAAATTGGGCCCAAAGTGTCAATATTTTGTGTGGCCACCATTATTTTCCAGCACTATTTTAACCCTCTTGGGCATGGAGTTCACCAGAGCTTCACAGATTGCCACTGGAGTCCTCTTCCACTCCTCCATGACGACATCACGGAGCTGGTGGATGTCAGAGACCTTGTGCTCCTCCATCTTCTGTTTGAGGATGCCCCACAGATGCTCAATAGGGTTTAAGCCTGGAGACATGCTTGGCCAGTCCATCACCTTTACCCTCAGCTTTTTTTAACAAGGCAGTGGTCATCTTGGAGGTGTGTTTGGGGTCATTATCATGTTGGAATACTGCCCTGCGGCCCAGTCTCCGAAAGGAGGGGATCATGCTCTGCTTCAGTATGTCACAGTACATGTTGGCATTCATGGTTTCCTCAATGACCTGTAGCTCCCCAGTGCCGGCAGCATTCATGCAGCCCCAGACCATGACACTCCCACCACCATGCTTGACTGTAGGCAAGACACACTTGTCTTTGTACTCCTTACCTTTTGCGGCTGAAAATTGGTGCAAAAGCAGCACTTAAACAGCTCTAAAGCACCGCTAAACCTAGCAGCGCTTTAGCGCAAACGGCCGGCGCCATCAGTGTGAAAGCAGCCTTGGCCGCACAGATGCATGAATAGGAAGCGCTCTGAGGCTTCCTGCTCATTTACAGACTGAAGCATACTAAACATACTTTACTATGCTTCCGTGATGAATGGACACAGGAATGATTGTTTTGGCAGCTGTTTGCGGGAGAGGAGTGAAACCAGCAGCCCTTTGATGGAAAGGGGCACATGGTTTGCCCAGACAACTAGAGTGACTGTCAGTTTTCACAGTGCCAAATAAGCTCAGCTGTCCCAATTTTAGCAGGAAGGTAATTTGTCATTTTTTTCTATAAAAGATTACCAGCCCTTCAGACAGCTTAATATTCCTTTCCTTTTAAAGCAGAACAAACTACTAAGTACATGTTTCCCTTAAATGATTCCTCTTACTGCATTCCCTACATATTTATCTCTTGCAAATAAATCTGCTTCAGATGCTGACAAAACTGTGTTCAAAGGATTACTGCTGTGCTGTGCATACTCTCTCTATGGGGTTGATTTACTAAAGGCAAATAGACTGTGCACTGTACAAAGTACAGTTGCACTCTGCAAGTGCAGTTGCTCCAGAGCTTAGTACTTGAAGGCAACTTCTGCCTGCATTTCTTCTTGCAGGTAGGTTCTGCCTCCATTTTCTTTTCTGCAATGGCAGCTTGCAGCTTGGCAGCCTTTACCTCTGCATGACCCCATATTGTGTAAACTAGGCCTTAAGGCCAGTTCACACTACAATGCAGTGCGCAAAAGGCATGCTCTGTGTACGTTTCCTGCACCACATGTAAACGTGAGGCCCTTGCAAGAAGTGTTCGGAAGCCATTAATTGTTAATGAATTGTTCCTTTTTTTTTTCTTTTTTTTTTTTTCCACTTCAGCGAAAATTTTTCTGAGAGACATTATTTCAACTTTATATGTCAAACTTTATCTCTTCTCATTTTTCACATCATTGTGGATTGTTTCCGTCACATCTTTATTGTTTTCCCCTTCTAGGATATTATTTAATAATTTTAAAAATCGACGACAAAACGCCTCCTATAAATATGAACCGACTATTATCTTATTCTCTCTCAGTCCCTCTTATTTCCCCCCACCCCCCCTCCCCCTCCCCTGTGTTTGGTCCGTTCCTTTATGTTATTTATTTATCCACTTGGCTCTGCACCTATTCTTTCTTTTATCTTATCTAAATAAATGTCTGAGACTTTGTATTTTTTCCAACTTTCCCATCTACTATTATCCCTTTTCTCTCCTCCTTCCATTTTGTAGTGATAATCTATTTCCTTTAGCCAGTTTCTAATGTCTGGTTTTCCACTTTTTAGCCAATTCTTGGAAATTAAGGCCTTGGCCGCATTCAGGAGGTTAGGTACTATTGATTTTCTATATTGTTTCTTAGGTTTATTATAGATATGGAAGAGGCAAGTCCAGATGTTTTGTTCTATTTCTTCTTCAGTTATTTCTTTGTTGAATTGTTCCTTTTTAGATTGTAAGCTCTAACGAGCAGGGCCCTCTGATTCCTCTTGTATCAAATTGTAATGTAACTGTAATGTCTGCCCTCATGTTGTAAAGCGCTGCGCAAACTGTTGGCGCTATATAAAACCTGTATAATAATAATAATAATAATAATAATAATGAAACCCCAAATGCATCTTGCAAACGCAGTGCCTTTGTGGTCACCAGACTGCATGGTACCGCAGTACCATGCAGTTTGGTGCGTCACAATCTGAAAAAGTTGTGCTTGTACTACTTTTTCCATGTTCCGGTACATTTGGCAGTCCATTGAATAAATGGGCTGTAAAAAGTGGATTGTGTGGGACCGCATGGAAATTATTATTATTATTTTTTATTATTATTTCACAGGATTTATATAGCGCCAACAGTTTGCGCAGTGCTTTACAACGTTAGGGAAGACAATACAGTTACAATACAATCAGAATCAATGGCCCTGCTTGTTAGAGCTTAGATTGCTAAGAGGGAGGATCAAGTGATACAAAAGGCAATAACTGTGGGGGATGAGCTGACGGGAATTAAAAAGAATGGGAGAGGCCCGTGAGAAGTCCTGGAGGCGAGTATGGGAGGAAGTGACGAGGCAGCTAGAGAGCAGGAGGTCTTAGGAGAAACAACGAGAACGATTTGGTTGGTATTTTGAGACTAGGCTCGTGATGTAGCTTAGGGCAGAGCTGTGAATTGCTTTGAAAGTTATTGTTAGTTTTTGTATTGAATTTGTTGTGTGGCAGCCAATGGAGGGATTGGCAGAGAGGGGTAGCAGATGCTGAGCGGTTTGTAAGGTGGAGGAGTCTGACAGCAGCATTCATGATGCACTGAAGGGGGGATAACCTATCTAAAGGTAAGCCAGTGAGGAGGGGAAGCCTTTCCTAAAGCCCATGCACAAAAAAGCCTGCCTAGAATTTGCCAGGGCCCATGCCGAAAAAGAAAAAGACTACTGAGAACTAGGGATGAGCCGAACACCCCCCTGTTCGGTTCGCACCAGAACATGCGAACAGGAAAAAAGTTCGTTCGAACATGCGAACACCGTTAAAGTCTATGGGACACGAACATGAATAATCAAAAGTGCTAATTTTAAAGGCTTATATGCAAGTTATTGTCATAAAAAGTGTTTGGGGACCTGGGTCCTGCCCCAGGGGACATGGATCAATGCAAAAAAAAGTTTTAAAAACGGCCGTTTTTTCAGGAGCACTGATTTTAATAATGCTTAAAGTCAAACAATAAAAGTGTAATATCCCTTTAAATTTCGTACCTGGGGGGTGTCTATAGTATGCCTGTAAAGGGGCGCATGTTTCCTGTGTTTAGAACAGTCTGACAGCAAAATGACATTTTGAAGGAAAAAACTCATTTAAAACTACCCGCGGCTATTGCATTGCCGACAATACACATAGAAGTTCATTGATAAAAACGGCATGGGAATTCCCCAAAGGGGAACCCCGAACCAAAATTAAAAAAAAAAAATGACGTGGGAGTCCTCCTAAATTCCATACCAGGCCCTTCAGGTCTGGTATGGATATTAAGGGGAACCCCGGCCAAAATTAAAAAAAAATGACGTGGGGTTCCCCCTAAATTCCATACCAGGCCCTTCAGGTCTGGTATGGATTTTAAGGGGAACCCCGCGCCAAAAAAAAAAAAAAAAACGGCGTGGGGTCCCCCCAAAAATCCATACCAGACCCTTATCCGAGCACGCAACCTGGCAGGCCGCAGGAAAAGAGGGGGGGGCGAGAGTGCGGCCCCCCTCCCTCCTGAACCGTACCAGGCCACATGCCCTCAACATTGGGAGGGTGCTTTGGGGTAGCCCCCCAAAACACCTTGTCCCCATGTTGATGAGGACAAGGGCCTCATCCCCACAACCCTTTAACAAGGTGACCCCCAGATCCCGGCCCCCCCCTGTGTGAAATGGTAAGGGGGTACATAAGTACCCCTACCATTTCACGAAAAAAGTGTCAAAAATGTTAAAAATGACAAGAGACAGTTTTTGACAATTCCTTTATTTAAATGCTTCTTCTTTCTTCTATCTTCCTTCATCTTCTGGTTCTTCTGGCTCTTCTGGTTCTTCTGGTTCTTCCTCCGGCGTTCTCGTCCAGCATCTCCTCCGCGGCGTCTTCTGTCTTCTTCTCCTCGGGCCGCTCCGCACCCATGGCATGGGGGGGAGGCTCCCGCTCTTCTCTTCTTCTCTTCTTCTCTTCTTCTCTTCTTCTCTTCTTCTCTTCTTCATTTTCTTCTCCGGGCCGCTCCGCAATCCATGCTGGCATGGAGGGAGGCTCCCGCTGTGTGACGGCGCTCCTCGTCTGACAGTTCTTAAATAACGGGGGGGGGGCCACCCGGTGACCCCGCCCCCCTCTGACGCACGGTGACTTGACGGGACTTCCCTGTGGCATTCCCCGTGATGTCACAGGGAAGTCCCGTCAAGTCACCGTGCGTCAGAGGGGGGCGGGGTCACCGGGTGGCCCCGCCCCCCGTTATTTAAGAACTGTCAGACGAGGAGCGCCGTCACACAGCGGGAGCCTCCCTCCATGCCAGCATGGATTGCGGAGCGGCCCGGAGAAGAAAATGAAGAAGAGAAGAAGAGAAGAAGAGAAGAAAAGAAGAAAAGAAGAAAAGAAGAAGAGAAGAGCGGGAGCCTCCCCCCCATGCCATGGGTGCGGAGCGGCCCGAGGAGAAGAAGATAGAAGACGCCACGGAGGAGATGCTGGACGAGAACGCCGGAGGAAGAACCAGAAGAGCCAGAAGAGCCAGAAGAACCAGAAGAACCAGAAGATGAAGGAAGATAGAAGAAGCATTTAAATAAAGGAATTGTCAAAAACTGTCTCTTGTCATTTTTAACATTTTTGACACTTTTTTCGTGAAATGGTAGGGGTACTTATGTACCCCCTTACCATTTCACACAGGGGGGGGGCCGGGATCTGGGGGTCACCTTGTTAAAGGGGGCTTCCAGATTCCGATAAGCCCCCGGCCCGCAGACCCCCACAACCACCGGCCAGGGTTGTGGGGATGAGGCCCTTGTCCTCATCAACATGGGGACAAGGTGTTTTGGGGGGCTACCCCAAAGCACCCTCCCAATGTTGAGGGCATGTGGCCTGGTACGGTTCAGGAGGGAGGGGGGGCCGCACTCTCGTCCCCCCCTCTTTTCCTGCGGCCTGCCAGGTTGCGTGCTCGGATAAGGGTCTGGTATGGATTTTGGGGGGGACCCCACGCCGTTTTTTTTTTTTTTTTTGGCGCGGGGTTCCCCTTAAAATCCATACCAGACCTGAAGGGTCTGGTATGGAATTTAGGGGGAACCCCACGTCATTTTTTTTTTTTAATTTTGGCCGGGGTTCCCCTTAATATCCATACCAGACCTGAAGGGCCTGGTATGGAATTTAGGGGGACCCCCACGTCATTTTTTTTTTAAATTTTGGTTCGGGGTTCCCCTTTGGGTAATTCCCATGCCGTTTTTATCAATGAACTTCTATGTGTATTGTCGGCAATGCAATAGCCGCGGGTAGTTTTAAATGAGTTTTTTCCTTCAAAATGTCATTTTGCTGTCAGACTGTTCTAAACACAGGAAACATGCGCCCCTTTACAGGCACACTATAGACACCCCCCAGGTACGAAATTTAAAGGGATATTACACTTTTATTGATTGACTTTAAGCATTATTAAAATCAGTGCTCCTGAAAAAACGGCCGTTTTTAAAACTTTTTTTTGCATTGATCCATGTCCCCTGGGGCAGGACCCAGGTCCCCAAACACTTTTTATGACAATAACTTGCATATTAGCCTTTAAAATTAGCACTTTTGATTTCTCCCATAGACTTTTAAAGGGTGTTCCGCGGCATTCGAATTTGCCGCGAACACCCCAAATTGTTCGCTGTTCGGTGAACTTGCGAACAGCCAATGTTCGAGTCGAACATGAGTTCGACTCGAACTCGAAGCTCATCCCTACTGAGAACTGATGGCTTCAAAACTGTATGGCGTCGCAAAGGTGAGGAGTATAAAGAAAAATACATGGTGCCTACAGTGAAACATGGTGGTAGCAGTGTCCTCCTGTGGCGCTGCATGCGTGCTGCCGGTGTTGGGAAGCTGAATTTCATTGATGATATCATGAATTCACAGATGTACTGCTCTATATTGAAAGAGAAGATTCTACCACCATTCTGTGCCCTTGGTCCTCGTGCACTTTTCCAACACGACAATTATCCAAAACACACATCTAAGGCCACTGTTGCATTTCTGAAGAAGAACAGGGTGAAAGTGATTCAGTGGCCAAGTATGTCTCCTGATCTGAACCCAATTGAACACCTATGGTGAATTCTGAAGGGACAAGTTGAGCATCAATCTCCATCCAGCATGCAGACTCTAAAAGAGGTCGTTCTTGAAGAATGAAAAAGATAGATGTTGCAATATGTCACCAACATGTTCATTCCATGCCCAGAAGACTTGGTGCTGTCCTGACAAATTATGGAGGTAATACAAAATATGTACTAGATGTAGTATGTGCAAACAGAGAGAAAATTTGGTGGGATTTTGTAGGTGCCAGGTAAGTAATTTTAAACAGACATCACAGCAATAAAAAATATAAATGACATTTTATTGAACATAGACAAGGTTTAAAAAATTATGCTGGCTGTGCATAATATAACAACATAGAAAATAAGGGGTCACTCTTATAATCCCTACATGTTTCGCCCGTTGAGGCTTCCTCAGGGGATATGTGTTGAGGGACCAAGCTGGATATATCTCTAAGTAGAATAAACATACAGTTAGAAACCATCAACAATAGTAACTCGAATTATATAATCAAGAAGAAAAAAAGAGAGATGTTAGTGACTGTCCGTAGCTAGGTAGTGTAACTGCCAACTGATAAATAGTTACCTGTTATAAGGATGCAACAAGGAATAGGAAAATGGACATTGCGCTGTACAGGAAAGGGTTTGGCCTGGGTGGGCCCAAATGGGGGCCGTAGGATCGTGTCTGCCATATAAAGGAATAATGTGAATGGGATGGTGAAAAAGAAAGTGATTATATAATTCGAGTTACTATTGTTGATGGTTTCTAACTATATGTTTATTCTACTTAGAGATATATCCAGCTTGGTCCCTCAACACATATCCCCTGAGGAAGCCCCAATGGGCGAAACATGTAGGGATTATAAGTGCTGAGTGACCCCTTATTTTCTATGTTGTTATATTATGCACAGCCAGCATAATTGTTTAAACCTTGTCTATGTTCAATAAAATGTCATTTATATTTTTTATTGCTGTGATGTATGTTTAAAATTACTTACCTGGTGCCTACAAAATCCCACCAAATTTTCTCTCTGCACATGTTATTCAGGGATGGTGGTGCCCTCCTTCTGACATTGTCACCTCTCCATACCAACCAGCAACTAGATGTAGTAGTTTTTTTGTGGGGTGTATTTATTTTTGCATCAACTAATTTGAGTAAAATTAAGATTTTGTTATCTAAGCTATATTATTAACCTTACTTCTATAATGAGTTAAACAAATGTTCTATCAAACTCAAGTTTTGTCAAAATGTTGACAATTGTACTTGAGTTCATTGAAATATTGATTAAAATGTTATTTTTCAAAAGGGGTGTACTCGATCATTTATTGCTAAGCACTGCATTTTTTAATTTTGCTAAAGACTATAAATCAAAGTTTTTTTGTTTTTTTATAAAGAATTGATGCAATTTTACCAATATGCATCTTAGAGAGGAGACACAGCTGCAGGAGATGTGTTCTATACACAGACAAATGCTTCACAATCCACACAATCTGAATTTAGCAGGAAAAACTTGCTTTGCAGATAACTGACTACTTGGTGTATAATTCACACTGGTCTCCTCACAGATCACTGTAGTGTGACTGGGACATTTTTGAGTCTTGAAACTATCTGATATGCTCTAACTAGCCCAGTTCTGAGTTAGCTAAATGCTTTGTACTTACTGCTACTCTGTAGTGTGAGTAGCAGAATTCTATGGCTGATTCATTTCAGTTTTACTGACTGGCTTTCTATCCACTCGGTGGAATGACATGGGTATGTTGTAACATCATACTGGTGTTCCTGAGGTGGGCAGCTCAATATCTAGGAGCCCTTGATGTCTTTCTTTCCCTCCACTTGCTGAAATGACCCGGGTTCTTTTTTCCTCCCCTGATTTTTTGCCGCATGCTGCCACTTCCATCTGAACGCTTAGCAGTCTTGGTTATCATATCACCTCACTATCTTCTGAAGAAGCCTGTCCCACGTTGAGATGTGTTCTTACCCATTGTCAACACAGTATCTCACCATTTAATCGAGTTTATTACACTGATCTATTCAGTGTAGAGCTTTATAGTCATATCTTGTCAATCAGTGGCGGCTGGTGGTCAGTTGGTCAGCGACAACCCCCCTCCCCAGGAGAACGGTCGGGACATCAAAGCCCTGCACTTACTCCATCTAGGAATCGGGCGGGCGGGCAGCTTTCTTTCTTCCTCCTCCTGTGGATCACAGCAGCTTCCGCCCTGCATCTCCCTCCTCCTCCTTCTAGGTGTCCAATAGAATCGACTGTCCTTTCAGACAATTGGGAAACGTATATCAGACTGGCGCTTCCTGATTGGCGGAGAAGCGATTCAGTGTTAGAAAAGCGAATATTCATTTGCTTTTCTAACACACCTGGGTGGGATCCGGGTGAAATGCTCTGTGCCGTGAGCCCACCCTCTTTTGAAGCCTCTGGCACTAATCAGGGGCTTAAAAAAGAAAAACCCAGCCGCTGTAATTCAGACACCTGGCGTCCTGAAAGGGGCCGGACACATAAATAGGGGAGTAGGTCATATTCTGTATGAGGTGTTGGTTCTGTGACATATAACTGCTACGTTTATGCGTAAATATATTGCCCAGTTATGGGGTGTACTTTTATCATGCAGACTTTAATGTAATACCTATATTAAATATTTTATTATATCTTTTCATGTGTCAAAACTGAAGTAATGACACTTTGCTACAATGTAAACTAGGGAGTGTACAGCTTGTATAACAGTGTAAATTTGCTGTCCCCTTAAAATACAGTGCCTTGAAAAAGTATTCATACCCCTTGCAATTGTCCACAGTTTGTCATGTTACAACCAAAAACGTAAATGTATTTTATTGGGATTTTATGTGATAGACCAACACAAAGTGGCATATAATTGTGAAGTGGACGGAAAATGATAAATGGTTTTCAACATTTTTTATGCCCAAAAAAATGTCCAAATTGAGCCCAAAGTGTCAATATTTTGTGTGGCCACTATTATTTTTCAGCACTGCCTTAACCCTCTTGGGCATGGAGATCACCAGAGCTTCACAGGTTGTCACTGGAGTCCTCTTCCACTCCTCCATGATGACATTACGGAGCTGGTGGATGTTAGAGACCCTGCGCTCCTCCACCTTCCATTTGAGGATGCCTCACGGATGCTCAATAGGGTTTGGATCTGGTGACATGCTTGGCCAGTCCATCACCTTTACCCTCAGCTTCTTTAACAAGGCAGTGGTTGTCTTGGAGGTGTGTTTACGGTTGTTATCATGTTGGGATACTACCCTGCGACCCAGTCTCTGAAGGGAGGGGATCATGCTCTGCTCCAGTATGTCAAAGTACATGGTGGCATTCATGGTTCCCTCAATGTACTGTAGCTCCCCATTGCCTGCCGCATTCATGCAGCTCCAGACCATAACACTCCCACCACCATGCTTGACTGTAGGCAAGACACACTTATCTGTACTCCTCACCTGGTTGCCGCCACACATTAAGCCTGAAGACATGCTTGGCCGGTCCAACACCCTTACCCTCAGCTTCTTTAGCAAGGCAGTGGTTGTCTTGGAGGTGTGTTTGGGGTCGTTATCATGTTGGAATACTGCCCTGCGGCCCAGTCTCCGAAGGGATGGGATCATGCTCTGCTTCAGTATGTCACAGTACATGTTGGCATTCATGGTCCCCTCAATGAACTGTAGCTCCCCAGTGCCAGCAGCACTCATGCAGCCCCAGATCATGACACTCCCACCACCATGCTTGACTGTAGGCAAGACACACATATCTTTGTACTGCTCACCTGGTTGCCACCACACACGCTTTAAACCATCTTAACCTTTCTTAAGCTTCCTTCTGGGACGACAGCCATGCAGACCAATTTGATGCAGTGTGCGGCGTATGATCTGAGCACTGACAGGCTGACCCCCCACCCAACCTCTGCAGCAATGCTGGCAGCACTCACATGTCTATTTCCCAAAGACAACCTCTGTATATGACGCTGAGTGCACCCCTCACATTTTTGTAAATATTTTATTATATCTTTTCATGTGACAACACTGAAGAAATGACACTTTTCTACAATGTAAAGTGTCATTTCCTCAGTATTGTCACATGAAAAGATGTAATTAAATATTTACAAAAAATGTAAGGGGTGTACTCATTTTTGTGAGATACCGTGTTTATTTAGGGATATGGTGCCATATATACTCATCGTTGTCACTTACAACCCTTTCTATTCACTTTGACTCCTCTGTTTCAGTACCAAGGCTCAAATCAAGTCAAAAATAGTCAGTTATCATTGACTATTTTTTTTTTTCAAATATTTTTATTAAAGATTTCCATCTTACAATCATCAAATCCATAAAATACCTAATGTAGCAATTTAGTATTGTATAAGGCTTCTCCAATAAATATAGTAGGGGTGTTGCAGGTCAACACTATTTACAGTCAGCTTTATAAGGTAGCCAGATATTATCTGTGATTGTCAGAAACCATGAATCAGACCGAGACAGAAGTGCAGTTAAAAATCACACTTGTTTAATAATAATAATAATAATAATAATAATAATAAAAGGTAAACAGAGCAACGTAGTCAAATCATAGCCAGAGTTTGGTAATCGGAACGAATAGTCAGACAAGCCAAGACATTAGAGAGCCAGAGATCAGCGTACTTAAGGACAGCCCAGGAAATCAGAAAACTGGATAATCAGCGTAGTGGAACAGCAAGCAGGATCAGGAACCAGAAGGGACATCAGCCAAGCAAGTCTTCAACAGGTACACAGGCGAGAGTCCCTGGATGTGTTGACTAAGGTGAAGGCAGAGAGGGACTGAACTGAACAGCTTAACAACTTACGGACCGCCTCCCGTCGTTATACATCAGTACTTCGAAGAGGGATATCGTTGTTATGGCAGCAGCTAGCTACCATAACCCCGATATCCTCTTCTTCAGCGGGTGGTCCGCTTTCAGATAAATGTGGTCTCTGCGGCGGAATTGCTGCAAGATCACTTTTATCAGCGGTGGGAGAGGGCCCCCCCTCCCGCTGCGCTCCGGTGCCCTCCGTCGCTTATCATCGGTAGCGGGGAGGGGATTGGGTCCTGTGTCCTGTTAGGTATGAAGATGAGTGAGGGGAAGATGGCCCCCACCTGTCTCCATACCATTGCATGGTGGAAGCGACGTCAAAACATCACTTTCGCCCATAGCTCTTAAAGAGAATTTTTTTTTTTTCAAATGACATTTCATTTTTTTTCTTTTTTTTAGCATTGTAGTGTAAATATGAGATCTGAAGTCTTTTTGACCCCAAATCTCATATTTAAGAGGTCCCGTCATGCTTTTTTTCTATTACAAGGGATGTTTACATTCCTTGTAATAGGAATAAAAAAGTGACACCATTTTTATTTTATTTTTTAAAGAACGGTGTAAAAATAAAAAATAAAAGGTAAAATAAATAAGATAAATGTTTTAAACGCGCCCTGTCCCGCCGAGCTTGCATGCAGAAGCGAACGCATACGTGAGCAGCACCCGCATGTGTTCAAACCACACATGTGAGGTATCGCCGCGATTGTTAGAGCGAGAGCAATAATTCTAGCCTTAGACTTCCTCTGCAAATCAAAACATGCAACCTGCAGAATTTATTAAACATCGCCTATGGAGATTTTTAAGGGTAAACTTAAAGCAAACCTTCAGTCATTATTTTAAGTTTCCATCTATTAAATTTTCTGCCCTTGTTGTTTGAACTTTGGATAGTAAAACATATTTTTTCTGCCAGTAAATACCTTATACAGCCCACTTCCTTTTTCTTGTCTGGTAAAAAGCCTAGGCTTATGGCATCATACACAGCTATCTCTCTCACTCTTGGGAAGGGAGGGGGATGAGTCATAAGAGGGCCAATGAGAGCTGCAAGGCTGCAGAGCTGGAGGTGTGCCTCTCTGTGTCTGTGTAAAGCCAGGAAGTGAACAGGCAGCAGCTTCAGCTGCCCACAGTTAAAATGGATGTAGCCAGACTTGGTGGAGGGAGATTTCTGCAGCATATTTGGCAAGTACAGAATCACAGTATACATAAAATATGCAAAGTGGTTGGAGGAAAGCTTCAGAATGGCAAAGATGTTTGTGAGCAGACTGCAGTTCATCTTTAAGCACAATCTTTTCCAGTGGGTAAATTTACCTTGTAGAAACCATTTCAGTCCTTATTTAGATCCCTGAAGAATACACACACACACACTTAGAAGCTATCTCACCAAAGAGATTCCCAATGTTATGCACCTTAAGGAAATGGGGGGAATGTACAGTATACCTATGATTGTACTGTATGTCCCAAAGGCATATGCACATAAGTGTAGAGAAGTACAGATGTCATCTTTAATGAAAAGTATGATGCTGAAATCACCTAGAATAGAATCAAAGAACTTTAAAATATATACTATATATGTAACCGACTCACCAGTAAGTGATATACTATCTATGCAGACTAATGATCCAGATTCACCTTCTTCTGACCACTGAAGTAGATTCCAAGGCTTTTAAAGTAAATAGAAATGTAGAGATTCTGTGCAATTACAACATACTCCTTCACATGTATACCGCAAACTGCGCATCGACCCCGGCAGTGGCGGCTGGTGAAGTTTTAGGCCTGCCACCAGATGCCATCAGGTGTCCTCAGCGGAGTCTGTCCATACATGCAGCCTGTGTCACACAAAATGCAGCCTCCTGTGTCCCCCAAATGCAGCCTCCTGTGTCCCTCAAATGCAGCCTCCTGTGTCCCCCAAATGCAGCATGTGTCCCCCAAATGCAGCCTCCCGTGTCCCCCAAATGCAGCCTCCTGTGTCCCCCAAATGCAGCCTCCTGTGTCCTCCAAATGCAGCCTCCTGTGTCCCCCAAATGCAGCATGTGTCCCTTAAATGCAGCCTCCTGTGTCCCTCAAATGCAGCCTCCTGTGTCCCTCAAATGCAGCCTCTTGTGTCCTCCAAATGCAGTCGGATGTGTCCCCCAAATGCAGCCTCCTGTGTCCCCCAAATGCAGCCTCCTGTGTCCCCCAAATGCAGCCTCCTGTGTCCCCCAAATGCAGCCTCCTGTGTCCCCCAAATGCAGCATGTGTCCCTTAAATGCAGCCTCCTGCGTCCCCCAAATGCACCCGCATGTGTCCCTCAAATGCAGCCTCCTGTGTCCCCGAAAATGCAGCCGCATGTGTCCCCCAAGTGCAGCTGCCTGTGTCCCCCAAATGCAGCCTCCTGTGTCCCCCAAATGCAGCCTTTTGTGTCCCCCAAATGCAGCCTCCTGTGTCCCCCAAATGCAGCCTCCTGTGTCCCCCAAATGCACCCTCATGTGTCCCTTAAATGCAGCATGTGTCCCTTAAATGCAGCCTCCTGTGTCCCCCAAATGCAGCCTCCTGTGTCCCCCAAATGCAGCATGTGTCCCCCAAATGCAGCCACCTGTGTCCCCCAAATGCAGCCTCCTGTGTCCCCCAAATGCAGCCTCCTGTGTCCCCCAAATGAGCCTCCTGTGTCCCCCAAATGCAGCCTCCTGTGTCCCACAAATGCAGCCTCCAGTGTCCCCCAAATGCAGCATGTGTCCCCCAAATGCAGCCTCCTGTGTCCCCCAAATGCAGCCTCCTGTGTCCCTTAAATGCAGAATGTGTCCCTTAAATGCAGCCTCCTGTGTCCCCCAAATGGGCCTCCTGTGTCCCCCAAATGCAGCCTCCTGTGTCCCCCAAATGCAGCCTCCTGTGTCCCCCAAATGCAGCCTTGCCAGTGTCACATCGAACCCTCCCCAGGAGCACAGCGGTACTACTTACCTTGCTATGTGGTGTCCTCTCCTGTCCTGCGATGTCCTCTTCCCCAGCAGCGATGGAGAGGTCCGTCCGTTCCTCTCATAGTACTTCCTGTTTCCTTTCTCCCAGGTGCAATGGGAGAATGAAAACAGGAAGTGACATCAATCTGAGATGTCACTCAAACCGCCCGCCCGTAGTAATATATTACTACAAGCGCCGGGCGGAAGCTACTCAGTGCTTCGGAAAGCGCCGTAAGGCGGGCTAAACGCCCGCAAATGAAGTGCCACGTCTGCAATCTCGTGATTGCATAGACGTGGCGCTTCCCATAAGTGCACTGTGTCTGGCGTCGCACTGTAATAATAGGAGGTAATAATTGTACAGGAAGGAAACTGCAGGCTAAACCATGACACTTGATATTATGCCTCGTGTATAATTCCAAAAAATTCCTTGTGGTATCCCCTGATTATAGTCATTGGGATGAGTAAGTAAAGTGGGGTAGATGGCGCTACCTATACTTGGGAGTAAAACTTCTCCCTGATATTACAAAAAATGTGCACCCTTACACGTTACAGTGCGCAGATAATCAAATAGTGATAATGCAATCATATATAACAACATGTGATCTACAAACTAAAGTGCAGCCAAACCGAATCAATAATGACATATAAATAGTAAGTGTCCAAAATTAATTACTCCTGTGTATAAAAAAATTATAATATAATAAATACCATAAAAAATTCCCAAATTCATCAAAAATTCATCAAAAAATTGATATGCGTATCAACAAAAAGGTCCAAGTGATAAAAAGTCCCCAAAACAGTGTTAATAATGTGAAATTGCTGAAGCTCCAAAATGGCCAAGTGTTCAAACGATCAAGTGCTCCCCCTTATGGGTCCCCACTCACCAGCTCCTGTTACCCCTGCGGGGGTGATAAGCATATATGGATAACCTTGGGTAATCTCCCTTGATGGCTCTACCAGTGGTCCGCCCGTAGCCTATCGGGCCTCTACAGCCACTCCACCGGACCAGGGCATCCAGTCCGGTCTCCCGCTCAGCACCTCACCAGTCACCGTATCCAGAAAAATGTTCATCAACTTCCCAAGGCTAGGTCCTCATAGGAAGAGACAAGGCTCACATAGTATAGCAGTAAAAACTTCCCATCAAATGGAAAAAACCTTAAAAACCTACTACAGCGTATGGTCGATGCAGTATGTAGGGGGAGCCGGTTCGCAGCGTGCGCTTTAACTGCGTTCCAGGCTCCCTACTTCCGTACCGGAAATGACGTAAGTGCGTGGCGGAGCTGCATTCGGTTTGCCTGCACTTTAATTTGTAGATCACCTGTTGTTATATATGATTGCAGTATCACTATTTGATTATTTGAGCACTGTATCGTGTAGGGGTGCACATTTTTTGTAATATCAGGGAGAAGTTTTTCCCCCAAGTATAGGTAGCGCCATCTACCCCACTTTACTTACTCATATCAATTAGCCCCCTAGGGGGTCTATTAGGGGAGGCTGCACACCTTGTCTGATCCTAAGCGCTGAGTTTTTCCCAATTTTTTATTCATTGGGATGAGCCTATATCATTCTTGGTTTACTAAAATTTGCAAGCACATTTATTCCTACCATTTATTGTCCATCATTGCCAAGTTTACAATTTTTTCAAACATCTGCACCTATGTAAAATATCATTTTATTTTATTTATTGAATAAATAGTATGATTTTATTTGTTTATTGTTGTTTTTGGCACCTATGAAGTCCCATTTATATGACCACTTTTCATTTATGCTACTAGCTGACTGAAATGTGTAAACAAAAAAGTGACCTGTTGATATTTCTTTTTTAGATCAAGAACTTGACTCAATGCTACTGAACTATTTCCGACTTATTTCCACCCCTGGTATTTTTTATTTTAAAAAAATAAACCATGCATACCTTTTTCTGGAGAGTAAATGACTGACTGGGCTTACAGGAAATCAGCAGAATGATGCAAGTGTCATTCTGCCTAGAAAGGACCTGTGACGCTGGGGCAAGGAGGATGCCGGGGAACAGCACTTGAGCGTAGAGATGGTAAGTAAAAAATGGCAATTATTTTATACACGAGGAAGAGGGATCTAAAATTTAATGAAAAACAGTCCTTTACATCTACTTTAATCAGTTCCAGAAAAGAGTTTTATCTAATGCCCATGTGAAATCAGCAATTCCAATCCCTGTTATATCCTTATCTGAAGTCTTGCAAGCCTTTAAAGATGGAGAGGTGATTGTAAACTATGTATATTTTTTCTTGCTCTCTGTGAACATTGAGATGTGGCATCCGCAGGATGGGATGTTTTAGCAAAAGTAACGTACATTTAAATTGTAAATATTTTAATTTGAAATAGGAATTATTTAGAGCTTTTGTGCATGAAAATCATGCAAGAATCTAGACTAGAAAATCTTCCACACAGAATGTTGCCAGCGAACTGTGAATAAATGTAGTGAAGATACTTACTGAACTCCTAGGCCCTTCAGGTGGCCACACAGTGGAGCAGGTTAGTTTTGTAAAACTCAAATAGTGTTAAAGTGTTACTAAACCCAGGACCCTGCATTCACTATATCTGGTCTCCCACATTACACAGAACATGGAAATGAAATTATTTTTAGTAAATATAAACTGCTAAATACCTTTTATCATCAGCAGTATATAGCAGTCTTATGTCTTCTATTAGTCTCCGGCTGTTAAAGCTTGTAGGAGGAGTTTTCATTCTCCACTGACTCTCCTATAAGGCTGCGGGACCCCTAACCCACTGTCTAGACAGTGCTGATTGGCCCTGTGATGATCACATACTCTCCCAAGAACTCTCTAGCAATACACATCAAACTGAGCATGTGCAGCTTGTCCCCTAGTCTCTGTTCTATCAAGAGATGGATTGGGGATTTTGGAAGAAGGGGAGGAATAGAGAAGACAGAATCAACAGCCTTTTTTACACAATGCAGAGGATTAACCCCTTAGGTTCCACAGTGGGTATAACAAGCATGCTTTACTGCATATACAAACTGATTTTACTGTTGCATGTTTAGTAATACTTTAAACATGGCATAATGAGGCTTTAGCAAAGTATGTTTAAAATGGGACATAAAGCTGAACTCCAGGATAATATTTAAAACTACGTAATCCAGTCATGTAATTCTATTATTTAATGTAACATAGCATGAGTACCTGAATCTGAGTCTGAAAATTAGCTTTCTGTAATTCCAGTACTTAGAGGGAATTGGAGCAAGCATTCTTAATAAGTCTGGGCTTTATTGCTTTGCACTATACTGCCAGGCACTGTGTGTGCATGTGTACAAGAAAGGTGAGCAGAAGGATGATCTCACCAACTGACTGCTATTCCTATATTGTCTATTTACAGGCTGAGATGGATTTTTAGGCAGCTCATACTGCTAATAGTGTATAGTGTAGGCAGCAGCGAAGCCCAGAATCTAGCTGTCTTCTCTGGCAGGTACCTAGGTCGTAAGACTTTGTAAAGGGAATTCCATCATGCTTGAAGTGATTGCAGCCATATTAGTTTACTTACAACAGAGACAATTGAGTACTGTCCGTGATACTTTTTTTATTTGCCCTAACACACAATTTTTCAGGACAAGTTTTCGGGGTATGTCCCCTTCTTCAAGGTCCCAGCTAGGACCTTGGAGAAGGGGACATACCCCGAAAAGCTGGAAAATTGTATGTTAGGGCAAATAAAAAAAGTATCACGGACAGTACTCAATTGTCTCTAAAGAGAATTCAAAATCTTTTGGCATGTAAAATAATCCTTCATGTACTTCAATTCTACATTTAACCATATTCCTGGATTTCTACTTAAGCAATGTTAAATATGTCAGAGTTAAAATAATTTCCAAAGTATACCCCCCATCAAAGATGAATTAGGTTGTGTATAAATTGGTTGGGTCAAGAATAGGTTTATTTTGTTTAATCCTGTCTTTTTCAATAAATACATTTATGCATAGTGTCTCAGAATATGTATTTGTCATTCTCACCTTTTACACATTGACTTACTGACCCCCTCCACCAAAAAAGGTATATATATTTGCGTCCTTAAAAGTGAGTTCACTGTTATTAAATTGGCATTATATATTTGTCAATTAAAAAATTCTGCTGTCAAAATAATCCTCAGATGTTTCCAGTGTTATACATTGTAAGGAATCAATAGATGTATGGACCCTTTGGTATATCTACATTCCTATAATGTAAAATATTTCAAGCTTTTATTGCTAAATTTTGTGATATTGTATTACCAAGAAATACAAGTTCTGTCAGAGATATATTTAAATACACTACTGATATATTATTTTTAGCTATGCATAAGTCATGGAAATATTAACCCAAACATGAGCCAAATGAAAATTGCTGGGCAGCAGAACATTTGTACATTACCACCCTGGCAGTTTACTGCTTACAAAGGACTCAGAACATTAGGTTAATCATATGGTTTTTTACTGTGGCAATAGGTCAAGCTAATGCGCACATTGCTATGTAAAGTTTATTTTTAAAACTTGGAATGAATAATAATAAATAAAAATGCTGAAGCTGTTGGAATACAATGTTTATTTGAATTGTATGCAACAACTACAGCAATATCAGTAGAGATATATTCGTCAACCAGTAGATGGCAGTGTTTATAGGTGTGTAGGTGCATCTATGGTGTATATGTATATGTCTTTTCTCTGTGTAATAAAAGTTCATTTTTTTGTCTGCAGTTAAGCAGAAAAGCCCATGTGGACTGTGCATTGTCTGTTCTGTAGGGTTATATACAGAATTTCTAACAGGTTATGGGTCCAGGCAAAGCTCAGACAAACATTTAGGGAAAAGCTGAGAGCCCAGTCATAGCCAGCTACAACAAATACATGCAAGATACAGCAACAGAAAGAAGATTGCAGCAGAATAAAAGAAAATAGCCAGTAACACAGCTGTACCAAACTTTTATTTTGCAAATCTGACAAACCAGAACTACCAGTCTTGGAAATGGAAGATGAAAATGCTGCTAATAAGACAAAGGACGTGGAAACTTATAATTGAAGTCAAGCTAGAACACCCTTCAGATGAGTGGATAGAGAAAGGCCAAAAAGCTCAGAACACAATCTCTCTTAGCATAGAAGGTAATCAAATTAAACATATATGTAAGTGTGAAACTGCTAAAGAAATGTGGGAAGGAATTACAAAAGATGCACGAAAAAGCTAATCTCAGCAATAAACTGTATTTTATTTGAAAGCTATACCAAACCAAGCTGATGATAGGGCAGGATATGCAGGACTACATATGGCACACCTTGGAAATGGTCAAACGCCTTAAAAAGTATAGGACAGCGATGGCGAATCCTTGGCACCCCAGATGTTTTGGAACTACCTTTCCCATGACGCTCAACTACACTTCAGAGTGCAGGAGCATCATGGGAAATTTAGTTTCAAAACATCTGGGGTGCCAAGGTTCGCCATCACTGGTATAGGAAAAGAAATCAAAGATTTTCATGTCACAGCACTATTACTAAGTGGCTTATCAGAAAGTTTTGAAATGCTTGTCACAGCACTTGATGCATGTCCAGATGATGAACTGACATCTGACATTGGAATATGTTAAGGACAAGCTTGTGGGTGAATATAAGTGTAAAAAAGAAAGCAACAGTAACATGCAACAAGAAACACGTGGATGTTTTGTGTGCAAGAAACAAGGTCATTTAAAAGCAGATTGCAGAATCTGGAAAGCTAGAATGCAAAAACAAAATAAACTACCAAAGGCCAAAAGTGTAAAGGAAGAAACTGATTTTCCTTCAGATAATGAATATAATTATCAATCCAAAAATTGCACCTCATCTTTGCAGGGATGGTGTGTTGATTCAGGAGCTACGGGCCACATGACAAATGACAGAAGTTTCTTTATTCACCTTGACCAGAGTAAAACAGAAAACAATCACCACAACTAATGGGCAAATAATGGAATCAGAAGAAACAGGAGATGGTTTTTATTACCGTCTCAGAGTGTCACCAGAAAGATACCTGTTAAAAATGTCCTCTATGTCCCTGCTCTTGAAAACAAGGCTATGTAGTGACCTCAAATTACAGATGAACTGTATAAGCTGAAAAATTAGGTGGTTAGTGCCAAGGAGGAAAAACATTCAAACTGCATTCACACGTGGCGCAGACAACTTGGGCAGAGAAGTCCTGACAATAAAGAAATTAACTGAACATGACTATACAAGTGAAATAAAAATTATTCCATGTGATCAAACAATTAAATGCACCAGCTGTATAAAGGGAAAAATTACAAGAAAAGCCTTTCCAAAGCAGAGTAATAGCAGAGCTAAGAAACCTCTGGACTTAATTCAAGGTATTTCCTCACTTATAGATGATTACTCCAGGTATACTACACTATATCGGTTACACAACAAAAGTGATGTACCAGAAATACTTGAATAGTATATGGCTCAAGTAAGCAACACATCTGGCAAAACGCTGAGTGTATTGCGCACGGTCAATCAAACTGATAATACAGGTAATAAAATACAGGCAATTCTCAGAAAGGATGGCATAATATTTCAAACTACCGTTACATACAGGATATATTTAGTACAGCGTGATCATCAGTAAAGTAGTAATATAACATACATAAAACACAGTACACAAAAGTGTACCAAAAAAAAAAAAAAAGAAGTCTCCTAATATCCAAGTGTATCAACACAATTCACTTCTTCTTCCCAGAAACATGAAAAAAAAAAAAAGGAATAAATCCTTAGATCTAATATTCTTGCCACCTCTGTTTGCAATGATCACAATAAATCAAAAACAGGTGCTCTTGCAATCCACCCCCAGTGCTCTCTAGCAGCTCACCTCCAGCTTTGACTCCCGTTTTACCAGAGAGTCAAAGTATGCAGTTCCCCTTGAGGGATATATGGAGATCTGTGCGGATGGATATCCTTATAGCTTTCACAGCTCAGTTCTCTTCTTCATGGATGTTCACATGTAATACCGGTCATATAAAACAGAAAACATACCATCTAGTGCTCTCTGTAAAAAACTATTTTATTGCCATAAAATCTTATAGTGGTTCATTTACATAAAAGGCACTAAAAGCCATGCCAGCTGAAAATTGCACAAAAAATGTAAAATCCACTGGCTTACCGCCGTCTGGTTAGGAATGGTCGCGGGATAGTGTCAGCTGCTGACTCCTTACTCCATACGTGTTGTGTACACATGGACTGTGTTACTCATGTGGACTTCTTTAGTGGGATGGAGCTAACTTGAGGTACCCAATATTTACAGTATCTCACAAAAGTCAGCACACCCCTCACATTTTTGTAAATATTTTATTATATCTTTTCATGTGACAACACTGAAGAAATTACACTTTGCTACAATGTAAAGTAGTGAGTGTACAGCTTGTATAACAGTGTAAATTTGCTTTGAAGCCCGCAAGGCTTCACTGTCGGTTTCCCTTAGTCAAGATGGGGCGCCAGCACCAGATAGCCGAATGAGGAATTGGCTTGGGCGAGGACACAGCTAGATGCCTGGACAAGTAAGTGCCCTAATATTAAACGTCAGCCAGTGGTGTATTCAGTTTTTGTGCTGCCCTAGGCCTGACTAAACTCGCGCACACCCTAATTTAAATATGACCCACCCCTTCCTGTCAAGGCCACACCCCTTCCTTTTTAAGATCTGCCCTGTCATCTTCATAGATGGAGGACAGAGGGATGCCGCCGGAAGAGGACAGAGAGGGACACCGCAGGAGGACGACAGGGAGAGATGCAGCATCTTTTCATTTGGGGGGTAAGTGGATATGTGCTGGGTGCATTAGGAGAGGACATGCTATTGGTAGGGGGAGGATCAGACCCCCACTACCACATAGCCTCTCCCCTCCCAAGGCACCCAGCATCCAATGTACAATGTAAAATCCACTGGCTTACCGCCGTCTGGTTAGGAATGGTTGCAGGATAGTGTCAGCTGCTGACTCCTTACTCCATACGTGTTGTGTACACGTGGACTGTGTTACTTACGTGGACTTCTTTAGTGGGATGGAGCTAACTTGAGGTACCCGATATTTACAGTATCTCGCAAAAGTGAGTACACCCCTCACATTTTTGTAAATATTTTATTATATCTTTTCATGCGACAACACTGAAGAAATTACACTTTGCTACAATGTAAAGTAGTGAGTGTACAGCTTGTATAACAGTGTAAATTTGCTGTCCCCTCAAAATAACTCAACATACAGCCATTACTGTCTAATAGGGATGAGCTTCGAGTTCTAGTTGAACTCATGTTCAACTCGAACATTGGCTGTTCGCAAGTTCGCCGAACAGCGAACAATTTGGAGTGTTCGCGGCAAATTTGAATGCCGCGGAACACCCTTTAAAAGTCTATGGGAGAAATCAAAAGTGCTCATTTTAAAGGCTTATATGCAAGTTATTGTCATTAAAAGTGTTTGGGGACCTGGGTCCTGCCCCAGGGGACATTGATCAATGCAAAAAAAAAGTTTTAAGAAAGGCCGTTTTTTCAGGAGCAGTGATTTTAATAATGCTTAAAATCAAACAATAAAAGTGTAATATCCCTTTAAATTTCGTACCTGGGGGGTGTCTATAGTATGCCTGTAAAGGGGCGCATGTTTCCCGTGTTTAGAACAGTCTGACAGCAAAATTACATTTCGAAGGAAAAAAGCCATTTAAAACTACTCGCGGCTATTGCATTGCCGGTCCGACAATACACATAGAAGTTCATTGATAAAAACGGCATGGGAATTCCCCACAGGGGAACCCCGAACCAAAATTTAAAAAAAAAAAAATGTCATGGGGGTCCCCCTAAATTCCATACCAGGCCCTTCAGGTCTGGTATAGATATTAAGGGGAACCCCTGCCAAAATTTAGAAAAAAAAATGACGTGGGGGTCCCCCTAAATTCCATAACAGACCCTTCAGGTCTGGTATGGATTTTAAGGGGAACCCTGCGCCAAAAAAAAAAAAAAAAGGCGTGGGGTCCCCCCAAAAATCCATACCAGACCCTTATCCGAGCACGCAACCTGGCAGGCTGCAGGAAAAGAGGGGGGACAAGAGAGTGCCCCCCCTCCTGAACCGTACCAGGCCACATGCCCTCAACATTGGGAGGGTGCTTTGGGGTAGCCCCCCAAAACACCTTGTCCCCATGTTGATGAGGACAAGGGCCTCATCCCCACAACCCTGGCCGGTGGTTGTGGGGGTCTGCGGGCGGGGGGCTTATCGGAATCTGGAAGCCCCCTTTAACAAGGGGACCCCCAGATCCCGGCCCCTCCCTGTGTGAAAAAGTACAAAAGTACCCCTACCATTTCACTAAAAAACTGTCAAAAATGTTAAAAATGACAAGAGACAGTTTTGACAATTCCTTTATTTAAATGCTTCTTCTTTCTTCTATCTTCCTTCCTCTTCTTCTTCTTCTTCTGGTTCTTCTGGCTCTTCTGGTTCTTCCTCCGGCGTTCTCGTCCAGCATCTCCTCCGCGGCGTCTTCTATCTTCTTCTCCTCGGGCCACTCTGCACCCATGGCATGGGGGGAGGCTCCCGCTCTTCTCTTCATCTTCTCTTCTTCATCTTCTTCTTTTCTTCTCTTCTTCTCTTCTTCTCTTCTTCTCTTCTTCATCTTCTTCATCTTCTTCTCTGGGCCGCTCCGCATCCATGCTGGCATGGAGGGAGGCTCCCGCTGTGTGACGGTGTCTCCTCATCTGACGGTTCTTAAATAATGGGGGCGGGGCCACCCGGTGACCCTGCCCCCCCTGACGCACGGGACATGACGGGACTTCCCTGTGGCATTCACCATGACGTCACAGGGAAGTCCCGTCAAGTCACCGTGCGTCAGAGGGGGGCGGGGTCACCGGGTAGCCCCGCCCCCGTTATTTAAGAACCATCAGATGAGGAGACGCCGTCACACAGCGGGAGCCTCCCTCCATGCCAGCATGGATGTGGAGCGGCCCGGAGAAGAAAATGAAGAAGCGAAGAAGAGAAGAAAAGAAGATGAAGAAGAAGACAAAGAAGAGAAGAAGATGAAGAGAAGAAGATGAAGAGAAGAGTGGGAGCCTCCCCCCATGCCATGGGTGCAGAGCGGCCCGAGGAGAAGAAGATAGAAGACGCCGTGGAGGAGATGCTGGACGAGAACGCCGGAGGAAGAACCAGAAAAGCCAGAAGAACCAGAAGAAGAAGATGAAGGAAGATAGAAGAAAGAAGAAACATTTAAATAAAGGAATTGTCAAAAACTGTCTCTTGTCATTTTTAACATTTTTGACAGTTTTTTTGTGAAATGGTAGGGTACTTTTGTACCCCCTTACCATTTCACACGGGGGGGCGGGATCTGGGGGCTTGTTAAAGGGGGCTTCCAGATTCCGATAAGCCCCCCGCCCGCAGACCCCCACAACCACCGGCCAGGGTTGTGGGGATGAGGCCCTTGTCCTCATCAACATGGGGACAAGGTGTTTTGGGGGGCTACCCCAAAGCTCCCTCCCAATGTTGAGGGAATGTGGCCTGGTACGGTTCAGGAAGGGGGGGCGCTCTCTCATCCCCCCCTTTTCCTGTGGCCTGCCAGGTTGCGTGCTCGGATAAGGGTCTGGTATGGATTTTTGGGGGGACCCCACGCCGTTTTTTTTTTTTTTTTTTTGGCGCGGGGTTCCCCTTAAAATCCGTACCAGACCTGAAGGGTCTGTTATGGAATTTAGGGGGACCCCCACGTCATTTTTTTAAAAAAATTTGGCCGGGGTTCCCCTTAATATCCATACCAGACCTGAAGGGCCTGGTATGGAATTTAGGGGGACCCCCACGTCTTTTTTTTTTTTTTATTTTGGTTCGGGGTTCCCCTGTGGGGAATTCCAATGCTGTTTTTATTAATGAACTTCTATGTGTATTGTCGGACCGGCAATGCAATAGCCGCGAGTAGTTTTAAATGGCTTTTTTCCTTCAAAAATGTCATTTTGCTGTCAGACTGTTCAAAACACAGGAAACATGCGCCCCTTTACAGGCATACTATAGACACCCCCCAGGTACAAAATTTAAAGGGATATTACACTTTCATTGTTTGACCTTAAGCATTATTAAAATCACTGCTCCTGAAAAAACGTCCGTTTTTAAAATTTTTTTTGCATTGATCCATGTCCCCTGGGGCAGGACCCAGGTCCCCAAACACTTTTTATGACAATAACTTGCATATAAGCCTTTAAAATTAGCACTTTTGATTATTCATGTTCGTGTCCCATAGACTTTAACGGTGTTCGCGTGTTCGAACGAACTTTTTTCCTGTTCGCATGTTCTGGTGCGAACCGAACAGGGGGGTGTTCGGCTCATCCCTACTGTCTGAACCGCTGGCAACAAAAGTGAGTACACCCCCTAAGTGAAAATGTCCAAATTGGGCCCAAAATATCAATATTTTGTATGTCCACCATTATTTTCCAGCACTGCCTTAACCCTCTTGGGCATGGAGTTCACCAGAGCTTCACAGGTTGCCACTGGAGTCCTCTTCTACTCCTCCATGACGACATCATGGAGCTGGTGGATGTTAGAGACCCTGCGCTCCTCTACCTTCCATTTGAGGATGCCTCACGGATGCTAAATAGGGTTTAGGGTTTAGGGTTTAGCAAGGGTTTAGCAAGGCAGTGGTTGTCTTGGAAGTGTGTTTAGGGTTGTTATCATGTTGGAATACTACCCTGCGACCCAGTCTCAGAAGGGAGGGGATCATGCTCTGCTCCAGTATGTCACAGTACATGGTGGCATTCATGGTTCCCTCAATGAACTGTAGCTTCCCATTGCCTGCCGCATTCATGCAGCTCCAGACCATAACACTCCCACCACCATGCTTGACTGTAGGCAAGACACACTTGTCTGTACTCCTCACCTGGTTGCCGCCACACATGCTTTACACCATCTGAACCAAATAAGCTTATCTTGGTCTCATCAGACCACAGGACATGGTTCCAGTAATCCATGTCCTTAGTCTGCTTGCCTTCAGAAAACTGTTTGCAGGCTTTCTTGTGCATTATCTTTAGAAGATGCTTCCTTCTGAGATGACAGCCATGCAGACCACTTTGATGCAGTGTGCAGCCTATGGTCTGAGCACTGACAGGCTGACCCCCCACCCCTTCAACTTCTGCAGCAATGCTGGCAGCACTCATGTCTATTTCCCAAAGACAACCTCTGAATATGACTCTGAGCATGTGCACTCAACTTCTGTGGTCAACCATGGGGAGGCCTGTTCTGAGTGGAACCTGTCTTGTTAAACCGCTGTATGGTTTTGGCCACCGTGCTGAAGCTCAGTTTCAGGGTCTTGACAATCTTTTTATAGCCTAGGCCATCTTTATGAAGAGCAACAATTCTTTTTTTTAGATCCTCAGAGAGTTCTTTGCCATGAGGTGCCATGTTGAACTTCCAGTGACCAGTATGAGAGAGTGAGAGCAATAACACCAAATTGAATACACCTGCTCCCCATTCACACCTGAGACCTTGTAACACTAACGAGTTGCATGACACTGGAAAGGGAAAATGGCTAATTGCGCACAATGTGGAGATTTTCACTTAGGGGTATACTCACTTTTGTTGCCAGTGGTTTAGACATTAATGGCTGTGTGTTGAGTTATTTTGAGGGGACAGCAAATATACAATATTTACAAAAAATGTGAGGGGTGTACTCACTTTTGTGAGATACTGTATATCAATAGACTAGCTGGATACTAAGCAATCTGCCCTTCTACCTATCAGAATGATATCAGTTACCCATGACCTTTTGTTAAAGAAGGTCACTGTACAGCAAGTGCTTTAATCCACTAATTTCTACATAGCCTCCAACTCTGCTTCACAGCTCCAGAGGTGTTCAGTATGACCCCAGTTTAAATCAGTAGAGTATGTAAGAAAGGAAACTAAATTGTGTAACAGGAAAGAAATAAAATCACACTTATATTTTAAAAGTGCATCTAAGCACTATTTTTACAAACAGACTTCAAAAATATATTGTATCTTAAAAGCACTGTTATGCCCCGTACACATGATTGGACATTGATCGGACATTCTGACAACAAATCCATGGATTTTTCCGACGGATGTTGGCTCAAACTTGTTTTGCGTACACACGGTCGCACAAAGTTGTCGGAATTTCCCATTGCCAAGAACGCGGTGACGTAAAGCACGTACGACGAGACTAGAAAAGGCCAGTACAGAACCAAGCGCGGCACCCTTTGGGCTCCTTTTGCTAATCTCGTGTTAGTAAAAGTTTGGTGAGAGACGATTTGCGCTTTTTCAGACTCGTGGTTTTCAGATCGTTTTCTGCTGTTCAGTTTGTGCTTGTAGGTTTGTATCTGCTCTTCAGTGCGTGCAGTCGGTTCGTATTGTACTATTCATTGCGATCTTGTCCGCTCGTTACTGTTTTTCAGGTCGCTCTTCACAGGCCTTGCTGTTCTTCAGTGCATTCTGTTACTTCGTTCTGAGCAGCCGACCGTTTTCTAGCCATGTTGCGTATACGTACTCCTCGTAGAGTTCGTGCTGTGCGGGGGCTTGGTGTTGGGGTCCTGACCTTGACACAAGTCCAGTCCATGAATAGGGTGGGGAGGAGTTCATGGACCAAGAATTGGTTGCTCCAGCGTGACCAGTTCTGTCATATGCCTTTACTCCGTGAGATCCGTGAGAATAATCCTGATGATTTCAGGAACTTTCTACGGATGACGGACCCCGTATTTCACCGTTTGTTGGCTTTGCTGACCCCCTATATCAGCAGGCAGGATACCTGCTTGCGGCAAGCCATCACTCCGGAGCAGAGGCTCGTCGCCACCCTGTGGTACTTGGCGACGGGGAGAAGCCTGCAGGACTTGAAGTTCTCGACAGGCATCTCCCCCCAGGCTCTGGGGATCATTATCCCAGAGACTTGTTCTGCCATCATCCAGGTCCTGCAGAAGGAGTATATTAAGGTAAGATTTTTATCCTTTAACATCACATTTTATGGTATATAATGTTTCATAATATATTGTATTTCTTTCCTCATTCCCTAATTACCATAATTGTAATATGCTGTGAATGTCCCCTTTGTCCTCATGCATGCTGGATTTTTATGCATATTTGCCTTCACTTACCTCCCCAGCATGCTCTCCTGGCCCTATATTCACCTCGTGTAGTCACTTAACAATGTATTTTATCAGCTCCATAGTAGTGCTTTACCCCAAACACCCCCTAAAATGTTTTTAAATGTGATTTGTGCTTTAAATTCAGGCAGAGTGCCAGAGGCTTTTTTTTGGGGTTCCCCAAATCATTTGGAACCCTCCCTCCCCCCAACTGCTAAGTCAGCTGATAACAATTCTCTATCTATCAATCCTCTATCTGCTGACTTTGCCAAGCCCATACACACTATACCCATCTGTGACAGACTCACCCGGTACAGAGGCTATTGGAGGGGACTGAATGCAAGCCTCTTGCCCACCGATTATGGGCCCTAGCATTTGGGGGAATGGTGCTCTCTGTGAGCTGTATGCCTGGGGACCCTGGGGTTGGTGTTACTTTGGATTCAGCTCCATGCCCCCCCAAAACACACAGACTCTGGGAACCCTTTATATGCCATATTAGAATGATAAGACTGAATTATACTGTTGGGACACATCCTGTGAGGAGATGCTGGTGTCATCAACTCCAACTACCTGTGTTTATGTTAATTGAATGAGCTGATCACATTAGCCACCAGCACTGGCTAGGAGACGAACTGTTGATGACTAGGCTGAGGAGGGGGGAGATTGTTGTTTGTATTGTTAATTGTAATTAGCTCCAGCTATTGTGTTTATACTACTGTGTGACGCTTGGTGCCCACAAGTCTGTCATCTGGTCTGGGTAAATGTTTTAGTAAATTAGCTCATGTTAATTAGGTTAGCTTTGAGTCAGCCTGCTGTATAAATGTGTGTGATATCTCAAATAAAGAGTTAGTTCTAATGTACTCCAAGACTGGTGTTGTCTAGTTCTTGGGGGTTCCTATAGCCAGATCCATTGGGCTCGTGTTCCAGAACTTAGGAAGCGGTATACTGACGGAAGCACTCAAGCGGAGTGAGGGACGTTCCATGACATTGGTGGCAAGCAGCGGGAAAGCTTCCTGCAGTCTGGGACATCCAAACCTCCAACTGGATCTAAGATCAGCATAGCAGACTTCAGTCACCCCAGCGGAAATATGGACCTGGCATTAGAGTTCCCGGGGCTGCTGCGGATCATCCTTTCAACATACACCAGGACTGTGTCTAAGGATGAATACCTGGAGCTCAGGCAGCAGATTCGGGTGGGGCTCTGGATCGGAGCCCTCCAGCTCGCTGGTATAAAACAGGGCAAGTGCTTTCCAACCCAAGAGCAACGGGCCAGTGACCAACGGGCATTGCGGATGGCATTCCTGGGAGAGCGGCCCCAGGAGCAATGGGTGACTGAGTTGGACAGGCTGGTCCAGCAGGAGATAGAGCTGGACAATCGTTATCGGGCTCTGCAATGGCACGCAGAGGAGGGATATTTAGGGGAGACAACAGAATGCTCTCCGGAGCGATATGACTTTGGCGGCCCTGGATTGCTGTGGGAGAGCCTTACAGATCATTTTATGTTTGGCGATGAAGGGGAACCTGACCTTGAGGACTTGAGAGAATATAGAGAGTCTATTCTCGGTCCTGCAGGGGTCTCAGAGCTCAAAGCTGATCTGGACCATTTGCTAAGGAAGGAACAGCATCTGGAAAGGGCATACAGGAAACTGCTAGAACAAGTTCAGCAGCATGCCAGAGAATCGGCAGTGGAAAATCCGGAGATTGCCATCCCCAAACCTGAAGTGCTGACAACAGAGCAGAGCTCTGCTAACCTCTGCCCAGAAATGATAGCATCTTCTGGGTTCCATGAACAGGAGATGGTGAACCTCTATCCCCAGACATCAGTTGCAGAGACATGGGATTTGATAGAATTTTCTGCTGAGGAAGAACAACCTGATGAGCCTCCAGCAGAAGAGCTGCTATCAGGGCCAAAGTTCACTGTGTTCTGCCCAGCACCAACAGTGGCTTCGGCCTTCTTGAGAGAAGAGGTAGTCGGCCTTTCTCCCACAACACTGACAGGGACATGTGATTTTCTGCCAGCAGCATCTCTGGAGTTAAAACAAAC
This sequence comes from Aquarana catesbeiana, assembly GCF_042186555.1. Taxonomy (NCBI): domain Eukaryota; kingdom Metazoa; phylum Chordata; class Amphibia; order Anura; family Ranidae; genus Aquarana; species Aquarana catesbeiana. Next base: position 307,028,982 of record NC_133327.1, on the reverse strand, counting down.
TTCTCCAGCTGAAAATCTGGTAACTGAACAGAGGGTCCAAGACCTCTGTCCCACACTTTTACCAATTCCAGAGACTTGGGATTTAATAGACGTTTCTGTAGAGGAGGAACCACCTAGCAAACCCCCAGCAGAAGTGCTGGCAACCGGACAGAGGGTCCAAGACCTCTGCCCCACACCTGTGGCAGTTTCGGAGGCTCAGGGTGAGAAGGTGGCAATCACTTCCCAGCAGCAGATACAGGGGGAGAAGGGAGAGGAGGTGTGTGTTGTCCCTCCCCAACAGTTGGCCAGGGTGGAGGAAGCGGACTTTCCTCCCCAGCAAAGATCCATGCACCTGAGAGACAGTACCAGCAGAAGTGGTGGCAACAGAGCAGAGTGCTACCAACCTCTTCCCAGCACCGGCAACAACTGTGGAGTTCCAGGGAGCCGGGGCAGTTGGCCCCTCTCTCCGACGACAAGCTGATGTAGTGGAGCTGCTACTCCCAGCTGAATCGCTGGCAACAGGGCAGAGCACCGCTGGCCTCTGCCTAGCACCCAGTGTCTCTCTACAGCTTCAGGAAGCTGGGGTGATCAGCCCCTCTGCCCAGCAGCAGACCGAGCCCAGGAATGTTATTCATTCATCTTTCCCTCGATTGCAACCAGTCGTCCTGTCACTGCAGCTGAAAAACACCCCCAAAGCATGATGTTGCCACCACCATGCTTCACTGTTGGGACTGTATTGGACAGGTGATGAGGAGTGCCTGGTTTTCTCCACACATACCGCTTAGAATTAAGGCCAAAAAGTTCTATCTTGGTCTTATCAGACCAGAGAATCTTATTTCTCACCATCTTGGAGTCCTTCAGGTGTTTTTTTGCAAACTCCATGCAGGCTTTCATGTGTCTTGCACTGAGGAGAGGCTTCCGTTGGGCCACTCTGCCATAAAGCCCCGACTGGTGGAGGGCTGCAGTGATAGTTGACTTTCTACAACTTTCTCCCATCTCCTGACTGCATCTCCAGAGCTCAGCCACAGTGATCTTTGGGTTCTTCTTTACCTCTCTAATAAAGGCTCTTCTCCCCCGATAGCTCAGTTTGGCCGGACGGCCAGCTCTAGGAAGGGTTCTGGTCATCCCAAAAGTCTTCCATTTAAGGATTGTGGAGGCCACTGTGCTCTTAGAAACCTTAAGTGCAGCAGAATTTTTTTGTAACCTTGGCCAGATCTGTGCCTTGCCACAATTCTGTCTCTGAGCTCTTCAGGCTGTTCCTTTGACTTCATGATTCTCATTTGCTCTGACATGCACTGTGAGCTGTAAGGTCTTATATAGACAGGTGTGTGGCTTTCCTAATCAAGTCCAATCAGTATAATCAAACACAGCTGGACTCAAATGAAGGTGTAGAACCATCCCAAGGATGTTTAGAAGAAATGGACAGCACCTGAGTTTCACAGCAAAGGGTCTGAATACTTAGGACCATGTGATATTTCAGTTTTTCTTTTTTAATAAATCTGCAAAAATGTCAACAATTCTGTGTTTTTCTGTCAATATGGGATGCTGTGTGTACATTAATGAGGAAAAAAAATGAACTTAAATGATTTTAGCAAATGGCTGCAATATAACAAAGAGTGAAAAATTTAAGGGGGTCTGAATACTTTCCGTCCCCACTGTATATCTTTGTATTATGACACTTCTTACCTGTCCAGTGGGCTGTCAATAGTGTAACTAAGGAGGGGCTGGGCAAAGTAATACCCATTATTTAGGCATTCATCTCTCAATGAAGTGGGGAGGGTTACCTGTCCAAGAGCTCCCCCCTATAATGTTAGAAATGGCCCATGAGAGGGTGAGGGGGAATATGATAGGTGTACCTTATACTTTGGTCTTTAAAAACTCCCTCCCAAAAATGTTATCTTTATGTTGGCCAAGAATGTTTGTGTGTAATCTGCTTTCCCTGTTTTTATGTGCAAAATTACTAATTTTTTTTTTGTTTTGACTCCACAGTTTTCTTCCACGCCACAGGAATGGCAGACTGTGGCCTCCCACTTTGCCTGCAGTTAGACTTTCCTAACTGCGGAGGGGCAATTGATGGGAAACACATTCACATCGTCCCACCACCCAATTCGGGGTCATACTATTACAACTACATGGAGTTCAATAGTATTGTGATGTTGGCGGTGGTGTCAGCTACTTATGAGTTCCTGTATGTGGACGTGGGGAAGAATGGCCGGATGTCCGATGGTGGAGTCATCGCCCAGACCGAGTTCTACATGCATCTCCAGAATGGTAGCTTGGACTTGCCACCTCCAGAAGACAATGTGGAAGGACTCCCATTCGTCTTCATTGCGGATGAAGCATTTGCGCTGGGGACCATCTTCTGCGGCCATTCCCGATGAGGACCCTCACCCTGGACCAGAGGGTTTTTTAATTCCTGGCTGGCCAGAGCCAGAAGAGTGGTGGAGAACACGTATGGAATCATGGCCAGCCGGTTCCACCTATTTCTTACACTCATACATATGGCGGAGTACAAACTGAATCACATTATCCTGGCGTGCTGTGTTCTACACAACTTTTTACGGCAACATTCTGCCTACTATGCTGGCTCAGTTGGGCCTGAGGCCAGAATTCAAAATGAACCAACCCTGACGGCGCTTGAAAGTGGCCGTCCTGGCTTGCCCCCCGAGTGCCCGTGATGTCCGGCTAAGATACCTTGAATTCTTTGCGGGTAGGGGGGCTATCAATATGCCAGACAATGTCTAAAACCTTTTTCAAATAAAAAAAAAATTATCAAATCTTTGGTGACATTTACTGCTTGTGTTTGTTTTAGCTGACTCTGAGAGAAATGTGATGAGTCCTGAAAATGGCGTGATTGTGTAACATTACAAAGCACTGTTGGGTGTTATTTACTAAAGGCAAAGACACTTTGCACTACAAGTGCAGTTGAAACTGCACTTGTAGTGCAAAGTGGATTTGCCCTTAGGAAATAACACCCATTGTCACAAAAAACAGCAATTAGAGCACCAAAAAAGTGTTGTAGCGTTGAGACAATAATCCACACATTATTGATTAACAATCTTTTTAATACCTGCACAATCACATGTGCATTTAGAAAAGGTTTTTAAAACAAACCAACATGTTTGTTGTATAACAATTTTTGGGGTCACATTAGAAAAAGTAGAAATGTCCATTTAAGATAAAACAGGCATGTTTAAAACCAACAAGAAAGACACAAATCTTGAACTTACAAAGTTCACATTTGGTAGAACTTGAAGGCAATATCAGACATGAGTATTTACAAACTGTGTTTGATATTGCGTTCAGATAGGGTGAAGTCACCCCAGGAAAAGCCAAATTTTGAAGATGCACACAAATAGCCGAATGTTAACATGTGCTACCTGCCATCATGGGGGATCAAGGGATGTGTTTTGGGGGTGCAACCCCTTCCTCTCAGCTACTTTATTATTGAGGAAGGGGTTGCACCCCCAAAGCGCGCCCATTGATCTCCCGTGATGGCAGATAGCACATGTTGACACACTGTGTGCCTCTTCAAAATTTGGCTTTTCTAGAATTTAACAAAAAATGAAAAAAAATTGTAGCACACCAAAAAAAAAAGGGGATTTGGAGGGGTTTTAAACTCTCCCTAATACATCAATGATGTTCTTATTTTTTTGAAGTTTTTGATGTTTTCCAAGTCCCTATTACATCCTATGATCTCCCTGATCAGGATCTGTGCACTTTCCGAGGTGAAAGGATCTGGATCCACAACATCACGATCACCTAAAAAGATAGAAACCAAAAAAAAACATGTATTATAAATATGCCGGCATCCATCTCTTACCTGAGCCTGTGGTCGCAGACACTTACCTATTGTGGTGCCAATTTCCACCATGTCTTCCTCCTCCTGCTCTGTTTGTCTTGGGTGGATTTCCCCTTCTTCCAGAGGTGGGGGGTCTCTGGTCTCCTCGGATGAGGGGTGTCCTCCGAGTCTTTTCTCCCCTATGTAAAAAAAAAATGGTATACTTAGCACACAGATATTTGATGGCAGAACTATAAATATGAAACATTGTTTGTAAATGGGGTACAATTTTTTTTGTGGGCAGAGTTCCAAGATGTAGCATTTTTCTTGTCCTTTGTCAAGCTAGAATACTTTACCTGTCTTGTACAAGCTTCACAGATGGAGACACCCCTATAGTATACACTGGAGCACCTGTGTGGGCCCCCTAATAAAAAGGGTGTTCTTGTGTCCCACACTAGTGCTCCAGCGTCCAGATGTGAAAACTGCTGCTGAGTGTCCTCTCCTTACACAGAATCTAGTTTGCATTTCATTCTAGTTACCAACCCATCTACCCAACCAAATTAGTTTTAGACAAGTAGGCCCTAAAAAATGTGGCCAAATGCATATGGCCAAAACCATGGTGTTTTCTAGGCCAAACGAACAATGTTTGATACGAACGAATAATGTGCCCATGAACATTAAAGTTGCGATTTTAAACTGGACAACAGTTAAGAAAAGCACATGGAGCAGCACGAACTTAATAAACATAAAAAGAATAGGGACACAGGACAACTACTTACTTTTTTGCAGCACTCTCCGGATCTTTCTGTACTGCTCGTGCTCTCTTAATTTTAGGTCTGACCACCGCTCCCTGAGCTGATCTTTTGATCGTTGTACCCCAAAATTCCGGTGCAGACTCTTGACCACTTACGCCATGATCTTGGCCTTTCTGACATTGGGGTTGGGATAAGGTCCATACTTCCCATCATAGTTGGCCTTCTTCAGGATGTCCACCATCTCCAACATCTCCCCAAAGGACATATTTGATGCCTTAAATCTTCTCCTTCTGGATCCAGACGTTTCTGGCTCTGGGCTTTCCTCCCCCTCCTCCTCGTTGCTGTAATTAGCATGCACCTGCTGTGTCTCCGCCATGTGCTCTTCACCCACTGCGCCAAACGAAAAGGGGCGGGGAATAGACTAGAAAGAACGTCAGTGGCGGGCGGAGTTACACGCATGCGCAGTGTGTATAAAGCGTAATACGCGTGTGTACTACGTACGATCTGTGAGCGGAGGAGGAAGGAGTATCGGAGGCGCCGATCGTGATAACGAAGGTAAGATCTAAACTTGGGCCTATACTGCTTCTACATTGAGGCCTATATTGTAACAAGATTAGGAGAGTTTTGCCTGACATTAGGGTTTGTCTTGTGTTGTGTCTTGCAGATAAAATGGATGGCTTCAATGACCACAACTTCCTCCCCCTGTTCATAGACAAATACAGAAAGCAGCCCTGTCTGTGGCAGGTGAAACACCCACATTATAATCATAAACAAAAGAGGCAGACAGCGCTGGAGAAACTGCTGGAGTTGGTGACGCCGGCGGTCCCCACAGAAACCATCCCCTATTTAAAAGCCAAAATTGGTGGCCTGAGGAGCACTTATCTTAGGCAGCGCAAGAAGGTCACTGATTCCCAGAGATCAGGAGCTGGAGCGGATGATGTTTATGTCCCCAGGCTGTGGTACTATGAGAGACTGCGATTTCTGTCAGACAAGACTGGAGTCAGGGAATCCCTCTCCACTCTTCCTTCCACTCTTCCTTCCACCCCAACTGAGACTTCCAATGTCCAACCTGGGACTTCCAGCCAGGAAGAAGTGGAGGAGCCCAGATGGAGTCAGGTATAGCATTCTTCTACAGATTTCTGATCAATAAATAAATGATGTTTACTAGATGTTATTGATCACTAATTGCTGATTTAAGAAAGTGTTTTACATATCAATAGACAGTAGTTTTGAAAAATAATTGGGACAAGACTGAAAAATGCTGGGCTCAGAATGATAGTCTTTTATATTTGTTATCATTCCATTTGCAACAATCATGAGGTGAAAATTGTGTGTGATTGATGAATAAAAAACTAAAACGATGTCCCTTTTTCATACACAGGAAGACCTCAGCCAGGACGAGGCTCTGGAATGTGGCACACAGGAGGAGGCTGTGGAACGTGGCAGCCAGGAGGAGGCGGGAGTTAGTGGCAGCCAGGAGGAGGCGGGGCTAAGTGGCAGCCAGGAAAAGCCTGGGCCCAGTCAGAACCTGACTGAATCGTAGGTTTCTCCCTTCCGCCTTCCATACAAAAGACCCAGGAAGGGGAGTCACGTTCAGGATTCAGTGCTCAGGCTCATTCAGGAGGCTTCTGCATCCCTCAGAGCCACCCCCACTCCTGAAGAGGCTTTTGCCTGCATGGCTGCCACCAAACTGAAGGCCATGCAGGAGGGTCAACGCAAGCTGTGTGAGGACCTTCTGTATAAAGTCCTAAGTAAGGGGGTGAGTGGCAAAATCACACCCAATACCCACCTGAGTGAGTTGGCCCATCCTCCTCCTCCTGCTGCAACATCTCCAACACCAGAGCCACAGCGTGGAAGGAAGCGTGGAAGGAAGACCAGAGAGTGATGACCCTGGGTTCAGTCTAGTGTGGCCAAAGATGCAGTCTCTTGTATGACCACATCCTGGGGACACAGATGTCATCTGCTGCTTTGCGGATCTCTGGGACTTCTGGACCAGACTGCACTCCCTTAGATATGGAATCCTCAGGCCACCAATTTTGGCTGTAAATAATTGATGTGTGCCCTGGGGGTCAAAGGCTTCACCAATTTCTGGTGTTTCTCCAGTGTTGCCCCCCTCTTTGTTTGGTTGTGAGCCCTTAATAAAGGAATTTTTTGTTTCAATTATAATTGCCTATGTGTGTTTTCCGTCAAAAAGGACAGTTTGTTTGTGAGGAGGCAGGTACATTTCTAATATACAATGTGAAATTAAAACAAGGGACACAACACCAAGCAACCTCCTTGAGATTAAATAATACAAGATAATAATGGTGTTGTGGTAACTTGACACACAAAACACACACAAAAATATTCGGGAGTAAAACACAAAAAAACACAAAATAAAAACAGCCTTGAAAAAAATACAAACCCCAAAAAAATAAAAACAGCCTTGAAAAAAATACAAAACAAAAATAAAACAACAAAATAGAAATTTGGTCAGATGTGACAAATCAAAATATATTGAGGGAATCCCGCTAAATAATAAAGAAAGAACTTTGTGAGAAGTCTGTGTGAATATGAGCAGCAAAACTACTTCATTCTTTTCACATTATAAAGAAGAAGAGAGTGCGCTGTATTAAACCATTTAAAACATTGCAGCGTGACGAAAGTGCTGTATCCATTCTGAACGCTAATTTTACCAGACCGAGCTGTTCCGTCTCTGAATTTCTTCTGAGCATGCGTGGCACTTTGTGCGTCGGAACTGGCCACGCATGGTCAGAATTGCCGCAATCAGATTTTGTTGTCGGAAAATTTTATAGCCTGCTCTCAAACTTTGTGTGTCGGAAAATCCTATGGAAAAAGTCCGATGGAGCCCACACACGGTCGGAATGTCCGACAACACGCTCCGATCGCACATTTTCCGTCGGAAAATCCGACCGTGTGTGTACGGGGCATTAGTGTTCCATATCCTATTGTAGTAACAAATGCCCAGCAGATTTCAGGGTTCAAACAGCAAAAAAGAAAAGGCGTATTACCACAAGCCACGCCCTATATGTTTAAACTATTGAATTCCTCAGGGGCACATATACCAGAAATGTGTCTTCTATACTGATCCTTAAATTTCCTTTCCCAGCCTATCCTCATGTCAGCATGCTTCTTGATCAGCTCTGCTTAGTTAGGACCCTCTCATCCTATCATAAAAAAGGATACCTGCATAGTGTCCTGTGCCTAGTCCCATGTCAGAATTAAATCAGAGTTCCCACCCAAAAGGGGAAGCTCCACTTGTCTGCCTCCTTCCCCTCTGCTGCCACATTTGGCACCTTTTGGGGGGAGAGGGGACCTGGTTTTGATAGGTACCCACTGGTTTTGACAAGTTTTGGCCCCCCTCTTTCCCCCCCAGCCTTCTGGGACAATTCTCAGGACCACGAAGACTGTGGCCCATTCACAAAGAACTACATGCTTCGCACATGCACAGTCGGAACTGTCTGTGAAGCCACAAGGCTTCACTGTCAGTTTCCCTTAGTCAAGATGGGGGCGCCAGCACCAGATAGCCGAATGAGGAATTGGCTTGGGTGACGACACAGCTAGATGCCTGGACAAGTAAGTGCCCTAATATTAAACGTCAGCCAGTGGTGTATTCAGTTTTTGTGCTGCCCTAGGCCTGACTAAACTCACGCACACCCTAAGGGATGCCGCAGGAAGAGGACAGAGGGATGCCGCCGGAAGAGGACAGAGTGGGACACCGCAGGAGGACGACAGAGAAAGATGCAGCATCTTTTCATTTGGGGGGTAAGTGGATATGTGCTGGGTGCTTTGGGAGGGGAGAGGACATGTGCTATTGGTAGGGGGAGGATCAGACCCCCCCCCACTACCACATAGCCTCTCCCCTCCAAAGGCACCCAGCATCCCCTTACCCCCCTCCTATCACTCCATGTGTGGATCTGTTATCGCCCCCCCTTCCCGGTTACTGTGTCCCCTTCCACTGTAAACTATACATAAACCTCAGACCAGCGGCGCGGCTCTTGCACTGAAGTTGTGTTTCTCCTCTGTTGCTCCTCCTCCTCCTGGCTGTGTACACTAGAACATTGGAGCCGAGGAGGAGCAAAGGAGTGTGTGTGGCTGATAGCGGGGAGAGAGCTATGGAAAGCAGATCGCCGCTTGTGGGACCCCGGGCAGCAGATGTCCTGGGTGCCCACGCTAGCGCACCCCTGTCTGGCCAGTTAACGGAGCTCAGTGCCGGAACTTGTGGCACTGGGCTCCGGGACAGTGGTGTCACTAGGGTTGGTGTCATCTGGTGCAGCAAAAATTGTGTCACCCCCCCTAGTTTTGGACTGGATTCCCAGCGTTGGAGCTCATTGTGGTGGTCAATAAGGCCTAGAGGATATCAGGTTAGGCACTTCCTAATGGCTCAGTCCCTGGGAACAGTAATGGATAATGGCCAACAGGCCATCTTACCAGACCCGGTGAAACTGCAACAGTGATCCCTCTGGCTGGACGTTCGCTCACTGTGGGTTGCCCAGGCCGACTCTAGTCAGTAGTGTAGCATGTCTGTACCCTGGCAGTGGTTCCATCTTTCTACCCCTCTGGTGGTGTGAGTACAATGTGGCTCCCTCTCTGGTGGTACAGGTACAGCATGGTTACCTCTCTGGTGGTGCAGGTACAGCGTGGCTCCCTCTCTGGTGGTGCAGGTACAGCGTGGCTCCCTCTCTGGTGGTGCGGGTACATCGTGGCTCCCTCTCTGGTGGTGCAAGTACAGCATGGCTCCATTTCTGGTGGTGCAGGTACAGCGTGGCTCCCTCTCTGGTGGTGCGGGTACAGTGTGGCTCCTTCTCTGGTGGTGCGGGTGCATCGTGGCTCCTTCTCTGGTGGTGTGGGTACAGTGTGGCTCCCTCTCTGGTGGTGTGGGTACAGCGTGGCTCCCTGGTGGTGTGGGTACAGCGTGGCTTTCTGGTGGTGCGGGTAAAGCATGGCTCTCTGGTGGTGCGGGTGGTATAGCGTGGCTCTCTGGTGGTGCGGGTGGTATAGCGTGGCTCTCTGGTGGTGCGGGTACAGTGTGGCTCTCTGGTGGTGTGGGTACAGTGTGGCTCCCTCTCTGGCTTCCCCCAGCACAGTACTCCCTTTTTCTCCTCCTGTAGCACTCAATTCTTCTGCTTTTTTCTGGGTTCTGGGTTCCAGGCTCTCCCCCCTAGCAGAGTGCATGCATGCTGGGGGCTGTAGCATGGTGTCTGTGGACACACTGAGGCCACCAAACTTCAGGGACTACATTTCTCATGATGCCCCCTAGTGTCTTCTGATTGGCCCTCTGCTGTTGCCATTAATGGCAGCGCGGCGAACCCAATTAGAGCCGCTCTCTCTCTTCTCCATTTGGCTGACAGAAAGGGGAGGGGGCGAGCGGGGGAGATACACAGACAGCCCACAGCTCACCTCTCCCTGTCACAGCGCTGCTGCTCCATTTGCCAGAGACCTTGGCAGCAGCGCTGTGACAGGGAGAGGCGAGCTGCGGGCTGTCTGTGTATCTCCCTCGCTCGTCCCCCCTCCCCTTTCTGTCAGCCGAAGGGAGAAGAGAGAGAGTGGCTCTAATTGGGTTCGTCATGCCCCCCGCCCAGCTTCCTGCCCGCTGTTTCCCTCCCCATGATTAGTAACAGCAGAGGGCCAATCAAAGAGAGAGTCACGGTTTTAGGGGAGGGGGGTGGCACCTACTAAAACAGCTTTCTGGCCCCCTCCGCCACTGCTCTCTTCAGCTGTACTCCCCTGATGGTGGCCCTGCGTGTGGGAGTCGAGAGGTGCCTTTTTCGTGGGGGGGCAGCTTTTTTGCCACCCCCTGCAAAGTGCCGCCCTAGGCTTGGGCCTTGTCGGCTTAGGCCAAAAAACAAAAAACAGTACTGACATCTGCAGCTACATTATTTGTAGCTGCTGATTTCTAATATTTTTGGGGGGAGCCTGGAGCTCCTCTTTAATGGGAGGGAACATATGATGACATAAGGATAGCATCCAGAACATTGCTACCCGAATTCAGCGGTAAGCCCTTCTTCCACTATATCCAAACAGGTTCAGCCTCTCCTGTGTGGAAGGCCTCAGTATTGGAGGTAAATCCTCCTTAGTTGGGAAGCGCACATGGTGCTTGGGCTATTTTGTGAGGAGCCCAAATGGCTCAGTTCTTCTACTAGCAGTGGTTTGCTGAGGTAATGTGACTTCTTTTTCAGGATGGCAGCAGAGTCCTCCTCTGGTGTGTGAGGGGAGTGGGTGGAATAATTTTTTATGACAAGGTAAGATTTTTTCAAAGGGGTCAGAGTGGAGCTTTAGTTTTCCATAGGCAAAGAAGGATTACAAGTCTTCATGGGTTTTAATTGCAATCTGAGGCGCCATTAGAGATTTTCTTTCACCTTTGGCTTGTTCACATCATTGCACACATTACCACAATGCAAAGTAAAACACATTTTGTGCATTAGTGTAATGCAGTGTCATTAATTTTGAATTGCATTCCAACACACCTTGCCAAAGGATATGCACTGCGCCTGTCCAAAACTTGCTTAGTATAGCTGATATAAATAACCCAACTTCCTCAGTTGGGAAATGCTGCCATGGAAGTCTATGAGAAGCCACATTTCTGTCATGAAGAGTGAAAAGGAAGATTATTGCCTTTGAGATATAAACATTTCAACAGGCCACAGATGCACTACTGAGCTAATAAAGAGGCTACGGGTAGGATTTGGGAGATTAGACCTGGAGGGTAGGTTGGAAAGTTACACTTTGTCTAAAAAGATTACTAAAGCTTACTAAAAATGCACACATTATCACTAACAAACAAATTAAGTCAGCAGTAGTAAACTGAGACCTTTGTGGTGCCTAGGTACAAGAATGTTTAGAGATTTTGTGGCTCTGGGTACATGTAAAGAATGACATCTTTCATACAGGATCTAGACTATTTGGTTGCAACTATGCTAGTTGATTATTGCAAAAATAAAAATGAGAATACGCTTTAGAAAGCAGCATGCTGTCTGTTTATACAGAATTACCATTGGGCTATACGGTTCATCAGTTAAGAACCTGCAGTGACAGCTGAGTAGACTAGTGGCTAGACAAGGCAAATAGAAGAAACAAAGTAAACACAAAGTGTAAATTGGTTGTGAATATAATCAATCTTCCAAAGCAAAAATGCTGCATCTAATTTTAATAGACAAACCTCAGTATAAATATAAACTGACAATATAAAAATAATGTATTCACAGTGGTTAGCGTTTGAATTTTTTTATTCAAAAAGGGGCATGCGGATAATGAAGGTTACAGTACTGTGGAACTGTGTAAATGTGTTCATATTATTTTATATAGTATAGACAGTAGACAGCACCATGAGCATATTTACTAAAAGTTAAATACAAGTAACTAAATACAATTTTTGGTGGATGTTTTTGTTGATAATATATGAAGACAAGATTGACCAGAGTCAGGTGGGAGCGTTATGAAGCAAAGTTAAAACGCAAACCCTTATTTCACGGTATCAAAGAACGCTATTTTTCGGACCCACCGTGGGGGTCCCCTTGAGAACGTCTTTCTATGGCGAAATGTGTTGGTGCGGGGCTAAGCTGACATCATCGCACTCCAGGACCCGCAGTAGATCCGTTCGTAATATTGCTCTGTTTGTTATGAACATTGTAAGTACTTTTTTTTAATTCTAATAAAGTGTTGTATGTGGTTTCACACTAATGTGCCGTTAATGACTCATCTTTTACCGGTCCACCACTCATTCTGAACTACAGAGTGTCCAAGCATGTCTGAATAAGCACCATTAGACCTCCTATTTTTTGGACTCTATGATTTGGGTAAGATGCTGGTGTTTTATGTGGTGGAGAAATAAAATATCTATCACGGAGGATTTTGCCTGTTCACTGAAGAGTTTTTTTTTTAACATTGGTGCATATATTGGGGTGTTTGTACAACACGGAATGAACTTTTATTGCTGTCACACATATGAACTTTAATGATTTAACTATTTATTTTTTGATTTGCACGTTTGCACATTTATTATAGTTACATGAATGGGTTTGAGAATTATGCATTTGTGAGAATTGCACAATAGCTTTATTGACACAGCGCAACAATATTTGGTGTTATGATTACTGTCAAATTTGGTATTTGGATGTGTATTTGAGAGGAGAGTGTTTTGCTATATTATTTTGATGTATGATTTTTAGTCACCAAGCGCAAGTACCGTATTTATCGGCGTATAACACGCGCCGGCGTATAACACGCACCCCAAGTTTAGGAGAGAATTTTAAGGAAAAAAACTTTTAGGAGGGAAGTTTATGGGAAAAGAAACTTACATTAAAATGCCCATCAATGCAGCCTCATCAGTGTTCATCTGCAGCCTTGTTAGTGTCATTGCAGCCTTTTCAGTGTCAGTGCAGCCTTGTCATTGCAGCTTTGCCCCAGTGCAGCCTTGTCAGTGCAGCCTTGTCCCCAGTGCAGCCTTGTCCCCAGTGCAGCCTTGTCCCCAGTGCAGCCTTGACCCCAGAGCAGCCTTGTCCCCAGTGCAGCCTTGTCCCCAGAGCAGCCTTGTCCACAGAGCAGCCTTGTCCCCAGTGTCCCTGCAGCCTTGTCCCCGCCGCCGCCGCCGCCGCCGCCGCCGCCGCCATACACATGCTAGTACTTTTAAATATGGCGCCGCGGAGTTCGGAGGGACTCGGGGCCGGCGGAAGTGAACGAACGCCGCCGAGATACACATAGCCGAGGGTTCTCGGCTCTTTCTGGCGCCGCTCACAGTCCCGCCAGTCCCGCCCTATGATGGACATAACACAGGTCCAATGGCGGGACTGGGCGTGACTGTGAGCGGCGCCGGAAAGAGCCGAATACACTCGACTATGTGTATCTCGGCTCTGTGATTTCGGCGGCACTCGTACAGCACCGCCGAGTCCTTCCGAACTTCGCGGCGCCATATTTCAAACTACTCGCTATGTGAATGTCAGCGGCGATCGCCGAAATTCACATAGCGATAGCGGGGATCGGCGTATAACACGCACCCCCGACTTTCCCCTGATTTTAAGGGGAAAAAAGTGTGTGTTATACGCCGATAAATACGGTATATATTTTTTATTATTTTGACGGACGCAAGTCGCTCCGACTTAGAAAAAGGTTCCTGTACCACTTTGGGGATGACTTGCATTGACTTCTATACAGAAGTCGTTTTGCAAGTTGCCGCTGAGTCGTGTCCTGGGTCGCCTGAGGCAGTCGTGCTGCAAGTCGTGCTGCCTCAGTGTGAACCAACCCTTACCCTCTTTAAAAAATAAGAAAAAGAGGAAAGGACTGCCTAGAGACAAGCAAGGTGTGTGGGGAAAAGCCTGGGCTGCTGCTGGCTGAACACAACCCTGTCATAGCTGGCTACAATCGGGAGAAGCAAAGAGACTAGACTATTCACCTTGGCCCAGAGATCAACACATTTCTCCTTGTGTGGTGAGAGGTGTGATTTGGATGCCTGATGAGAGCTCTCCTACTGCTTGTGAGGAAGGAAAGGAGGATTAAAGTATATGTATACCCTCACATTGTAAAATAATCAATTAAATTCAAAATAGAAATAAACGGTAAACATTTTGTGTGCAGATATAAAAAAAAAACAACATTATAAATGTATTTATCCCTTTTTATAAGTGATCTCATTCCCTCTGTTCTCAGCTGTATATGAGCTGGGGAAGGAGAAATAGCAGTTCACTGAAAATCCCAGTTAAAGGTTGTGAGGAGGGGAGGTGTCAGGACAAGTCTGATCATTGGAGGAGAGCACACTGAGTTCCCAGCAGAACTAGAGAACTGTATAGTGTAGTCTGTTTTTCATAAGAAAGCAGAGGGATTGAAAGGAACTTCAGAGATTCCACACAAAGGAAGCAATACAAAGAGAACAGGATTTTTTTTCATACAAGTACATGGAAACTCAGACATGCATCAGGAATATAAAGTATTGAATTTACATATTCTTTAAAGGATAGACATCACAGCAATTCCTATCCCTGTCTAAGCACTTGAACTGAAACAGAGCATGTGTCTGGAGACCCAGAAGAGGGTGCCCTGGGTCTGGTGAGAGACTAACATTGCTCAAGTTAATCTGTTGTCTGTTGGGAACTGTTGTCAAGGGCCCCAACTTTGCTGGCCAAGAACCACTGGGCGGTGGGATAAAACTGGGATTGTTATAGCAAGTTAAGAATGTCTTTATATACAGTTAAGTAAATGCAGTTCAGTTCTGTTAAATACTGTTAGTCAGAATACTGCAGGTGTATACCCTATATTTCAGAGTAACATTATTGTCTTATTGATTGTATATATTAGTACACTTTCCAATTCTCTCTTCTTTAAGACTTTTCTTGATTTAATAAATTATTTTAAACACCCCAACATGTGTCGGTAAGTGCAAAACTCACAAAACAATTTAGTGGTTCCTCTGGGGGTAGGGCTACAATGCCTTGAGGTAAATTCATGAATCATAGGCCATCTGCTCAGTACTTCACTTTTTCATCCAGGCATTGCTATACTGCATCAGTCCACCCAGTCTCCTTTGTTGGTATTCTGGTTACTCTGGAGTACATCTACTAGAGATTGAGAAGCACTCACTGGAAATTTTTTGCTCTAATATGCAGTAATGCTTTCGTAAAATGGCAATACTAAAATTGTCCATGCATATGGATTGGAATTCGGTAGGTACAGCAGGAATCAGCTGAATTTCGATCCATGTATGGCTGTTCCCGTTCATGAGAAGTCCATCCATATATTCATCGACTTCTCACAAACAGGACTGCTGGAACATTTCAGTTTGGTTAGTGCTGCAGCCAATAGGCTGTAGTGCTGATCAGTGTATTCTGATAGCAAGGAGGTAGAGGAGTCTCCCCACTGTCAGAATACAATGACACAGTGGGGAGGATTCCTGTTGCCACATCAAATGTCTGGATGGAGATCTGGGTCTGTTTTTTTTTGTTCAGCCAGCATGCTAAACAAAAAAACAAAAAAAACATGTATAGGCAGCTTAAGATATTTCTCACAGTTACCAATCAGATTCAAACCTGCTTTTGTTTTAATGTGATTTGTAATGCAGGAATGAGAGTGAAAAAGAGACAGAGGGAGAGAGAAAGGAAAGTACACCACACTGGCTTTGAAAGTACACTATTAGGGTTTGTTTACACTTACTTCAAAATATGGCTTCGGACACGCTTTGCTAAAGCTCTCTGAATGCCAGCCAAAGCCCCTGCCAGTAAATAAAATGGTTAGCTTACAGTCCTACAAAGACAAAACAAAAATGGAAGGCATTACCAAAAACATTTATTGGATAGTAAAATCAGTAAAAAATGGGTACTCAGAATGTTGGAACTCTCAATGAGCATTAAAACTACACAAAGTTGAATGGTGCGTACACATGTATCGTATCACATCAAAAAGGGGGTAAAAGCTGATGCGTTTTGGGGACACACCCCCTTCCTCAGAGCTAAGCTACTAGAGAGTAAGGAAGGGGGTGTGCCCCAAAATAGATTTTTGTTTCAAAAATTATACCCCATGTCTTCAAAGCCTCCATAGAAGTTATTGACAAAGCTTTTGAGAGGTTTTAATTCAGCCTTAGCTTTCTTTGTTTTGGAGAAATTGCAGTTATGAGATATCAACACACACACACACACAGGGCATCTGCCAAGCTTCAACAAAGCTTCAAAAGAGCACCACCAAAGCATCACAGAAACATCAAAAACACATAAAAAAGCATGTTGAAGTGGTAGGCGCTTTAATGTGTGTTGGAATCAAAGCAAGTGTAAATTAGCCCTTATTGTTATCCTCTTAGATGATGAGGGAAATCCTTGCTGCAATGATTAGGACAGTGTTTACTCTATAGCATTAGTAGATCACTGTTTTTTACGTGTTGCTTGAAATTGCTATATAAGAAAAACATCAGCAAAAAGAAAAACATATTGGGGTGGATTTACTAAAACTGGAAAGTGCAAAATCTGGTGCAGCTCTGCACAGAAACAAATCAGCTTCTATTTTTTTTTGTCAAAGCTTAATTGAACAAGCTGAAGTTAGAAGCTGATTGGCTACCATGCACAGCTGCACCAGATTTTTTACTCTTTACTCTCCATGGTAGCCAATCAGCTTCTAACTTCAGCTTGTTCAATTAAGCTTTGACAAAAAACCTGGTAGCTATTCGGTTTCTGTGCAGAGCTACATCAGATTTCTCATGCTCCCATTTTAGCAAATCGACCCCATTACATTTTAAAATGGGTTCTATTGAAGTGGGCAATGCAATATATTACACTTTAAAGTTTTTTTTTTCTCCACTTGGACTTTCTGTTGTTTTTGCAAACATTAGAGAATTTTTGATTTATTGATACAAAGAACTGGTATTTGGCATGTAAGGAAAAATGTGTATACCGTATCTATAGCTAACAGGCTAGTGAGCTTAGAGAATCTGCACATCATAGATAACATGATAAGGGTAAATTTAGAAAACACACTAGATAGAAAACTCATGTGAAGTAATACTTCTAAATATATATAAATATGCCCTGAATACAATGGATAAAAAAATTGTTACAAGACTATCTCTTTATTCAAGTTATCATTGTATAGTTTTAGCGTACTGTAGCTGTACTGCCTAGACACTAAAGTTTTAAACAGATTTACTATGGCAGTACAGAACAAATATAATGTGTTATGCAAGTCCTTAACAAATTAGGTTTTAATAAGAACATCAAGGCAATGTAGAAGAACTGTCTTGAAGGATGGGGCCCTGGGAGCCTGCAGTTTTGTACCTGCCATCAATAATTACATGTAGTTGAAGAGGTGTTCTACTAGGACACCCTTCCATTTCAAGTACTCTAATATTAATTGAGCTTCTAACAAGACTGCACAGCATAATCCTCAATACCAGCCTTTTCAAATTTTTTATCATGGACGAACCCCTAAAATAATTTTCAGACCTATAGAGATATCTTTATTTTACATCTCATTGGTATAATTAGTAAGTAGTAGATACATAACAATAAATAAAAAATATTAGCATATTTGACAAAACAACAAAATAATTTTAAGGCCCCTTGCACATTGATGGACTGGTTGGGTTCGCCTGCCATTTTTCAGGTGGACCTGATAGGACCATCTATTGCTCTCTATGAAGTGGAAGATGTCAGCAGACATATGTCCGCTGACACCCGCCAACATCTGATCCTATCCTGTCTGCTAAACGGATTGGATGACAGACCAACTGCCTGTTCCATCCGACAGCCCATAGAGAACGGACTTCCGTATTCCATGTCCGTATTCACTCTGTATCCCTTGCTGAGCAGGCCGATCTGCTGGCAGACTCCACCGGTGTAAAAGGGGCCTAAATAAAAATCATGAAAATAAATGAATAATAATGGCTAGAAAGCCTCAGACAGTCAAATTTTAGTGCTACTTTACATTGGTGATCAGTGGAGAAATGTCCACTTACAGTGATTGTCAGAGAAAATGTGCCCCCCTTATATTTAAGATCAGCAAAGAAGTCCCCCTTATATTGGTGGCTGGTGTGAGAGTTGCCCCTTATATTAGTGAGCAATAGGAGAAGGTTCCATTACATTTGTGGTCAGTGTATTGTTTCAAACATTGGTTGTGAGTGAGAGATGCGCCCATACATTAGTTGTCAATGGAAAAATGCCCCTTAGGCCGACCATAGACAGTTCAAATTTGTGTATGGGAGAGATTTGAAACATGAATGGGCAGGCTGAATGTACCAAGTTGATCAATCAATCAAATTGGGTACAACCAGCCTGCTGGATTTACTTCCAATTATCACTAGCGGCTGCAATAGCCACTAGCAATAATCAGGGTCTTCTCCGGGCGGGAGAATACAATGTCTCAGCAGGAGGGATTCCCCTCTCAGCACGGTCTGTGTTTATGAGGGAATCATGCAAATTTATTTCCTACAACCAGTATTATCTATGGCCTGCCTTACACTTGGAAACTAAAAGCGAAGTGCAACCTAGCGCAGTAATCTAGACATCTGAGGAAGGGGGCCACACCTCTAAAATGTGTGTTACTCGTATGCCTCCATTGGTAGTGACAAGCCTGCCTGTCTCCTGCTTCGTTTCTGGCGCCTGTCATTGAAAACTATAAGAGTGGCTGGCGGTGTGCCTCGTCCTCTCCTTGTAATTCGGCTTATGCCGCGTACACACGATCGGACTTTACGGCATACTTGGTCCGGTGTGCCGGATTTCGTTGGACAATTCAATCGTGTGTGGGCTCCAGCAGACTTTGTTTTCTCAAAAGTTTGACGGACTTAGATTTGAAACATGTTTCAAATCTATCCGACGGACTCGAGTCCGGTCGAAAAGTCCGCTCGTCTTTATGCTAGTCCAATGGACAAAAACCGACGCTAGGGCAGCTATTGGCTACTGGCTATGAACTTCCTTGTTTTAGTCCGGTCGTATGTCATCACGTACGAATCCGTCGGACTTTGGTTGATCGTGTGTAGGCAAGTCCGTTCATTCGGAAAGTCCGTCGGAAAGTCCGTCAGAAAGTCCGCCAGGCAAAGTATGCCATAAAGTCCGGTCGTATGTACGCGGCATTACACATTGAAATAGTTGAGGGAAGCCATTTGGAGGGTGACGCTCTGACGTCATCGCCATTTTCAGTGTGGACGGGTGCTCGCTATGCCGGCCGGCTGTTTGCTGTATTTTTACATACTCATGTGAGTTTTCTACCTTTATCTAGTAAACCGTTTTTATCAGTATTACACTATGGCCAGTTCCTTTTTATTTACATGCTTGTGAGATGTCATTTTGGAGTCTCTGCTGTATCCCCCGGTTCCTGCCGCAAGCAGTCCAGAACGCCAATGGATCTCTCATACTGCTATTGAACATAAGCTGTGGTTGGCTTACCTTGCGGTAAGCGCATTATTTGCCTGGTGGTGGATCACGTAGTGTGGTGTGGTTAACCAATACTGAACACAAGCTGTTGTTGGCTTGCCTTGTGGTAAGCGCAATATTTGCACGGAGTGTGGGGTCTCATCTTCACTACTGAGTTTGCTAGTGTTCACTCTAAGTTCCCTTTTTTTTCCTGCTGTATCTTTATGCACTAGTGTAAGTTTTCTACCTTTTCTAAACTTTAATTAGTTTGGCAGTATTACACAATGGCCAGTTTCCTTTTATTTACATGTCCATGAGATGGAAGTTTGGTGTCCTCATTACATCCTTTCAGCTACGATGTATACAGTCAAAGAGCACCATCTGGATTCCCCACACCAACACGTGATACAGGCTGGTGTTCGCTTGCCTTGCGGTAAGCGCAATTATTGGGTATTTGCGGATACTGTATGGGTCGTCACTTATATTTTTTACACCATTGACTCTGGTTGGATTCACCCAAGGGGTCTTTCTTGGACTGATTTCAGATCATTACTTCACATTTTTATTTTCTGTTACTATATATGGACACTTATTTTTATTCGCAAATATTACATATGGACACTCATGTTTGATTCATACACACATGTGTTGACCCATGTACTTTTCATAATTTAATTTTTAATATTTTTCAGCATTTTTTTATTGATATATGTACTTCCTCACGGAAGTCTTTGAGATTGCTTCACGTGTTTCACTTATATTTAGCGCGGTTATTTCTTTTTTATTAGTTATTTTACTGCATATATCACATCTAGCTGACAATTCAGGGAAACTGGCTGTGTGGGAGAAGGGCTGTCACACCTGAAGTTCATCATTAGCTACGTTATGAATGCACACAAGTTAGAACTATGAGAGTGTTATTTTATTGTTTTTATTTGTTTTATTAAAATTTACCACGCTAGGTTGTGCTTGCCTTTTTTTTTCCCTTACTATACAGATTGTGTTCAAGACCTTGTTCAGACAAATGTAGCCAAGTCCCGGGGCCCCTGAGGTCTTATGGTGACCTCCAGAGTTAAGGCATGGTGGGTGTGATGCATGGTGGATTTATGGGCGCCAGACACCCCTTGAATGCAAAGAGATTTATTGTCGCTTGAACAGAACTGTGGGAGAGAGGGGTTGGGGCCAGGACACCCTTAAGTAGATGCAATTTTAATTAGTACGTCTATAGGCAGACAGCCATGCAGGGAAAAGCATCCAGCTAGACACCACATCTGCATGAGTAGGACCACTGTCTCCTATGGCAACAATCTTGAAACAGTTTCTAACAAAGGTTGTAATGAACTCTTTCACTTCTTCTACAATCTCCTATTGTAGATCTTCACTCAACTGAGCTCCCAGTCTATCGCTTAGACTTGCTGATCCACTGCCACTGGATCCCCTGAGCTCTTCCGATCTTCTTACTCAGTATCTTCCTCAAGCGTCACCCCTGGCTTTGCACTCACAGATACTCCTCAAGTGTCACCCCTCTGGCCTGCTTGGTCCCTGGCTTGGCACACAATAATGCTCTGCAAGCATCTCTCTACTGACTGGGTCCCTGGCTTGACATCTGCTGAAGTTTCCCAATTCTTCACCGTCCCCGGTTTGTGAGAATACTGCTCTGGTACTTGCTTCAGCTACTCACAGTGGCCTCTGGTAATAAGGTGGACGGTCCCTTAGTGGCAACAGCTTCTCCTCTACCCCTGACCACGACAAGTTCTCCAGCTGGCAGAACCGTTACTTCTGGTTGGACTGCAAGCCGCAGTCCCAACCCTACGCTGCTCTCTTGCTTCTGGATAGGCCCTCAGACAGCCTAGCAGTCAGATGTCCCCAGGATAGGCCTCAGGTCTCTGGCCTAGCAGCCTGGGGCAACACGACACACGTCCACCCAGACAGCCGTCCAGGTGACACAGACCCGCGATCACCTGACTCTACCCAAATCTCCCAGCAGGCCAAGGGACCCAAGAAAATCCCTGCCCATTGGCTGAGACAGCCCATTCATTCCTAATCTGTCCTTGCAATGCCCTTGTCTTATCTAATGCCACCAGATACCCGGCCATCTAGTGACAGAAGAGAGAAGTGCAGCAATTCCAGAATTAGGGTGAAATCAATTGACCTCCAATCAATTGGCCAAGGCAACTATCACTTGGCAAATAAATTTACTAGCAACCCTGCCTAAACATCAGGGTGCTACACAATGTTAAAGGGGCAGCGGAAGCTGCACAGATCCTGGCTAGAATTGTTTTAGATTACTGACATTGAAGGTCCCTTGTTTATGGGTACACCAGAGTGCACAGAGGGGGAATTTTGTTGTTTCTCCCCTTACATTTGAGATCAGTGAAGTAGAGCTCCTTATGTTAGTGGTCAGTCGAAGAAGAATCCATTTATATTTGTGGTCCTTCAATTGTCCTAAACATTGGTAGTCAGTGGGAATAGTGCACCTTACATTGGTGATCAGTGGATCCCTAGGACTCATAAGAGTTCCTTAGAAACCTTGAAAAAAGACTGAGCAATTTTCTCACATAAGAATTTTTATTAATAAACTATTTCATTCTGGTATAATTTAGTAAATGTTTAAAAAATATGTATTTTATCTTCAAAGAGGATCTGTAATATTTTACTTTGTTTTTTCATCAGCCTCTTTTTTGGTGGTATTAAACCCAAAAACAGACATTTATTATACTGTTGCATGGTTGGACAGGCTTCCCCCACCATTTAATAATGCTGCTGGAAACAGATTTGTGTTTGACAGCTTTGGTCTCTCGCCACAGGGATCGCTCTGTAGACCAGCATGGTCATTCACATAAGAAAAAAAAGCATAAACACATCCTGCTGTACTCTGTGTCCATCAGTGACATCGACATCGCTGATTGCTCATTCATAAAACTGAAAGCTCATACAGCACTGCAACACAGTGTGATCTCTTGGTGGGGCTGTGTATCTGTAAAGGCAGTCACTGAAAGCCCCAGTTTTGAGAGATCTGTCACTATTATTAATAAATGATCAGTTCTGCTTGTTCATTCAGTTTAGGGGGGGGGGGCAGGGCTAACTGCACCTCTCCTACAGGAACACCCATAATTTGGGCTTCAGAGGAGGCTAGAGCTACAAGCCTCACTAAGAAATGTGGTTGGGGGCTGACAGGACCAACAATCAGAATGAGGCTAAGTGCATGCTAGTTGCCTGGAGAGTTTCTGTAAGGTCCAACTTCAGGAAATGTAAAAATTGTCACTTAAAGTGGGGCTTGAACCCACATCACAAGGATTAATTGCTTGTTTAGTCTAGAGGAGGGTAAATGTGCTTTTACTTACCTGATCCTCCCCGGCAGATGATGCTCCTCCATGCTCTGGTGGTGGACTGACCTGCAACGCCATTACAATCAATGCAGGGCTATGTACCCTGCATTGGTCTTGATGACGTCAGGACCCTAGATCACTGGAGCAAGGGGAGAAGGTGCCACAGGGACCGGTCTAGCAGTGCAGAGGATCTGGAAGGTTCACCTAATTTAACAAGTTCCCTAGATGTAAATGAGCAATTAACCCTTGCAGTATCAATTATTTTTCCACCAATGTTCAGAAATTTATACTCCCGACAAACATATCTGCATAGATCAGCCCTTCAAACATTTTACAGATATACTGGTCATCAAAAACAGTATATTCCCAGTAAATGTGCATGATATTGGTGTAACTTTATGAGCTTTGTGAGAGGGCCACAAGGTACACATATGACTTCAGCATTTACAAAGGGAAAGATAGCTAACTGGAGCCCCACGGATGCCCGACTTACATGGGTATCAGTGTTTCTACTATGTCTAACTATCTGAATTTTGTCTGTATCTGATGTCATGTGTACCAACCATTTGCCTGTTTTTTCAACCATGTTTCTGTCTGGTGCCTGGACCGACCTTTTGGTTGCATATTGACCACATCTCTGACTGCTGTCTGAACTGTTCTTGGCCTGTTAATTGACCACAATGTTTCCTGCTGACTAGACTGATCCTTTGGCTATTTACTGACCATGTCTCTGCCAATACCTGTACTGACCCGGCCTATTTATTGAAAACTTTTCTACCTGCTGCCTGGACCTTTGCCTGTTTGTTGACCATGTCTCTGCCTGCCACCAGTACTGACCCATCTGCATGTCCCACTGACTACATTCCTTAGAGCAGGGCTGGTGCAAGGATTTTTGACACCCTAGGCGAAACCTCATTTTGCCGCCCCCCACTTTGGCTCTGCCCCTGACTCTACCCCCTTTGCCCTTGTAACACCTATTTTGTGCCCTAGGCAAGACCAGCTAATTGGGGGAAGGGGAGAGGGGGGCTAAGAAAGAAGGGGACTGAGAGGGGGCTGAAAGAGAGGGGGGTAGGAGGGAGGGCTGAGAGAGAGGGAGAGGGGGAGGCTGTGAGAGAAGGGGGTTGCGAGAGTGGGGGCTGAGAGAGGGAGGGCTGGCTAAGAATGGAGGGAGGGCTAAGAGAGGGGGGCTGAGAGAGACGGGTGTGCTGAGAGTGACGGGGGGCTATGAGAGAGAGGTAGGAGAGAGGGCTGAGAGAAAGAGGTAGGAGGGAGGGCTGAGAGAGAGACGGGGGTTAAGAGCGTGGGGGCTGAGAGAGTGAGGGCTAAGAGAGGAGGACTGATAGAGACGGCTGGGCTGATAGAGATGGGTGGGCTGAGAGAATAGGGAGGGCTGAGAGAGAAGAGATGGGGCTTAGAGAAAGGGGGGCTGAGAGAATAGGGTGGGCTGAGAGAATAGGGTGGGCTGAGAGAGGGGGGCTGAGAGAGAAGGGAAGGGGCTTAGAGAGAGGGGAGCTGAGAGAATAGGGAGGGCTGAGAGAGGGGGATGGCTGAGAGAGATGGGTGGGCAAGAAAGGAGGGGGGCTTAGAGAGAGGGGGTGGCTGAGAGAGAGAGGGGGCTGAGAGTATAAGGATGGCTAAGAGAGGGGGGTGGCTGAGAGAGAAGGGAGGGGGGCTGATCAAGGGGGGCTGAGAGAGAAGGGAGGGGGCTTAGAAAGAGGGGGGCTGAGGGAGAAGTGAGGTGGGCTTGGAGAGAGGGGGCTGAGAGAGGGGAAGCTGAGAGAGAAAGGAGGGGGGCTGAGAGAGAGGGGGAGGGCTGAGAGAGAAGGGAGGGGGGCTTGGAGAGAGGGGGGTTAAGAGAGTGGGGGCTGAGAGAGGGAGGGCTAAGAGAGGAGGGCTGATAGAGATGGGTGGGCTGATAGAGACGGGTGGGCTGATAGAGATGGGTGGGCTGAGAGAATAGGGAGGGCTGAGAGAGAAGAGATGGGGCTTAGAGAAAGGGGGCTGAGAGAATAGGGTGGGCTGAGAGAATAGGGTAGGCTGAGAGAGGGGGGGCTGAGAAAGAAGGGAGGGGGCTTAGAGAGAGGGGAGCTGAGAGAATAGGGAGGGCTGAGAGAGGGGGATGGCTGAGAGAGATGGGTGGGCAAGAAAGGAGGGGGGCTTAGAGAGAGGGGGTGGCTGAGAGAAAGAGGGGGCTGAGAGTATAGGTATGGCTAAGAGGGGGGTGGCTGAGAGAGAAGGGAGGGGGGCTGATCAGGGGGGCTGAGAGAGATGGGAGGGGGCTTAGAGAGAAGAGGCTGTGGGAGAAGTGAGATGGGCTTGGAGAGAGGGGGCTGAGAGAGGGGGAGCTGAGAGAGAAGGGAGGGGGCTGAGAGAGAGGGGGAGGGCTGAGAGAGAAGGGAGGGGGCTTGGAGAGAAGGGGGCTGATTGAGAAGTGAGGTGTGCTTGGAGAGAGGGGGGCTGAGAGAGGGGGAGCTGAGAGAGAAGGGAGGGGGGCTGAAAGAGGGGGGAGGGCTGAGAGAGAAGGGAGGGGAGCTGAGAGAGAAGAGAGGGAGCTTGGAGAGAGGGGGGCTGAGAGAGAAGGGAGGGGGCTTAGAGAGAGGGGAGCTGAGAGAATAGGGAGGGCTGAGAGAGGGGGATGGCTTAGAGAGATGGGTGGGTGAGAAAGGAGGGGGGCTTAGAGAGAGGGGGAGTGGCTGAGAGAGAGGGGGGCTGAGAGTATAGGGATGGCTGAGAGAGAAGGGAGGGGGCTGATCGAGGGGGGAGGGCTGAGAGGAGGGGAGGACTGAGACGGGGTGAGAGGGGAGGGGGCTTAGAGAGAGGGGGAGGGCTGCGAGAGAAGGGAGGGGTCATAGAGAGAGGGGGCTGAGGGAGAAGTGAGGTGGGCTTGGAGAGAGGGGGCTGAGAGAGGGGGAGCTGAGAGAGAAGGGAGGGGGGCTGAGAGAGAGGGGGAGGGGGCTAGGAGAGATGGGAGCTGAGAGAAAAGGGGAGCTGAGAGAATAGGGAGGGCTGAGAGAGGGGAATGGCTGAGAGGGATGGGTGGGCGAGAAAGGAGGGGGGCTTAGAGAGGGGGGGTGGCTGAGAGAGAGAGGGGGGCTGAGAGTATAGGGATGGCTGAGAGAGAAGCAAGGGGGCAGATCGAGGGGGGAGGGCTGAGAGGAGGACTGAGAGGGGGGTGAGAGGGGAGGGGGCTTAGAGAGGGGGGAGGGCTGCGAGAGAAGGGAGGGGGTTTAGAGAGAGGGGCTGAGGGAGAAGTGAGGTGGGCTTGGAGAGATGGGGCTGAGAGAGGGGGAGCTGAGAGAGAAGGGAGGGGGGCTGAGAGAGAGGAGGAGGGCTGACAGAGAAGGGAGGGGGGGCTTGGAGAGAGGGGGGCTGAGGGAGAAGTGAGGTGGGCTTAGAGAGAGGGGGCTGAGAGAGGGGGAGCTAAAAAAAGAAGGGAGGGGGGCTAAGAGAGGTGGGAGGGCTGAGAGAGAAGGGAGGGGGCTTAGAGAGAGGGGAGCTGAGAGAATATTGAGGGCTGAAAGAGGGGGATGACTGAGAGAGATGGGTGGGTGAGAAAGGAGGGGGGCTTAGAGAGAGGGGGTGGCTGAGAGAGAGAGGGGTGCTGAGAGTATAGGGATGGCTAAGAGAGGGTGGCTGGCTGAGAGAGAAGGGAGGGGGGCTGAGAGTATAGGGATGGCTGAGAGAGAAGGGAGGGGGCTGATCGAGGGGGGAGGGCTAAGAGGAGGGGAGGACTGAGATGGGGTGAGAGGGGAGGGGGCTTAGAGAGAGGGGGAGGGCTGCGAGAGAAGGGAGGGGTCATAGAGAGAGGGGGGCTGAGGGAGAAGTGAGGTGGGCTTGGAGAGAGGGGGCTGAGAGAGGGGAGCTGAGAGAGAAGGGAGGAGGGCTGAGAGAGAGGGGGAGGGGGCTAGGAGAGATGGGGGCTGAGAGAAAAGGGGAGCTGAGAGAATAGGGAGGGCTGAGAGAGGGGAATGGCTGAGAGGGATGAGTGGGCGAGAAAGGAGGGGGGCTTAGAGAGGGGGGGTGGCTGAGAGTATAGAGATGGCTGAGAGAGAAGCAAGGGGGCAGATCGAGGGGGGAGGGCTGAGAGGAGGACTGAGAGGGGGGTGAGAGGGGAGGGGGCTTAGAGAGGGGGAGGGCTGCGAGAGAAGGGAGGGGGTTTAGAGAGAGGGGCTGAGGGAGAAGTGAGGTGGGCTTGGAGAGAGGGGGCTGAGAGAGGGGGAGCTGAGAGAGAAGGGAGGGGGGCTGAGAGAGAGGAGGAGGGCTGAGAGAGAAGGGAGGGGGGCTTGGAGAGAGGGGGCCTGAGGGAGAAGTGAGGTGGGCTTAGAGAGAGGGGGCTGAGAGAGGGGGAGCTAAAAAAAAGAAGGGAGGGGGGCTGAGAGAGGTGGGAGGGCTGAGAGAGAAGGGAGGGGGCTTAGAGAGAGGGGAGCTGAGAGAATATTGAGGGCTGAAAGAGGGGGATGGCTGAGAGAGATGGGTGGGTGAGAAAGGAGGGGGGCTTAGAGAGAGGGGGTGGCTGAGAGAGAGAGGGGTGCTGAGAGTATAGGGATGGCTAAGAGAGGGTGGCTGGCTGAGAGAGAAGGGAGGGGGGCTGATCGCGGGGTGGGCTGAGAGAGATGGGAGGGGGCTTAGAGAGAGGGGGGCTGAGGGAGAAGTGAGGTGGGCTTGGAGAGAGGGGGCTGAGAGAGGGGGAGCTGAGAGAGAAGGGAGGGGGGCTGAGGGAGAAGTGAGGTGGGCTTGGAGAGAGGGGGGCTGAGAGAGGGGGAGCTAAAAAAAGAAGGAAGGGGGGCTGAGAGAGGTGGGAGGGCTCAGAGAGAAGGGAGGGGGCTTAGAGAAAGGGGAGCTGAGAGTATAGGGAGGGCTGAGAGAGGGGGATGGCTGAGAGAGATGAGTGGGCGAGAAAGGAGGGGGGCTTAGAGAGAGGGGGTGGCTGAGAGAGAGAGGGCGCTGAGAGTATAGGGATGGCTGAGAGAGAAGGGAGGGGGCTGATCGAGATGGGGAGGGCTGAGAGGAGGGGAGGACTGAGACGGGGGTGAGAGGGGAGGGGGCTTAGAGAGAGTGGGAGGGCTGCAAGAGAAGGGAGGGGGCTTAGAGAGAGGGGGGCTGAGAAAGAAGTGAGGTGGGCTTGGAGAGAGGGGACTGAGAGAAGGGGAGCTGAGAGAGAAGGGAGGGGGGCTGAGAGAGAGGGGGAGGGCTGAGAGAGAAGGGAGGGGGGCTTGGAGAGAGGGGGGGCTGAGGGAAAAGTGAAGTGGGCTTGGAGAGAGGGGGCCTGAGAGAGGGGGAGCTGAGAGAGAAGGGAGGGGGGCTGAGAGAGAGGGGAGGGCTGAGAGAGAAGGGAGGGGGGCTGAAAGAGAAGAGAGGGGGCTTGGAGAGAGGGGGTCTGAGAGAGAAGGCAGATGGGCTTGGAGAGAGGGGGGCTGAGAGAGAAGGGAGGGGGGCTAAGAGAGGGGGAAGGGGGGCTTAGAGAGAGTGAGGGGGGAGATGAGAGACCCCTAGCCCTGTTCCTGCAGTCCCACCTCTGTCCCAGTCTCTGTCTGCAGGTGTGTATGATGATGACAGACAGTACCTTCCATACCATGATGCCAGTCTCCTGCTTCGAACCGTACAATTCGAGCAGCTCCTGCAGCAGCCTGCGTCTCCTGCCTGTCCTCTGTGACAGCTCTGTGCCCCCAGTGAGCGGCGAGCCTGTCCTCCAGCTTCGGGCATCAATTCACAGCGCAGAGAGGGACTTGGAGCAGTCCATGCTCTAGAAGCATGGGGTACGCTGCGCCCGCTTGCCTCCTGGGGGAGGCGGGGTCAGGGGGCGAGGTCAAGGAGGAGGCGGTGCCACGGTGGAGATCTTCTCCCGAGTCCTGGGCTCTCGGGCTTATCTGCCCTCAGCCGGCCCCTCGCTGTTCACTGCCATGTAGCGATGGATGCCCGGCTGCCCGCGCATTCCCAACTTCATGCATCAGAGAGCGCCCTGGGGGCTGGGGGTTGCTGGACTTGTGACACTCGCTGGCTGATATCCTGATAGGAGAGCAGAGAGGGGGATTACTGTCTGGACTGGAAACACATTAGAGCGGAGAGCCAGGGCGGGGGGCGCTGCTTGATATGGCTCTGTGGAGGACCAGCGGCCGGGCGCCCTAGGCGACAGTGCGCCCTAGGTGGTTGCCTAATCCGCCTAGTGGTAGCACCGGCCCTGCCTTAGAGTCCCATCCATCCTCTGCTAACAACTGCACAGGTAGGGGGATTTGAGGGAGGGAGGAGAGCTCTGTATTGGGGACCAGGGTGATTTATGAGGAAGGAGGTGTCCTTTTTCTATAAATTTACCAGCGTGACATGCACTCCTAAACTCTGCACACTGTATGTAGCTCACTACTGAACCCTATAGCACACTACTAAAATCTGTAGCACACTCCTGAACCATGCATTCTATAAATAACACACACCTGATATCTCTACTCTGTACATAGCACACTCCTGCAGTCTGCACTCTGTACACAGCACACTCCTAAACGTTTCACTCTGTATGTAGTGCACTCCTAAACCCTGAACTCTGTACACAGCACACTCCTGAACTCTGAACTCTATACATAGTAAGCTCTTGATCTCTGAATTATGTACGTACAGCATTCCTGAATTATGCACTCTGTACACAGCACACTCCTGGACTCTTTACTCTGCACATAAACTACTCCTGAACCCTGCACTCTTTACACAGCGCACTCCTAAACCCTGCGCTCTGTACATAGCACACTCCTGCACTTTTCACTTTGCATGCTGTTCACTCCCGAACTCTGCATACTGTAATCTGACCCCCAACCTTTTTTTTAAATCTTTTATTTAGTCAAAGGGTATGGTTCATGGGCACATGAAATTGGATAAAAATCTCATCTCATTTACAGAACAACCCATTGTTGTTACGGGAACATGAATATTGAGTGCAAACCAAAAAAGTACATTGTTCAGTATGGTTAGTCCAAGTAACCAACCCAAATCATTTTTTCGACTTTTATAACAAAGAAAAACACCTTGAGCCACAGATACATGGAAAAAAGGAGAGAGTAGGAAATATTAAGAAAGTAGGAAGAAGAGAGAAAAAAGTAGAAAACAAAGTGAGAGAGCCGATCGAAGATAGAAAGAGGGGTGGGGGAGTGGGGAGGGGGTATGGAGAGATGAAAAATGTGGTGCGAATCACACAGACCATACACAAGTGGCATGTGCGGTATCTCTGAGGTATCTCAGGTATCCAAAGTCATCACAGGGTAATTTAATCTACTGAGTCACTTTCAAATAGGGTGCAACCTTCGTCTGAATAGACAAATGTGTTCCACAGCGACCAAGTCTTGACGTTCTTGTTGATGCCGTGCCACGAGGACAAGGTCTTGTAGTTTGTTGATTTCCTCTACCTTCCCGGGCCACATCTCGATGGTCGGAGGCTGTGGAGATTTCCATTTGAGAGGAATGCATGCTTTGGCAGCATCAAGGAGATGGCGAATGATCGATTTTTGGGAGGTCTTTTTTTTTCATATAACAAGACATGTCCAACATTTCACGTTGTGATGAAATCGCTGACCCACATAGGTCCGCCGTGTACAGCTTAACCAGTTGAACAAAAAAGAGAAAAGGTGCAACAGTAAAATAAAATAAACAACCAGCGGGTTTTGTGTGGATTGACTGAGATGATTATCTTCGGCTAATTAACTAGAAACATCACCCAGATGGCGATGTTGTGGGTAGCTGTAGTAGATGTGTGGAGTAGGTAATGTGTATAGTCCCCCCAGGCAACAGCCCCACTCCCAGTGGTGACCCAAGGGGGACCACCAACAGGATCATATTGAGGGTATGGTCCCCCAGCCTGCGGCCAAGGCAGAGGGAGGGGGGCCCAATAGCCTCCAACTGACCTCTCTCTACCCCCCACACACCCAGGGGCACCAAAGAATCACACCACACACTTGAGCGTAACCTCAAGTATCCCCCTGAAGATAGGGGACCCATCTCGCGAGTGCGGCAGCTTTAAGCATGTGTATTAGTCAACCCCACACCAGTATATCACTTAAACTTCAAACCAGTTTCAGTGTAGCAGAGGACTAGTTCAACCCATAAGATAGTTAAAATAAGAATAGGGAGAAAAGAAAAGGAAGAAGAGAAAAGGAAAGAAGGGGGAAGGGGAGGGAGCAATCCAGGCGTACCTGCAATCCAGTAAGCGGCTGTAGTCATGTCCCCACTGAGCACAGCACCTTTGAAGAAATCAAACTGCTCCAAACATCTCCAGGAACCACCATGTGTTTAGGGGATAGCTTCCTATCTTCTAGGGTCTAGACAACCTACGTATCTGAAGGGTTGGGTCTGCCAGTTGTAGTAAAGCCATGTCTAAGCTAGAGGGTATAACTCTAGAGTCTGTGGTATATTCAGTCCAGGGTGTCCAGATGCCGATAAACCGGCCTCGGGATCCTCTGCAGGTCGCTATCCAATCCTCAGCCTCTCGAACCGCACTCACCCCGCTGATCCACTCCTCCCGGGTGGGGACTCTGGACTGTCTCCAATAAATCGGAAGCAGTCGTCTTGCCGCATTCAAAAGATGGGGAAGTACATTTATTTTATATTGATTGAGTGGGATCGGGGGGATATGCAGGAGGAAGTGCGCCGGAGAGAGAGGCACCTCTATTCCTGTTATAGTCTTTATCTGGTCTTTTATATCCTTCCAAAGGGGCATAATTCGAGGACAGTCCCACCATATATGGATAAGTGTTCCTCTGAGTCTGCAGCCTCGCCAGCAGAGCTCTGACCTGGAAGGGTAAATGCGGGCTAAGTCATCTGGTACCCGGTACCAGTGGGACATTATCTTATAGTTTGTCTCTTGAACTTTGGAGTCTATAGAGGACAGGTGTGTAAGATGGTACAGGTGGGACAGTTGCAAGTCAGTGAATTCCAGCCCTAGGTCTCTTTCCCACCTCCGAATGTAAGCAGGCTTGGGCGGATGGGCAGCAGAGCCCAAAAGTCGATACAATTCTGACACCATATGGGGGACGGGTTCTTCCTGCATGAAAAGGCGTTCAAACGGGGTTAGGGACAAAGGATCTCTAATTGTGTGACTATGTCTCACAAAGAAATGGTGTAGTTGTCTATACCTCCAAAAGTTCATTCGTGAGCCTTGATTCCTAGCCTGTAGGGCGTCAAAGCTCAAGAGTTTACCATCCTTCATAAATTTACCACAACTTTACCATACTAAAAGCACCTGGGCCATCAGCGGGGAAGTCGTTTCAGACAGCCCCCTGTGCTCCCTAGGCAACCATGGGGCATTTTGAGTGGGTGTGAAAACGCCAGTTGAGTATCCTCTGGAGGACTATAGCTCTATAATACTCTCTTATGTCAGGGAGTCCCAGGCCGCCTTCACGTTTTGGGCGCCTAAGCACCTTTAGGGTTAATCTAGGTTTCCGTGCATGCCATACAAACTCAGACAGCATGCTAGACAAACGATCGAAGAAAAGTCTAGGTAGGGGAATCGGTAACATCTGTAAGAAGAAGAGTATGCGTGGCAATATGTTAATTTTTATAATGTTTACCCACCCCAGCCACGTAAAGGCAGTCCGCGTCCATTGTGAGAGGTCTTTTTTGATCGTCGTAAGCAACGGGGGGAAGTTGGCCGCATATAGGGTGTCAAAGTGATCCATTAATTGTATGCCTAGGTAACGTAGAGACGATTCGGCCCAGGCGAAAGGGAAAGCAGCTCGGAGACTCGTGGATAAGGGAGGAGGCAAATGTACGGGTAGGATTTTGGACTTTGTGTAATTTATTTTAAAATTGGAAAGAGTCCAAAATGTTTAAGTTCCTTCATCAGGTTAGGCAATGAGATCAGGTTGTCTGAGAGATGGAATAAGACATCATCGACATAAGCCGAAAGCTTATGTTCTGTATTACCAACCTGCAAGCCTTTAATATCTTTACTGGTTCGCATGGTGCGGAGCAGCGGCTCCAGCACTAAGGCGAATCGCAGGGGTGAGAGGGGACACCCCTGTCTCGTGCCGTTCCTGATTGGGAAGCTGGGTGAAAGCGTCCCATTCAATTTTACCTGCGCACAAGGTGTAGAGTATAGGGCCTTGACCGATGACATCATCCTCGGTCCTAGCCCCAGGGACTGGAGCACCACTTTTAAATATGACCAATCAACGCGGTCAAACGCTTTTTCTGCGTCCGTCGATAGTATGATATATGGTTGGGGATCTGAGCGGGTACGGGCCCAGTGTATGAGTTGGACTGCTCTGAGGGAGTTATCTCTTGCCTCTCTACCTACAATGAAACCTGTTTGGTCGGAGTGAACAATCTCAGGCATGAGGTGCTTAAGTCTGTTGGCTAAGATTTTTGCCAGGATTTTTATGTCCACGTTGAGGAGGGAGATGGGGCGGTAACTTTGGGGGACAGTGGGGTCCTTGCCCTCCTTCGGGATCACAGTAATATGAGCCAAGAGAGCCTCTGAGGGGATGGCCCTACCTGCCGCTACGGAGTTGAAATATTTGCACATGGGGGCCGCTAGATGGGGGAAGAAGGTTTTGCAATATACCTTAGTAAACCCATCTGGGCCAGGGCTTTTCCCATTGGGCAAGGACTCCACTGTCGCACCAAGCTCAGTCGGGGTAATCGGTAGTTCCAAATTGGAACATTGGTCTTCCGTAAGGGGAAGGACGCCAGCTGAAGCTAGGTATTCCTGTATTGCCTTTTCTTTGGTGTCATGCATATTAAGTGGAAGCTCAGAGTCTAAATTATACAATTTAGCGTAGTAGTCTCAAAAGCCTGCAGCAATCTAATAGGGCATACACACGGTCGGACTTTGTTCGGACATTCCAACAACAAAATCCTAGGATTTTTTCCGACGGATGTTGGCTCAAACTTGTCTTGCATACACACGGTCACACAAAGTTGTCGGAAAATCCGATTGTTCTGAATGCGGTGACATAAAACATGTACGTCGGGACTATAAACGGGGCAGTGGCCAATAGCTTTCATCTCTTTATTTATTCTGAGCATGCGTGGCACTTTGTCCGTCGGATTTGTGTACACACGATCGGAATTTCCGACAACGGATTTTGTTGTCGGAAAATTTTATCTCCTGCTCTCCAACTTTGTGTGTCGGAAAATCCGATGGAAAATGTCCGATGGAGCCCACACACGGTCGTAATTTCCGACAACACGCTCCGATCGGACATTTTCCATAGGAAAATCCGACCGTGTGTACGGGGCATTAGAAGACTGCACCGTCAAATGCCCTGGGAGATCAGTTCTCCTCTAATCATGGGCCTCCCAAACTATGCCTTCCCTGGTGTCATCTGTGGAGTGTTACTAAGGAACCACTGATTAAAAAGATGAGTGGGTAATTTGGGAAGCGACTGGGGTGTGAAGTGGGTCTCCTGTAGGAAGACCACCTGAGTCTTCAACCATTTTAGTTCCCCCCATAGTTTATTACATTTGTACGGGGAGCAAAGGCCCCTAACATTATATGAGCTCACCTGCAAAGCAGCCATGTGTAGATCCGAGGACGTTCAGATTGGCCAGGTAGGTGGTGTGCTCGGCCTGGGAGACAATGCGAAGGATCACTCCTGGGAAAGGGAGAAGGAGAGAAAAGAAGGGAGAGGAGGAGAAAAAGAGGGAGGAAAGACGAAGACATGAAAAGCAAATAGTAAACACAGAGCATAACAAAAAAAATGGCCGGGGCCATTTCAACCTATGCTTCATCTATGGGCTGTGTTCGGAACCCCGTCCCCTATAGGGGGGGAAGGACCCGACCACAGACCCGGGATCCCAATAGGGATCAGAAACCCAAAAAAAACAAAGGGTGGCCTATGTGGGGAACGTGAGCCAACAAGAGGGGGAAGATGAGAGGGTCACCGCTTCCGTCCACCACATCTAACAGTGTGCGGCAGAGGGGGGAAATATAGAGTGATTCATTCTGAGCAATGTCCCAGATAAAGTTGGTTTAGCAAGATCTATTGCAAGTAGTGAGTCTGCGACTAATATGCACAGGTCTCCATTCTACCCAACCAGTCAAATAAACAAAACGGAAGTCCGTAACTCCAGGTAGGGTAGGTGGAATTGGACTGGGTTAGTCTCCAGCATCTCAGAGAATATCAGGCATGGTAGGTATGAAAATTTCTCTCAGGAAAGAGGTAGAACTTGCACAGGGGAACAGGCCGAGGTGGGTCATCAGTCCCTCATGGATGCTGGGCCTGGCGAGGAATCAGAGGTATGGCGTCTTCGGTCCCTTCTGCGATTTCTGCGTTTAGCAGATATCCACGGTTGGGGTAACGGTAGCCTGGCTGCCAGAAAGTCTGATGCTCCCCGCCAGTCCAGAAAGTCCACAGGATCCAACCCGAGGGAGGACAGAAAATTTGGCAGGTCATCTTTGGTGCGTAGTGTTTTGCCATCCTTGGTTACTTGAAGGAAGAATGGGAAACCCCAGCGGTACATCAAGTCTGCGTCTTCTATAGCTTCTAGAAGTGGATGAAGTGCTCTGCGCTACATAAGAGTGCGCCTGGAAATGTCCTGGTAAAATGCTAGCTGCGCACCATCAAAATCGTAATAGGGCTTGCCACGAATTTTCTGTATAATGCGATCCTTTAGTGTGTATTTGTGTAACTTACATATGACGTCTCTGGGATTATTCACATCTTGAGACGGGGGCCTAAGGGCCCTATGTGCCCGATCTATCTCAATGATAGCTGTGGCTGGCAGGCCCAGTATTTCCCTGAAGATGCCCTCCAGGGTTGGAACAATGTCCTTAGCTCCCGTCGCTTCAGGCAAGCCTCTAATCCTGATGTTAGCCCTGCAGCTGCGATTCTCCATATCGTCCAGTTGACAGAGTAGGGCCTCAATCTGATGGTCTTGTGCAGTGCACTTATCCTGCAGCATGGAGATAACAGGGAGAGTTTCTTCAAATCTGTGCTCCAAGGATTCGATTCTGCCCCCCAGGTGTGAGGTATCAGCTTTTAGTTTTTAGTGCTATGTCCTCTTTAAGGGCCTTTTCTACCCTGTCTGCAAATCTCTCCAGGTCATCTTTAGTGGGGAGAGACCAAATATGGTGTCTAATGTCCATATCCTCCAGGGGGTCTGGGGCTTCCAGGACTTCAGGGCCTCTGTCCAGGGATGCGGAGGAGCCCGGGGAGGGAGGGGGGGCCGAATCACTTCCTGACCTCGGGGACGGTATGGGAGAGCTGGTAGGCTGTTGCGACTGAGCGGTAGCGCTCTGTGATGCCTTATTAGATTTCTGGGCCTTCCCGGCCGGCGCCATCTTTGAAGCCTTGTGGCTATGCTCGCGGGTCCCGGGGAAAATGGAATCCAGCTGCCTCTGCCTGGATCGGTCGTTCCACAGTGGCTGTGAGGATGCCCGGTGTCTCTGGTACATGTCAGGAGTCGGCTAGTGGCGATATTTCGCTCTATGGCGGTGATCTAGTGCGGCGGTGGGATGGAGCTACACCAACACAAGTCCTCACTCTTCCATTGCTAGGACACGCCCCCTGGGCGGTCTTTTTAACTTCTGACCAGAATTGTTCTATTTTGGGGCAGGTCCAAAAAATATGTAGTAATGTGCCCCGTTCCTTTTTGCATCTCCAACAGCAATCTAAGGTCACGGGGAAAACATTTTGTAATCTCACTGGTGTCCTGTACTATCTGGTTAAGATTTTAAAGTTTGTTTCTTGCTTTTTCTTACAGATGGATGATTGGTATGTAAATCGGAGGATCCGTTGTCTCTGTTGTGGACTGAAGGTGCGGTTCAGCTCACGTTCCCAGTTCCTAAGACAGCATAGGGATTGAGAGTCTGGGGGTGTGATCAATAGGCTATAAATAGTCAATAGGGTGTGCGGAAGTGCTCCCTCCACTGAGCTATATTCCTTCAAGGTTGTCAGAGGTTGGCAGAAGTTGCTCATGGGGAAGAGGGACCTGAGGAAGTGAATGAGTTGGAGAGCGCTCCAAAACCTCAGGCGGAAGGAGCCCGAGGGGTTCATGAGGTCTGGGATCGATGGCCATGACCTGTTAGTCAGAAAGTGCGAGGCTTGCACACAGCCATCAGATTTTTAAAAGGTTCATCTTGGTAACCTGGGGTAAAGCATGGGTTTCCTAATATTGGAAAGAGTGGCGACATCGGGGATGAGAGAGACGCTTGTGGTTTGGCCAAGGAGTGGAAGGGTTCTCACCTCCTTGGGTAGTGATTCATAGCACCAGGGTGCTCTAATTAGGGGTACTGCACTTTGATCTTGTTCCAACTGAACCCATAGCTTAAGGTCTCGATGTCTATTCCAGTCAACAAGTCTGCTGAGGTGAACTGCGTGATAATATTTGCGTACGCCTGGTACTGCTAATCCCCCATATTGCTTAGGTAGTGTAAGCTGATTTCTCTTCAAGTGGGGGTGTTTATGGGCCCATATAAATTAAAAAAAAAAAAACTTTCTGAACTTGCTTGAAATAATTAGATGGAATATAAATTGGTAAAGCCTGCAGGGGGTACAGGAATTTTGGAAGGATACTCATTTTGAGAATATTGCTACGGCCCATCCACCCGTATTCCATTTGTTTAGGAGTGCTCGGACTCTCGTCATTAGTGGAGGGAAATTTAATTTGAACACCTTAGATATGTGGGAGGGGATGACTGAGCCTAAATACGTCAGTGTTGAGTTGTTTCATTTCAGTTTGAAGTTCATCTGGAGTTGTGAAAGAAGTGGCTGTGGGAGATTGATTCCCATGGCTTCTGATTTTAGAAAGCTAATTTTAAGATTGGAGAGAGCTCCATATCTCTCAAATTCTTTAAAAAGATTTGGGAGGGATATCACGGGGTTCACGAGGGAAAATAAGAGGGGATCAGGTATCATAATAGCTAGCAAGAACATATGTACCTGAGTTTAGGTACTAAATAAACACGTGAGGAACACAGTAATGCCACGTACACATGATCGGATTTTGGTCGGAAAAAGACATGATGGCTTTTCCGACGGGATTGTGCTCAAGCTTGCCTTGCATAAACACGGTCACACAAAAGTTTGCTGAATGTGATGTAGTGTTGTACTGTACTTGACGTACAACACTACGATGAGCCGAGAAAATGAAGTTCAATGCTTCCGAGCATGCGTCGAATTGTTTCCGAGCATGCGTAGGAATTTTGTGCGTCGGAATTGCTACAGACTATCGCATTTTCGGATAGGAACTTTTTCCGATTGAGAACATGCCCACAATCTTTTGCTGGCTGGAATTCGGCCAGCAAAAGTCAGATGGAGCATACACACGGTCACATTTTCCGACCAAAAGCTCTCATCGGTCTTTTGCTGGCCGAATTT
Organism: Aquarana catesbeiana; assembly: GCF_042186555.1. Lineage (NCBI taxonomy): Eukaryota > Metazoa > Chordata > Amphibia > Anura > Ranidae > Aquarana > Aquarana catesbeiana. The sequence continues at coordinate 306,991,020 of NC_133327.1, read as the reverse complement.
CCGATCGTATGTACACGGCATAAGGCATCTTCAGGCAGATCAACATAAGAACAGTAATGTACTTAGGAAACAAACATTAAGGCACTAAAACCTTGTCTTAGTGTAGTAGCTGCTAGATGGATACCATGGAGAATTAAAACATTAGGGAACAAAGACCACGCATCCCGAAGGAATGTTATGGCCCCATGGGAGTCCCACTAGCGTGCAGCATAGGAAGGATCAAGATTATAGCCCCTGGGATCCCTCAGGGGAAAAGTGCAAGAGAGTGCTCAGTCTAACGACTGTAGTCAAATAGCGAGGACTGCTAAGAACCTTCCGCCATCAGTCCAGTCACTCCTGCAAGTAAGTATGAAAAATGAGTATAGCATATCAACTGTATTGCTCTGGCAGGGACTACTAGGAACGTCCACTATTAAACTAGCATTCATACATTGCACTGTAGGTAGATGAGGGAAGGACTTGGTTGAGACAATCCCCGTGGTCTGGGAGGGCCAGGGCGACCCATCTGTCGGGGGAGAATCTGGAGCCAGTTTGGTAGCTGAATGGGATTAACTTTCAGGAAGGCAAACAAATCCGGTAGGTCTGTCGGCATATGTAGGGTGAATGAGGCGTTGGCCTTCCTAAAAGTAACCGTCAGCGGATAGCCCCATCGGTATGTGCAGCCTGGTTCCCATGCTAGGTCTAGGAGAAGGCGCAAGCGGACCCTGCATTGGAGTGTCGCCCTGGAAAGATCCGGGAGGACCTTGATGTGAGCTCTATCAAATTCCACTTCACCGCTCTCTCAGGCCCTGCGTAGTATCATCTCCTTCTGGGGGTAGCGGTGCATCCTGGGGGCCTGGGGGGGTCTGTAGATTTAGGGCCTAGGGCTCTATGGGTTCTGTCCATTTCTATGGTGGTCTGTGGGAAGTCCAAAACCTGTTGAAAGATGGCACTCACCGTAGCTGCTAAATCTTCTTTGCCCATAGCCTCCGGGATGCCCCGCAGCCGCAGGTTGTTCCTTTGAGATCCTCCAAGTGGAACTGGAGGTCCACTGCCGTATCTGCCTTGGCTATGTGAGATCGTTCCAGGGCCTCGACTCGTTGTGTTATGGAGGAGATCGATGTTTCACTCGTATCGATTCTGTCCGAGAGCAAGTGTACCTCCGCTCTAACCGCCTGGATGTCTCATTGGTGGGCTTCTTCCACACTGAGAATCAGGGCCTCAATGTCCTGTTTGGTGAGTAAGGCTTGCAGGAGCGCCCGAATGTCCCTCTCTTGGCGGTCCATCTCCCTCCGAGTAGAGGGGATTGTGACATCCAACATGTCTGGGCGGGAGGTAGCAGGGGTCACTGGTGGAGAGTTTGACACAGAGGCAAAGCCAGGTGAGGGCGGTGGGTCTGGCATCATAAGGTGTTGTAGGCCTGAGCCACGAGGTGCCGCTCCTATGGTGCCTGGAGAGGTAATAACGGTGGATTTGCCTGGGGGACGTAAGGGAGCGGTTTGCTTTAGCTGACGATCTGGTCCTGTACCGCTTCGCAGCTAGCATGCCGGTGTAAGAGATGGTTATAATCGGTGATTATGTCGAGATAGGCAGGGGGAAGCCAGGAGCTCTCTGAAAAGACGTCCTCACACCACCATGTCCAGGCCACACCCCCCGACCTTTAACTTTGTGTTAAAGTGGTTCTAAAGGCAGAAGGTTTTTTATTCTAATGCATTCTATTCATCTAATACTTACCCGAGCCCCATCTCGATCCAACATTGTTGCATGAGAACCTTGGCTGCCCGGGACTCTCCCTCTTGATTGACTGAGACAGCAATGGGCGACATTGGCCTCCGCTGCTGTCAAAGTCAATGAGCAAAGGAGGAGAGAGGAAGGCGGGGCCGAGCCACTGTCTGAATGGACACATAGAGCAGCGGCTCAGCTCAGGTGCCCCCATAGCAAGCTGCATGCTGTGGGAATACTCGACATGAAGAAAGGGCCTGGAGTGGCAGCGAGGGACCCCAGAAGGGGAGCATCCAGGCTCCTCTCTGCAAAACCACTGCACAGAGCAGGTAAGTATAACACATTTGTTATTTTTAAACTTAAAAAAAAAACAGGGGGGAACAGCCATTGGGCATGGCTGTTTACCACGTGATCGGTCGTGATCAATTCACGGCCGATCACAGATGGTACTGCCCCATCGCACACAGCGCATGCGCGCGATCACAAGCATGTCAGTGGTGGCATGTTCCTGGGAAGACTGCTCATCACCGACACTGGTAAATAGCTATTGGCCAGTGGCTTTTACCACGTGATCGGCTGTGATCCATTCACAGCCAATCACAAATGTAAACAAAGACCGGTAACTAGCTGTTACCGGCTCGTCCCTCCTCACACACCATTTCTAGCATGAGGATAGAAGAGCCAGGGATCAGTGAGTTACTGATCTGTGTAGTGTCAGTGTCTGCACCAACACCACACCTGTCACATTGCCCCCAACCCCCCCATTGTCACCTGTCACACAATAGTCACCACATTCACCCCATAAAGTGCACCTGTCACATCAGAGACTGCCATCCGTGACCATCAGCGGTGCACCTGTCACCCATCAGTGACCATGGCCTGTCACCCGTCACCCATCAGTGACCGTCACCCGTCACTGACCGTGGCCTGTCACCCATCAGTGACCATCGCCAGTCACTCATCAGTGATCACTGATTCCGAATCAAATTCAGCCTTTGAACCAATTGATAGCAGCGGATCGGCAAATGATTCAGAGGAAGAATGGGTCCCTCCTAAAAGGGCATGGCACTCTGAAAACCAGGCAGCAGCCAGCAATCAGGATCCAGTTCCCAGTACCAATGCTGCCGCCAGCGTTAGGCCCCGAGAACAAATTCCCAGGCCCAGTACCAGCTGTGCTGCCAGTTATAGGCTCCAGGAACAAATGCCCAGGCCCAGTACCAGCGCTGCCACCAGCGTTAGGCCCTGGGAACAAATGCCCAGTACCAGCGGTGCCGCATCTCGCCCAAGTACCAGCACAGGACCTACAAATCCCCAACTACCAGCACTGGAGTTTCACGTCCCCATAGAGCCAGGGCCACTGCATACCCCCCAGCTGGTCTTGCCAACCCAACATGGCTACCTTCCAACTCGGGATCAGCAAGAATTCTCCTTTGCTTTTATCTGTTTTTGCCTGACACTTTGTTGCAATTCATCGTGGACCAGACCAATCTATATGCACAGCAGCATATTGTCAACAACCCCCAATCATCATATGCCCGTCCATTTGAGTGGAGAGATTTGACTTTGGAGGAGTTCAAATTGTTTATGAGCCTCACCATAAACATGGGGCTTACAAAAAAAATTAAGGATATGCTTACTGGTCCACCAACCCCATCCACCACATGCCCATTTATTCTGCCGTAATGCCCAGGTCCCGATATGAGATGATTATGTACTTTCTTCATTTCAGCGACAATACCCAGTGCCCTCCCCAAAATCATCCAAATTACGGTAAATTATATAAAATTTGCACACTCATAAATTTCTTTTCCCAAGGATTTACAGAACTCCATGTCCCCGATCAACATATATGTGTGGATGAGTCCCTGGTACCCTTTTCAGGCCAGCTAGGAATAAAACAATATATTCCTAGCAAAAGGGCCAGATACGGAGTAAAATTTTACAACATTTGTGAGATAGTCACAGGATATCTGTATGCGTTCCGCATATATACGAAGGAAGAGATTCCCAGCTCCAGCCCCCTGAGTGCTCGGCCTACATGGGCACAAATGGAAAAATTGTATGGGACCTGGCATACTGACTGCTGAACAAAGGATATCACTTATATCTGGATAACTATTATACCAGCTTGCCCCTTTTCAAACATCTTTGCCTCACAAAAATCCTGGCATGCAGAATCTCCAGAAAAAAACAGAAAGGGCTTCCCACAATCCCTAGTCAACAAAAAACTATGAAGGGGGAAAGAGCAACATTAAGATGCAACAAAGTGCTGGCCTTGAGGTGGAAGGATAACAGAAATGTGCACATGATGTCCACCATCCATGATGACACTACAATTGAGGTTCAAAGAAGACAAGGTCCCATTGAAAGGCCAACATTTGTCCAAGATTACAATCTCTACATGGGGGGGTGGATTTCAACGACCAGATGCTTCAGCCCTATTTGTCAATAAGGAGGTCCCGTTTCTGGTACAAGAAAGTAGCAATATATCTCATCCATTTGGCCATTTACAACGCATACATTAACTACACCAAATCCACAGAAAGCCCCACACCCTTCCTAAAATTCATCAAAGAAGTTGTCACGTCCCTCATCTACCAACAAAGACCCCCCCCAGAAGACCTTTGCTCTGAGGCTGTTAACTGACTTCATGAGCACCACTTCCCGGACAAATTCCACCATCTGAAGCAGGCTGAAGACGACAAAAAAGATGTTGTGTATGCACCAAAAGAGGATTTTGAAACGATACCAGCTACCCAGTGCCCCTCTGAACCCAGCCTTTGCATTGGTGAATGCTTCCGACTTTTTCACACTTCCCTAAAATATTAGCCCATAGTTTTAACCATTTCCCCATTTTCATCATCTGTGCTGACCATTTTCCATGCTTCCACAAATAACCATGCCACTGCCTTCCACGTGAACTGACCCTGGCCTGTATTTTGACTATGTCTCTGCCTACCGTTTGGACTGCTTCCATGTGAACTGACACTGGCCTGTTTTATCGACTACACTTTTGCCTACCGCTTCGACTGCTTGCATGTGAATTGACCCTGACCTGTTTTATGGACTATGCTTTTGCCTACCACTTGGACTAATCTGTTGCCCTGCTACTGTAGTACACAGGGGTCTCACATATGTGCGGGGCTCCAGAATTGTTTTTTAAAGTGGAGAAAACATTTTTTTCGTTTTCTCGACCCTAATTTCCGGATTAGGGTCTGGAGTCCGCAGGCTTCATAGAGATTTGGGTGGGTGAAGCCTCTACCCCTGTGCCACTGTGCACAGGTCTTACCTGACTAAGGCCTTCAGCCTGCTGCTGACTTACTGCCATCATGCCTCTGCCTGCCACATGAGCTAAAAACACCTCTGCCTGCTACCTGGACTATGGAAATAATTAGCTGTAGCAGGAGGCAGTATGTTTATGAAGGGCTGGAAAGCGGTACAATAATGAGTGTCTACAGGTAACGGTGTATCAGGACCAATAATATGGCTGTGCTGGCTGTCTCTGCCTGGACAATTCATATGTCAATTCCATTATCCTGGTGCTCCAGGGTCTTCAAAAGGGTAATAGGTGGTTGAGAAATGAGATGTGTGATTTATGCTTGTAGAATGCCTGAAGGTGCTACTTCAATGTTGGGCCCTTTGTATGTGACCAGGCTGTGTAAAAGTCTCACACATGTGGTATCGCCATACTCAGGAGGAGTAGCAGAATGTATTTTGGGGTGTAATTTGTTGTTCGCATATGCTCTGTGAGAGAAATAACCTGTTAATATGACATAAAAGTATGATATTTTGTAAAAAAAAAATGTAAATAAATTATAATTTAAATTATTATAATAATAATTTAAATAAAAATTTTTAAATAAAAATCTTAATTTTGCAAAGAATTGTGGGAAAAAAAATTACAACTTCAGAAAACTTACCACGCTACTTACTAAGTACCTTGGAATGTCTACTTTCCAAAAAGGGGTCATTTGGGGGGTATTTGTACTTTCCTGACTTCTTATTGTCTCAAGAAATGAGATAGGCCTTCAGTACATCAGGTGTGATCAGGTGTGATCAATTTTCAATGTTTGGCACCATACCTTGTAGACTCTATAACTTTCACAAAGACCAAATAATATACACTAATTTGGGTTATTTTTTACCAAAGATATGTAGCAGTATAGATTTTGGCCAAAATGTATGAAGAAGAATGACTAATTTGCAAAATGTTATGACAGAAACAAAAAAGGCATTTATTCAAAAAACAAAATTTGGTCTTTTTTTATTTATAGCATAAAAAATAAAAAAACCACCAGTGATTTAGTACCAACAAAAGAAAGCTCTATGTGTGTGATAAAAAGGATGCAAATGTCATATGGGTACAGTGTTGCATGACTGAGTAATTGTCATTCAAAGTGTGAGAGCACTAAAAGCTGAAAATTGGTCTGAGCAGGAAGGGGGTATAAGTGCACAATATTGAAGTGGTTAACAAAGATTAATTTTCTTTCCACATTTTCCAAAAACGTGTGGCAAAAAATGACATAAAAAAAACTCACTATACTTTTTAGTAAATACTTTGGGGGTGTTTGTTTTCCAAAATGTGGTAATTTTGTGGGTGTTTCCACTGCCCTGGTGCTCCAGGATCTCCAAAAATGTAATAGCTAATCAGGAAATTAGATTTGTGATTTATGCCCCTAGAAAGCCTAAATGTGTTCCTTGGGGTTTGGGCCTCTCTATGTGGCTAGGCTGTATAAAGTCTGAAAAGCACATGGTATTGCTATACTCGGAAGAGTAGCAGAATGTGTTTTGGAGTGTAATTCTATGTATACTATGCTGTGTTTATAAATATCTTATTAATTGACTACACATTTTCCAAAAACTTGTGGCAAAAAAAAGATATATTCAAAAGACTTATGCCTCTTAGAAAATACCCTGGTACTCAAGGACCTCCAAAAGTGTGATAGGTAATCAAGAAATTAGATGTGCAACTTATGCTTCTAGAAAGTCTAAAGGTTCTCCTTGGATTTGGGCCTTCCTATGTGGCTAGGCTAGAAAAAAGTCTCACACATGGGGTATCGCCATATTCAGAGTAGCAGAATGTGTTTTGAGGTGTAATTGTAAGTATGCCTATGCTGGGTGTGAGATTTAACTTGTTAAAAATGACAACTTTGTGAAAAAATGTATTTACATATTTATTTTCATCATTTTGCAAAGAATTTTGGCAAAACATTACAACTTCAAAAAACTCACCATGCCTCTTACTAAATACTGAGCTACTAACCAGGCCTCAAGGGTTACTCGCCACCAGCTGCCCCACCAAACCCCTACCCTGCCCCGCTCCTAAACAAGCCCTCATAAATTATTTCATGAAATGACACTTAAATGTTTTATGCAGAATTAAGTTACAAAAATAAATATTAACAACAACTTTATCAGTGCCCCTCAGCACAGTCTTACCAGTACCCATCAATGCAGGCTCACCTGTGCCTATCAATGCAGCCTCGTCAGTGCCCACCATTGCAGGCTCAATATGCCCATCATTGCAGCCTCACTGTGCCCACCATTGCAGCCTCACTATGCCCACAATTTCAGCTTCACTGTGCCCATCATTGCAGCCTAACTGTGCCCATCATTGCAGCATCACTGTGGCCATCATTGCTGCCTCACTGAGCCCACCATTGTGATAGGCAGAACGCATCCCAGCATTGGACCCGTGTTTTGTCTATCACAGGCATGGGGTCAAGAGGAGGCAGGGCTGTGTTTAATGTAAGCTGTTACAGCGGGCTATCTGCGCTCTGTGATCCTGCGGCTTTCCTCTTCCTCCATGCTCTCTTCCCCCTGGGCGATCGGTGGGAGAACGGCTCCCAATCAACCCCGCCTGCCGGAGGTGCTTGCCACCCTGCTCCCAGGCAGCCCAGCTCCTCGCTAGCCCTCATTTGCCACTCAAAAAATGCGAGTAGGCGAGTGGAAAATTTGAGGGCTGCACCATATTACCAAAAGTATTGGGACACCTGCCTTTACACGTACATGAACTTTAATGGCATCCAAGTCTTAGTCCGTAGGGTGCAATATTGTGTTGTGCATTGGTCCAAATCATTTGGTGGAGGGGGGATTATGGTGTGGGGTTGTTTGTTTTTTATGAGTTGGGCTTGGTCCCTTAATTCCAGTGAAGGGAGCTCTTAAGGCGTCAGCATACCAAGACATTTTGGACAATTTAATGTTCCCAACTTTGTGAGAACCGTTTGGAGATGGCCCCTCGTGTTCCAACATGACGGCGCACCAGTGCACAAAACAAGGTCCATAAAGACATGGATGAGCAAGTTTGGGGTTGAGGAACTTGACTGGCCTGCACAGAGTCCTGAGCTCAACCCGATAGACCCTGCAAGGGTCTGTGCTGAAAGAAGGCCTAGAAAATATATGCTGGATTGCTGGAGGAAACATCCAGAAAGACTGGAGGAGAAAGTGGGCTGCCTGTGTAGAGCATCATGGGAAGAGAATTCGCTACTGATTAGTGTCCTGAAGATTTGGGTGCAAGCTGCTGCCATTGGAAATTGCAGTTCTGGCTGCTTATCCTGAAAAGTATTTGTGCTGCATTGTTGTAATTAACAGTCTATCAGTACAGATTGCTGGTCTCTGCTTAAAAGTCCATAGCATGTATTGACTGTTGCTACTAGAGTAGTCTGGAGACATTGTTCCCTATTTTGGGTGTCCTGTGTCCTAACCCTCTCTCTCTTGATTTTACGCTGCCTTGATAAACTGTCTGAAAATTTTCATTTCTTTCACCCTACAAAAAGTCAATGATTCCACCCTCATGTTCAAAATGTTAGCTCACTATGCCACCTGGGTCCTCCTCATCTGCCCAGGGGTAAGGGGTGTTTCAATTTTGGCTTCCAATGCAGGGCCTAGCAAGATTTTTGCTGCCTCTACCAGTGGCAACCAGCTAAAAGTACTGGAAGTTTTGTTTTAGCAACATTGAAATGGCATTTGTGAAGCAGAAAATTACATTTTTCTTTTGGAGAGATGACAACCAGCCTTTGTCTTTTTCACTGATGATCAGCAGGTTAAAATGAAGCTCCAGAGGACTTACTGCATGAATTATGCTGCGTACACACAAGCGGAATTTCCGACAGAAAGAGTCCGATGAGAGCTTTTCATAGTATTTTCCAACCGCGTGTATGCCCCATCGGACTTTTTCTGTTGAAAATTCAGATGGAGATAGATAGAGAACATGTTCTATATTTTTCAGATGGAACAAATTACTATCGGAAAAAACGCTCGTCTGTATGCTGTTCCAACGCACCAAAAACAACGCATGCTCTGAAGCAAGTACGAGACAGAAGCTATTGGCTACTGGCTATTGAACTTCCATTTTCTAGTCCCGTCGTACGTGTTGTACGTCACCGCGTTCTGGACGGTCGGAATTTGGGGTTATTGTGTGTATGCAAGACAGCTTGAGCGGAATTCCGTCGGAACTCCGTTGTAAAGTCCTTCAGAGTTTATTCCAATGGCAAAACCGGTCGTGTGTACAGGGCATTAGTGTTGAAAAAAGTCTGCTGTTCACTGTATGTTTCTGAGAGTTTATGTTCACATAAGAAGGTGTGACATGCTACCATTCTGCTGCAAGAAGCCGACCTGTGTGCTACAGTGAGAGATAGAGCTATAAGTGTCTAGGAGAAGCATGGTAAATCCTTTCCATTTACCATGAAAGGTATACCACACCCAGCAATGTCAGCAGCCTAGTTGTGATAGGATGAGTACCTTTGTGGACACAGAACTGAGGACGCAACCCCATGGAAATGTAGTATTGTGCTCTATGGACAGAAGGCATTCAGACTCTTAATACCAGATTTGGAGTTGGAGAACCACCTTTTCCCTGAGAAGAGGACCTAGGACTGGTGAGAAGTCTGGGAGTTGAGTGGTGGGTTATATTCTTGAAGAAACCTTTGGAGAGGGTTTATCTGATACTGGGGCAGAGGAGAATACCCCACAAAATGTTGCTTGAGAAAATGTGGGCTGACCAGGAGATGAATAGGCAAGATTGGGGGAATAGAGAGATCTTTATTGCTGCAACACAGGTGTGTATCCCTGAGTCTGCTGGGTGGCGGTCTACTCCTGCCCTGGCTGTTCCTTTCACCCTAGTGAGACCAAACTCAAGAATCACCAAAAAAAAAAAAGAGGGGAGTAGGGGGAACGTTATATGGAGAACATTTATTTAAAATGGTTAGAAATGTTGATATAGAATATTAAAGCTTCCCTATAGCATTTTGGGGATGGGACAAAGTTCCAACAGGTTTTTTTTCTTCTCTTTCGACATTGGATAATTGTTTTATATAAATGTATGTCATTGTAGCTATTACAAACTATGACAGTAACACCTGGGAGTTAGCAACAGTCATGTGACTATTTTCTTTGTATATGTGACATACAATCCTCTCTACAGTTCTAATATTGGCCAGTCATCATATGTGGTCATTGATCAATTTTTTTTTTGTTGGTCAGTTTTCTTTTTTGTGCCATAACTAAGTTTAAAGAGCATTGCATGAATATCATATAAATATACTGGGACTGGTGAAACTCATAGTGATTGGCAAATAGCAGGAAGTATAGTACAATGGTACTTAAGAGTAATTTAGTTTGATTGTTCCTGAAGCCACTAGTGACTGTTGACATCACACTTATCCGTATTCTGAAATCAAGTTATTTTTGTCTGCGTAGGCGACTGCCTAATCTGCACTGAGAACTCTTAAAGTGATGACCTCTTCCGCAGCCTGCTAAAGGCAGGACTCATACAGTAGCTACACACGGTAACCAAGGACGGAGCTATATGCCCAAATGTTTGGCACCAGACAAGGTTGAACTGAACTCCATTGTTTGTATATACAAGCCTCAGGCCACATTGTCTGCTCTTAACAAAAGCTTCAATGAAACCCTTTTGCCCTGCTGTCATAGATGCTAGCTAAATGAAATATATTCATAATTACAATATTTTACAGCTATTAATGGAGATTTCACATAAACTCATAAGGCAACAAACCTCTCCTAACTAAATCTCAGGTCTAATTTAAACAAGCAAGAAAAAGGAGCTCTCTAAGTTTTTGAAAAACAATCCCAATATCATAATTAAACAAGCTGATAAAGGAGGGGCAGTGGTAGTACTCAGTAATAGTGATTACAAGGTAGAGGCTCTCCGATAGTTATCAGACACTCAAACAAATGAATGTCTATGAGAAGATCCAACTATAGAATACTGGAATCAACTTGAATAGATTATAAGGGAAGCAGTAGCTCTTGAAGTTGTGAAACAGGAAGAGATCAGCAAACTAGTCCCTTTCCATCCTGTTACTCCAATCTTTCATCACTTACCAAAAGTTCACAAGTCAGAGTTCCCTATGAGAAAGACCAATAGTAGTAGTAGCTAGAGAACCTCTAGCCCTGACAGTATTTTGCAGACGTCGGTTACCAGATTACCATCTTTTCTCTGGGATACCAAACACATTATCAAGAAGCTGGAAAGTTTTCCCTTCTCAAATAGTTTAAAGTGGTTGACCTGTGATGTACAGTACAATCTTTGTACTCCTGTATCCCACATACTTGTCGCCTTTGGACCTTAAAATATCATATGGACTTATACGAGGAATTTACACAGGAAACAAAATGGCTCATTCTGGAGAGTGTATCCTTCCCATTGAGACACAACTATTTTCTATTTGATTACAAATATTACCTGAGAAAACAAGGAGCCTCAATGTGAGCCACACTCACACCAACATATGCTAATCTGTACATGGGCAGTTGGCAGGAACATTTTACTATTGCACTTGCAATTCATACATTCAGACACTTAATAAGGACTTACTTTCGTTATATTGATAATCTTGTCTTTATAGTTAAAGTGGTGTTCCGGCCGAAATTATACTTTTTAAATAAAAATACCCCTATAATACACAAGCTTAATGTATTCTAGTAAAGTTAGTCTGTAAACTAAGGTCTGTTTTGTTAGTTTATAGCAGTAGTTTGTTATTTTATAAACTTACAGCAGGCCGTGGCCATCTTAAGTGTGGGCATCTGAAGCCAGACTGTATTTCTTCCTGGATCTCATCCTTGCAGATCTCGCACATGCTCAGTGCAGCACAAGCAGTGTAATAGGTTTCAAGTCAGGTTTCCATAGCAACGGCAGTTTCAGAGGAAGTTGCCACCCCTTCCCAGAAGACATTGCAAACAGGAAATGATGCAATGGGCCACGGCCAGGGAGGAGGAAGTGAAAAATGAATACAGCAGATATACAGTATGTGCTGAGAAAAAAAATTTAAAAATATCCAATTTGTTTACAGTGCACAGTTTAGTGTGGGATGCTGAAGAGTTGTAAAAGTGGGTGGAATTCCACTTTAACAAAGATCTTGTGCTGAAGGATTTCCTGATTTATATAAATAAGAACTTGCTGAACTTAAAGTTCACTGGGGAAGAACATTCCATCAAAGTCAATTATTTAGACATTACCTTGACTGGTTCTCTCCAAGAACATAGAGTAACAGTACAAGCATACAGGAAACCAATATCAAGGTACTCACTATTACATGCTTGGGATATCATCTTCGACATGTGATCAGAGCCATTCTCAAAGATCAGTTTACTTGAATAAAACATAATTGCTCCACCTATATAGAATTTGGGATGGAAGCTAAGACCATGGAATATCTATTTTAAGAATGTGGTTATGACAAACAAGTGATAAAACAAGCATGCATGTCTGTTATGGATATACCTAGGGAAACACTGTTGCAAGGAAACAAAGCTTCAAGATCACCATCTAGTTCTGAAATTACTTCATTAGTCTTCTGAACACCCTTTAGTAATCAGTTCTCCAGGATTAAACTAATTATTTCTCATTGTTTACCTGTTTTACGGTGCCTTGAAAAAGTATCCATACCCCTTGAAGTTTTCCACATTTTGTCATGTTACAACCAAAAACGTAAATGTATTTTATTGGGATTTCATGTGATAGGCCAACTGAAAGTGGCACATAGTTGTGAAGTGGAAGGAAAATGAGAGCACTGGCTGTGTATGACTGCCTGAAATGGCTAAATACTTTTTTGGCCTGATTTAGTAGATCTTTAGTAGTAGAAATGCTGCACCACCAAAGTGAGGACATGTGCCAGGCATGGCACATGTGTCAACTTCCCTGTCCAAGGGCAGACAGGATAGTGCCATTATCTCACATCAACATCCCTGGCTCAAGCTGGCATGGTGTGAACCACCTCTGGGCCCGCCCCTGCAGAGCTGAAAGTATCTCTGCTCCGGTGTGACTCCTGTCCCCTATACAGACCAGCTGAAGCACTGCATGGCATCTTTTAGCTTGACTCATTGAATAGCCCCTTGAATGCTTAGAGGGTACTGGTGGTTCATAGGACAATTCAGCAGAAGGCATGGAAGAGGAGAAGCGGGTGGAGTTGACAAATCTCACACCATGAACACCAGCTGTATGGAGACGTGGCAGCAAAACAAGCTGCAGCACTGAGCCCTGTCTTGAGCCCTGTCCTGCTTGTGGCTGACTGCCTTGCCCAACGATGCCGCAACATTGCCTTCCACGTGATGGTACAGAGCTGGAATGGCCTTATGTGTAAAGATATAGTGACTGGGAACCCTTCCATTGTGGTACAGCACATTCTGCAAAATCACGGAAGGGGGCAGAATCTACCAGACAGAAAGGCAGGAATTGTAAAGCCAGCAGCATTGACTGGCTTGAATTTAACCGTTGGGCATGTGGGTGGCAGAAACTGTATTTTTTTTCGCTGCAATAGAAATTTGCCTGCTATAGTCTGCAGCTGGTGGTGTGCTAATGGCAGATGTGCTGCAAGGACCTGTGAAACCCTTCGCTATACCATCATCCCTGTCTGTAGAGGCTGCTGAGAGCTCATAAGGTATTGCGGGGGAAGACCAGAAAGGTGAGGAGTGAGGAGGAGCAGATATGTGTGTTTTGTGTGCCTTTCAGGTGCTCTTGACAATGGTGGGAAGCTAAGTGCCTTGTCAAGCATGCGGCACCCAAATGGCTGGTGTTTGTGCCATGCTTGATCTGTTTGAGGTAAAGTTGGCAAATTGCAACAGTGCAATTTATGTAGAAGAATACATATCAGCCTAAACTGAGAAAATACAACAGCCAAAAATGTAAAGTAAAGTAAAAGGACCTATAACAATGTAAAAAATGGATCAGGGAATCACAAAATGTGAAAGAGGAAACTATTCTGGTGAACATAGCAACAGCAAGTCCCAGAACAAATCTAAAGTACATACCTCCATGGACAGGACAACACACCAAATGCCACCTCCATAAGCCTGGTAACCATGGTATACAAATAGCTCAGTAAAGCACTCAGTAACCATGCTTTTATACACACGCCCCTCCCGTAGTCAACAGTCGGAGGCCCCGACGTGACGTCATCTGGACCGGCCGCTAGTACTCACCGCACATGCGCACACCACCAAGACTGCGCCTGCGTGTAGGAGATGAAAAAGAGATGCTCGGCGAGGGGAAGGAGAGCGCTGGGAGTGATGTACGAGGACCAGGAGGAGGGGGAACACCTCCAGCTGATCCTCCCTGCATCACGTCCCGCACACTAAGTGCCAGGACGCGACGCTGGGTGGCCGTATAGCACTGGAAAAAGTCTCTGTTCCGCCAGCAAGACACAGGGGATAGGCAGCACCAAGAAACAGATATACAGCACAAAATTGACAAGATAACTAACTAAAGATAACAAAAAATATATATATCAGTAAGACATAATGGACATATTGGTATCTAAAATTAAACAAGCTGACAGCTGACCGAAGGGCATTACAAAAAATACTCTGGATGCAGACAGATTGATATTGATAAGATATTTATAGAAACTATCAGCACTGCTTTTTAGAATAACAATTGATAGTAATAGTATCGGTATGAGGGCCAAGGGGATGGATGGACATGAAAGAATAAACAACAGAGATAAAGAATAAAGGTGCAATAAAGACCAGTCAGAACAATTCTACATATAGATAAGCATAACCCCAAAATAACCTTAGCTATAACAAGGTTTATATGTCTTAGCCTCATTAATACCAAGGGCATGAATGGCATTTAGACGGTTAATCCAAACTGTCTCCTTTTGGAGGATTTGGTTGTCCCATTCACCACCTCGTGGGTCTTTGGGGACCACAGCTAGGGCGATGAATGAGACCAGTGAGACATCAAATTTGTGGTACAAGTCAAGGTGTCTACTGACAGCAGTAACCATTTTGCCATTCATTGAATAGTAAATATGGTCTTTGATTCTCGAACAAAAATATCTGGCTGTTTTTCCAATATAAAAGGCATTACATTGGCATGACATCAAGTAAACAATACCTTGAGTGTCACAGTTTGCATGAAATGCAGGAACAAAAAGCTCACCATTAGGGAGCGTAAATCTAGTGCCTGTAGTAATCCTAGGGCAGAAAGCGCATTTGCCACATCTAGTAACCCCATTCTGGGGACGTCTAGATGGTTGCTCACCAGAATAGTGACTAGATGTTAGCTTGTCACGCAGAGATCTTGACCTCCTAAAGATGATTTCGGGTTGTATACTCACATATTTTGTAAGAACAGGATCGGCCTGCAGTAATGGCCAATGGTTTGCCAAAATATTGCGTAGTTCTTGATGATGTTGGGAATATCTGGTGATAAACTTAACTGTTTGTTTGTTCTTAACCGTCTTAGTTTTAAACAGTAATGAGTTGCATGATTGATGCAATGCTTTATTAAAAGCACTGCGTAATAGTTATTTACTATAGCCTCTTGCCTTTAAGTGATCACAAAGTTAATTCACTTGCCTTTCAAATTCCTCAATGTGTGTACAATTTCGTCATAGCCATAAATACTGGGCGTAGGGAATACTACGAAAGAGTGCTACTGGGTGGGCACTGTCAGCATGTAGTAAAGTATTTCCTGCTGTTTCTTTTCTAAAGCGTGTGAAAGCAAGGCAATTGTCTTCATCTTTAAAAAAAGTAAGATCCAAAAATTTAATTTTTTGTAGATCACTAGCAAATGTAAATTTTAGATTAAACTGATTCTGGTTTAAATTACCAGCAATAGTATTGAGTAAGGTTGCAGTGCCCGTCCACACCATGAATATGTCGTCAATATAGCGCAACCAGCAAATCGCATGGTTGGTATACATTGACAAGGATTCATCTGAGAAAATGGTACGTTCCCACCCCCCAAGGTACAGGTTGTCGTAGGCTGGTGCACAACGTGTGCCCATGGCTACACCCTATACTTGGAGGAAGCGGGACTCTTTGAATCTAAAACAATTACGAGTCAAGATGAATCGCAGTAATTCCAAAATGAACTCGCAATAATCCCAATGATGATGATCCTATTCACGTAAGAAGGTACGAACCATCCCGATGCCCTGCTCATGAGGAATGCTAGAGTACAATGCCTCAACATCCAATGTCACGAGCAGGGCATCGGGAGGGACGACCAATCCCTCGATCGTCTTCAGAAGGTCAAGTGTGTCTCTGGTGTAGGACGGTAGTCCCAAAATGAGGGGCATAAGAATGGAGTCAACTAGGCGGCTGGCATTCTCGGTAAGAGAGCCAATACCTGAGACTATAAGTCTACCTGGGGGTAATACCGGATGTTTATGTATTTTGGGTAGGGCGTAGAATGTTGCTTCCCTAGGATTACGTATATTTAAATAGTTAGATAAATCTTGATCAATAAGGCTTTTTTAATGGGCAGAGCCAATGATAGATAGAAATTCAGTTTTAAATTTGGCAATATGGGTGGCATTGATACATGTGTACCATTCTTTGTTATGTAGTATATTCATAACCATTTGTTCATAGTTCTTTTTAGTCATTAGGACAATGTTTCCTCCTTTGTCCTTCGCCTTAATTTCAAGGTCAGGGTGATTCTGTAGTCGCAAAATGGCTTGTGAAGGAGTAAGATTGTTAGGTTTAGGAGTAACGTCCATGCGTTTAATATCGTTAAGTTTGCCCATCAAAAAGGCCCAGATATTGGGGTTTGTCATGAGGTCAGGGAACGTTGAGATTTTGGTTTAAATTTAACTGGTGCAACAGGGGCAGGTAAATGGCAATCTCGAGTGGTCTGACTCATAATATCATTAGTAGGGTCATTTTTGTCTACTAACAACATCAGATCACAAAGTCCTCCATAGTATAATGTTTAATCTGTTCTGATATATGTTTATCCTGTAGGGAACGAAGACGATCCCCATCAAATAAGAATTTGAATGTAAGATTGCAAGAAAAAAGATAAATATATTTTATGGCTTCATACTTATCAATCTTGGTCGATGGGCAAAAACTCAACCCAAACTTGAGGACCTCAAGCTCTTGGTTGCTAAAGGAATAAGGAATCTAATTGATGACATCAAAGCCTGACTTTACGTCAGGAGTGGGGTGGTCAGGGGAATCTGAAAATTCGACTGTGAAGGGGTAGTTAGGGTCACATGTGGATCCAGTGTGCTTTGTCTAGTGAACATTTGCAATTGTGTCACTGGTGGTATGTGCAACAGTGGAGTATGAGAATGATGCTTTGAATTAACAGGAGTAGCCGCACCAGACATAGCAGTTGTATTGCTCAGTGCTGGTGTTGCTATCCCAACTGTAGTGGTAGTAGACAGTATTTGAGACTGAGTTTGAGATTGTGATTGAGGGTTAAGCATATGTATGGCTTGTAGGGCCGTGGCCCCCATGTAATTAGTCTGTGAGTATCCACCAGCACCATTAGTTTGGGAATCACCATGTACAAAGTTGTAATAATTCAAAAAAAGATCCTAAAACCACTAAAATGCAAAAAAGAATTTGTTGCCCAGGTGCTTCCACCTAATTATTAATGAAATAGTAAACTGTATCAAGTCACAGAGGGGTCCTGTGGATAGAGTGACAGTACAAAGTGCCACGTCCTATAAATTTGGAAAAACAAGAGAAAATGGGACTTGGACTTTTTATGTACAGTCAACAATAATTTTATACAAAAAATATTTTATTTTAATATAAACATATAAAACCTACATGATCTCTATAAACCCACGTCCCCCTACGCAGGATCTTTCTTTGAATTATCACAACTCTGTACATGGTGATTCCCAAACTAATGGTGCTGGTGGATACTCACAGACTAATTACATGGGAGCCACGGCCCTACAAGCCATACATATGCTTAGCCCTCAATCACAATCTCAGACTCAGTCTCAAATACTGTCTAATACCACTACAGCTGGGATAGCAACACCAGCACTGAGCAATACAACTGCTATGTCTGGTGCGGCTACTCCTGTTAATTCACAGCAACATTCTCATACTCCACTGTTGCACATACCACCAGTGACACAATTGCAAATGTTCACTAGACAAAGCACACTGGATACACATGTGACCCTAACTACCCCTTCACAGTAGAATTTTCAGATTCCCCTGACCACCCCACTCCTGACGTAAAGTCAGGCCTTGATGTCATCAGTTTGACTCCTTATTCCTTTAGCGACCAAGAGTTTGAGGTCTTCAAGTTTGGGTTGAGTTTTTGCCCATCGACCAAGATCGATAGGTATGAAGCCATAAAAGAAATTTATCTTTTTTCTGGTAATCTTACATACAAATTCTTATTTGATGGGGATCGTCTTTGTTCCCTACAGGATAAACATATATCAGAACAGATTAAACATTATACTATGGAGGCCTTCTGAGCCCTCCGTGATCTGATGTTGTTACTAGACGAAAATGACCCTACTGATGATATTACGAGTCAGACCACTCAAGATTGCCATTTACCTGCCCCGTTGCTCCAGTTAAATTAAAACCAAAATCTCAACGGTTCCCTGACCTCATGACAAACCCAAATATCTGGGCCTTTTTGATGGGCACAGTTAACGATATTAAATGCATGGATGTTACTCCTAAACCTAACAATCTTACTGCTTCACAAGACTATAGAATTACCCTGACCTTGAAATTAAGGTGAAGGACAAAGGAGGAAACATTGTCCTAATGACTAAAAAGAACTATGAACAAATGGTTATGAAGATACTACGTAACAAAGAATGGTACACATGTATCAATGCCACCCATATTGCCAAGTTTAAAACTGAATTTCTATCTATCATTGCCACTGCCCATCAAAAAGGCTTTATTGATCAAGATTTATATAACTATTTAAATATACCTAATCGTAGGGAAGCAACATTCTACGCCCTACCCAAAATACATAAACATCCAGTATTACCCCCAGATAGACTTATAGTCTCGGGTATTGGCTCTCTTACCAAGAATGCCAGCTGCCTCGTTGACTCCATTCTTATGCCCCATGTTTTGGGACTACCGACCTACACCAGAGACACACTTGACCTTCTGAAGACAATCAAGGGATTGGTCGTCCCTCCCAATGTCCTGCTCGTGACATTGGATGTTGAGGCGTTGTACTCTAGCATCCTTCACGAGCAGGGCATCGCGATGGGTCTCACCTTCTTACATGAACAGGATCATCACCGCTGGGATTATTGCAAGTTCATTTTGGAATTACTGCGATTCATCTAATTATATACTCGGAATTATTTTAGATTCAAAGAGTCCCACTTTCTCCAGGTACAGGCTGTAGCCATGAGCACATGTTGTGCATCAGTCTACGCCAACCTGTACCTGGGTGGGAATGTACTATTTTCTCCGATGAATCCTTGTCATTGTATAACCAACCATGCGATTTGCTGATTGCACTATATTGAGGACATATTCATCGTTTGGACGGGCACTGCAGCCCTACTCAATACTATTGTAGCTAATTTAAACCAGAACCAGTTTAATCTAAAATTTACATTTGCTAGTGATCTACAAAAAATTACATTTTTGGATCTTACTATTTTTAAAGATGAAGACAATTGCCTTGCTTCCACACTCTTTAGAAAAGAAACAGCAGGAAATACTTTATTACATGCTGACAGTGCCCACCCAGTAGCACTCATTCATAGTATTCCCTACGCCCAGTATTTAAGGCTACGATGAAATTGTACACACATTGAGGAATTTAAAAGGCAAGCAAATTCACTTTGTGATCGCTTAAAGGCAAGAGGCTATAGTAAATCACTATTACGCAGTGCTTTTAATAAAGCACTGCGTCAATCGCGCAACTCATTACTGTTTAAAACTAAGACGGTTAAGAACAAACAAACAGTTAAGTATATCACCAGATATTCCCAACATCATCAAGAACTATGCAATATGTTGGCAAACCATTGGCCATTACTGCAGGCCGATCCTCTTCTTACAAAATATGTGAGTATACAACCCGAAATCATCTTTAGGAGGTCAGGATCTCTGCGCGACAAGCTAACATCTAGTCACTATTCTGGTGAGCAACCATCTAGACGTCCCCAGAATGGTATTACTAGATGTGGCAAATGCGCTTTCTGCCCTAGAATTACTACAGGCACTAGATTTATGCTCCCTAATGGCGAGCTTTTTGTTCCTGCATTTCATGCAAACTGTGACACTCAAGGTATTGTTTACTTGATGTTATGCCAATGTAACACCTTTTATATTGGAAAAACAGCCAGACATTTTCGTTCGAGAATCAAAGACCATATTTACTATTCAATGAATGGCAAAATGGTTACTGCTGTCAGTAGACACCTTGACTTGTACCACAAATTTGATGTCTCGCTGGTCTCATTCATCGCCCTAGCTGTGGTCCCCAAAGACCCAGGAGGTGGTGAATGGGACAAACAAACCCTCCGCAAGGAGACGGTTTGGATTGAACGTCCATTTGCTGTTCATGCCCCCGGTATTAATGAGGCTCAGGCATATAAACCTTTTTTATAGCTAAGGTTATTTTGGGGTTATGCTTATCTATATATAGCACTGTTCTGACTGGTCTTTATTGCACCTTTATTCTTTATGTCTGTTGTTTATTCTTTCATGCCCTTCCATCCCCTTGGCCCTCATACCGATACTATTACTATCAATTGTTTTTCTAAAAAACAGTGCTGATAGTTTCTATAAATATCTTATCAATATCAATCTGTCTGCATCCAGGGTATTTTTGTAATGCCCTTTGGTTAGCTGTCAGCTTGTTTAATGTTGGATACCAATATGTCCATTATGTCTTACAGATATATATATTTTTTGTTATCTTGCATTATTAATTTTGTCAATTTTGTGCTGTATATCTGTTTCCTGGTGCTGCCTATCCCCTGTGTCTTGCTGGTGGAACGGAGACTTTTTCCAGTGCTATGCGGCCGCCCAGCGTCGCGTCCTGGCACCGTGTGTGCGGCACGTGGCGCAGGGAGGATCAGCTGGAGGTGTTCTCCCTCCTCCTGGTCCTCGTACGTAGCTCCCAGCTGTCTCCTTCCCCTCGCTGAGCATCTCTTTTTCATCTTCTACATGCAGGCACGGCCTTGGTGGTGTGCACGGTGAGTACTAGCGGCCGGTCCTGATGACGTCACGCTGAGCCTCCGACTGTGGACTATGGGAGAGGCGTGTGTATAAAAGCACGGTAATTGAGTGCTTTACTGAGCTATTTGTATACCACGGTTACCAGGCTTATGGAGGTGGCATTTGGTGTGTTGTCCTGTCCACGGAGGTATGTACTTTAGATTTATTCTGGGACTTGCTGTTGCTATGTTCGTCAGAATAGTTTCCTCTTTCACATTTTGTGATTCCGTGATCCATTTTTTACATTGTTATAGGTCCTATTATTTAGGAAGATCTCTGAGCAATTAACAGTGCTTGGCCTTCTTCTGCTTGTCATCTACCACTATATGGGGCTGTATTGAGACATCGGTGGATCATTCCATTTGGCATTCATTGCAATGCCTAGTGACATTTTTTATCACTATACTTGTCCCTTTGCCCATTTTTGGCTGTTGTGGCTTTCAGTACTTTTTATTTTACTAATTCTTTCTCAGCCTGGTGAGCTTTATTATTATTACATATACATAATTATTCTTTATTCTATGAAGGATCCTTCCCTAGTAGAGTTGGCTAACTACATGATATTTTGTTTTAGGCAATCTCTATCTTGCTTATTTTTCCTCCTTTGACAGGATCATACCTTCGTAACCACTCCATTCTGCAGTCTGCTGCACCCCTGTATCTGCTTTATCCTGCTGTTGTTGTTTTTATTACCTATATGTGTTCAATTACTTCACATTACCCAGTAAGTATACACCTTTGGCTATTACTACCAGTTAAATTCAATACACTTTTCGATGTTAGTCCCCCTCAAGGGCCCTATAACTCCCAGATTGTTATCTGTCTTAGGCGCTTACAGATGTAATACAGTTTATTAATTGGTTCCAGTCTGTAAGCTTGGCCCCTATTTTTATTTATGTATTTTTATTTGTCATTTTTCATATACATATTTTATTATATACGCCCCCATAGCAATCTGGTTTGTCCCCCCCCCCCCCCGTTTTTGCCCGCAACAGAGATGCTCGGCTTATGGCCGCCTTGGTTACAAATATTTCAGCTCATTATAGTTATATGGTATTAATATGCTGATGTTTCTGTAGTTTTATGTATCATATTTATATATGTTCTCTTCTTCCTTTTTTTGATAGCTAATGTTAATGCTTCTGAAGAAGCGAAATGAGCGTGAAACATATAGAGCAAATTGTATCTATCTGAATATCACTACAATGCCTATCTGTCTCTGAACCACACTCTTGGATCCATCTATATTATGGAATGACCTTGATTCATCTCCTTGTCTCCTTGTAGTTACAATTGGTTCTGTACAGTAGCGGTATTATATATGATGTATCTAACTATTAATGTGGGTTTTTAGAGATCATGTAGGTTTTATATGCTTATATTAAAATAAAATATTTTTTGTATAAAATTATTGTTGACTGTGCCTAAGAAGTCGAAGTCCCATTTTCTCTTGTTTTTCCTTCTTTGTTAAATATATTGGGATGTCTCTAGGTTAAATATTTTTGGGATGTCTCTTTGCTGGATTGGGGATGTCTCTGCTGGATGGAGATGACTCTTTGAATATATTGAGATGTAACTTTGATGGCTATATTGGAATGTTTCTTTGCTAAATATATAGGGATGTATGTCTCTTTGCTAAATATTTGTGGAATGTCTCTTTGCTGGATATACAGTATTGGGATGTATCTTTGAATATATGGGGATTACTCTTTTCTGAATATATGGGGATGTCTCTTTGCTGAATATTTTATGATGTCTCTTTGCTGGATTGGGGATGTCTCTTTGCTGGATGGGAATGTCGCTTTGCAGGATTGGGGATGTCTATTTGCTAAATATACAGGGATAGCTCTAGGCTAAATATTTTTGGGATGTCTCTTTGCTGGATTGGGGATGTCTCTGCTGGATGGAGATGTCTATTTGAATATATGGGGATGTATCTTTGATGGATATATGGGGATGTCTCTTTGATGGATATATGGGGATGTCTCTTTGCTGGATTGGGCCATATCTTTGCTGAACATATGGGGATGCCTCTTTGCTGATTATTTTGGGATGTCTCTTTGCTGGATTGGGCTGTCTCTTTAAATATAAGGGGATGTCTCTTTGCTGAATATATGGGGGGCTGTCTATTATCATACTAGGATCAAGGAAAAGCATAGTCAGTAAACAAGCCGAAGTTCGGTAACGAATGGTTGCAGGTTGGTATTAAGCAGAAGCATAGTCGAGCAACAAGCCATAGGTTGGTAATGAATGGTAGCGAATATACAGATGACAGCAGTAGAGACAAAAGCGAGATATTAGATGAAGGGAGCACAACACAATGCCTGACACAGCAGAGATCCCAGTTTCAAGTCCAGTTCCTGACGGAGTTGTTACATGCCCAATCCACATTTGTTGTTAAAAACGACCCTTTATGTATATGGGAGAAACATCTTGATCATTCCTTTTGTGATTATTAATGGCTAAAAGCAATTAAATGCAACTACCAGTACTCAAAGTGTTCAAATTACTGGCAAATGGCCCAGAAACTTCATTTGCCATGGTACCTTACCCCCTACATGGTGGCAAAAATCTCTTCTAACAATACTAATGAATGCTGGAGAGTATGTACACATATAGGCACTTTGATATGGTGTGGTCATTTCTTTAAATGCGTAGCTTTTGGGCAGAAATATTTAACCACTTTAGCCCCGGAAGATTTGACGTCCTTTTTTCCCCACAAATACAGCTTTCTTTTGGTGGTATTTGATCGCCTCTGCGCTATAAACAAAAAAAAGCGACACTTTTGAAAAAAACACAATATTTTGTACTTTTTGCTGTAATAAATATCTCCATTTTTTTAAAAAAAGCAAATTTTTTCTCAGTTTAGGCCGATATGTATTCTTCTACACATTTTTGGTAATAAAAATCACAATATGCGTATATTGATTGGTTTACGCAAAAGTTATAGCGTCTACAAAATAGGTGATAGATTTATAGCATTTTTATTATTTTTTTTTTGCTAGTAATGGTGGCGATCTGCGGTTTTTATCATGACTGCGACATTATGGCGGACACATCGGACAATTTTGACACATTTTTGGGACCATTGGCATTTATACAGCAATCAGTGCTATAAAAATGCATTGATTACTGTAAAAATGTCACTGGCAGTGAAGGGGTTAACACTAGGGGGCGATCAAGGGGTTAACTGTGTTCCTTGTGTGTGTCCTAACTGAAGGAGGGATGGGACTTGCTAGGGGAAAAGATAGATCGGTGTTCATACTTTGTATGAACACAGGATCAGTCTCTTCTCCCCTCAGAGAACCAGGATCTCTGTGTTTACACACAGAGATCCTGGTTCTCGCCATGTCACGAGCGATCAGGGGAGCCCGGCGGTCATCGCGACTGCCGGGCTATCGCTTCGGCTCCGGGGCGTGCGCACATCCCTAGTGGCCACAAATAGAAGTGATATAACATGACAGCGATTTGCGCAGCCGAGCCATGTTGCCGCAGTACAACTGCGGCAGCTGGTAGGCAAGTGGTTAAATTACTTTCTCGAGTCACAGGATTTATTGTTAAACCAAATGTGGAACAAACTATTCTTAGCATTAATATTTCTGAAATTCCTAATTCCTTGAGCCCAACATTTATGCATGTGTTGTTTGCTGCTAGAGCAGCAATTTTGAGGAAATGGAGAACAAGCGAGGTACCTAATGTAAGTGAGGGGATCAAACAAGTTAACAAAATCTTTAAATATGAACAATTCCTGGCCTGCAAAGATGGAAGAATCTCACAATTTGAAACCCAATGGCTTCCTTGGCGTCCCTTTTGCAATGGCTCCTAGTATAACATATTTTTTTTAGCTACCTCAAGCAAATATGGATACATTTTGATAATACTTGTATGGCATAAGTCTGTGTTACATTATTGATCTCTTTTCTTTATCTTTTTTTTTGTTATGCAGCATACACACGGTCAGACTTTTTGACCGGACTGGTCTGACGGACCGAGTCCGGCGGACAATCCGATCGTATGTGGGCTTCATCAGCCCTTCAGCGGACTTTTCTAGTCGAAAATCTGACGGACTTTAGATTTGGAACATGCTTCAAATCTTTACGTCGTAACTCCACCGGACCCAGAAATCCGCTCATCTGTATGCTAGTCCGACGGACAAAAACCGACGCTAGGGCAGTTATTGGCTACTGGCTATCAACTTCCTTATTTTAGTCCGGTGTGCGTCATCACGTACGAATCCGTCAGACTTTGGTGTGATTGTGTGTAGGCAAGTTCGTTCGTTAAAAAGTCCGTCGGAAGTCCGTCAAAAGTCAGTTGAAAGTCCCTCGGAAAGTCCGTCGGACCAGTCCGGTCAAAGAGTCCGCCCGTGTGTATGCGGCTTTAGTCCTTTTTACTAGTATAAAAATGTTTCTATCGCTTCTATATTCACAAAGATTAAATTTGGGTATACCTGCAATACCCTGAATTTACTAATGGTTATTAGATTAATGATTAGTAACAGAGGGAAATATGAATGGTTCATACAGAGGAATCATATGGCATACATAGTATTATGCTTTGGTCTAATCTACTACTTTCAAGATGTTCAAAAATATAAATGAGTACTGTATATAACGAAGGTGTAGAATGTACTGTATCCATGTGTATTCATTTGCTAATTTGCTTGAATGGACCATCTTGCTCTGTTCATCTATGAGTTCTTTTTTGTACTATTGAAAAGTTTCAATAAAAACTACTTTGGAAAAAAAAGTAACATGACAACTTTTATCTCTTCATGCAATTCCAATTTGACCCTATATAATAGTGCAGCCAGTACTGAGCAAAAGCAAGTCAAGTCTGTACGTTAACTAAAAGACTTTTGTGTAAAAACTCTACATAGATTGATATACTTCAGCATTGTAGCTGCACCAAGCTTTTAGCTGAAAAAAATTCTAGCTTTACTTTTATTTTTATTTTTTGTATGCCAGCCTTGGAAAGTTTAGCTGTTTCTTGTTAAATGGTTTTATTGTAGTTACATTTACTATAAGTTTGTGCTGCAGAATAAAAATTGCTTTTCTGTGCTGAACCAGCTAAATAGAGACGGATACAAAATAGAGTGATTTTTTATTAGAAAGAAAAAGGATGAGAGGAAAAATGGATTTTAGAGCCTTAGGCAGAGACAAATTAAACTTGAACATTGAAAGACTGATTGTGGAATGCATTATGAGATGTAAAACACTGCGAACAAGGGCTGAGCAATAGCAGATATCAGATTTAAAGTAAAATATATTTATTTAACACTTTACACCCAACTCCAACTACGAACTCAATTTTTTTGTGTGTTAGATACTAACATACATTATATTACCAAAAGTATTGGGATGCCTGCCTTTACACGCACATGAACTTTAATGGCATCCGAGTCTTAGTCCATAGGGTTCAATATTGAGTTGGACCACCCTTTGCAGCTATAACAGCTACAACTCTTCTGGGAAGTGTGTCTATGAGAATGTTTGACCATTCTTCCAGAAGCGCATTTGTGAGGTCAGGCACTGATGTGGATGAGAAGGCCTGGCTCGCAGTCTCCGCTCTAATTTATTCCAAAGGTTGAGGTCAGTCAAGTTTCTCCACCACAAACTCGCTTATCCATGCCTTTATGGACCTTTTTTCATGTACTGGTGCGCAGTCATGTTGGAAGAGGAAGGGGCCATCCCCAAACTGTTCCCACACATTTGTGAGGTCAGGCACTGATGTGGACGAGAAGGCCTGGCTTGCATTCTCTGCTCTAATTCATCTCAAAGGTGTTCTATCATCTCTGTGTTCTATCGGGTTGAGGTCAGGCCAGTCAAGTTCCTCCACCCCAAACTCTCTCATTCATGTCTTTATGGACCTTGATTTGTGCACTGGTCCAAATCATTAAGTGGAGGGGGGGATTATGGTGTGAGGTTGTTTTTCAGGGGTTGAGCTTGGCCCCTTAGTTCTAGTGAAGGAAACTCCTAAGGCTAAGGCATACCAAGACATCTTGGACAATTTCATGCTCCCACCTTTGGGATAAATTAGAGCAGAGACTGCGAGCCAGGCTTTCTCGTTCACATCAGTGCCTGACCTCACAAATGCGCTTCTGGAAGAATGGTCAAACATTCCCATAGACACACTACTAAACTTTGTGGACAGCTTTCCCAGAAGAGTTGATGCTGTTATAGCTGTAAAGGGTGGGCCAACTCAATATTGAACCCTACGGACTAAGACTGGGATGCCATTAAAGTTTATGTGCGTGTAAAGGGAAGTGTCCCAATACTTAACAAGCATGGAAAGAGAATTCCTCTCCTTATGACCACATTTCCTGTTTCGCTGGGCAGAATCTCATACTTCTGTCATATTTTCATAACCAACTTTGTTCCATGTTCTTAATAATTATCTAACTATACCAAAAAACAATCGTAGAGTTGGTCTACCCAGTATTACTCATGCAGTGGTCCAAACTACCAGGGTAGTTGACTGGTGTTTCAATGAGGATCACAAACAATGGGTCACTACGGAAAAGGAAAACACCCCCCTCCAATTACAGGTCTACCATAGCTGTCTGCAGCATTGCCCAGAGAGGTCCAGGAACAAACGAAAATTGGTAACACTACTTGGATATTGACATTTTATTTCTGAACCACAGAAATCTTCCCTCAATCATCCATATTAACATTAGTCTTGGGAAACCCAGAGAATGATCCAGGCCTAACCAACCAAACTTATGCCTTCTTGCCATGGTGAGCAAATTTTGTCTCATAGACTTTTTAAACTGAGGTAAATGAAGTGTAGTTATGCAGATCTTTGCTCCTTGATCAGTCCACATTTGAACCTCCAGAGTGCATACTAGCTCTGACACTTCCTTGAAGCAATACCTAGAGTAAGAGAGCTCAACTGTCAACTAAACCTGTTAAAAGCAGTATGCAAACCAAGAACACCAACTCACCATTCACTCTCCGAGATTTGTAATATCTTATCCTCCCCAGAAGAGTACTACACACCTGTTTTAAAAAATGGGAAAAGGACCTATCAATTGCCTTTACCATACAACAAGGTGAATGTATCCTGTAATTTTCTCATAAATCCTCAATAGAAAATGTATTTCAGGAATTGGGGTACACAATACTTACCAGATGTTATAAACTCCTCTTTATATTACATAAATAAAACCTCAAATCCCTGACCTTTTCTGGTGTCGTGAGGCCACATTAGATACAATGGCACATACATATCTTTTATTTCTGCCCTAAAATAAAACCATTTTGGAC
This sequence comes from Aquarana catesbeiana, assembly GCF_042186555.1. Taxonomy (NCBI): domain Eukaryota; kingdom Metazoa; phylum Chordata; class Amphibia; order Anura; family Ranidae; genus Aquarana; species Aquarana catesbeiana. The sequence continues at coordinate 306,962,611 of NC_133327.1, read as the reverse complement.
CATAGTTACAATCAAGGATCTTACTATGGTGGATCTAAGCCAGAACCTGGCAGCCTATTTACTCCACATGACTAACAGATGTCTATCAAAATATAAAGTCTCATTAATGATTAATTTCCTAATTGCAGCAAGAGCTTTTATCCCTCTCTTGTAGAAACAGAGCACCCCACCTACTAACCAATTATAGTTTTCAAAAATCAACAATATCTTGCAAATGGAAGATTTACCTTTTACATTACATAGCACAGAAGACTAATTTAGAGCGCCATGGATGCCTTGGATATATTTCAAAACCACCGATTCTTATCTACAGGCATAGTAGTTACACAAAGTACTTGCATTACTGATGGTGTGTTCAATGTTCATATGGTGTATGTTGCTATATGAATACTACTGGAAAAACATCACAAGCACATGAATTCCTATGTATGCATAATCCAATGGTAATAACTGTGAAAGCATAATTAAAAATAATTTATAAAAAAGAGAACTGAGCAAGCTGTCAAAACTACTTGAAATTTGTGTTCAGAAGAGGTACTATTTTGTCAGCTCAAATAGAAAGTTAGGTGCACAATGAATTTCTGGCAGATTAACAAGTTTTTTTTTCTTCTCAAAACATTTTAAAGAGATAATATATTAGCAAACGTGAGTGTATTTAAATTTCTCAGGCATTCAATATAAATGGTGTGAACGTGTCTGATTCAGTTGTGTAACAATCTCACTGTTTACTGAGCATAACAAATAATCATGCAGGCAGATCATAAGAGATCCGCACTGGATCCAGGAGGTTGGAAAATTTCATTAACGTTTCTGTTGTTTTCTGCTGTTACCTCATAAGCAGTAATGAAAACCTCTCATCCTTCCCTGGTGAATGAAGGTTGAGTGAAGGTAAGATATTCTGAGGATCTGTTGTTTTAAAACAGATTCCTTTTTGTATGACTAACATGGTAATCAAATTCTTGAAGGCTGACTACATTTGTGAAAATCTAAACCCTATAACTGAAGACTGTTAAATCAACTTCATTATATCATTCATTGTTCTGTTGTAAAATAACACTTAAAACAACCTTATCAAACCTAGTCACTGCACACAGAATTTTCACTGAGGTTACCTGTCATTTCTGCAGTGACAGAGCAGAACTTAAACATAAATACTATTAAAGCTATGTCAAGCATACTGCCATGCCAAGCACAGCTATTACTGACAAATAGGGATGAGCCGAACACCCCCCTGTTCGGTTCGCACCAGAACATGCGAACAGGAAAAAAATTCGTTCGAACACGCGAACACCGTTAAAGTCTATGGGACACGAACATGAATAATCAAAAGTGCTAATTTTAAAGGCTAATATGCAAGTTATTGTCAATAAAAGTGTTTGGGGACCTGGGTCCTGCCCCAGGGGACATGGATCAATGCAAAAAAAAGTTTTAAAAACGGCCGTTTTTTCAGGAGCAGTGATTTTAAAAATGCTTAAAGTCAAACAATAAAAGTGTAATATCCCTTTAAATTTCATACCTGGGGGGTGTCTATAGTATGCCTGTAAAGGGGCGCATGTTTCCCGTGTTTAGAACAGTCTGACAGCAAAATGACATTTTGAAGGAAAAAACTCATTTAAAACTACCGCGGCTATTGCATTGCCGACAATACACATAGAAGTTCATTGATAAAAACGGCATGGGAATTCCCCACAGGGCAACCCCGAACCAAAATTAAAAAAAAAAAATGATGTGGGGGTCCCCCTAAATTCCATACAAGGCCCTTCAGGTCTGGTATGGATATTAAGGGGAACCCCAGCCAAAATTTAAAAAAAAAATTGACGTGGGGTTCCCCCTAAATTCCATACCAGACCCTTCAGGTCTGGTATGGATTTTAAGGGGAACCCCGCGCCAAAAAAAAAAAAAAAAAAACGGCGTGGGGTCCCCCTAAAAATCCATACCAGACCCTTATCCGAGCACGCAACCTGGCAGGCCGCAGGAAAAGAGGGGGGGACGAGAGTGCGGCCCCCCCCCCCTCCTGAACCGTACCAGGCCACATGCCCTCAACATTGGGAGGGTGCTTTGGGGTAGCCCCCCAAAGCACCTTGTCCCCATGTTGATGAAGACAAGGGCCTCATCCTCACAACCGTGGCCGGTGGTTGTGGGGGTCTGCGGGCGGGGGGCTTATCGGAATCTGGAAGCCCCCTTTACCAAGGGGACCCCCAGATCCCGGCCCCCCCCCTGTGTGAAATGGTAAGGGGTTACTTACCCCTACCATTTCACTAAAAAACTGTCAAAAATGTTAAAAATGACAAGAGACAGTTTTTGACAATTCCTTTATTTAAATGCTTCTTCTTTCTTCCTTCATCTTCTTCTTCTTCTGGTTCTTCTGGCTCTTCTGGTTCTTCCTCCGGCGTTCTCGTCCAGCATCTCCTCCGCGGCGTCTTCTATCTTCTTCTCCTCGGGCCGCTCCGCACCCATGGCATGAGGGGGGAGGCTCCCGCTCTTCTCTTCATCTTCTTCTTCATCTTCATCTTCTTCTTCATCTTCTTCTTCTTCTTCTTCTTCTCTTCTTCATCTCTTCTTCCTTCTTCATTTCTTCTGCGGGCCGCTCCGCATCCATGCATGGAGGGAGGCTCCCGCTGTGTGACGGCGTCTCTTCGTCTGACGGTTCTTAAATAACGGGGGGCGGGGCCACCCGGTGACCCCGCCCCCCTCTGACGCACGGGACATGACGGGACTTCCCTGTGGCATTCCCCGTGACGTCACAGGGAAGTCCCGTCAATTCACCGTGCGTCAGAGGGGGGGCGGGGTCACCGGATGGCCCCGCCCCCCGTTATTTAAGAACCGTCAGACGAAGAGACGCCGTCACACAGCGGGAGCCTCCCTCCATGCATGGATGCGGAGCGGCCCGCAGAAGAAATGAAGAAGGAAGAAGAGATGAAGAAGAGAAGAAGAAGAAGAAGAAGAAGATGAAGAAGAAGATGAAGATGAAGAAGAAGATGAAGAGAAGAGCGGGAGCCTCCCCCCTCATGCCATGGGTGCGGAGCGGCCCGAGGAGAAGAAGATAGAAGACGCCGCGGAGGAGATGCTGGACGAGAACGCCGGAGGAAGAACCAGAAGAGCCAGAAGAACCAGAAGAAGAAGAAGATGAAGGAAGAAAGAAGAAGCATTTAAATAAAGGAATTGTCAAAAACTGTCTCTTGTCATTTTTAACATTTTTGACAGTTTTTTAGTGAAATGGTAGGGGTAAGTAACCCCTTACCATTTCACACAGGGGGGGGGCCGGGATCTGGGGGTCCCCTTGGTAAAGGGGGCTTCCAGATTCCGATAAGCCCCCCGCCCGCAGACCCCCACAACCACCGGCCACGGTTGTGGGGATGAGGCCCTTGTCTTCATCAACATGGGGACAAGGTGCTTTGTGGGGCTACCCCAAAGCACCCTCCCAATGTTGAGGGCATGTGGCCTGGTACGGTTCAGGAGGGGGGGGGGGCCGCACTCTCGTCCCCCCCTCTTTTCCTGCGGCCTGCCAGGTTGCGTGCTCGGATAAGGGTCTGGTATGGATTTTTAGGGGGACCCCACGCCGTTTTTTTTTTTTTTTTTTGGCGCGGGGTTCCCCTTAAAATCCATACCAGACCTGAAGGGTCTGGTATGGAATTTAGGGGGAACCCCACGTCAATTTTTTTTTTAAATTTTGGCTGGGGTTCCCCTTAATATCCATACCAGACCCGAAGGGCCTTGTATGGAATTTAGGGGGACCCCCACATCATTTTTTTTTTTTAATTTTGGTTCGGGGTTGCCCTGTGGGGAATTCCCATGCCGTTTTTATCAATGAACTTCTATGTGTATTGTCGGCAATGCAATAGCCGCGGTAGTTTTAAATGAGTTTTTTCCTTCAAAATGTCATTTTGCTGTCAGACTGTTCTAAACATGGGAAACATGCGCCCCTTTACAGGCATACTATAGACACCCCCCAGGTACGAAATTTAAAGGGATATTACACTTTTATTGTTTGACTTTAAGCATTAATAAAATCACTGCTCCTGAAAAAACGTCCGTTTTTAAAACTTTTTTTTGCATTGATCCATGTCCCCTGGGGCAGGACCCAGGTCCCCAAACACTTTTTATGACAATAACTTGCATATAAGCCTTTAAAATTAGCACTTTTGATTTCTCCCATAGACTTTTAAAGGGTGTTCCGCGGCATTCGAATTTGCCGCGAACACCCCAAATTGTTCGCTGTTCGGCGAACTTGCGAACAGCCAATGTTCGAGTAGAACATGAGTTCGACTCGAACTCGAAGCTCATCCCTACTGACAAATCATACTGTGCAAAAATCTCTAGTTCTAGCTCTGTCAGTCTAGTCTTTGCTATGAGGTTTAAAGAAATTTGCATTTTTCATAAATAATTCCTCAAAAGTTAAGTGCTAAGTAGAGATTCTGTGGGATTTATGGAATTTACAATTGCAGAATTGTATGGATTTTATATATGCTATCCCTGCTTAATTTGCCTGTACTATTGCTGCTCTAAAAGTTGATATGATATATGAAATATCATATCAAAATATACTTTTTACTCATATACTATATGTAAAGAAAAACATTTTTTACTGCATCATTTGCGAAACATTCTTTTTATGGTGTTCTTTCCCACAGTTATTCTTGCCCTGAAAATTAAAATATGTCCTTGGTATCTGATGCAAAATATACTGCATAATCCATAGAACCTGTCAGCAATAATATCAGCTATTGCGTAAATAAGGAAGATGAAAACTTCACTCACTGAAGATGGGGTGTCAAATGAAAGTAAAAATACTTATTTTTCTGTATTGTAAGGGGTGATAGTTGTTGGGGTGAATTGTGGGTGTGGAAAGACTGCAGTAACAGTGGGAGGGGCGTAAAGGGGTATCGTTAAATAAAACCTGAGAATAAAACGTAAGCCTACCTTGCTATAGGTCAAGACACATGAAGTGCAGGGGTCAGGAGTGTGTAAAATATGAATTACGGAGGTCAGGAGTAAGTGACACACTCAGGGCAGTAGTCAGGAGTAAGTATCACTTGGAGAGCTAAAGTCAGGTGTAAGTATCACATGTAGAGCTAAGGTCAGGTGTAAGTATCACATGAAGAGTAGAGGTCATTACTAAGTATAACACAGAGAGCAGAAGCCAGGAGTAAGTGTCAAAACCAGGATCACCTGCTGGTGGCACTGTGATTCCCAGAGTGGAGAGTTGTAGTTCCACCAGCGGGTGTCTTCCAGCAGCCAGCAGATAATCAGTCTGCACCTTATGCTGGCTGATGGGAGGGTATTTAGTTACTCCTTTACTATTCATTGTGGCTTCAGTATTTTTCCCTGCTAGCCAGATACTGCTTTCTATTCATCCTGCGTCAGATTCCTGCCTTAGCCTACTCTTAGCCTTGTACCTATACCGTGTACCTGCTCCCCCTTGTTCCTGATCCAAGTCTTGGTTCCTGGTTCCCCCTTCATGACTTTCCTTACACCTCCAGTTTTTAGCTGTGTTCCTCATTTTGTATATTGTATATATTGTAATATAGTTAGGTTGTTAAGTACTTTGTCACCTTACTTTTACATTATGGTTTACATAAATCTTCATATTTGCCATGTTTTCTGTTTGCTGGTTTTTGGATTAGTTTTGTTTCACTATTTATAAATTTGTTTAAGTCAAATATAGTCTGGTCTCAGTTTCCAAAGTGTGGTTGTGCAAATCTGGCCAACCCTGTTGCTGGATGCCTGCATTTGCTATCCCTGACAGTAATTTACAATAGAAAGTGGTATCTTACCCATCACATGAACCACCAGCGGAGTAGGCATTCCTCTTCACACATCTCATCCCTGGCAAGTCCCTGGCCGAATGGCAGTGGATTGTAAACAATGTATTGTGCAGGTGCCTCAGCCACCCTAAAATGTTGCTGCTGGACTCTATAGTCAGAAGGCTGAAAATGAAAGCTGGCCCACCGCACACATGTGCAATTGGCTACAGAGGTGGGCAGCTCATTTTGGGGTGGCTGAGGCACCTGCACAGTGTAATGTAATTACATGACCTCGGAGCCTGGAACATTCTCAGGATGTTTGTTTCCCAGGAACAGACACATTGGGAAATGGGGCTAAATGGCAATCCTAATTTAATATGACTGTTACCTCATTTAACATAAAAAAACAATTTGTCAACAAGGGAGTAGGTCATTTGAATGGGATGCTTTAAAAACACAACACAAAGCATTCAAAAGCCTTGAAGTAAAATTGTAGTTAAGTCCTTCTTTTCATGCCCAGAATCCCCTGAGCTCCAACAGGTCCATTGGCTCCTGTAAACACCAAGGGGGTATAAGTTTCCCTGATTCCCACCCTTGTCAGTCCTGAGAAACCACAGTTGATGAGACAGAGGTGACCAGGTGTGTGATCTGTCAATAGGTGTCTGGTCCACCATTATATCTGCCATGCAACCAGCCAGTTTGGGGCACACAATCATGCATCCCTGTTAGAAGATTCAGACACTGCAGATAGACCTGCTTCAACTTTCTCCAGGGTTCTCTGCTTACAGTGGGGTGGCCCTATGCCTACAACCATTCACTTGGGTTTTTCAGACCAGAGACTCTTCATGCTACCTGCCTGTTGAACAGGTCTGGAGAACCCTTCAGGCAGCCACCTGGGCTAACAGAGACTGCCTCCTTGTCAGAGCGGTGTTGACCCCAAGGTAACTGCAAATAGTTGTTTGTAATATTCTTATATTTTTCCTCTGAGTGTCTCATAGACTGTACTGTGGGGTACTGTAGGGCCTTCCTGTCCCTTCTGTATTGTACTGTAATTGTGCTGCTCCCCCTCTACATTGTAAAGCGCTGCATAAACTGTTGGCGCTATATAAATTGTGAATAATAATAATAATGATAATAATACTGTGCTGCCACCTAGTACTTTTGGTGGGAAACCGCTCCTAAGTACAGTAACTCCAGTTTTGGTAATAGTTCCAATGTCTCCTATTATTTGTTCTGTGCTTATTGCAAATCTTTGTTACCATCTTATATTCATTGTCAATTTATCCTACATTCATTCAAAAAACCTAAAGTTTCACGTTGCTGTTTTTCTAATCATTTAGATCAGTGATTCTCAGCCAGGGTTCCTCCAGAGATTGCTAGGGGTTCCTTCAGCATTAGGCAATTTCTGCCTCTCAGATAAGTTCCCACTGACACCACTGATCTTTTTAACTATCTGTAAGGAGGAAATTCTTCCCAATGACCACAAATGTAAGGACCATTCTTCCCACTGACCATCACACTACTGTATCATGAGTTGTAGATTTCTAATTTTTAGCAGGGGTTCCCTGAGACTGGAGAACTATTTCAAGGGTTCCTCTGTGTTGAAAAGGTTGAGAAAGGCTGATTTAGATGATACCTCTACATTACATAATGATTACAAAAACTCTTAAAAAGCTATTTAAATCATATCTAAACTCTTAAAATAGAAAATAAATAAATTAAGAAATAAGTAAAAAGGGTCAGACTCTATGGCCATATGGTCTTTTTCTGACATCACTCTTCTATGTTTCTATGTTTCACTACATCTAGGAAGGACATAATACATATATTTATTTATTTATTTATTTATTTTGGGGAGGGGGGGTAGATTTCCTTTAAATTAAGCTTTTATCAATTTAGAACATTCTGAATGGTGAAATATGACTTCTCATAAGAACATTCAGTAGGCCAAATAAGCCAGTTAGTAATAATTTTTCATTGTTATTGTTAGCTTGAGCTGATGTTAGGTCAAAATTAATTGGCTAATTTGGGTTGCTACACTTTTAAAATTATAAAAGCCCTTTGCACTGCAAGCAATTACTAGTCAACCTTCTTGAAGCTGTTTGCAATTACTGCTCAAGATGCAAATTAAAGTGACTAACAGAATTACAGCAAAGTATCTCAAATCTTCTGCAAACCCACATGCCAGACAATCTACTCCCATGTTATAGCCAAATTGAGCATTCAGAGACCCTTGCTCTCTGTGTGAAAGCTGTGATCTCTCTACAGGGTTCGAAGGTGTCCCCTGCTGAGTCAGAGTTAGAAGTTTCCATTTAGCAGTGAGCAGAAGATTTGCTCAGTAGAGAGGTGGTTGACTTCTCCACCATTGCATCTTAACAGAGAGCAAAAGCCTCGTTCAGCAGCAGGGCCTCCAATGCAGATAAACACATCTAAGGGGTGCTGCGACTTTGCTGAGAGTTCATAAAAAGTGTGAGAAACAAAAATATTGAGAGAGCTCACTGGCTCGGGTTAGGCTGCTCACAAGAGACAGGGTTACCCTTCTGTGGGTACCCAGCAGGTTACCAGAAAATGGAAGTAGCACCAAATGATAAGAGTCCAAATTATGTTATTTGCAGCCAATGTGTTTTGTGGCCAGAAGAAACTCCACCTTCACCAAAGCTTCAATTAAAACAAAAACATTGAATTGACTCAAAATAAGGCTTGCCAGTGTTAATTTACAGTATGTAGGGAAGCTAGTTGCTGGATTAGGAGAGTTCATAGCCAGCATCATCTGCATGAGCAATCAAGAAAAACCAATACATTTATTTGGACTCTTATCATTTGGTGTGGCTCTCTAATTGGTGTATTCTTTTCTATGCAGCAGGAGACAGGCTTTTCTATTCAGACTGAGGCTGCTTTTTAACAAAAACAGACTGATGGCTTTACATACATTTTGTTTTGTTGCACCTGGAATGTATTTAGCTGACTGAAACTGAAAGTTCACTTGGGCTTTGACATTAATATGCCCATTTGATGGCCTCTAAACACTAGTCATTAGCTTCAATATTTAGGTTTTTAAGATGTTTTTTTTAAGTCAGGCCTTTTAATACATTTTAAATAGTTTGGCTTCTGTTTAACGCTTTTGTTGCCAGGTCTGTACGTCATATGGACCCGACAGTGGGGGGTTTTACACAAGTCAACTTCTGGATGTCAGATGCAAGCAGACTCGCAACCCCCCCCCTAGTAATGGCCAAACCCTGCCCCCTCCCCAACATGAATCCCAGGCTCCGCTTGCCTATCTGCAGACCTGGGATTGGCATAGCACGTGCTACTGGGTAGGGGGAAGGAAGCTGATGTGCATCAGCTCTCCTCCCCTTCTTGATACTGACCTGGAAGTGACGTGTAAAATGTATGTCACTTACAGGTCTCCCTGTTAGTGTCCTCAACCAGCATGACAGAGAAAGAATCGAATGCAGTGTGATCTGTACTGCATTAGATTCAGTGCTGCACAGGGGAGACATCCAGGGTCTAAAAGACCTCATTAAAGAGAACCTGTCACCAAAAAAACATCACATTGTTTGTCCCCTATGTGATAAAAAAAGTTAAGTAAAAAATTGTTTTGTTAAATGTAAAAAATAAAAGATACACCCGAGCACATAAAATCCCCCCCCCCCAAAATTTTTTTGAGGCACCCCACCCCACATGCACGAATGTAAATGCACTCATCGGGGGGAGCCTATGCTGATTGCGATACACATGTTACATATTGCTGCGCACGTCGGAGTGAAAGCAGTATTTCCTTCGTAACGCTAAACTGTTGACCAAGTGTCAGCTATGGAAAATAAAGGGTATCAAAGTTTGTTGCCATTTCACAGGTACACAAAAATGTAAAAGCTGACATGTTGGGTATATAGTGAAACCTCATATTTTATATTTTAAGAAAAATTTGGGTAATTTTTTGCGTTTGTGTGCCTCAAAATAACTCTAGTGTAATTTGTACTGAAATTTTGCATTTCCTAGACATTTGTGGTAATATTGTGTGATATAAAATATTGGAACTATCACTATTTTGCTCTCAAGGGAGTCTGCTTTCAGAAAACATATAATGTTTTGGGGACCTAAAATTATTTTTTAAAACATGTGTGCAAAAAAATGCAAAAACGCCTCTAGCAGCATAAGGGTTAAAGTAGAATTTCAGCCTAGACCTAACTAGTCTTAAAAATGTGCCTTCCTCCCAGCTAACACTTATGCTGACTAGTCTGTGTAAAAAAGATGTATATACTTACCTATTTTCTGCCCCCTCTGGGCCAGTCACATGATCCGCTGAGTCATCCAAAAGCAGCTGCAGGGAAGAGGAGAGAGCGCTCAACAATAGCTGGGAAATCCAGGAAATTCTGCAAGCGGTGACATTCCACATAGGGTTCAATGGTCCAGCCATTGTCGACACTCCCTCCTCTCCCCTGCAGCTGCCACTGGCTGACATAGGGGAGCCAGATCGTATGACTGGACTGGATCAGACTAAAAACAGGTAAGTAAGTATATAAATCTGTTTCACACAGGTTAGGCAGCATAGGTTTTAGGGAGAGGGAGGGGGTGGGTATTTTTAGGACTAGTTAGATGTAGGCTGGAATTCTAGTTTAAATATTATTTTATTGTATAGTATATTTAGGTTATTATTTAAACTTTTATTTGAAAACCTTTTCCTGTGTTTGTGAATTGCTCCTATATGCTTTTCCCTAATAGGGTGAACAACACAGTTTTCTTTTATGCATGGCCTAATCAGATTTTAAGCATTACCATATGAAAAATTCATGATGTAATTATGGTGCCTCCTAATGGACCAGCCCATCGCACACTTTGCTGAGAAGAACACTAATTGGTATGAACCAGGGATCCAGCACAAAATGTAATTTCAAGCAACATCATATATTTTTTATGCTACTAATTTTAGTATTTTAGTCTATAAGTATATACCACAAAAACAAATATCTACCTTGAATTATACAGCTTGCTTTATTGTCTTTTTTACTAATTCAAACATCAAATGCAGTTCTACAAATACATTGATATGTAAGGAAAACAGCAAAGGTTATTTGCATGACCTGGGATAAGTTAATTATCTTCGCATTATTGATGACTTGTTAACTCACAGCATCAGTGAAGTGAAATCACCAAGGATTTATGAAAGGTCATCAATAACAAGAACATGTAAATCTTTCAGCTTTAGTTGGTCCCAATGTGAGTTTCTGTGCCTAGTTTTCGCCAAATGTTGTTAGTGTTTACATAAACTGGAAACTGTATTAATCACAAAATATTGTAGTTTAGATTTTGGAAATGCAAAAATAAATGCAAAAAGAGAAAACACATTTAAAGGTGACTCATTAATTTTATCATAAAGTAAATACAGTATGCTTAATCAGAAAATAAAACCCAGTTTAATTGGAATGGTTGACTTTTCCTTGTACTCAGTTCTCTGTATCAAATAACTAATGCAAGACAATTAAAACAGTAGCTGCCTGATTGCTTTTGACCTGGTATAGGGAGGCAAAGCCAATTAGAGATGAACAGTAAAGTATATTAGCGCAGAATTGTTTGCCATAAATGTGTATTAAAGGATATACTGTAAACATTGTTAGCCTAATGGTTTAAAAGTTTTATCTTCCTAATCTATACACATTATAGTGACTATACAGAAGTGTCCTCCTGTGGAATTTACAAAATGAGTGTTTATATGTGCCAGATCTTCAAATATTTTATTCTAAGCACAATGGCCTTACACTACAATAGAGGCTATTTTACAGCATTGGTAAAAGTCCTCTTAAGCTCCCACTGCTAATCCTTACAATAGTCTAGTGGGCATAAAGCAAGCTGTATAATTCAAGGTAGATAATTGTTTTTTTGGTATATACTCATAGACTAAAATGCTAACTAGCCTTGTCACAAAAAACACTTACATATACTGAAGGTTAAAAAGGATTAGTCATAAAAAGTAGTTGGTATAAGTGTTTCTCAGGAAAGAAACTTATATTGAGTGTAGCAGTTTTTGCTAAAAGTAACACATATATTAAAATAGATGGGAAAGGACTGATATAATTAAAGTGTTACTAAGCCAACAACGGTAAACTCAGCCTGTATATGCTCTAAAGCATTCTTGTTATACTCACTGTGGAACCTAAGGGGTTATCCTCGGCATTGTGTAAAAAGGCTGTTTAATCCTGTCTTCTCTGATCCTCCCCTACTTTTATTGTCTCCAATCCATCTGCTGGTAGTACAGAGCCCTGGAGGCACTCTGCACATGCTCATTTTGATGTGTATTGCTAGAGAGTTTTTTTTTGGGAGGGTGCATGTGATCAGCACAGGGCCAATCAACACTGTCCAGACAGAGGATCAGGGGTCACCTCTGAAAGTCAGAGGTGAATGAAAACTGCTCCTACAAGCTTTAACCAGTTTTCGGCCAGGCACTGATAGGAGTCACAAGACTGCTACATACTGCTTATGAGAAAAGGTATTTAGCAGTTTATATTTACTAAAATAATTGCATTTCCATCTTCTGTGTACTGTGGGAGAGAAGATATAGTGAATGCAGGCTCCTGGGTTTAGTAACACTTTAATTACTACGTGACGCCACACCCAACTTATGGTGGTGGCTATGGTAGTTTACAGTATTCCAGCTAACTGCTTTACATGTCACATCTGACAAAACAAACTGCCCAGAACACCACTGCTGCCCTGGTGGAATGTTTCTTTATTTCCTTTGGAGGTAAACTAACTTTTTTTGTGTAGGTGATCTGTATGGCCTTGATTCATGAGGTTATAACCAATGAGGATATAACCCATGGGCGCTCAACCTGTGGCCCTCCAGCTGTTGCAGAACTACAAGTCCCATCATGCCTCTGCCTTTGGGAGTCATGCTTGTAACTGTCAGCCTTGAAATGCCTTATGGGACTTGTAGTTCTGCAACAACTTGAGGGCCACAGGTTGAGCATCCATGACATAACCTTTGAGGATGCAGATGAGCCTTTCTCTGACTTTTTGCAAAAGAGACCAAGTGTTATGCAAAACTGCTAGGTTCTAAGCAGGTAAGTTTGTAACAGGGTTTTGATTCTACACTGACTGTGTATATGGCCTAGACTGACCTCAAGGTTCTAGGCTCTTCCCCATACTACGCTTACTGCGTACATCACAAGGAATTGATCCAATACACACATGTGCCTAGTTTCTGTGAACACTTTCTTATTACTTATACTTGTTACTTTCCATTTTGCTTTCCCTTTTTACTATGATTGTTTATAATGCACTTATATTGATAGTGTAATGTACATTTTGTTACAATTTTGTACTTGTTCTTTGATATCCCAATAAAAATACAATTTTGAAAAAAAGTTTGTAACAGGGATCATAGATCTTGTTTTCTCCAGAATGGCTCCTCAGCAGTAGGAGTAGTAATTAATGGAAACTGAGAGACTTTGTTAAAGCAGTACGTTTTTCATTTAGCCAAGTGAGCCCATGTTGACATTGAATACCAAATCATATGCAGATGAATTAAAATTACATTTCTTTTAACTCAGGTAAAATATTGAAGTGAATGCAACTTCACTGAGCTACGTAAAAAAAATATTGATTTATTAGTACATCAACCCCAGTGGCTACACAGTGATGTCAGCTACATTTCTGAACTATTTTCTGGGACTTTATCAGTCACAGAATTTAAAAAAAAAAAATCCTTCTCAGTAGTTGCATGATCGTTTTTGGATGCTGGACTATGAAAACTGCAGTTATATGTGATAAACTGTCAGTATACCTTTTTAAAGGACTTTCACTGCTAAACTATTTTGTGAAAAAAGCAAATTTTGATAAATTGGCAAAGTATGGTAAATCATTCTTTTTTATTGTGCTTATTCCAATCTTGCTTCTACTCTTTCTTTTAAATGACAGGCTTAAATTGGGGCTTTTGTTCACAGCATGTTTAAAACTGGCTGCAACCAGCTCTTTGTTTCCAGCATTAATTCTTGGTTCACACTGGAATGCAGTGCAGGAAATCCGTTATCCATGCACCTTTCTCACACCACATTCAAATCACACTGCCCTTGCGATCTTCAGCGGGTGTCAGTGCAATCTTAACCACACCCCAAATGCAGGTCACAAGCGCAGTGTGTTTGCCTGCACAGGATCGCATGGTCAGTGCTGGGATAAGGTCATCCAGTGCCCGGGGCAAAGATGCCAAATTGCGCCCTCCCTCCACCGTTCACAATATGTAAGCTTAGGGGATCCTATGCCCAGCAACAGAAGGAAGGTGCCCCCATCCCTACAGTAAACCATTGTGCCCAGGGCAGCCACCCCTCCTTCCTACCCCTTGTCCCGGCCCTGCGCATGGTACAAAGTGACCATGCGAACCAGTTGCAGTACAGATTCAAAATTGGTGCATGCAAGACTTTGGTGCAATGCGGTGTGATTTAAGCACATTCAAATTGAAGGGGCTCAAATTGCACCACACTGAATTGCATATGAATTGAACAGGAATGTGATGCCATTCCTGTGTGATTCATATGTGGTTCATAGTGTGAACATAGGCAGCATTTTTAAAAATCAAATAACTTAGTCAGTGTCTTCACAGAAAAAAAAAACAGGAATATTAAATTAAATTCAAATAAAATAGATCCTACCTTGTTTTTTTGTTTACAAACTATCTTATTCAGGGAAAAATAGTGGTACATGTAAATACAGATCAACAAACAAAAATGCATTGTAAAAAAAAAAAAAAAAAAGGATTGAAAATGTGCAGCATTACATTATAATCGTATGTACAGAGAGGCTAACATGGAGTATAATAACATCATCTTCGTGTGTATATATACTGTATATATATAGATAATATGCTATACATATTAAAAAGAGATATTGGAGCAGTCTTTAAGTATAATGAATCCTTTCTGTCTGATAGCTGAACCTTGTTTCCAGCTCCAAAAAACATAAGCTTTTACCCAGGAAGCTTCCACCACACAGTATTTCTCTCCTGCACTCTTTCTCTCTTACTGTACTTTCCATTACACAACTTGCTAAAACCTGAACCACAGTCAAAAAGTTGATTACACCATTAAAATGCATATATATTGGCAGGTACTGAAGAGGTGGTGAAGATCCACATCACCAGACAACATTTATTCAAACGTAACTAAAGTCATTAGCTATACGCAGGTTTTTTTTTATTAGCTATACCTTGCAACCACAGTTAAAGCTACTCCACTTTCATGGCGAAAACAAAAATTAATATAGCATATACAATTACTACAACAGTCATATTGTAATTGAATGTTTAAAAAAAAAATTCCCTTCAATGTACAGCACTGTCATTTTCTGTAAAATACAATGCAATATGGCAGCCTGGATGCATTCTGTATGGAATACCCCCCAAAAATGTAATTTTCTGCTTGTGTGATTGGTTTACTGAGTTTCCCAGAAGTCTGCACCGAGATACAAGTCACATTTTTGCCATCCCCTGCATCAAAAATGTTATTTTTGGTGAGATACTCGCAAAGATAAATCATGTCTAAAAGGATACAGACACTGCCACTGTCCTCATTGGAGCCCTGCAGGTGCAGCAGCTCATTGATAATTATAAAATCACTTCCTCCAAAGTAGGTTTATTTTATATATTATTATAATCTCTTAGAATATTATATACAATTATTGTTTTTAATAGTTCTTAGTAGTGGTGTAGGAATTTTCACTTTATCTCATTATCCTGTATACTTTGTATTTTTCTGTAGAATACACTGCCCCCCTGTAATTGTCATGCTGCTGCCATCCCCATACTAAAGCTGTTAGGTGTTCTTACTGATTTACCATGCACTTGGCGGACTAAATAGACAAAAGTAGCCCTATTCAGAGTAGGCTGAGCAAAGGGAGAATGCATCCCTGCACAGGCACTTACATGTCATCCTAGTGAGCGTGACTTCATCTGACAGCAGCCAGCGTCTGGTTCCCACGATGCTTCTAAACCTCTTTTTTTTTCATGGAGCCCTTCTAATATACTGTACCGAGAAATGTGGTTTTGCAAGATTACTTTTGTGAGCACAACAGCTTTGAGTGCTATTATTTAATAAATCCTATTGTGCCTTTTTTTCTCTGTACCTAATTCACTAAGCTCTAAAAATGTTCCCTTGCAACAGCCTGTTACCCTGTGTTTGCAGGAAGCCAGATTCTCAAAATCCTTACTGCCTAAATACTTGTGTATGCATTTGCAAAAAGAGTATTCACTTTTTGGACAAATATACCATGCCATTGCCCATAAGAATTCTCTTACCCAGTGGGACAATACCTTCTCCTTCAGAGATCCCATTTTTGACATTTGAAATTTACAGATAACCCATTGCATACCCAGCTACCCCCACATTTTTTCCACTGCTGAATACACTATTCTTTGTGTCACAATTTCTTCCAGGAGTCGTCAAGGCAACCATACTATCAAAAATTTGGTTGCACCATTATTTCTTATATCCTGTCCGGTACCCACTGCAACCTACAGAAACTAGAGAATAACTTAAACTATTAAAATCTCAAAAAACTTCAAAATAAATAACCACCAAGTGTATGGCTGAGTAAAGAAAGAAAAACATATCCAGTATACTTTAAGTATATAAAAATAACTGGTTACCAGACAGAAATCCAGTGTGCTATTAACTTCTTGTTTGGGCTGATACCACAGTACCCCTGCTTGACTTCTGTACTAAAATCCCAATCAGGGTTGTCAGTGCTGCCTGCTGGACTACAGAGCATTTCCTATCACCCACTCCTCTCTGTCACACTTCACATGCTTACAGTATATTGATTTATTCCCAGGCAAAATAATCTTGCTGCCTTGACTTTCAAAATTCTGCACACATATTCTGTGTAGGAAAAGAGCTCTTGGGAGATGTAAATTTGGGGGTGTGCTTATGCTAAAAAAAATTGTTTCCTAGCAGCTGCTGCTGCAAGATTTTACAAGCTTGGTGGTAATTTCACTGGGAGTAATAGAAACATTTTTTTTTACAGTAACAAAGAAAAAATGCTGGGAATTGTCCTAGATGGGAAGAAGGAAGCCTAGAGTTAAAATTGAGTAATGTCTAGAAATTCCTTGAAGGAATATCGCTCAAAAGATGAAGACAGACATGGATACCATTTAAAGACACATTTTTCAGGTAACTTAAATCTAACAGCAAACACAACAAAGGATTCTGGGACTTGCTATGAAATTTACTTTAGTCAAACAATACTATTAAACCAACCCTTCTACTGCTGTCAAAGACAAAAAACATAAAATAGTCTGTTCAAATATGTTCAGATATGGAAGAAATAGCTTTGTCCTTTAGTACTGCTCAATCAGGCCCACAGCAGTCTCCATCCTCTAAGCAGAATGAATACTAATGAATACTGTGAGCCCTGTCGAAATAACATATCTCTTGGGTTATTTATCAACATTTTATGCAACCTTATTGCTTCTTTAATGCTATCAATATCCCCAGAATTTGACTCAGTATTCTAAAACAAGTACACTTGGACATCACTGTCAAAGAAGTCAGATAAGCCACCAGATTATTAAAACTTCCCAGAACACCAGGAACAGCTAGCTTTTTAGCCTTATACAATATAAATGATATTCTTGATCCACATTTGGCTCATTATATTATTTTCAACAGTTGGTTTTAGATTTGTCAAATTAAACTTTCATCTTAACAATACCTATTTAAAAGCTCACATAATCACAATATCTAAACCTGAAAACACATCCAAAACAGTTACAGAGTTAAAAGTCTTCATGAAATATGAATGTCAAATTATTGGCTAAAATATACAGTATGTGTTCGCGATCAATATTTTTCCTGGATTATCCACTGCAATCAAGTGAGCTTTGTTCCAAAATGACAAGCTGTACATACATAAATTGATACAAAATATCCAGATTATTTAGGAGAGCTAATTACTCTGCCTTCTTTTGCCACTTGATGTTCAGAAAGCATCTGATGTCTTCTCTTAGGAATATCTACATTATGTATCATGCAAATGGGGCTTTGTTATTGGCTTCCTCTTTTGGATAAAAGCTTTTTCTCTATTCTTTCAATTTGAATAGGATATAAAAGACATTTCTCGAAATGCTTTAGAATTGCCCGTGGCACCAACCAAAGATGTCCCTAATCTCAAATCATTTTATATTAGCACTGGAATAGCATTTTCAATATGAAACAATGCTGATATTAAGTAGGTTGAGGTTACAAATATTCATCATAAGAGCCACTCTATTGCTGACAGAATATCTGGTTTACCACTGCATAGCTCCATACTGCCATGCCTAGCCTCTTTTCCCACTTAGATTAATTTGTAAAAATGTTAGTCCTTATGGTTAACCCCTTGGCGCCAAGTGTACGCAAATATGCGGCCCCATTGGACTGGGCTTTTTTCTCATCAAGAGCCCTGGGCTCTGTACTGGAACGTCTAATTACAGGTCACCTGATCGCTGTGATAGTCCCAATTAGCTATCACAGTGATCAGTCACTGTGAAGCCCACCCCTGTGTTTTCTCTACCTGTGAATGGAGAAGAGAGATACATTGTACAATTGTGCAAAAAAAAAAATAAAATACATAAATAAAAATGTAAATTAAAAAAATGTGAAAAATACCTAGATTGAAGTTTGGTCTGGGTCAGTTCCAGGATTAATGCTTGGGTCAAGGTCAGGGTCAAAGGTCAAAGTTAGTTTGTTTTAGGTAGGGAAAAAAAAGCAAAATGTGCACTATTGTTTCTGGACTGTACTACCTGAGCACTACAAACAACAAAAAACATACACATATGGGGTAGAAGGTTGTGGTAGTAGCAAAAAATATACAGCTACATTTTTTTTAAAAATGATGATTTTTCTTTATTATTTTGGGACAGTTTTCCTTTGATAATACAAATAAAATCAGGAGATATCCATTACTATTTAACACCAAATGAAATCCCAATTTGTCCTGAAAAAAACAAGGTATAATCCATCTGGATGCACAAGGGAGGTGTGATGCAAAATTGTGCTTAGGCATTAAGATATCTCTTACCCTTAGGCACAAAGCAGTACATATCAAGAAACCTAACTGCTTAAACATCTCTTCGATTATTGCCATGAACAGATTGTAACTGTGTCATATGGTACGTGTAGCCCTCTGTGGGGGGGGGGTATGACAAATGGCCCTTCCCAAACAGGATATTGTGCTTAACCTGTAGGTAAATAAGAGAACCAGAAGCTTTGCGAAGTGGAAAAGTGGGTTTGGTAATGAAGTTGGTGGTGTCTCCATCCAGGACAGGGCCTCTGTGAAGAGAGGGGGTTCCCTTCCTAGGAATTTAACCATCAATCTAATCAAAATAATTTGTGGCAGAAAAACTACTGCAATCAGCATATACTTATACCAATACGTATATAGATGCACACCAGTATGGGAATAATAAAAGTTTTATATAAGAAATAATAATACTACATCACATCCAATAAACAAACAAGTATTATCATCAAAGGACACAAAAAGAGTCCTGATGGAATTGTCCACATATACCCATATATATATAGTTATTAATCACTTCAGCCCCGGAAGATTTTACCCGCTTCATGACCAGAGCACTTTTTACAATTTGGCACTGTGTCACTTTAACTGACAATTGCGCGGTCATGCAATGCTGTACCCAAGCAAAATTTTCGGCCTTTTTTCCCACAAATAGAGCTTTCTTTTGGTGGTATTTGATCACCTCTGCAGTTGTTGTGGAAAATTTTATGAAGATGTATTTTAATGTATTATCATAAGAGTCTCCCAGTGTCCGTTCTCTCGCAGGCCACTCTAAAGAGCTGACTGGGGCAGACTGACGCTGGTTGAGATCCCTTTGGTAGTGAAAAGCTCTTTGGGGATGTAGAAAAATGTTTGCGGAGTGGGGACATGTCCGCCAGCTAAGGGCCCCTGTGCGATGCACAGAACGATCGTCTGGTGGGGGTGTGTTCGCTCTGTAAAGACATTATCGGTTTAACAAGTATGCGCTCATGTTGCCCCTGTGTGCCTGATCAACATATTTGTGGCCCAATGAGTGTACGCCTGCCGATAATCTCTCGTCCACAAAGAAAGTAGAATAATTCAGGTATACATTGTTCTCTGGAACAATGTATAATAAGGATTTCTATCAGCGTAAATACGGGGGTCTTTTGGGTTGTTATGGTCGGAGACGGAGTCCATGTTTGAAAGCCATGTGGCTTCTAAAAACATGCATGCACCCTGTCTCTGCTCAGACATGCCCACAAGACTCCTGTAGTCATTGTTCATTGGTTGTTGTATTTTCCTGTTTTGAAAGTTATGTCTTTATTTGGTCATGTCCTTATATGGTTATTTCCTGTGATGTCACTATGCATTGAGGGAGTGATTGGCTGTTGTAGCCATCACTTTCTGTTTGTCATAGCTTTTGTGATGTTGGAAATAAAAGCAAGGCGGACTGCAAAGAGAGGCAGAGATGCTGAGATGAGAACATAAGAATGTGGTGATGTCTGTTTACTGGGGAATGGGGAACCAGAGGGGAGACATGCGATCAAAAGGTACGTTATATCATTAAGACGGAAATGGGTGCTTATTAGCACAGGAGATATGGCTGTGTGCATAGCTTACAGCCAAATTTCCCTAACATTCGTGGCGAGCCAGGTACAGAACGGATCCCAGTCCAGGACATCTCTTTCCGATGTGTTGGGGAGGCTCTGCTCTGCGAAAGAACTGATTTTTCGTCTTTTTGAAATAATGCTGGAAGTTTGATTGTATGTTTAGTGTGTGTGTGCCTGCATGTGTGTGTGCCTGTGTATGTGCGTGTGTGATTTGTATCTTGAATGTTTGTGTAAGGAGACTGTGTGCTGTGTGTATGTGTAAGTAACTGTATGTTGTGTAATAAGTATATGAGAAATAGAAATGTATGATATGGGATTATTTGCAACATGGGATGTGTGTGTGTTCTGAGCAGTTTTGTAAGTAGCTGAATCTGTTTGTAAAGATGCCATGAGTTTTAGTGGTGGAGGGGCAGGCATTGTTGTTACAATAGGAGCTGTTTCTGTGTTGAAAGGGCTACGCCCTGTGGGAAGGGAACTCTAATGTTCCGAGCAGACATGCAAGCATCACTGTTTGTATTTCTCAATGTCCTGTTCCTGTGAAAGCTGATGTGAACTTTGTTTGAGAAAAGAGGGTATGTTTCAGCCGTGTGATTGTGGTTTATGTGGCTTTGTCGTTTCATTTGCATAGCATGTGTTCCTAAGTGTGCACTCTCAATTGTGCTGCGAGATTACATGCTTTTCAGTAGAACTGTTTCTAAAGTGTTTGTATTATGGTTTAAGTTTTCAACAATTGCATTTCATGTGCTTGTGTTTTAGTGTGATCCTTTTGTCATTGGCCATCTTGCTGTGGTCCAGATTTCATCTACCACTCTGTTTTAAGTTGTGCTTTTTGGTAACTTTAACACTTTTAAATGTTTTTAAGTGTTCATTTAGTATCTCAAATGTGTAGTTTTGTGGGCAGAAATTTGGGTTTTGGCGGGAAAATGCGCCATTTTGTTGTGCCTGACATTCGTCTGCCATTTCCTTTTGTTGTTCTTACCATGTGACTGTGATGTGGTTTTCGTCGGCCATCTTGCTGTAGTCTACCATGTGGTCGTGGCCTGGTTTTTGTTTGCCATTTCCTTTTGTTGTTGTCTGCCATGTGGCCATGGTCGGCCATTTTCAATTCCTTTGTGTGTGAAACCATGTGACATGAGCCACCATCTTGTTTCTAGGCATCATTTCTGTTTTTTTTTAAGCGAATGTAAGCTATTGTAGGTGAACTGTGTTTTCACTTTTTGTTAACTTTTCAGTAGAAGAGTGGCCATCTTTGTATTGGATTTCAGTTTTGGTGGGAAAATGTGCCATTTTGTTGTGGCCTGGCTTTTGTTGTAGTCCCCATGAGGCCATGATCGGTGGCCATTTTGAGAGGTGCAGTTTAAGGATTTTGTGCTTTTCAGCTTGTAAATCATCCCAGAGTGGAAACTGCTCCATTTCCTTTGTGTGTGTGTGTGTGTGTAGCCATGCGGTTTGGGCTGCCACCTTCTCTCTAGGCACCATTTCCTTTTAAGTGAATTCTATTTTTGTACTTTTGTTGTATTTTTCTGTGTTGAAAGTCATGTCTTTATTTGGTCATGTCCTTATATGGTCATTTCCTGTGATGTCATTATGTATTAAGGGAGTGATTGGCTGTTGTAGCCATCACTTCCTGTTTGTCATAGCTTTTGTGATGTTGAAAATAAAAGCAAGACGGACTGCAAAGAGAGGCAAAGATGCTGAGATGAGAACGTAAAAATGTGGTGATGTCTGTTTACTGGGTAATGGGCAGTGGCGGAAGTATAGGGGTCGCTGAGGTCGCCATGGCGACTGAACCCATGCTGCAGGCCCTTGAGGGCCCCCCTGTTTATCTTGATAGGAGGAGCGGCTGACATCGATCTCCCCATCGTTAGACGACCTGTTATCGGCACTGTGCGGGGAGCTTATCACACTGTTCTAAAGTGAAAGCAGTGTGTGCTGTGCTCTTTGTCTCCCCCTATAGTGCAGTACCCGGCAGGAAGAAGTGAGGTAAAGCACTGCCGTTTTTAAAAAGGCTTTCTGTAAGTGTGTGTTCATGTATGTTTATATGTGTGTTCATGTATGTTTATATGTGTGTTCATGTATGTTTATATGTGTGTTCATGTATGTGTTTGCAGGTGTTTATGTGTGTATTTATATATGTATATGTGTTTGTGTGTGTATATACAGTATATGTGTGTGTATATTATGTGTGTGTTTATCTATGTGTATGTGTGTGTGTTTAGATGCAATGATGGCCCGTGCATTAAGGGCACACGGGCGCCGCCCTCTCTCTCCAGTCACCCCTCTATCACCAATAGATAGATTCATGCATTGCATGAATCTATCTATGGCCGCCGCTGCCACCCCCCATTCAGGCGCCCAGCCCCTTTTTGGGCGCAGGGAACCTGAATTACAGCGGCAGGGGGTGTTTTTGAAGCACCGGATTAGAGCCATAGGCTCTAATAGGCATCAAAAAAGGTGACCTCACAGGCCACTCAGCTGTGTTAGAAAAGCGAATGACTATTCGCTTTCCTAACACTAAACTGCCTCTCCACCAATCAGGTGCTCGGGTCTGTTACCTGTCACCTGATTGGCTGAAACGTAAGGCGCCGCTATTGGACGCCTATCAGGAGGAGAGGACGGGAGATGTGGACAGCAGGAGACACATGGAGGATCCCACTCGTCGCTGTCACCCGCTGCCCCACCAAGACAGGGTAAGTGCCGATGAGCGGTCGGGGGTCACACTGGGGGCATTCAAGGGCACACTGGCAGCATTTAATGGGCACACTGGCAGCGTTTGATGGGCACACTGGCTGCGTTTGATGGGCACAGTGGCAGCGTTTTTGGCACAGTGGCTGCATTTGATGGAACACTGGCAGCATTTAATGGGCACAGTGGCAGCGTTTGATGGGCACACTGGCAGCATTTGATGGGCACACTGTCAGCGTTTGATGGGCATAGTGGCAGCGTTTGGCACAGTGGCTGCGTTTGATGGGCACACTGGCAGTATTTAGGTGGCACAGTGGCAGCATTTTATGGGCACAGTGGCAGCAATTGATGGCACAGTGGCTGCGTTTGATGGGCACACTGGCAGCATTTAAGTGGCACAGTGGCAGCATTTTATGGGCACAGTGGCAGCAATTGATGGCACAGTGGCTGCGTTTGATGGCACACTGGCAGCATTTAAGTGGCACAGTGGCAGCGTTTGATGGGCACAGTGTCAGCGTTTGATGGGCACAGTGGCTGCGTTTGATGGGCACAGTGTCAGCGTTTGGCACAGTGGCTGCGTTTGATGGGCACAGTGTCAGCGTTTGGCACAGTGGCTGCGTTTGATGGGCACAGTGTCAGCGTTTGGCACAGTGTGCGTTTGATGGCACACTGGCAGCATTTAAGTGGCACAGTGGCTGCAATTGATGGGCACAGTGGCTGCAATTGATGGGCACAGTGGCAGCGTTTGATGGGCACAGTGGCTGCATTTGATGATTTTTTTTCAAAAAATGTTTCGCCCCCCAAAAAATTTTGAGCACCAGCCGCCACTGTTTAAATGTATGTATGCACATTTTATGTATGCACATTTTATGTATGCACGTTTAATCCTGACACCCTATATGTGTACAATCAGGACTGATTTTTTTTTTCTTGCTCGTTCAAAGTACCAGCAACAAAATGCTATTCCTCTGAAAAGCGATCCATGCTCAGATCGCTTTTCAGAGGCATTTGACAGCCGGTAAAGAGGCAATATGTTGCCTCCTGACCACCTGTTTTAACCCCTTAAAGTGATTGTAAAGGTTTTTTTTTTAAAATAACAAACATGTCATAACTTCATTGTGCAGTTAGTTTTGCACAGAGTGGCCCCGAACACCGACTTATGGGGTCCCTCAGCGGCTCTCGTTGCTCCTCCTCTTATCAGACATCCCCCTAGGAAAAGCGCTGTCCAGGGGTCAGGGGGGGCCTTCATGATTTCTTGCATCGGGGCCCTGAAGGTTTTAGTTACGCCACTGGTAATGGGGAACCAGAGGGGAGACAAAAGGTATCCGTATCATTAAGATGGAAATGGGTGCTTATTAGCACAGGAGATATGGCTGTGTGCATAGCTTACAGACAAATTTCCCTAACACAGTGTTTATTTTCTGTGCTTTAAACAAAAAAAAGAGCAACAATTAAAATATATGTATATTTTACTTTTTGCTATAATAAATATCCCCAAAAATGTTTTTAAAAAACAAATTTCTTCATCAGTTTAGGCCAATATATATTCTTCTACATATTTTTTGACATATTTTTGGGACCATTGACATTTATACAGCGATCAGTGCTATAAAAATGCACTGAATACTGTGTAAATGTCACTGGTAGGGAAGGAGTTAACATCAGGGTGCAATCAAGGGGTTAAATATGTGTTCCCTAGATGTGCTTTAACTGTATAGGAATGTGACTGGCTGGGGGAGGAGAAATAGCGTTGTTCCTACTTAGGAGGAACAAATGATATGTCTCCTCTCCCCTGACAGAACAGGGATTTGTGTGTTTACACACACAAATTCCCTGTGCTGGTGCTTATGCCCCCAATCGCGCGTGGCCAGCAGGGATCGCGCCCAGCAGCCATGCACATCGGGTCCCCTGCCGTGCAGCTGGTGCACGCTCTTAAAGCGGCTCCTAAAGGGTACAACGTACCCATCCGGGGTTTCGCCCAGCAGAGCCATTCTGCCAACCTATATCGGCGTGTTATGCTTGTAATGCTTGCATGCTGTGCCATTTTGTATGACTTGTAATTACGAAAATAAAATTCATATTACATAAAGATAAAAAAAACTCAGAGCATGCAATACAATGCTATCAACTGCTATACATCGCCTTGGCACACAGCAGGTGCTGTAACATTAATGCTGACAAGCATGGGGAGATCTATGACAGAGAAACCACTAGGGTCTCTTCTGTTATAAAAAAAAACTTTTTAAAAAATAGGCATGCATGCACAACTTTCAAGTTGCAAATTCACAGTGTTCTAGTTTTTTTTTAAAGTATATATATATATATATATATATAAAACTAAAATGCCAGAGGGTGCAATAAACAGGTTCCCCTACTAACATACAGCAAGGTGATCACTACACATACACAACGTATCACAGACTCAGCCATCTGTCACCATTCTTTAGATACATACTGTATAGTGTATATATACAGTATATAGATAGCTACAGTATCTCACAAAAGTGAGTACACCCCTCACATTTTTGTAAGTATTTTATTATATCTTTTCATGTGACAACACTGAAGAAATTACACTTTGCTACAATGTAAAGTCCAACTCATTCATTGGAGTGCCATTAAGAATGAATGGTACCAGAGTGCACCAACGTGAATAATGCCCATTTTTGTGTGTTGTGGCAATATGTGTAGTCTCAGTGTGAACAGAGTGAATAAAGCCTAAAATATAGGTAAGGTAAGATTTTAGAACTCTATCATTCTTCAACACTATACTTTCTCAGTACAGTAATTGTATTTATCTGCAGATGTTTATTTGTACAATCTGTCCTTCCACTTATTGCTATTTCTAAATTGTTAAACTTTTGCAGAGTTTCTTAAAAACGACTGTAGCACTTACCCCCGAAGGAGCGGCTGATTAATTATTATATCCGTAATTCACATTTACCACTCGACCTATCGCAGCCCATACAATCAGAAACAATCCATATTGCATTTTTCTCTTGCTTTTATTTAAGTAACATGAACTGGGATAGAAGAAGGGTTTTTTTGAGATGCTCTTTGGTTGCTTTGTAATCTTTTCTTTGCCTCTCATGCAAAGACCTAGAATCATTGCGGATAATAGGAAATCATTCTATGTGATTTCTTCATCAGGGAAGATAGAAGTAGATTTGATAGAGAATAATTGATAAAGAGTCACTCCGAATAATTTCTTCATCTGCAGAACTTTTCAAGAACAGTCTGTATCTCTATATGTGTACTAGTAGCTTTACCGCCACCTCTTTACCACTACTTCCCAACTGCATGGTACTTCCAAGTTGAGCTAAAGAAAAGTCACTCTGAATAACTCTTCCCGCTTGACTGATTGGAATCCTGGGGCATTGTTGAACCCAAAGTCACATGCCAATCACCACCTGTCTCACTGACTTGCATACCAACATAATAGGATATAAATCAGCGCGTGTATGATAATAAGCAGCTGAACACCAGGGTCAATCAATCAAATCCCTTAAATAAAATGTAAAAGATGGTGCAGCGCTGAGTAAACTAAACTAAACATCAAGGGATATTAAATGCAGTTGAAAGAGAAAATCCCCATACAACATAAAATGGAAGCGTATAAGATGTAAATCAGAAAGTCCAGAAAGTCCATGAAAATCCAAAAAAACTATTAAGAAATTCAACCAAGTGATCGTGATATCAAGCTGATATAGGTGACTGATGTGCCCTTCATCGGTATCTGAAATAGCCTCTCACCTGACGACCAGGACCCTTTAATTACAGAGGGTCATGCAAGCCTTCCCTTACGGGTCATATAAATGGATGGTAATCAGAATCAGGGACCAAGGGCTCCGTCACGCACCGGGTGGGATAATTCCGGATGTTCCAATGGTGTCTGGAAAGGTGTGCTTGGTGGTACCCTCCTCTTGGACGGGAGGCGGTATGATAAACGTCGCCGAGCAGAAGTTAGGCATCCAAGAGGGTACCTCGAGGTCTGGTAGGGGGCGCTGCTGCGCGATACTGACTTACTTTTGGGGGTTGACACCCCGTCAGCAGGAGTTTGCATAGCAACGATCCCGCTCCTCGCCGTCTGTTCCCCGCACACATCCACCCTCCGATCTATAGCAGAGATCTCCTCATCATAACGTCCAATCAGTAATACAATCCGAGGCTCTCGCCGGCTCCGTACACATCCACTGCGGGATACAGCCCCACTTTGGCGGTTACGATTTCAAATTTGTCCAAGAGGAGGGTACCACCAAGCACACCTTTCCAGACACCATTGGAACATCCGGAATTATCCCACCCGGTGCGTGACGGAGCCCTTGGTCCCTGATTCTGATTACCATCCATTTATATGACCCGTAAGGGAAGGCTTGCATGACCCTCTGTAATTAAAGGGTCCTGGTCGTCAGGTGAGAGGCTATTTCAGATACCGGTGAAGGGCACATCAGTCACCTATATCAGCTTGATATCACGATCACTTGGTGGAATTTCTTAATAGTTTTTTTGGATTTTCATGGACTTTCTGGACTTTCTGATTTACATCTTATACGCTTCCATTTTATGTTGTATGGGGATTTTCTCTTTCAACTGCATTTAATATCCCTTGATGTTTAGTTTAGTTTACTCAGCGCTGCACCATCTTTTACATTGCATACCAACATCCCTCAGCCTCTGGCAGTACCCTTCCCTTGGGCTTTCACTCACGTGATCAATAGTCCATGTGCCACTCATAAACGATCGATCGCCCAGTTTCCTTCCGCTTAGTTGCTACTTCTTCCGCAATGATTCCTTGATCCCTTTCTTTCTTTCTGGCACGCTCCCTTCCCCGCAGGGGCGGCCAACGACACCAGCGACTACATGCTGTACGGTGTCATCTACTTCTCTACGGGTGCCGGTTCCCCACCCTTCTCGCAAGGGGGGGCTCCGTTGGCTCCCCGGAGGGGGAACCTCTCCCCTCCGGGAACCAGGCTGGGCTCCTCTCCAACTCGAACTCCTGACTCACCATGTGACCCGGCTTTTTATATGAGAGTCCCGCCTCCTGCCAAACAAATTAATGATTGGCCAGAACTCGCATACAAACTACCTGTCACTCAGATCCCAAATAAACAATCAGGCCTGCTATATGGTACAAGTCTGCCTAAATTTACCTGAAATTGTAAGCTAGCAAAAAAGGTCACCTACATAAAAGTAGGTGCTCGCCACATGACTATTAAAACCAAAATAGACAAAATATAAACACATACATATATATTTTAATGTTTGTAATGTAGTTCTTTTTAGACACTTTTGTGATTCAAGCACCCCCTGCACATAGCAAAACCTGTAGTATGTTATCTCCTTCTCTGTTATTATTAAAACCTGTACTGAGAGAAACATTCAGACTGCTATTGCTGACATACTTCAGTAAATGCTATCTGTTATGCTGTTCTGCTATTTTCATTGCTTTCTGAGTCACTGGCCAGAACAAGCATTCAGCAAGTGAAGCCAATCAATATCTATTTACTTCTTCCAGGTCAATGATATCAAATGCAATGCAGGCAGTGCCAGGACAAGATTGTCCAGTGCCCAGGGCAAAGATGACAAAATGTGCCCCCCCCTTCATTATGTGCAAGTTTATAAGGGGGGGGGGAGCACAGCCTACACTGACTCCCGGCTTGCTCCTCCTCTCCTTGCTGCTTCCAGTGCTGGGCTGACAGAATTAGTGATATTGCTGTCAGACTCCTCTAAGCCTTAAAGTGGAAGGAACTGGCGGGGCCCCCACCCTACAATACACGCAGCGCCCGGGGCCACCGTCCCTTTTGCCCATACTTTGTCCCGGCCCTTATTGCAGGTATTTGATCAGCATGACAGCCATGCAGTTAGCATGTTCAGAAGAAGTAATCCACATTCTAGAGCTACAGTATATGTGTGGCATCTCAGAGTAGAAAAGTAAACACTCCCTGACCCTTTCAATGGTTCAGAAGTAAGAATATAATTTGTCTGCATCTGGAGATTTTGGGCATCAATCACACGGCTGTAAAAAAAACAACAACTCATATATAAGTGCTTTTTAATCACGGATCTGAACACAGCTGCATTGTTTTTAATGGAGCCATTCCCACAGGTGCATAAACATGCAGCACATTCTGTTTACTGGGTAGAATCCAAAATCTGCATCTAAGAACATGCACTTTATGCACTTATTCGTATTGTTAGTGGATAAATTATGTATAAAAAAGGGAAAAAATTAATTATCATTATACAGTATATGCATATGTGTCTTTACATGGTTAAACACTTCTATATGCAAATATTTTACTGGTCATTAGGCAGGAACTTTTCTCCTAGAAAACACATTTGTAAAGTTTGTATGGCCATGTGAATGTAGCCTTATATTCATTTAGGTGTTGATGAGAAGAGTGATTAGGAAGAGGGTGATCCTTGGATATTACCTTAAAACATTTTTTGACAGCATAACTTACCAAATATTTCCTGTACAACAGCTACACCAATGTTATTTCACTTTCAGCTGCTCACGTGTACTTGACACTAAGGCTACTTTCACACTGAGTCCGCTGAGCGCTTTTAACCCCCGCTAGCGGCCGAAGAAGGGGTTAAAAGCGCCCATGTTCCAACGCTTCTGAAGCGACTTTCAATGGGCATTTCAATGGGCAAGGCATTTCAATGGGCAGGGCGTTATGGGAGCACTGTATACAGCACTCCCAAACCACCTCAAAGATGCTGCTTGCATGACTTTTCCCGCAAGCGCACTGCCCCAGTGTGAAAAGTAACACTGAAATGAATGGGAGGCGGTTTTCAGGGGTTATCTAAAGGCTTTAGTGTGAAACTGGCCTAAAAGAACACATACAGAGTTGATCTGAAAGGAAAGGTAAGAATCCTGGGCATATTATTATGTACTGTATGTTACATTAAAAGTGAAGATTTGTTACATGTCATTTTCAAGATCCCCAAGGAGTTTGACTGTCTAATCTTTTGAATGCGGTTGTTGAATTAACATATGAATTTATGTTGCCTTTTATACTTTGTGATTAACTCTCACTGAATATAATTCAAAATGACAGGTGTCAGAAACCTGACAGAAACACAGTTTGTAAGGGAGGCCATCATAATTACAGGACTACTGTGTTGGGATGTTGCAGTACAATGGCCAGCTGGATGTATACTTATGTGTCATTTGTTATTTTTTTATGCAATTTTCAGTAGCTTGCTGTATGCAGAAAGAGATAAGGATTCCCCATACTAGCTGTCACTTTCTGAAAAAATGCGGCCGTGTGGGGCTCACACAGGGCCGCGTCATTTATTCACAGAGCTCTGTGTATGAACTACAAGTCCTGACGCACTTTGCGGCTGTCGCTTTGTAGTTCTTAATGAACTACCAGGGTGCTGTTGAGCACTGTGGTAATTCATTGAGTCTTCCTGTCAGTGCGAAACCGCCTGGCTGTATGATGTACAGGGCAGACAGCTTACATTGACAGTCTGCAGGAGACCTGCATGGCTTCAACGTTCTTCTAATGCTTTCCAGACTTTACCTGCATTTATTTTTTTTTTTAAGTGAATCTATCCTTTAAGATAATCATTTACCACTGACAGGGATGCTTAAAATGGTCAGTCCTTAAAGTGGTTGTAAACCCTATTTGTTGACTTTTGCCTATTAGGTAAGCCTAGAATAAGGCTTACCTTTAGGTAGTGGAAATATCTCCTAAACATGCGCCGTTTAGGAGATACTTCACTTGTAGTGCGCCGATGTCATCATCGGCGCATGTGCTGTGAAGAAACAGACCACCATGCCGTTTTTTCCCCCAGCGTGTGCCGTGACTGAGTGACGTCACGTCACTCTGGCCAGTCACAGAGGCGGAGTCTGTGGCCCTGGAAGGAAAAGGGGTGAAAATGGATGTGGCCTGCTCAGGGGACAGCACGGGCTTCATTTGCAGGTAAGCGTCGTATAATGGGTTCGTTTGCAATGCATACTAGCCCATTATGCTTTTCATTTGCAGGCCTTGCGGGTAGCAAAAGAGGAAGTAAAATCCATCCGGGTTTACTTCCTCTTTAAGTCAGGTTAAGTTACTCCTTATTATGTTGTTATGCTTGTAATGCTTGCATGCTGTGCCATTTTGTATGACTTGTAATTACGAAAAGAAAAATTCATATTAAATAAAAAATTAAAAAAAACTCAGAGCATGCAATACAATGCTATCAACTGCTATACAGTACATCGTCTTGACACACAGGGGGTGCTGTAACATTAACATTGACATCTATGGCAGAGAGACCATATATATATATATATATATATATATATATATACAGTGAGGGGAAAAAGTATTTGAACCCCTGCTGATTTTGTACAAAAATATTAGAAAAACACATTACAAAGAGGTATAAATTGATTTGCATTTTAATAAGTGTTATAAGTATTTGATCCCCTATCAATCAGCAACCCCTGCTGATTTTGTACAAAAATATTAGAAAAACACATTACAAAGAGGTATAAATTGATTTGCATTTTAATGAGTGTTATAAGTATTTGATCCCCTATCAATCAGCAAGATTTCTGGCCCCAGGTGTCTTCTATACAGGTAACAAGCTTAGATTAGGAGCACTCTTTTAAAGGGAGTGCTCCTAAACTCAGCTTGTTACCTGTATAAAAGACACCAGTCCACAGAAGCAATCAATTAATCAGATTTCAATCTCTCTATCATGGCCAAGACCAAAGAGCTGTCCAAGGATATCAGGGACAAGATTATAGACCTACACAAGGCTGGAATGGGCTACAAGAGCATCGCCAAGCAGCTTGGTGAGTAGGTGACAACAGTTGGTGTGATTATTCGCAAATGGTAGAAACACAAAATAACTGTCAATCTCCCTCGATCTTTGGCTCCATGCAAGATCTCACCTTGTAGAGTTTCAATGATTATGAGAAGGGTGAGAAATCAGCCCAGAACTATATGGAAGAATCTTGTCAAGGATCTCAAGGCAGCTGAGACCATAGTCACCAAGAAAACAATTGGTAACACACTATGCAGTGAAGGACTGAAATCATGCAGCGCCCGCCAGGTCCCCCTGCTCAAGAAAGCACATGTACAGGCCTGTCTGAAGATTTCTAATGAACATCTGAATGATTCAAAGGAGAACAGGGTGAAAGTGTTGTGGTCAGATGAGACTCTTTGCATTAACTCTACTCGGCGTGTTTGGAGGAGGTGGAGTGCTGCCTATGACCCCAAGAACACCATCCCCCCCTGTCAAACATGGAGGTGGAAACATTATGCTTTGGGGGTATTTTTTCTGCTAAGGGGACAGGACGACTTCATCGACGGCATCAAAGGGACGATGGACGGAGCCAGGTACCATCAAATCTTGGGTGAGAACCTCCTTCCCCGGGGAAGGGCATTGAAAATGGGTCGTGGATGGGTATTCCAGCATGATGATGACCCAAAACAAACAGCCAAGGCAACAAAGGAGTGGCTCAAGAAGAAGCACATTAAGGCCCTGGAGACCTTAATCCCATAGAAAATATGTTTAGGGAGCTGAAGGTTCAAATTACCAAATGTCAGCCTCGAAACCTTAATGACCTGGGGAGGATCTGCAAAGAGGAGTGGGACAAAACCCCTCATGAGATGTGTGCAAACCTGGTGGCTAACTACAAGAAACATCTGACCTCTGTGATTGCCAACAAGGGTTTTGCCACCAAGTACTAAGTCATGTTTTGCAAAGGGGTTAAATACTTATTTCACTCATTAAAATGCAAATCAATTTATAACTTTTTTGAAATGCGTTTTTCTGGATATTTTTGTTGTTATTCTGTCTCTCACTGTTAAATTAAACTTACCATTAACATTATAGACTGATCATTTCTTTGTCAGTGGGCAAACCTACAAAATCAGCAAGGGATCAAATACTTTTTTCCCCTCGCTGTATATATATATATATATATATATATATATATATACATATATATATATACCGTATTTATCGGCGTATAACACGCACTTTTTTCCCCTTAAAATCAGGGGAAAATCGCGGGTGCGTGTTATACGCCGATCCCCTGCGATCCTGACCTGTCAGAATTAAAAAATCGCTGACCGCGATTTGAAAATGGCGCCGCCGGCGCCGAAATACACAGTGCCGGTCCTCGGCTCTTCTCAGCGGCTTTCGGTTTCACTCGAGCGCCGCCCGAACCTAGCCGAGTATACTCGGCTAGTTTCGGATAGCTCCGCTCACCGTCCGAGTGGAACCGAAAGTAAACGAGAGCCGCTGAGAAGAGCCGAGGACCGGCTCTGTGTATTTCGGCGCCGGCGGCGCCATTTTCAAATCGCGGTCTGGACTGGGGCAAGGCTGGACTGGGGCAAGGCTGGACTGGACACTGGGGAAGGCTGCACTGACATGGCTGCACTGACATGGCTGCACTGACATGGCTGCACTAGCAAGGCTGCACTGACATGGCTGCACTGACATGGCTGCACTAGCAAGGCTGCACTGACATGGCTGCACTGGCAAGGCTGCACTGACATGGCTGCACTGGCAAGGCTGCACTGACATGGCTGCACTGACATGGCTGCACTGACAAGGCTGCACTGACATGGCTGCACTGACAAGGCTGCACTGACAAGGCTGCACTGGGCAAGGCTGGACTGGGGCAAGGCTGCACTGAGAAGGCTGCAATGATGGGCATTTAAATGTAAGTTTTTTTCCCTTCAACTTCCCTCCTAAAAGTTTTTTTTCCTTAAAATTCCCTCCTAAATTGAGGTGCGTGTTATACGCCGGTGCGTGTTATACGCCGATAAATACGGTATATATATATATATATATATATATATATATATATATATATATAGATAGATAGATAGATAGATAGATAGATAGATAGATAGATAGATAGATAGATAGATAGATAGATATAGATATTGATATACTGTATATATAGTATGTCTCTCTCTCTCTCTCTCTCTCTCTCTCTCTCTATCTCTATCTCTATCTCTCTCTCTCTCTCTCTCTCTCTATCTCTGTCTCTCTCTCTCTATCTCTATCTCTCTCTCTCTCTCTCTCTCTCTCTCTATATATATATATATATATATATATATATACAGTATATTGCAAGTCCCACATACGGTGCTTAAGGTTTGCAGACACCGTTCTCCAATTTTTACAAAATAGTATAAGAAACCATTATGGGAATAAATAATGTACTCTTATATATATGTTCTTCACACCCGTAATGTTAATATTAGAGTTTTTTCTATATTATTTATTTATTTTAAGCATTCAGACTTAAGTAAAAGCTGACAGTAATAAGCACCCCCAGAAATATTATAATTCTCCCACAACCTCCATCACTTTTGCTTTTGCTTTTGATGTTCAGCTTGCTCTCCATGTATTGTATGTGTATAAAGCCTTATATTGGCTAACTTAAGTTTTAAAACATGCAGGCTTTTGGGACCTTATCTTTCCTCCTCAGATGTTACCCACACCCCCAGAGTACATGTTGTTGCTCATATTTTTTTTTGCTTCCCAGTATTTCAGTTTTTTTTTCTTTGATTTTGGTAGACAAACGGCTCAGACAGATTGAGGATTTGGTTTTAAAGCAGTTACAAACACTAATGAATCCTGGCTGTAGATACAGTATACATGCAGTTATAGTATAATGTCATTATGCTGTTATTTCAATAAATTATTACCCAAAAATACCTCTTATTGATAGTAACTGCAACCTTTCCTTTCTTTCCAGCTTTTTTTAAAATTCAGTGGTGCAGGGATAATGTTGAATGTTCTTTTTTGACCACAAAGGCTTTTTTGGCAAATTTCCCATGCAGGTTAAATTAGTGCAATCTCTTTCAGAGTGTTCAAAAATGCACTTTGACAGCAGCTGCTAAAATAGTTAACTGCAGATCCCACAAAGAAATGTTTGGGTTCTTGGAGACTTATTTTAGCATCAGATGGTCAGCTCTTGGCCTATATTTGCTGGGCCACCCAATCCTGGAAAAATTACTAGTCAGTTGAAATTACAGTGGTATGATTGATTTAAAATAATCAGGGAGAACTACACCAGAGCATACCGCAGCCATCGGCCCCCCTGACTTCACCCGTGGACACCGGCAAGTGCGGGGAACACGCCATGCTCGCAGCCATGGTCCTCGGAGGCTCCAAAACAAAGCTGAAGTACGGCGGCATCAAGGACGCGTAGGCCTGGGCATCTAGCAAGATGGCGTCGGACATCTAGCAAGATGGCGCCGGCTCCCCTTCACAGCCCAGCACATCGCGCTCTGCCAAAGCTCAGCTGCATACACAGAAGCTCACAGAGGATACTGGGGAGTCTGACTGACACAGGCAGCACACACTCTGCCTCACAAGAATGCTGCAGAAAGCTCTTAAGCAGACTTCTGATCAAATCACTGACAAGCTGACACGTGAGATCAGGGAATTGGGACACAGAACTGCTGAGCTGGAAGGGAGGGTGGATGAACTGGAAAACCACATACAGGATTATACTGCAGAACTTGAGAATCCTAAAGAGGAGAACCTAGTATTACAATCATGCTTAGAAGATCAGGAAAATAGGGCTCGGTGCTCTAATATCAGTATCAGAGGGATCCCTGAAACAGTCATTGATCTTCATGCGACTATGCTGGCCTTCTTTCAGGAACTGCTGCCTGGCATCCCACTGGAAAGATTAGAAATGGACAGGGTCCACAGGGCCTTATCTGCCCACAAGGCTAATGGCCCCCCCACAGGACATAATAGCAAAATTCCATTACTACCACAATAAGGAGCAGCTATTAGCAGCAGCCAGGGGCAAAGACTAGCTGTCCTTTCAAGGTCATACCTACCAACTGTTTGGTGATCTCTCCCAACTCACGGTGGCTAAAAGATGTGCTCTCAAACCCCACCTCCAGATCCTGCGGCACCACCAGATCATTCACCAATGGGGTTTCCCCTTCTCGGTACATTTTACACACCTGGAAATGAAATACGTCTGCCGCACGGCTGCTGAATTGCAATCTACCTTGCAGGACCTTGGCCTACTCGAGCAGTCCCCTCAGAGGGACACATCTCGTAGACGCTCAGCCTCTCGCTCCCCCCGAAAATCCACAGAAAGCGGCAATGATCACCCAGGCCACCCTCAACAAAGCCTTTACAAACATGGCCGCTTTGATAACCTTGAAACACCCACTGAAGATTCAGTGGACTGACCACGACTATACATTACACACCAGGAGATACCCTGTCCCCACAACTGATCCCAGGGATTGATGGAACTCTACAAGCTTTCGATGCATTTCCGCACAAACATTGATCTTTTCTTCAGCCACCACTTCCGAAGAATCAACGTGTCTGCTATTGCCTGACCCCAATTATTCATCTGCAATCAGGACTTAACCTCTTGGCCTCTCCTGACTGGCATGTATCCGATAGGATCCATAGCAAGAGCTATCACCATTTTCAGGGGGCCCTTTTACTTTGGAGGACTCCCCCCTTTTTTTTTCTCTAATAGCACCAATGCTGCTCCTGATTGCCATTGTCTTCACATTATAGAGCCAATGGCTCTATGGCCTTAATAGTCCGGGTGATGCTTTCTTTCCATACAGGTTCTCCACAACTCGGTTTACACAGGGTTCTTATGTTACACCCCAAGTTAAGTGTTCCTATCTAATCTACAATCTCCTCATAACCCCCTCCTTTCCTTCCTTAGGAACCCGGCATTTTACCCAGCCTGGGAATCCCCTATGGCATTCACAGCCTGGTCTGATGCTAATCTAATTCCATTTCACAAGCTGGTCGCCAACAATCCTATAAATACACTCCCTACCCTTTGCGAGACCTATGGCCTCCCAAGATCCAAACTATTCCGCTACCTACAAATTAAAAATTTTTTATATGCCATTCCTCCGAACAGGATCACTACTGAGTCAGATGACACAATTTGAACATATTTTTAAAATCGACCCACATGTTAGAGGTCTCGTTTTAATTGAACACCGTTTCAGATATTGCGCTTCCATCCTATACCGATAAATGGGCACAACACCTGGAACGCACATTTGAGATCGCAGACTGGTCTAATATATGGCTAGCCACTAAATCCACCTCACCCAACGTCTTGCCAATCAAAACTAATTACAAGGTCCTGGCACGTTGGTATCTTGTACCGGCCAGGATCGCTAAATTTAGTCTGTCATACACAGGGACGTGTTTCCGGGGTTGCTCAGCTCTTGGCACGCATGTGCACGTCTGGTGGCAATGCCCTGTAGCCGAAGAGTTCTGGAAGAGTGTTTTTGATCTGGCCTCCAAAACCCTAGAAACTAATGTCCGCATCAACCCGGTGATGGCCCTCTTAAACCTAAAGCTGGTCGAGATTACCTGTACCCAGTTCCAATTGCTATTACAACTTACCACAGCGGCCAAGCAAACCATAGCCCGGGCGCGGAAATTGTAGACTTTGGTTGTGGCTGAAGCTAAACACAGAATTTATAGGGCCCTTATCTATGCTAAAATGACAGCCACTGAAAATGACAAAATTTGGACATTTGAAAAGGTATGGCAACCTTGGGTTAAGCACTGCTTACCCCTTGATTTCGACCATTTATTATTGCTGCCTTGGTAGTCGAACCTCTCTTATATTCGCTTGTAACTAATCCTGGACCAAGCCACTCTATCATATTGGGAGTCCTCTCCCCTTCTAGACATGCCCCTCTCTCTTCCCTACCTTACCCTCTGGGAGTGTGTGCTCTACAGTCGACACTCCTTGGCAACGGACCTTCTAGAATCCTAGACACGCTTGTCCCAACTTTTCTCTTTCACCCCTCCCCTAGTTTCGTACTACATTTTCTTCTATCTGATACATCTGCTAGCATAATCGTCACTTGTTCCCATCCTCATCCTACGATTGGTTCACTTTTAGTTTACTATATCAGTGACAACTGTTTACTTTTTTTTTACGATTGTTAGTTTATTAGGGTTGTTGACATCCATGCTCAATATCTTTCGTAGTGAACCCCAGTCTCTTTTCGTCCTCTACGAAACTGTATTTGTTTGGATGCTGTTGACCCATTTGTAATGTATGAGATGATTCTCCTGTGTCTATGTACATACTTGCTTTTCTTATACCTACAATAAAAACTTTGACAAGAAAAAAATAGTTTGGCACTCTTTGGTGCCCTTCCCAGACTTGCAGGTTACAACCTTTTTCTGAAGGCCATACAGAGCTCCTTTCATTTTGATATGATGCCACCACACATGTTTACAGCAAGAGAATGCCATACCATGGATATCTAAGGTTTACTGTAAATAAGATAGGCACCATCTGCATACTTCTTTGACAGGCTCTAACCATTGACAGCTAATCTGGAACACCTGATTCGAATTACACAGATCTAGGGCATCGGTAAATAAAGAGGTGTACTTACTTTTGTCACATGACAAATCTGTATTAATTGAGAAAGAATACATCATGTCAATTGTATGTGTCATTTGTTCAAATATACACATTTATATGTAGGCAGAATCGAATGTTTGCCTGCTAAAATAAGTTGAAAAAGTCAACAATTTCTTTGGGATGTACTTACTTTTTCACATGGCTGTATATATTTTTCTTTTAGGGCAAGCAAGTATTCATTTTAGCAACATCGATTTATCATTTTTATTTTTTATGCAATCTAAAGGTAAAAAGAGGCAACAAAGGAAAAAACTAATTCCGCGGGCAGTATCAAAGGTAACGATCCGTGGGAGGGACGAAATGCGCCAGTGCCTGTATTCAACAGAACACAGGCAAACAATTGATATGGATCACTGCACAGGTGCAGAAACACTGATCAATGTTTCTGATGATCAGATCCTGCCTTCGTGATTTGCTGATCATCGGATAATGCCTCCAACGATCAGCACATGCGCAGTGTTGACGTCACGCCAGCTGATCAGCTACTGCGCATGCGCCGATCTTCGGAAGCATTGTCCGACGATCTGCATTATTCGACAGAACACCTGGTAAAATCGTACAGTTTGCTTTTGTTTAGTACCAAACTATGCACAGTGCACTGGATTTGTTGTCTGCTGCTTTAGGGTATTACAATTTTGGTGCTTTGTCCATCACTTTCAAGAATCAATCCTAAGCATGTCAGTGTGCAGGACTGCCTTTTTCAATGGATCTCAATTCTCAACATAGCTTATTTTTTTATTAGTTTACCTACATTTACTCTTCACTTTACTATTTCAGAAAGTTGTTAAACAATCAAGTGCCTGGTTTTTATCTTTCTAAGGCAGAAATAAATGTTTTGCTTAATTCAACTAAGTAACAGTTAAGGGCTTGGACGGGCTAAACAGTCTACAATATTTTTTTTAAATAAACATTACTCTGACTGCAGCTTATAAATATATAGTTTCAAAAATAGTGTAGAGGCTATGTATTAAAATATATTAAATGGAATGCTTGAATTGTGTTTAAAGACTCTCATTAGCTTAATCTTGACAGGCAAGTCATAGTATAGGTTAAAATACATTTAGCATATGTAGCGTTACCCGGGTGCCAAGGTATCAGATTATTACTTTAATCTCTTCACCCCTAAGCAACTGCTAATTATTTTCTTTCGGGCTTACCGTTACCTTCTTCCCAGTGTCCATCCTAGGGGTACTCATCACTCGTTCAATTGAAACACTGGCTCCAACACTTAGTCCTTTTTTTTCCCCAAGTTTTATTAAGTAACAACATACGCAATTCAGGTACCTTGGACGTTTCGGTTGGAGATAATTTCTATATCCGGCGAATAACACTTCCACAGCTGGATTCAGCAATCACCGGATAGGCCCCTTTCACTAACCTAGCAGCCAATGCAATGCTCGAACACAGTATCTGCCACAGACCTTACGATTCTGGGTGAACAAATTGTGGATGATCTAAACGGTCCCTGCCACAGACCGTACAGTCCTAAAAGAACTGACTGTGGTACTAATCCAAGATGCATCACTGAGTTCCCAGGCTCTTCTAAAGATACCAGCCTTACGCTCGGTCCTCTCCCGAAGAGTCCTCCCCTGGTCACTGCAGTCCCTTGCTTCTTCCCGCAGGCCTGACAGCAAAGAGACCATCATGCCGACCCATAGGACACCAAGACTCTGATCCTTCCTTTAGTAGCTAGGCCTTAGGTCTGCCAAGCTCAAGGCAGAACTTTAAGGATTCGTAGTCTCCCAGGCCAGAAGGGCCATGAGGTGGAGAGCACCAACCCACCCCCGTGCCCGGGGGGTCAGGAAGCGCGGACCAACCGATAGCAAGACAAAAGACCCCAAAAGATGGCATCTGTGCCTTAAATACCCCTACTGAGAAATGTCCGGTGTGTGAACCACTCCCACCGAAAAGCCTCTGAGCAACGAGTAGTCAATTTGTTTGACCAGACTGTATTTCCCGATCCACCAATGATGACAGCACCACCCATGGTTAGATGAAAATCTGCACAGTCCAGACAATCTGACATAGAAACCATTAAATTTAGGCAATAATAAGTTGAGCCTAAACTGTAGCTTCAACTAATTTAAATTTCCAAAAAAAATAGCATCTGCTCATTAGGAGCAGGGCGCTACACATAAAATAAAGAAATCCAAGTACATGTTGTGGCTAAATATGCTTTTTAAGCAAGCAGCGTTAGTAAATGAACAACAAAGCTCAGTACACACTTGTGTGATGCGGGAACCCTGCACATCCACTGAGGGTTCCCGCATCGCACCCGACTTGCATGGCAGTTCACACTGCCATATGTGAACTGCTGGGAGTGTCAATACATTGTTAATGACACCCCCATTTCAACTCGCATATCGCACTGCCAACTGACAGTTTGGATCACACCCATGTGATCTGATTCTGGTGCGTACCAAAAAAAGGGTCCTGTGCGAGTTTGGTCCAAATGCAATATCAACCATACTATCTGTATGGCTGAAATCGCATCGCACAGACAGCGCATGTAATTTGCACTTCACATGCGATCTCGCAGAGCGCACTAGTGTGAACCTGCACTTATTCATTTCACTAAGCACTGAAGACAAAATATGCACCACGTGTTGTGTTGTTAAAGCCGAAGTTTAGCTTAAAAAATATATAACGTAATGAAGAATGTCCAAATTCATGCAGGCTGATGGATTCTGTAAAAATCTTCTGTGCAGGGATGCCAGTCATTTTCCAGTCTCTGTGTAGGGAGATGTAAGTTGTCTAGGGATATTTACTAGACCCTCGATAAGTCTGCATAAGTTGTACCTTACAATTCCCACAGGCCTGTGAGATTAGCCCATTGAGACAATGATAAAAAATAAATGGACAGAGTCTCGCAGAGCAAATCTAATCTTTATTCTTTGGTGTGAA
Source organism: Aquarana catesbeiana (assembly GCF_042186555.1). Lineage (NCBI taxonomy): Eukaryota > Metazoa > Chordata > Amphibia > Anura > Ranidae > Aquarana > Aquarana catesbeiana. The sequence goes on along the minus strand of NC_133327.1, from coordinate 306,921,233 downwards.
TATTTAAAGGGGGCTTTCAGAAACTACCGCCCCCGCGTCATAAAAATTATCCAATAAAATACAGAAACAATTTATGACAAAAGTGAAACTAATTATTTTTAAGATATCACGTGCTTTACAGGAAACGAAACACAAAAGATAACAGGGATGTGAGAAACGAAACTAGATTACATTACACTCCTAGTAATATATGAAATAGAGTACAGGGAAAAACACAAAATGGAAACTAAATTATAAGATGGAGGTGGTTAAGCTAAATATGCCTTCAATCCCCTCTTAGATCATATAAGATGATCTCTACATTCTATCCAGTGTTCTAGTACTTCTTTGGGATTGTGGCATAGATTGCCTGATGATTCTTCATGTATGCCATGTAGGATAGAGCCTTATCATCAGGCGATTGAATGCGTGCAATTATGCAGGTACAACACTTAAAACAAAGGTAAAGAATCAGAGCACGGATAAATATCATAACAATGACAAGGACAATGTCTTTTAACTGTGAAAATATACCTCCAAGCCCAAATCCTGCATTGTCAAATGGACTCCATGTTTTGGCAATGTCCCTAGCTTCCTGCTGGAGCTGGCCTACTTCTTTTCGGTGTTGTGCAATAATATCATAGTAGTCAGGCACCTTAGCACTTGTGTTAGAGATCCAAGTACAGCATTCGTAGTCCTCAGTCATTTCACATAAACCTGTGAGAGCTGCAATCATACTTTCTATAGTTAACTCATGTAGTTCTAGCTGTTTTCTAATTGCTCTAGTTTCTATGTTTAACATAGCAATGTCATCTGAATTCCTCTCCATTATCTCATCCAATATACTTGAATAGTTGTTCAACCTTTTCATCATGTCTATACCCCATCCTGTCCAAGAAGGAAACCATGCCCAGGCCATATATTGTTTATAGAACAATTCCCTTTTGTCGCTGGGTTTGAGGGGGTATCTGGGGTGTATACTGGCCTCTAGGGGATGTCCCCTTTTATCATCCCCTACCACTCCCATGACAGGTACCAAAGATGCAAGATAACACCATCCCTTAACATGGAGGGGGACCCAGGGGTAACACACTTTCTCACAACATACATAAATACTTTGTCCCAGTGCAAATGGCCTCTTAGCAACAATCTCGTGAGTGTACTTGTCCTGTGTTGCAACTATAAATTGGTGGAATATATCACGTACATTATCAGAGAGAGAGGAATAGTTATGCAAAGTACGATTTAGCTTTGGGTCAGATACTTGAAACAGTGAGCAGGTCTCCCTGAATCTGCGCCTGCATTCGTGCATGGAGATGTTAAATATTGACCTGCTACAAATGGAGGAGTTAGTCTCTGTCTCATTCCCTAAATTAACACACCAATCAGGGAAATGACTTTTACCTGCTATTGGAAAGGTAACAGTGTTATTTATGTACAGAGTGGATATGTTAGTTAAGAAAATAGGAGGAGTCTCGTTAAGGAAGGAGGAAATCTTTAAAGGTACAGCCAAAAGGGGAATTCGGCAAGTGCTAGGATGTAATTTGCTACATATCCAACATTCTTCATACCCTGATTTTTGAGCATAAGCATACTTAAATTTTAGTAAAAGCATCTGATCAGTAAAACTATCTCCAATCTCTCTTTTTGTTCTAGCTTGTGTCACTGTAATGTTCTCTTGTGTGTTTGTGTTCCCACAGATACTTTTAATCGCACCCAAATCTTCATATCCAACATTCTTCATACCCTGATTTTTGAGCATAAGCATACTTAAATTTTAGTAAAAGCATCTGATCAGTAAAACTATCTCCAATCTCTCTTTTTGTTCTAGCTTGTGTCACTGTAATGTTCTCTTGTGTGTTTGTGTTCCCACAGATACTTTTAATCGCACCCAAATCTTCAGGGTGGTAGATACAGTTAGTGATGATCCAGGTGGGCAGGAACACTATCAGAGATGAGGATCAGGAGGCAAAATGCCTTGCCAGAAGTCTGTGGTGAAATAAGCGAGGTCATCTTCTCTGGCCGGACCTGCTTTCCCAGGAACTCCTCTTTCGTCTGCTTGGACTTCTGCTTGAGGGCCTCCTTTATCCAAGGTCTCCTTCCTGCTCCTGGGGCTTTGGGCAACCTTTTTTACTTGGCTGGTATGGATCCAGGACTGGCAGTTTTCCACTAGGATGGCTGTTCTGGTCACTGCAACTACTGTGGTAGGAGGTCCAAAGGGACACTCTTGCTTCTTATTTCTGTTCAGCTGTTGGACCACCACGGTGTCTCCCACCTTGAAGGGGTGAGTAGCTTCCTGTGAAGAAAAAGGAGAGGTGTGAGCAACATTTCTTTCGACTGTATCCAATGTTTCAACCAGTTTTCTTACATATTCTTCCCGTATTAAGTCTAAATCTCCCTTTTCTACCATTAAAGGTGCTCTGGCCCATGGGGTGGGGAAAGGTCTACCCATCAAAACTTCAAAAGGCGAATACCCTGTTGTTTTGGAAGGGGTCATTCTTATTTCTGCCAGGACTGCCGGGAGGACCTTTTTCCAGTTGGCAAAGGTTCCTCCTGTGGCCTTTCTTATCTTGTCTTTTATTGTTCTGTTCATTCTTTCTACTATCCCTGAGCTTTGAGGGTGGTAGGGAATATGAAACTTCCATTCTATCTTGAGAGTTTTTACCAAGTCCTGGCAGATGCTGGCCATGAAAGCTGGACCATTGTCTGAGTTTATTTGAAGTGGGCATCCCCATCGAGGAATGATTTACTGAATGAGGATCCTCACTACTGTCTGTGCATCTTCTTTTGTGGTCACAAAAAGTTCGACCCATCTTGAAAACATGTCCACGATTACCAAAAGATATTCCTGTCTTTTGCCTAGTTTGGGTATGTGTGTGAAGTCAATCTGCAAATGTGTAAAAGGAGTTGTTGGATATATCAGGTGTTCATGCTTGGCCTTGTGTGTGATGTTTGGATTGTTCCTGATACATGTAATGCATCTTGATACATATTCCTTTACCAGCGAGATGCATTCTGTGATATAAAAATCTCTACTCAGAAGATCAGCCATAACCCGTATACCTGTGTGACCTATTCCGTGGTACTGTGAGATGAAGAGTGATGCACTTGCCGCTGGTATACATGGTTTCCCCTCTTTGCAGAGAAGTCCAGTTTTTGGATCTTTCTGCACACCCTTTTTATCCCAGTCCCTTAACTCATAATTTGATGCATATTCCTGGAGATCTGCAAGTGACTGTTCAAATGGGGATAGGTCAGGTATCAGCATAGCCATTTGGATGTCTGCTGTCTGTGAGATAGCAGCTTGCTTGGCAGCAAGGTCAGCCAGGGCATTTCCCCTGGCTATCTCTGTCTGTTGGCCTGTATGTGCTCTGCAATGTACTATAGCCAGTGTTTTAGGTAGCTGGATAGCTTTCAGCAGTGATATTACCAAAGAAGAATGTGAAATGTTCTTTCCATCTGCTGCCATAAAACCACGCCTACTCCATATCACACCGAAGTCGTGTACCACACCGTACCCATACTCGAGTCAGTGTAAATGTTTACATCCTGACCTTCAAAGAGCTGACATGCTCTAGTGAGTGCAATTAATTCAGCAGCCTGTGCTGAATGATATGGGATAGGCCCGGCCTCAAGTATAACATCTGGAAGCTGCACAACTGCATATCCTGCATGGTATGTGTGATCATTTGGCCTAGAACAAGAACCATCCACAAAAACATTCTGTGTATCTGGTAGTGCTGTGGAAGATAAATCAGACCTGGGTGATGTGTCTTGGTGAATGAGGTTTATGCAGTCATGTTGTGGCACAACCTCATCCTGTTCTCCTTTTAATCCTAAAAGGGTGTTTAAAATTGGTGCTGGGCCTGCAGTGGGAGAAGCATATTTGATATGCAATTTTGGATTGGACAGCAAAATCACCTCATATCCGCTCAACCTCTGAGCAGACATGTGCTGTGTATGTACATTTTTCAACAGGATTGACACATTGTGGGTGGTGTGAAGTGTGGTGTTGTGTCCCAGAGTGAAATAAGCGGCCATCTCAACCACCATCACACAGGACGCTAGAGCTCTGAGACACGCGGGCATGCCTTGAACCTGCACCGGGACCATCTTTGAGAAAAAAGCTACAGGGCCCAGTTTCCCACCATGTTCCTGGGCCAGTACTCCTGCCATGGTTCTGCAATTTTCCCTGGCAAACAAGTGAAACATTTTGCCATAATCAGGTAGGCCAAGGCTCGGGCTGGTAACCATTGCACATTTCAACATAGCAAAAGTGTTTAACATTTCATCAGACCATTTTACAATATCAGACATTTCAGAGAGGGTTGCTTGTCTCAATATATTGTCATAGAAAGAACAGTCAGGTATCAATTGGCAGCAGTAACCAATCATTCCAAGAAAGGTAAGCATGTCTTTCTTGGTAAGTGGGCGGGGCAGACCCACAAGAGCAGCAGCTCTTCTGTGACTGACTTTCCTAACTCCCGGAGACAGCACAAACCCTAGGTAATCAACCTCCTGTTTACACCATTGTAACTTTTTCTTAGACACTTTGTGACCACATACATGTAACCATTTCAATAAAGATAGGCTATCAGCTCGGCAGTCCTCCTCTGAAAAACTACAAATCAAAAGATCATCAACATACTGCAACAGTACAGAACCATGAGGGGCAGTCCAAGGCCCGAGGGTGGCTTGGAGTACTATAGAATAGACCACAGGTGAGTCTATGTAACCCTGCGGCATTCGACACCAGGTAAACTGCCGTTTTTTAAAACAAAATGCAAAGATTGGCTATGTCTCCTCATCCACAGGGACGCTAAAAAAGGCATTTGACAGATCAATCACTGAAAAATACTCTGCATCGGATGGTATGGCGGTAAGTATTGATGGCACATCAGGCACTGTTGAAGCAATCGGTACCACTAAATTATTGATGGCCCTTAGGTCTTGTACAAACCTTTAGTCACCATTTGCCTTCTTTACTGGATTGATGGGACATATTGTAGGGTGAGACAATTTCCCTTAAGATTCCTTTCTTTAAGAAATCTTCGACTATTGGCTGTAAGCCATCCTCCTTCTCTTTTGATATGGGGTATTGTTTGTGATATACAGGCTGGGCCCCTGGTTTTAAAGTGGCTTTGTAAGGTGTACAAGGGATAAATCCCACATCCAGTGAATTTTCTGCCCAAACTGCCTCCTCTATTCCTCCTCCAAACACATCTTCTGTCAAGGAGATGGATGGAAAAAGGGTGAGGATGTTTATCCTATCAGATTCTACAAATAAACCTCCTTGCTTTGTGACTTTCATTGTAATTCCCAGTTTTCCTAGTAAATCTTTGCCCAAGAGATTCACCGGACAGCCGGGTATTATCCTGAAACAGTGTTGAATCACTGATCCAGTTCCAGTCGGGTCAATGATTGTAAGGGGTGGTGTTTTAAAAGTTTTGGTCAGTACCCCATTAATTCCCATTGAAGGCTCAGCAATTGTGACCTCTCCTCTATAAAAATCTTTGCTAATTGTACTGCACGTAGCTCCAGTGTCTAATACATAAGGGGTTAATTTTCCATTTACATACAGTGAAATGATTGGTTGCTCTTGATAAGAGTGAGAGATAAGGGGAAATGCTGGGATACCACCTTCAGGGTAGCTTCATTTTTGTTGTTGATGTTGTTGCCAAGTGATGGGAAACTTTGCATTATGTTGCTGTGAATTCTGCTGTTGTTGTGTACCTGAATTTTGTGGGGCTGCATGTGAGGCCGGGGGTCCTGTGTTAGTCAGTTCCTGTTCATAGTAAGGACACTGTATCCTCCAGTGTCCAGGGTCTCCACAATTGAAACACCCTCTTTGTCTCTGTGTGTAACTCTCTTTTTCCTTGCCCCCTCCCTTTGTATCCCCCTTCTCTGTTCTGTCCTTTTTTTTTATGAAAGTTTCCCCTTTGATTTCATGAGAAATCATTTTGATAATGTGTCTGCACTGGTGTTTGTTTAGGAATGTCAACACATCCTGCAGCATGCTTCTCTGTCAGCTTCTTGCAAAAATCAGTTACAGTGCTTGTAGCCCAATCTGATATTTGCTGTCTCACTGTAAGTGCATGTTTAGGGCCAAGGTTGCTGAGGTATGTCTGTATTAAGAGACTGTGCATGTTATCCTGGACACTAAGACCTGCCTCTTGTGTCCAAACCTCCATAAATCTTTTCCAGAATTCTAACACGGATTCTGCTGGCTTTTGTTTGCAAGCTACGGCCGTGGGTAGGGAAGATTTATTAGTGAATGCTCTCTTCATTTCAGCCTCTACCTCTGTCCACATATTGACCCGTCCATCTTTGGTATTTAATTTTTAGTCTGCGGCTTTTGTGGTGGGGGCCTCCACTGTGTTAATAGTGGGCACTTTTGTCCAATCCCAAGGGGAGGTGGTCCCTACCAAGTTGTCTATAATGAGCCTTATGTCTTCTTGTGTGTAATTTCTGCCAGTGCAAGCTTTCTTTAGATAGGCTGAACCCGAAGGCTGTGTGGGATCATGTGGGTGCTCAGTACTTGAGGTGGAAGAGACATCCACTGCCTGCTGGGGAACAGAGGGGGTGGTCTTTGGGCTACGGGGGCTTGCTGTTGGGCTTGTTGTGCTAGGGGGGGTTGTTGTGAAACAGTAGGCAGCGCTGGAGCTACTGCTGCAACCTGTTGTTGGGCAGAAGGTGGTGTTCTATTTACTTGTGGACCTGTCGCAGCAACTGCGGCTAAAAATTATATGTCCTCTTTTGAGAACGAGGGATATATTTGTTTATATGGCCCCCCTTGAGGCTGTGGAATGTAAGGGGGAGGAGGCGGGGCACCTGGTACAGGCATAGAGAAGGTTGATTTAACCTTTTTCTCACAAAAATGTAATCCTGGAGCTTCTTTGTCCCTTAAATTAGGTGTCCTCTTTTTCTGTTTTTTATCTTTCCTTTCATACCAGTGGGGAGCATAAGTTAACCAGTTCTCTCCTCCCTTTCTCATATATGTCATGTCCCATTGCGGATCAGCTGAATAATATGGAAATGCCTCTTTATCTCCAAGGCACAAACCCTTTACCATATCCACGTGGAACGTATCGTTCTCCCCATCACGGGGGAACGGGCTACTGCTACCCATAGCCATTGTCCATCCTGCCAAGTTGTCCACCCGGGGTTAATGTACACATGTTCAGTTCCACACACACGTGCTACATAACTTTTACAATTTTCTCCCACGTCTGGTGGTGGCGGGACATTTTTTCCATTAACTCTCCCCATTATAACACAGTGCAGATTTATAGATACTGAGTCTTATTATTATTTCTTAATTTTTTTTTTTTTTTTAAATGCCAATAAACACTCCTTATGACCAGAGGTTCCCCTGATCACAAGCAAACTTTGCACGTTATTACTTTTCTTATGTTTATAACCAAACAATTTTTATTTACATTTAAAACTTTTGGCAGAGTGCCAACAGGTTCAAACAGTGCCTTCAATTGCGGTAGCACTAATGCCGCAAACAATTCCCCACTATCTATTTTGGTCAGTGAGATATTAGCACTTGAACCCTGCTGGCAAAAAGCCAAAAATCCAAATTTTGCACCTGACTTCCCCTTCGCAAGAGATTTCAGTAGCAAAAGGAATTATTCAAATAGCAGGTTTTGGTCAAAAGTTATCCTCACCAATTTATATATTACCTTAATAAAGTGTTATTAACGCTCTACCCATATTTTAATTGGTAAAAACGTCCCTAATGTCACAATACATCGAAGACCTGGGACAGACTTGATAAGTCTCCCCTGCTCTACGAATAAGTGATATTACTCCCTCCACTGTCAACCCTTCTTGAAACACAAATTTGTTATGTAAATTAAACCTTAAAGCTTGAACCCTTGGTTTACCTTCTCTAAATAAGGGTCCCTTACCTAATTTAGAATGATACCCTCCTGGGACATTGGTTACAAGATATGTCCGAGGACCAGTATAACAGAATAACAAACCAGTAATACAATCAGGACACTTCAGAGACATTTGTTAGTACATAAGAGAAAAATTAACCTGGATACTCACTAATCCAGGGTTCCTTTTAAACTCTAAAATTCTTATTCAACTCTATACAGATAAATCAGCAGAAACTAAACACCAATAAACCTTAAAACAACAATTCCAGTAAAAACTTAGTTCTGTCAGACCACCCAATATTTTATTTCTCTTTTTAGTTCTTTCTCTAAAATGACACTGAATGTCTGATTACTGCAAGGAAAAGAAAATATTTTTACTCACTGAAACAATACCAGAAACATTCTGCAAACTACAGTACGGTGCAGGTTATATCTTAAATGTTAGGGTCAATACGTTCATATATAAATCATTAAAAAAAAACAGTGCAGTGGAAAAGGTGTCATCTTACCTTATGACACCCGACAAATTCCACACAGACAAACATTACGCAGATTACAAATTATCTTATGACAGCTAGCTACGCAACAGAAAGATAAAGCAGAAAGATCGGGTCTTGTCCCGAACACCTTATCAGACTTTTTCTTATAATTACAGTACTGTATAACTCATTAAGCTCTACCGGAGCTTATCTCACTGTTTACCCAAAACAGTCGGCTGCAGTCTTTTTCTATGGGCTTCTCCTTAAAGTCCTTAAAACCCACCCAGGGTTTTTTTTTATTGCTTTTCAGAGCAATTTTCTGCCCACCCAGGGCTTATCTTACTGTTTCTCAGAACAGTTTCTTAAAGCCCACCCAGGGCTTAACTAATTACAGGTCCCTGTAATCGATCTCTAAATAAATCACGGCAAGAGACAAATAAATATCAATCAACTCACCGGACGTATTATGATCAATCCCGGACGAGCCCCCAAAAACTGTAGGGAGATGTAAGTTGTCTAGGGATATTTACTAGACCCTCGATAAGTCTGCATAAGGTGTACCTTACAATTCCCACAGGCCTGTGAGATTAGCCCATTGAGACAATGATAAAAAAGAAATGGACAGCACATCAAACCTTGAAGCAGATAGGCTACAGCAGCATAAGATTACACTGGGTGTCACTCTTGTCAGCTAAGAACAGGAAACTGAGGCTACAATTTGCACAGAGAAGAAGAAGATTGGAAAAAACATTGCCTGGTCTGATGAGTCTTGATGTTAGCTACGACATTCAGATGGTAGGGTCAGAATTTGTCGAATTTCACTTTGGTGGGTTGGCGATACTGAAAGGTGGTCCAACCTGGTACTAGCAAGGCGTACCTAATAAAGTGGCCAGTCAGTTTGTATGTATGTATATATATATATATATATATATATATATATATATATAATGTATATTAGTATATTATTGGGATTTTATGTTATAGACCAACACAAAATGGCACATAATTGTGAAGTGGAAGGAAAATGATAAATGCATTTGTATTTAGCCCCCCTGAGTCAATACTTTGTAGAATCACCTTCACTGCAATTACAGCTTCAAGTCTTTTTGGGGATGTCTCTACCAGCTTTACACATCTAAATAGTGACATTTTTGCCCATTCTTCCTTGTAAAATAGCTCAAGCTCTGTCAGATTGGATGGAGAGCATCTGTGAACAGCAATTTTCAAGTCTTACCACAGATTCTCAATTGGATTTAGGTCTGTACTTTGACTGGGCCATTCTGACACATGAATATGGTTTGATCTAAACCATTCTATTGTAGCTTTGGCTGTATGTGCAGGGTCGTTGTCCTGCTGGAAGGTGAACCTAGGCCCCAGTCTCAAGTCTTTTGCAGACTCTAACAGGTTGTCTTCTAAGATTGCCCTGCATTTGGCTCCATCCATCTTCCCATCAACTCTGACCAGCTTTCCTGTCCCTGCTGAACAAAAACATCCCCACAACATGATGCTGCCACCACCATGTTTCACAGTGGGGATGGTGTGTTCAGGGTGATGTGCAGTGTTAGTTTTCTGCCACACATAGCGTTTTGCTTTTAGGCCAAACATTTCAATTTTGATCTCATCTGACCAGAGCACCTTCTTCCACATGTTTGCTGTGTGTCCCGCATGACCCCTCGCAAACCGCAAACAGAACTTCTTATGGCTTTCTTTTAACAATGGCTTTCTTCTTGCCACTCTTCCATAAAGGCCATATTTGTGGAGTGCACGACTAATAGATGTCCTGTGGACAGATTCTCCCACCTAAGCTGTGGATCTCTGAAGCTCCTCCAGAGTTACCATGGGCCTCTCAGCTGCTTCTCTGGTTAATGCTCTCCTTGCCCGGCCTGTCAGTTTAGATAGATGGCCATGTCTTGGTAGGTTTGCAGTTGTGCCATAATCTTTCTATTTTCAAATGATGGATTGAACAGTGTGAGATGTTCAAAGTTTGGGATATTTTTTTATAACCTAACCCTGCTTTAAACTTCTCCACAACTTTATCTCTAAACCTGTCTGTTGTGTTCCTTGGCCTTCATGATGTTGTTTGTTCACTAAGGTTCACTAACAAACCTCCGAGGGCTTCACAGAACAGCTGTATTTATAGTATCTTACAAAAGTAAGTACACCCCTCACTTTTGGTAAATATTTTATTATATCTTTTCATGTGACAACACTGAAGAAATGACACTTTGCTACAATGTAAAGTAGTGAGTGTACAGCTTGTATTACAGTGTAAATTTGCTTTTCCCTAAAAATAACTCAACTCACAGCCATTAATGTCTAAACTGCTGGCAACAAAAGTGAGTACATAATAAAATATTTATCAAATGTGAGGGATGTAGTCACTTTTGTGAGATACCATATATATATATATATATATATATATATATATATATATATATATACGGTGGGGACGGAAAGTATTCAGACCCCCTGTCAATACTGTGATCAAACAAGAATCACATCACATGTAGCGCACCCAACTGGTATATATATATATATATATATATATATATATATATATATATATATATATATACAGTGGGGACAGAAAGTATTCAGACCCCCTTAAATTTTTCACTCTTTGTTATATTGCAGCCATTTGCTAAAATCATTTAAGTTCATTTTTTTTCCTCATTAATGTACACATAGCACCCCATATTGACAGAAAAACACAGAATTGTTGACATTTTTGCAGATTTATTAAAAAAGAAAAACTGAAATATCACATGGTCCTAAGTTTTCAGACCCTTTGCTTTGACACTCATATATTTAACTCAGGTGCTGTCCATTTCTTCTGATCATCCTTGAGATGGTTCTACACCTTCATTTGAGTACAGCTGTGTTTGATTATACCGATTGGACTTGATTAGGAAAACCACACACCTGTCTATATAAGACCTTACAGCTCACAGTGCATATCAGAGCAAATGAGAAACATGAGGTCGACTGAACTGCCTAAAGAGCTCAGAGACAAAATTGTGGCAAGGCACAGATCTGGCCGAGGTTACAAAAAAAATTCTGCTGTACTTAATGTTCCTAAGAGCACAGTGGCCTCCATAATCCTTAAATGGAAGACGTTTGTGATGTCCAGAACCCTTCCTAGAGCTGGCCATCCGGCCAAACTGAGCTATCGAGGGAGAAGAGCCTTGGTGAGAGAGGTAAAGAAGAACCCAAAGATCACTGTGGCTGAGCTCCAGAGATACAGTCAGGAGATGGGAGAAAGTTGTAGAAAGTCAACCATCACTGCAGCCCTCCACCAGTCAGGGCTTTATGGCAGAGTGGCCCGACGGAAGCCTCTTCTCAGTGCAAGACACAGGAAAGCCCGCATGGAGTTTGCTAAAAAACACCTGAAGGACTCCAAGATGGTGATAAATAAGATTCTTTGGTCTGATGAGACCAAGATAGAACTTTTTGGCCTTAATTCTAAGCGGTATATGTGGAGAAAACCAGGCACTGCTCATCACCTGTCCAATTCAGTCCCAACCGTGAAGCATGGTAGTGGAAGCATCATGCTGTGGGGGTGTTTTTCAGCTGCAGGGACAGGACGACTGGCTGCAATCGAGGGAAAGATGAATGCAGCCAAGTACAGGGATATCCTGGACGAAAACCTTCTCCAGAGTGCTCAGGACCTCAGACTGGGCAGAAGGCTTACCTTCCAACAAGTCAATGACCCTAAGCACACAGCTAAAATAACGAAGTGGCTGAGTGGCTTCACAACAACTCCGTGACTGTTCTTGAATGGCCCAGCCAGAGCCCTGACTTAAACCCAATTGAGCATCTCTGGAGAGACCTAAAATTGGCTGTCCACCAACGTTTACCATCCAACCTGACAGAACTGGAGAGGATCTGCCAGGAGGAATGGCAGAGGATCCCCAAATCCAGGTGTGAAAAACTTGTTGCATCTTTCCCAAAAAGACTCATGGCTGTATTAGATCAAATGGGTGCTTCTACTAAATACTGAGCAAAGGGTCTGAATACTTAGGACCATGTGATATTTCAGTTTTTCTTTTTTAATAAATCTGCAAAAACGTCAACAATTCTGTGTTTTTCTGTCAATATGGGGTGCTGTGTGTACATTAATGAGGAAAAAAATGAACTTAAATGATTTTAGCAAATTTCTGCAATATAACAAAGAGTGAAAAATTTAAGGGGGTCTGAATACTTTCTGTCCCTACTGTATATATATATATATATATATATATATATATATACCAGTTGGGTGCGCTACATGTGATGTGATTCTTGTTTGATCACAGTATTGACAGCATGCACCTGGTTCCACTTTGCTGCTAAAGTAAATGCCAAAAAGCACTGCCCTCCTTTGCAAAACTGCAAAGTTTATTTTGGTTGTCACAGTACATAGAAACATACATATACATGTACACAATGCAGAAACATTTGAACAGAAAAACATGAATTGTTCTGGTTAGAAATCCTTTATAATTCCCCATTGTTTTTCTTTGTAGGTGCAGAGATAACCTTGTTCAGAAATTCACAGCCTACAAGGCGCTTCTGCAACAAGCACTAAATAATGGATGTTGTTGTTATTATATTTTTTATTACAATAATTTATATTGCACTAACATCTCATATCACATGACATGAGTGGTCAGAGTATTAACAACTGAAGGGCTGACAGTGACAATCCAGCGCATTGCCAAGACATATAATTCAGCTGATCATATTAATTATTAAAAACAGTCTTAAAAAGCATTGAAGCTTTAAAGGATCTTTCTCTATCCCCGCCTGCTTGTACATGTTCCTGAATTGCAGGGGTGCATCTGCCATAGGTAAATCTTTGCCTTTCTGCATACACTATTTTATATTTAATAATGTGTATTTCCTACAGCATTCTCACCACTTCAGTGCTCTAATTTCTATAGCTTTTGTATTATATAAAGAAAATCAACCGCTATTCTTACTACTTTATAGGTTTCATTTGTAGTATCTTATCAAGGTTACAAACGTTTTCTGCTGAAGTACATTAGAAGTACGGTATATATTCTGCTGAAGTATAATGTACACATATTATATCTTACCTTGTTCCCTCCTCCCTCTGATCAACATGAAGTTAAATCAATTAAATAATTTTATTTTTAAGCAATAGCTATTTTGAAAGACAGTAATGCCATCCCCTGCCATAGATCTTTCAAGAACCTTCAAGTTATGTGAAATGCCATGTCCCTAGCATCCCTTTAGACTTACATGTGCCTCCCTGTTGGCCACTGGGTGCTGCAGACTTTAACTGTGCAAGCTGCTGATCAGTTGTTTGATTACACTTTGATAGATTATAATAAGCAACTTATCAGCAGCCCTTTGTACAACTAAAGGGATGCTGGGCATGTGTTCTTATGTATAATGCAATACAATAATTGATGCCAGCCCTTAAGATCATGCCCACACATGGCAAATAGCAAACATGATGGCAGAGAAAGCTAAACTCTGAGATTTAGCCCAACAACATTATTGATCAGGAGGAGAGGGGATTAATGATGATTGAAGTTGTTTACACAGGAAATGGAGATATTGTGAAGATGCAAGTTTGCCAGGAATTGAGAGTAATCTGTTTCAACACAAAAAAGGACTTGCTGTAAGTGTGGGGAAAAAATGTAAGACTGGAGTTCAGCATTAAAGTCCTGTAATTATTGAATTTGATATTTTTAAAATATACCTATTTAAGCAAACTTTTTTTTTATCTACAAAAAGTAATAAAGAACCAATGATATTTAAAAGTAGGCACACTAAGTTGGCTATTTGTACTTTCCTATGCGTTCTAGGGCACTCTGATATGCCAATACTGCCTTTAGTTAAAATGTGCATTTCCTTTCCTGCCTCATTTTCCTAACTCTTAGCTATTCAGCATGATGACTGGGTTTAATATCCAGTGATTTGGTCTTAGAGAATTTGGGCAAGCCTTTGATTTGGTAAGCAAAGTTGGTATTTGTATATCAGATCACAAGGTATTATTGTCTCCTGGTTCCTGCTACTTAACGAGCAGCTCTTTTCTTTCAGTGCTCAGAAGCTGCTCAGCTGTCGGTTAATTACCAGTCACTCATTGTTACCACAGTGACTCACCTGGTTACCATTAACCTGTCTCATTAGTGCAGCATACAGCCAGACCCTTATTGCTATTTAAACAGCTTAGGTAATTTCTTCTTTGCCCTTGCATGGTCTATGATCTCTAAGGGCATTCCTTCCTGTGTTCCTGTGTATGACTTGGCCTGGCTTACTTCCCTTCAATTCCTGTTCCTGATTTTTGCTCTTCACTATGCTGACCTCTGGCTTCCTTGTCTGATTACCGACTCTGGGATCCAAACCCTGGCTTCTTTTTTTGACTATGTTCCTGAACTGTGCTATTTTTGCCATTTTATTAAAGGTGTGGTTTTTAACTGCACTTTCTGTATCCATCTGGTTTATGGTTCCTGACATTACGCAAGGGCCATGAATTCAGAAGATGCATGCAATCCACCTAGTTGTAAATTTTTTTTTTTCTTTGCTTTCTGACAAAGCTCTGGCTTGGGTAAACCCACTATGGGAGACACAAAAACCTATTGTCCAGAATTAACCTGAGTTTGTGGCCTCCTTTAAAAGGGTATTTGATATTACCACTTGCTCCACCTCTGCTGCCAAAAACCTCAAGTTTTTTAAACGAGATACGAGAAATACGAGAACTGTTGCTGACTACTCAATTGAATTCTGTACTCTGGCAGCAGAGGTTGGTTGGAACAATAAGGCTCTCATGGTTGCCTTTTCCCATGGCCTCTCAGAGTGATAACATTAATGATGAGATTGTGGCTTGAGATATATCTGGGAGCCTTGAGGAGTTGATCTCTATTGCCATTCTTATTGATACCAGACTCTGAGAGAGACCTGGGTAGAGAGTAAGGGAGTGGCGGAAGATACTTATTTGTCAGAGTTGGGGGGGAGTGCAGGGGCGTGAATGCATTTGGGGGGTGCAGAAGGTGTCAGGGGGCAGGAGGTAATAGGGTGTCATAAATAATGGGAAGAATATACAGATCCTTGAATGGCCATAGCTTGGCCACAAGTTCACTTTAAAACTGCTACTTTCTCTGCAAATCGTGGTACCATGTTTGAATCCCTGTGAAGTGTTGGAGGTGCTTTGTAGTCATTGGCTCTGGCCAGCCACCTGCTGTTTCCCCTGCTTTACTGTTGGCCTGGAATTGTGAAAGACCTCACTGATATGTAGCTTTTTGATTGTCGGACAGAAAATGTTTGGTGAAAGTCAAATAATTCTCTGCTTTTAAATAGACTGTATTTTTTGTTTAGGCTTATCACACTTTAGGCTCAGTTCACAAAGCCAAAATGATGATCACTGTTTTAAATAAAATTACAGTTATTTTCAGCTGTGTTCAACGAGATCTGAAAATTATGGTTGCATGGCTGATCCTTGTGTAAAGGTTAAAGTTAAGCAATTTTGAACTAAAACCAAGATTGGGGCACAATGGCTTCCACCCTGTCTAGCTCCCATATACTGTACACTTCTAATAAGTTGATTTGTGACAAATATACCCACTTTCATCTTTAACACTTTTTTTGATCAAATGAATATCTTTATGTCTGCAAACAAATATTCTGTGAGAAGCACAGTAAGCTGCAAGAAAATATTTAAGCTTGGTTATTGTGCAGCTTTGAAAATTCAAGCAAACTTTGGACAATTGGACACCGTGGTAATAGAATCATTTAATAAAACTAAACAAGGCTCTTGATTTACCTTGGTTTTAACAAGGGGACAGAAAGCACAAGAAAAGACACACAAAACACAATGTTTATTACAGATGTATATGGATTAATCAATGATCCTTGATGATCTGGGCATTGGAAACAATAATAAAGTTAAACAGAGCGTAAAACAGTGATGGCAACTCTTGCTTGGTTACAGTTATTGTTAAATTCGACCTTGAAGGCATTCTCATTATTATGTACCTTCCTTGGCCATCGCATAAAACTGCAAAAACTACACTGTTTATATTGGCAGATAACAAAAGTAGTGAGCATTTTTCTGTTTAGAGGCAAAATGTAGCAAACAGTGGAGGAATGGGACAAAATCTAAATCAAAATGTTAATCTCAGCTCTAGATTTTGAGGCAGGTAGAGTTGTAGGAGATGTAAACCCTAACTGAATGGCTTTTTGATTTCTAAAAACTGTGTATTATAAACAATTGCCAGTTCTTTGTTTTGGGGGGGCGGGTTTGCCGCAAGCCAGGATGGCTGCTTAAGGACAGAGCTCTGGACCCACTGGTAACAAAACATCTTGCAGAGGCTCTCCAGGGTGCATTTACACACCTCCACATCAGCGATCTACTGCCCCTATACCTATGGAACATGCCCAGGAAGAGGAAAGAGGACCGGAAGCCCCAGAAGCAAAAGGCTTTCTTCATCCAACTGCAACATGGGGACAGGCAAAATGGCACTGGCCTCTCTCCATCCCCAGCCGCACGCTCTTCTCCACAGCCCTCCCAGCAGGGATTTTCCAATAGATGCAGCAGCCCCCCCCCCCCTCCACAAGCACCTACAATCGACCAATAGCCCAGGGAGCTTCCAGATTCAATAGAGGATTTTCCACTAGCAACCAGCCTGAAATGGACACAGTCTTGAAAGGGATGCTGATATTCCTTAGAGCAGGGGTCTCAAACTGACATCCCTCCAGCTGTTGCGAAACTACAAGTCCCATCATGCCTCTGCCTGTGGCTGTCATGCTTGTAACTGTCAGGCTTGCAATGCCTGATGGGACTTGTAGTTTTGCAACAGCTGGAGGGCTGCCAGTTTGGGACCCCTGCCTTA
Source organism: Aquarana catesbeiana (assembly GCF_042186555.1). Lineage (NCBI taxonomy): Eukaryota > Metazoa > Chordata > Amphibia > Anura > Ranidae > Aquarana > Aquarana catesbeiana. The sequence goes on along the minus strand of NC_133327.1, from coordinate 306,904,043 downwards.
GAGGCTCCTTTCAGCCTGACATGGCATCCTGTATGCATAAATTCCATGCTGACTTGCAAGCAGTGGAATCCAGAGTGGATCACCTAGAAACAAAAATGGGGTAATTCGCCACCACCATTATTGATCTGATAGATGAACATGAAAGAAAAAGGAAGAAATGCAGTCTCGATTAAACAATCTAAAGAATAGAGGGGTCCCAGAGAATATACAGCAAGATCATCCCTGCTCCCATGCCACTGCACTATTTAAGGCGATACTTCCTGAAGTGTCGCATCTGGATGTCACCATCGACAGAATACACACTCTTCCGAAACCATCTCACCTTCCTGATCATATCCCTTGGGGTGTGATTTTACGTTTATACTTTTACCATGTGAAGGAATGCCTCATGATTGCAATGCACAACAAAAGCCAAATTCCCTCTCAGTTTGTTGTTTTATATATAAAAAAAAACGCTTTACCCTGTTTTCATCCTTCACTGCATCTCAGTGCTGTTGATCTCTTTGCAGCCATATTAGCGATGAGTAACCATAATTTCTCAGGGGGGCCTTTTCTGATGATGACAAAAGTGGAACGTGCATGCATAATGTGTGTTGAATACATAACACCTAATACCTAAGGGTCTATGTGCTTATCAAAGAATCCCATTTTTTTGTATCAGGTCCCCATAACTGTTGGGACCCCCAACCTTCTATCTTTTACTTTTTTTCCTCCTGGTGGCTATGGGGGAAATGGAGGCTTGGCAGTTCATCAATGGTTCAGCTAGTCCCTTTAAAAGTTCCCAATGAAGCAGGTCAAACTGACTCAGGAAACACATCAGGTTCACCTGGACCCAATCATTGTAATCAACTTTAGAAGACTAAAACAATCTTTTTGATGTATGAAATACATTTATGGATACAAAAAGATGTGAGACATTGAATATAAAATAGGCATATGGCAAAATGCAGCGCATATACAAATGAATATAGGTCTTTAAAATGGTGAAACAGTCAAGAAATAACTAATTGACCACAGGTGCCTTGAAACACAAACGTCCAAAGATGGATGTAAATGTCCAACCGCACAGGAGGTATAAGTACTCCAAGGGGTGGTGATGGTCTGATGGTTGTCAGAAAACACCTGGCATCATACAGCGACTTCCCAACCGAGAAACCGGGTCCCAATGGGTCATTCAGAGAAAGTGCAAAAAAGCCTCTTACCAGATCCTGTGGATTCCCATGTCAGCGACAGGGAATCGCATGCGCAGTTTGTCACAAATGACGTGGAATGGGAGCTCAGGAATCGCCAATCTCTTGGATTGTGGTCTGTATGGATCTCGGCCGGCAACCGGATGGGTCCTCACAACGAACCGTCCTCACACCGAACAGTCCCAGCGTGCATCAGAAGTTTCACAAACGGTCCCCCGAAAGGGGCAGTTGGAGGGACTGGATCTCATGCGGTAAATGTGGAAACAAAAAGAATGTGCCTCCACATGGTGCAGATAAAAAAGGGTGTTTTTATTGACAAAAACGACCATACACAAATAAAAGCGTGATCACGGTGGATAAAAACAAATGGGCAACAAAGAGAGTGGTGTATGTACCCGACGCGTTTCGACCTAGGGGTCTTCAACATGCCCCTGTTCCCCTTTCGGGGGACCGTTTGTGAAACTTCTGATGCACGCTGGGACGGTTCGGTGTGAGGACGGTTCGTTGTGAGGACCCATCCGGTTGCCGGCCGAGATCCATACAGACCACAATCCAAGAGATTGGCGATTCCTGAGCTCCCATTCCACGTCATTTGTGACAAACTGCGCATGCGATTCCCTGTCGCTGACATGGGAATCCACAGGATCTGGTAAGAGGCTTTTTTGCACTTTCTCTGAATGACCCATTGGGACCGGTTTCTCGGTTGGGAAGTCGCTGTATGATGCCAGGTGTTTTCTGACAACCATCAGACCATCACCACCCCTTGGAGTACTTATACCTCCTGTGCGGTTGGACATTTACATCCATCTTTGGACGTTTGTGTTTCAAGGCACCTGTGGTCAATTAGTTATTTCTTGACTGTTTCACCATTTTAAAGACCTATATTCATTTGTATATGCGCTGCATTTTTCCATATGCCTATTTTGTTGTTTTTGTCAAACTGTATGCAGCAGCTTTCATTCATTTTACTGGTTAGCGCGGTGTTTTCTATTTACCTCTGACATTGAATATAAAAGATTATGGCTGTACCAAGGCCTTAATTGGCTTTCAAGGGAAAACCAACTTTCATTTTTACTGAAATTAAAAAAAAAAAAAAAGGAAAAATCGTTAATAAGAAAAAATGCATATGTGTGATACATCTATGACTTCCAAAATTTAAAGTACTAATGATAAGGGATATGGTGTATTGACTCAGAAGGCCAGCCCAAATCTACATTAAGTAAGTATATGCTCCCTATGATGATCAAAGCCATATGACTAGCTGTTCTTTATCTCAGTATGACAGTAGGGAGAATAATCGTATGGTTTTAAATTACAATACTTGGCTCTTTACTCTTTACAATATTCATGTCTCTTAATTTTTACAGGCCCGAATTGATGTACATGTACACTATATTCTAGATTGCTGATCCAGCCTCACACAGCACTCACCCCAATCACATGCATCTATGCTACTTGTTTCAACTAGCCCGCCAACACTACACTGTGAAAAAAATCAGCAGTTTTTGCCTGTTAATCACTTATTGATGAAAATGCATTTAGATGCTGTGATTTCCATTGGTTTTCCACCATTGTTGGGGTAGATGCATTTACTTGCATTTTAAAGAAAATATATGAGGATGGAAACATTGGTACTGCCATTGCAAAAGTATTTTAAAAGGTGTAGGTTGTGGTGATCATCACTGCTTCACTGGTAAATTGTTGTGCTGCAAACTTGTTGCAGGTCAGTCAGGGCTGTGTTTTGGCCTAGGCCGACAAGGCCTAGGCCTAGAGCGGCACTTTGCGGGGGGCGGCAAAAAGGGCCGCCCCCCCGCATGAGATAAAGCCCCCCCCACCCGTCTTGCTGATTCCCGGCTCCCGCTGCCGCCTCCCGCACACTTGCAGCCCACGGCGGTCGGCTTTCTGTAGCGGCGCCACTGTGTATGGGCGTGCTTGGCAGAGGATGGGGGCGTGTATCTCACGCCCCCCTACTCTCTGACAAGCACGCCCATACACCACGGCGCCGTTACAGAAAGCCGGCCGCCGTGGGCTGCAAGTGTGCGGGAGGCGGCAGCGGGAGCCGGGAATCAGCAAGACGGGTGGGGGGGCTTTATCTCATGCGGGGGGCGGCGTGTCACTCGCGCCCCCATAAGCAACAGGTGACAGGTGGAGCCTTAAGCTCCGCCTACCCTCCCCTGCACTGCATCTTCTCCTTGGCCCTGGGGCTGTGACGTCAGGAGGAGAGAGAGGAACACGAGGGAAACCCCCAGGACAGCAGGTACAGTGTTTTAATAAAGTATATCAGTGTTATGGACACTGGCAGCATTTGATGGGCACTGGCAGAATTTGATGGGCACTGGCAGAATTTGATGGGCACAGTGGCTGCATTTGATGGACACAGTGGCTGCGTTTGAGGGCACAATGGCTACGTTTGATGGCACAATGGCTGCATTTGATGGGCACGGTGGCTTCATTTGATGGGCACAGTGGCTGCGTTTGAGGGCACAGTGGCTGCGTTTGATGGGGCACAGTGGCTGCGTTTGAGGGCACAATGGCTGCGTTTGATGGCACAGTGGCTACGTTTGATGGCACAGTAGCTGCATTTGATGGGCACAGTGGCTGCGTTTGATGGCACAGTGGCTGCGTTTGATGGGGCACAGTGGCTGCGTTTGATGGGGCACAGTGGCTGCGTTTGAGGGCACAATGGCTGCGTTTGATGGCACAGTGGCTACGTTTGATGGCACAGTGGCTGCGTTTGATGGGCACAGTGGCTGCGTTTGATGGGGCACAGTGGCTGCATTTGATGGGGCACAGTGGCTGCGTTTGATGGGGCACAGTGGCTGCAATTGATGGGGCACAGTGGCTGCAATTGATGGGGCACAGTGGCTGCAATTGATGGGGCACAGTGGCTGCAATTGATGGGGCACAGTGGCTGCAATTGATGGGCACAGTGGCTGCAATTGATGGGCACAGTGGCTGCATTTGATGGGCACAGTGGCTGCATTTGATGGGCACAGTGGCTGCATTTGATGGGCACAGTGGCTGCATTTGATGGGCACAGTGACTGCGTTTCATGGGGCACAGTGAGGCTGCAATTGATGGGCACAGTGAGACCCCCCGTGATAGCATTAAAACTCAGCAACTAAAAATACTGTAGCTGCTGACTTTTAATATTAGAACACTTACCTGTCCAGGGATCCAGCGATGTCGACACCTCAGCCGATTTTCGGATTGGCTCTCGGGTTTTGCCACTATCATTCATGGTAAGGGAAACCGACCGGTTCCCTACTGCACATGTGCGAAGCGCGTTGCACTTTCTGAATGGCCCAGTGGAGGAAGGAGGAGGGGGGGCAAACTTCAGAGGGGACAGCGCAGTCTCCCAGAAGTGGGGAAAGGTACCTGTCAGAAACAGGTACCCGTTCCCCCCTGAAAGGTGCCAAATGAGCCTAAAGAGGAAGGGGTGTTGTTTACAGATGATAGGGTGGGTCTTAAACAGGAAGGGGTGTGGCCTCGGCAGGATGGGGTGGGTCGTATTTAAATTAGGGGGGTGCATGCGTTTAGTCAGGCCTAGGGCAGCACAAAACCTAAATACACCACTGAGGTCAATGACTCAGTAGGTAGAGATGTCAAGATGAAGAGCAAAGCTTGCCTTTTAAACACAAGTCAACAATGACAGCTCCCCACTTTTCATCACAGGAGGTTCACGTTAGATCTTTAATGAATATAAATATAAATTGATGTGCATATATTATTTTTTAACTCAAATTATTTATAAAAGAAACTAAATGTTTGCTTTATTATGCCAATCCTATACTCACTAAGAGAATGATACCGAGAATTCAATAGCTGTATACCAGTGGGGCCATAGTTCAAATGCTAAGGCAATAATTTCACTTTAGAATAACACAAGCTCTTTCTGCATTGTGCACTATGTATGTTTTTTGTTGTCCTGTGGCCAGTGGTGGCCTGTCCATAGAGGGCGCATGGGCGCCGCCCCCCCCCCCCCCCCCAAAAAAAAAGTCCCTTTAAAAAAAAAAAAAACTTCCTGTAGCCTCCCTGGCGGTATTCCCGAGTGTGGCTCGGGGTTAAAATTCAGTACCATTAGCGGTAACCCCGAGCCACACTCGGGATCGCATTGCAGGATCCTGGGGCGGCGTTACTTACCTTGTCCCCGGGATCCTGCGATGTCTCCCGCAGTGTCCGAGGACTCCGTCCTCCTCCGAAGCCTCTCCGTGCCAGGCTCCGTTCCCTGTGAGCGGCGCGACGCACGGGGGCGGAGCCTGGCGGCAAATTCAAAAAAATGTCAAAATCATAACACATACAGTACTGTAATCTTACAGATTACAGTACTGTATGAAATGATTTCACATCCCTTTTGTCCCCAGTGCTCTGGCCCATGCCCTGCATGCAGTTTTACATGATATACACTGTTCTTTCTGCCTGGAAACTGGAGATTGTCCATAGCAACCAAAAAGTGTCCCTTTACGTCAAAAGTGGCTTTAGACCAGCTAGAAAACAGCGATAGTAAATTAGAACACTTGCAGAATTGAGCGATAGTGAATTGTGGGGAAATTTATTTTATTACTATTTTTTTTAAATTTTTTTTAATTATTTATTTTTATTTATTATATTATAATTTATGTTTTTGTGTTTCAAACTTTATCATACCCGGGATATCTACTAGACTCTGGTTTGGACAGATTTAAGTGTGTTATTGTTAAGATTTACAGACCTACAATATAAAACGCCAAATTTCCATGCAAAATAATTGTACCGCTTTCAGCACCTAAAATCCGAAATAATCATACCGCCAGGGAGGTTAAGTGCACTGTGTTCCGGGTGGACGCCGGACACGGTGCACTATGGAAGCGTTATGCCAATGCAATCCCGTGATTGCAGGCTAGACGCTTCATTTGTGGGGGGTTTTTGATGCCCTGTGGCGCTGTGCAGTGCGCCTCTACATGCTGATTGGGCCATTCTCCTTCCTGTCTTCATGTCTGGGTGGTGCTGTCCCCCGGCGGCGTGTCACTTCCTGTTTCGGCTCTGTGTGAATGGAGAAGACAAGGTACTGTGTTACTGACAGCCTGTCTGTCCACTGTATTATTTTCTTCTCAGTCTGTGATCGGAGGGTGGAGGGAGCTGTGCTTCACCTCTGCCCTGCCAGGAATCAACCTCTGCTCCAGCCCTTCACCCGACAAATGTGCTGGAGCCTTCATTACACATCTCCTGTATGTGTATATCACGGGGGCTCCCAGCACTGCGTCCTGGAGTCATGCTGTGCATTCTATCATCTCATCTCTCTCTCTCTCTCCTATCTGTATAACTATCTATCTATCTATCTATCTATCTATCTATCTATCTATCTATCTATCTATCTATCTATCTATCTTATCCATTCTATCCCTCTGTGTGTCTATAGGCCCCATCACGGGCGAGTGACATTAAGGGGGGGGGGTTGGTTGGGATTTTGTTTGCGCCCCCCTAAAAAAATGGAGCACCAGCCGCCACTGCCTGTGGCCACTCTCATGTTGCATTGGTTTTGTTACAGTATGTTTTCTGTATGGCTTTTTTTGTTTGATGCATTAATTTTTCTAATAAATATTCTATATTTATTTTTTCTTACTACTCCGCTCCTTTCATCAGCTTTACTTCCTTCCTTATTTTTACAGTGTTCTCTCCCTTCAAATCCTATGCATGTGAAACTTAAACCTGCTTTCTGCTGCCACAGAAGACCTCTCTTATCACCTCTACATTTTACTGGGGAGCCTAAAACTAATCTTTGCTAAGGAGCACACTGCGCCCTGAAAATAGTAACAGCTAATTCTCTAATATAATCTGGCAAATATACAGTGTATAGTGCCATTCAGACAATCTTCAGCCTAAAGCCACTCAGCCAGGCCTTATAGATCTTAGACAAAGACAGAATGATGGCACGAGTACATAGCAGATTGATAAATTGTATACTCAATCCAAATGATGACTGCTACTACCATATGTGTAATTACAGATCCTTTTTTAGCTTTACGTTACTAAGATGCCTGCTGTCAAAAAGTGTATACAGGTCATAGGGCAGGAAGACATTGGGAGGAATTCAATAAAGCTGCTGCTCCACTTTTCTGGTGTTAATCCTTCTTGTATTGCGCCAAATTCATGATGCCTGTGTGACTTTTGGTTCTGACAGCCAAATTCCGGTAGTTCTAAAATGTGCTACTTTTACATTGCGATGCAGTGAATGTGCCAAATTCAAAATAACACACCAATATTTCATATCCTCTGAAAGTGGAGCTAATTAAAGTATACCTAAGGGCATATCTTCTTCTTCTTTTTTTTTTTTTTTTGTGTAGGGCAGAGTAGAGAGTGATTAGAACACGTGTTTGTCCCCGTTAGTGAAGTTCACCCTCTCTATTTGATCTGTTTTTCATAATCATTGAAAGTGAAAGCACAAGGTCCCCAGAAAGGTGATCGTGGGGAAATCTTCAAATGGGGACCCTAGTTCTGGTAACCTGGAAGGCCCCAAGCAATTCCTTTAATTTTCAGGCCCTCATACCCCATGGTTTGAACCATCAATGGGACATGGATCTGTAGTTGAGGTAATCCTGCTCCATACCAGAGTGTCCATCTCCCAGTTGTTTTGGCTACCCAGTCAGTGCTTCTTTATGTATTCCTTTATCTATGCTTTATTCTATATTTAGCAGATTATTAAAAATATATCCTGTTAACAGGATATACAGTATTTAAGTCTCATTTGTTGTAGATTTTGGATTTTAATATTTACTTATATGTTTTGATTTATTCTTCTTTTGGTTTCCCTTAGTTTACCTTTTGCCTTTATTGTTTACATCTATGGGTGATTGGATTGTTATTTAAAATGTTTTATTCCTTTGTGGGGTAAAACAAACAAGATCTGGATGGCTGCACTCCTTTGAGCCTCAGTTGAAAAGCCATCTTTATTATAAATCTTCTAAAAACAGCTCAACAAACACAGGCATAAAGAGCAGACAGGGTTGGCGCATTTCACGCAACATAGAGTGCTTACTCATAACCTGTAGGGTCACCTGAGCAGGCCACCTGATCTATCCACCACCAGCAGACTGTTCAGGTGAAAACAAGATGATAAAGCACAAAAAACACATTGTTTATCAATACATATCGCTTCTCTCATCTTCAAGCATCAATGTATCCTTATTACCAAAAATAATAAAACTATAAGTCAGGGGTCTCTAAACTTTCTAAACAAATGGCTGGACTGCGCCTAGTGGGAGCAAAGAATGCCCCCATCTTTGGTATTGGGGGGGTATAGTTGGTGTGAGTGGAAGGAATTATGCCATATTGTTGATGTCAGTGGCAGGAATGCCTCAGGGGCCAGATAAAGGCAAGCAAAGGGCTACAGGTTGGGGGCCACTGCTATAGACCATGTACACCTATGTTATAATGATATTGGGGCTGCACATGCCCATTTAAAGCAGTAACCAGACATAAGGGCTACATATAGTATTTATAGTGGGAATAACTGGAATCCCTGTCTCTGTGGAATTCCTGCTTCCCACAGGAAGTTTTCTGGATATTCCACTTACAGACAAGGACTCCAGATGGCTTGAATTATGCTTGCTATCTCACTCATTGCTATAGGTAGAAATGTGACATTTTTTGTCCATTCTCTGGCTCCTGTATGTGAGTGATTCCCACCATAAATATTTCATGCAGCTCTTATGTCTTGAGAATTGTGTATTGTTGCTGCTTTAAATGGGCATGCGCCCATATCATTATAACATATGTGTACATGCCGGCTATTTTCTTCTGCCCCATAGCTACAATACCTCTAAAAATTCTGGCTTTAATGCTTTGAAACACTTATTTTCAAGTATGCAGTTCAAGACGTCTTTTATGTATATTTCCTCCAGGTCAACAGCTCAATGTAATAATGTAAAAGGTTCAGTTGGACAGATTTACACCTAGCATTTTCATAAAGAAAGGCCACTAGTGTCCCTCACAGCATTATTATGTTGTAAGTAAGGGGAGTCTTGGTGACAGGTGTCATCTCTCCAGGTCCATGACACCCTCACAGGATTTTTTCAGTTGGGTTGGATGATACTTGGAGTTTTTCTACCTGGAAAGCTGACAATTAGTGGGCAAAATGTATAACTGTTAGGGACAGCTTCTGATTAAAACCTGAGCTGCTTTTCTTATTTTAGGCATCTGCTGTAGGACTATTTTATTTTTTTAAACATTTTGCCAGAGTAGGGCTTTAATTAGTGAGAACCTTACTTCTCAGAACTTCCTATTTTCTATTGGCACTCTTGTAAAGACCCTATGAACAAATATACTTATAGTAGACTCTTTTATACTGTTACACCTCACATTATTTCTCTGTGTCACAGAGAGAAGCATTTTGGAAGGGCAAAGGGAATGTCTCCTCATAGGAATATTAAATGGGGTAAATGTAAATGTGCTTTAACGCATTGGAAGGTGTCTGGTACACAATAAAGACAGGGTTGTTTTAGAGACAGTCTTATAGGGCTACACACGGTCGGACTTTGTTCGGACATTCTGACAACAAAATCCTAGGATTTTTTCCGACGGATGTTGGCTCAAACTTGTTTTGCCTACATACGGTCGCACAAAGTTGTCGGAATTTCCGATCGACAACCACGCGGTCACGTACAACACGTACGACGAGACTAGAAAAGGCCGGTTCAGAACCAAGCGCGGCACCCTTTGGGCTCCTTTTGCTAATCTCGTGTTAGTAAAAGTTTGGTGAGAGACGATTCGTGCTTTTTCAGACTCGTGGCTTTCAGATCGTTTTCTGCCGTTCAGTTTGTGCTTGTGGGTTTGTATCTGCTCTTCAGTGCGTGCAGCAAGTTCCGCGTGACTTAGTCATTGTATTCTTGTTCGTTCGTTACTGGTTTTCAGGTCGCTCTTCACAGGCCTTGCTGTTCTTCAGTGCGTTCTGTTACTTCGTTCTGAGCAGCCGACCGTTTTCTAGCCATGTTTCGTATGCGTACTCCTCGTAGAGTTCGTGCTGTGCGGGGGCTTGGTGTTGGGGTCCTGACCTTGACACAAGTCCAGTCCATGAACAGGGTGGGGAGGAGTTCATGGACCAAGAATTGGTTGCTTCAGCGTGACCAGTTCTGTCATATGCCTTTGCTCCGTGAGATCCGTGAGAATAATCCTGATGATTTCAGGAACTTTCTCAGGATGACGGACCCCATATTTCACCGTTTGTTGGCTTCGCTGACCCCTTATATCAGCAGGCAGGATACCTGCCTGAGGCAAGCCATCACTCCGGAGCAGAGGCTCGTCGCTACCCTGCGGTATTTGGCCACAGGGAGAAGCCTGCAGGACTTGAAGTTCTCGACAGGCATCTCCCCCCAGGCTCTTCTTTGTGGACATTTACTGCTTGTGTTTGTTTTAGCTGACCCTGACAGAAATGTGTGGAGTCCAGAAAATGTCGTGATTGTGTAACCTTATACAAAGCACTGTTGGCTGTTATTTACTAAATGCAAAGACACTTTTCACTACAAGTGCACTTGCAACTGCACTGAAACAGCACTTGTAGTGCAAAGAGGATTTGCCCTCAGGAAATTACCCCCATTTTCTCATAAAACAACAATTACATCACCCCAAAAGTGTTGTAGCGTTGAGACAATAATCCACACATTCTTGATGAACAATCTTTTTAATACCTGCACACATGTGCATTTAACAAAGGTTTTTCTGACAAACCAACATGTTTGTTGTATAACAATTTTTGTGGTGTCATTATCCAAAATTAAAATGTCCATTTTATAGAAAACAGGCCTGTGTAAAACCCACAAGAAAAGACACAAATCTTGATCTTACAAAGTTCACATTTGGTAGAACTGGAAGGCAATATCAGACATGAGTATTTAGGAACTGTGTTTGATATTGCGTTCAGATGGGGGGAAATCACCCCAGGAAAAGCCAAATTTGGAAGATGCACACAAATTTCACAATGTCAACATCTGCTATCTGCCATCACGGGGGATCAAGGGACGTGTTTTGGGGGAGAAAGCCCTTCCTCACCACTACTTTGTTATTGAGGAAGGGGTTGCACCCCCAAAACGCGTCCATTGATCTCCCGTGATGGCAGATAGCACATGTTGGCACACTGTGTGCATCCTCCAAATTTGGCTTTGGGAAAAATCACAAAAACATTTCGCACATTGTAGCAGACAAAAGAAGAAAGTGATTTGGAGGGGCTTTAAACTCGCCCAAAACATCAATGATGTTTTTATATTTTGGAATAACATCATTGATGTTTTGCTTGATGTTTTCCAATTGTAAATTACACCCCATGATCTCCCCGATCAGGATCTGGGCACTTTCGGATGTGAAAGGATCTTCATCCACAACCTCACGATCACCTAAAAAGAGAGGAACCCCAAAATAAATAAGGTTTGCAAAAAAATGCCGCCATCCATCTCTTACGTGAGCCTGTGGTTGCAGACACTCACCTGTTGTGGTGACTAGTTCCACCACGTCTTCATCCTCCTACTCATCTTGTGTTGTTGGGATTTCCCCTTCTTCCAGGGGGGGGGGCTCTGGTCTCCTCAGATGAGGGGTGTCCTCCGAGTCTTTTCTCCCCTATGTAAAACAAAAATGGTATAATTAGCACACAGATATTTAATGTCAGAACTATAAAGATGAAACATTGCTTGGAAGTGGGGTACAATGATCTATTTTAGCAGAGTTCCAAGATGTAGCTTTTTTAGTGTCCTTTGTCAAGCTGCAATACTTTACCTGTTTGGTACAAGCTTCACAGATGGAGACCCCCCTATAGTATACACTGGAGCACCTGTGTGGCCCCCTAATAAAAATGGTGTTCTGGGGTCCCACACTAGTGCTCCAGTGTCCAGATGTGAAAACAGCTGCTCAGTGTCCTCTCCTTACACACAATCTAGTTTGCATTTCATTCTAGTAACAAACCCATCTACACAACCCAATTCTTTGAAGCCAAGTATAGGGCGTCAAAATGGTGGCCAAATGCATATGGCCTAAACAATGGTATTTTATCGTCCGAAATAAAAATGTGTGATCCGAACGAATAATGTGCCCATGAACATGAAAGTTGCCATTTTAAACTGTACAACAGTTCCTAAAAGCACATGGAGCAGCACGAACGTAATAAACACAAAAAGAATAGGAACACAGCACAAATACTTACTTTTTTGCAGCACTCTCCGGATCTTTCTGTACTGCTCATGTTCTCGTAATTTCAGGTCCGACCACCGCTTCCGGAGCTGATCTTTCGATCGTCGTACCCCGAATTTCCGGTGCAGACTTCTGACCACTTTCGCCATTATCTTGGCCTTTCGGACATTGGGGTTGGGGTAAGGCCCATACTTTCCATCATAGTCGGCCTTCTTCAGGATGTCCACCATTTCCAACATCTCCCCAAAGGACATATTTGAGTCCTTTAATCTCCTTCTGGATCGGGACGTTTCAGGCTCCGGCCTTTCCTCCCCCTCCTCCTCGTTGCTACAATTAGCACGATCCTGCTGTCTATCCACCATGTGCTCTTCCCCCACTGCGCTGAACGAAAAGGGGCGGGGAATAGACTAGAAAGAACATCAGGGGCGGGCGGAGTTATACACATGCGCAGTGTGTATAAATCGTAACGCGTCTTACGTACGATCTGTGAGCGGAGGAAGGAGCATCGGAGACGCCGATCGTGCTAACGAAGGTAGGATCTAAACTTGGGCCTATACTGCTTCGAAATGGAAGCCTATATTGTAACAAGATTAGGGGAGTTTGGCCTGATATTAGGGTTTGTCTTGTGTTGTGTCTTGCAGAGAAAATGGATGGGTTCAAAGACCACAATTTCCTGCCCCTGTTCATAGACAAGTACAGGGAGCTGCCCTGTCTGTGGCAGGTCAGACACCCCCACTATAATCACAAACAGAAGAGGCAGGCAGCGCTGGAGAAACTGCTGGAGTTGGTGAAGCCGGTGGTCCCCACAGCAACCATCCCTTATTTAAAAGCTAAAATTGGTGGCCTGAGGAGCACTTATCTTAGGGAGCGCAACAAGGTCACAGATTCCCAGAGGTCCGGAGCTGCAGCAGATGACATTTATGTCCCCAGGCTGTGGTACTATGAGAGACTGCGATTTCTGTCAGACCACATTGAAGTCAGGGAATCCCTCTCTACTCTTCCTTCCACACTTCCTTCCATACCAGCTGAGGCTTCTGATGTCCAACCTGGGACTTCCAGCCAGGAAGAAGTGGAGGAGCCCAGCTGGAGTCAGGTATAGCATTCTTCTACAGATTTCTGGGCAGTAAATAAATGATGTTTACTAGATGTTATTATTGATCACTAATTGCTGTTTGAAAAAAGTGCTTTACATATCAATAGACAGTAGTGGGCACCCAAAATTGGGACAAGAATGCAAAATGCTGGGCTCAGAAGGATAGTCTGTTATATTTGTTAACATTAAATTTGCAGCAGTCAGGAGGTGAAAATTGTGTGTGATTGATGAAAACAATACTAAAACTATGTCCTTTTTTCATACACAGGAAGACCTCAGCCAGGAGGAGGTTGTGGAATGTGGCAGTCAGGAGGAGGCGGGGATTAGTGGCAGCCAGGAGGAGGCGGGGATTAGTGTCAGCCAGGAGGAGGCGGGGCTAAGTGTCAGCCAAGGAAAGCCTGGGACAAGTCGCAGCCTGACTGAGTCTCAGGTCCCTCCCCTCCACCTGCCACATAAACGAGCCAGGAAGGCCACTCCCAGTCCTGTGCAGGATTCAGCATACAGGCTGATCCAGGAGGCTTCGGCGTCCCTCAGAGCCTTCCCTAGTCCTGCAGAGGCCTTTGCCTGCATAGCTGCCACCAAATTGCAGGGCATGCAGGAGGGCCAACGCAGGATCTCTGAGGACCTGATTTATAAAGTCCTACGTAAGGGGGAGAGTAGGGAACTGACACCCAAGACGGATGTCATTGAGATCGACGATCCTCCTCCTCCTCCTCCTTCTGCTGCCACAACTCCACCACCACAGCCACCGCGTGGAAGGAGGCGTGGAAAGAAGACCAGAGAGTGATGGCCCTGGGTTCAGTCTGGTCTGACAGAAGATGCAGTCTCTCGTATGACCACAGCCTGGGGACACAGATGTCATCTGCTGCTTTCCGGATCTCTGGGACTTCTGGACCAGACTGCCCTCCCTTAGATATGGACTCCTCAGGCCACCAATTTTGCTTTTAAATAATTGATGTCTGCCCTGGGGGTCCAAGGCTTTGCCAATTTCTGCAGTTTCTCCAGTGTTGCCTCCCTCTTTGTTTTTTTATAGTTGTGACCCCTTAATAAAATTTTTTAAGGTAAATTCTACTCTCCTGTGTGTGTTTTCATCCAAAAAGGACAGTTTGTTGGTGACGATTCAGGTACATTTCTAACATAAAATGTGAAATTAACAAGAGACAACAACACCAAACAATCTCCTACAGACTAAATAGAACAACATATCAATGGTGTTGTGGGAACTTGTCACAAAAAACACACAAACATTTTCGGGAGTACAAATCAAAATCTCCAAAAAAAAAAAAAAAGAGAAACACAAAAAAAATTCTACATTAAAGGCAAAAAAAAAAAAGATACAAAAATATGTTGTCAGATGTGAGAAATCAAAATATATTGAGGGAATCCCGATAAATAGTAACGAAATAAGTTTGTGAGAAGTGTGTGTGAATATGAGCAGCAAAACTAAGATATTCTTGTCACATTATAAAGAAGAAGAGAGTGCGCTGTATTAAACCATTTTGAACATTGCAGCGTGACGAAAGTGCTGTATCCATTGCGAACGCTAAGTTTACCAGAACGAGCTGTCCCGTGTCGGAATTTCTTCTGAGCATGCGTGGCACTTTGTGCTTCGGAACAGGCCACACACGGTCGGAATTGACGCGATCGGATTTTGTTGTCGGAAAATTTTATCTCCTGCTGTCCAACTTTGTGTGTCAGAAAATCCGATGGAAAATGTCCGATGGCGCCCACACACGGTCGGAATTTCCGACAACACGCTCCGATCGGACATTGTCCATCGGAAAATCCGACCGTGTGTACGGGGCATTACACCACTGGCACTGGAGTTCATATGACTGACAAACAGTAAACATAATAGAGCGGGTGACCACATTTGCTGGACTCCAGTAAGATTAAAGCAGGGTTGTCAACTAATTTCTTTAATTACTGACAAATAGTAATTATAACAGGACCAGTGATGGCCTTTATTTAGATAAGGTACAGACTGGATCAGGTAACCATGGAACTTGTATAACTTTGAAATGTTAGAAAATAATGGGATGAATTAGCAAGCCTGAACTGAAATTAAAATTTAGCAATGGGGTGGATTTACTAAAGCAAATCCACTTTGCACTACAAGTGCAATTGGAAGTGCACTTGGAAGTGCTGTCGCTTTAGACCTGAAGGGAAGATCTGAAATGAAGGGAAGCTCTGCTGATTTTATCATCCAATCATGTACAAGCCAAAATGCTGTTTTTTTTATTTCCATTTATGCCCCCTCAGATCTACAGCAACTGCACTTCCAAGTGTACTTGCAGTGCAATTGTAGTGCAAAGTGGATTTACCTTTAGTAAATAAACCCCAGTAAGTATCCACTTTTATATAATAACAATGAAAAAATAAAACAAATATAGCCATTTTTGTAAACCTAATATGCATTCTAATGCAACATACTGTGTCTATAAATCTGAAGTTTATTAAAATGGATTTTGTTTATGTGAGATAAGTAAGTTAGTTCAGAAATTTGCTTGACAAACGTAATGGCTGTTGATTTTTTTTAAACTGGGTGTCAAACCCAGTGCAATCCTGAGTGTCAAAGGACCCAACAGTGATCTTAGAAATGTTTGCTATTTCGCTTAGAGATATTGATTGCACCATGTTACTAGAAGAAACAGCAATATTCAACCAAGATTCATAAATTAAATGACTATTATTGATCTCTTTCATAGAGAAACAGAAATACTTTCTGTAAGCCAGCAAATAAAAAGAATGCTATCAGTATATCCAAGGGAGAGAAAAGGAATCGTTATATCCCGAAGAACTATTTCCTATGCAGGAGATTAAAGGGAAGCAGATGTTTAGTAAATAATTTATGTTTGTATGAGAACACCCATTATTTAGAGGCACGTATACAGCCAATACAAGCTTCACTGGGGCAGTTAGAATGTAAGCCCATTTTTCCACAACGGCAAACACATTACATAATATTTTCTAACAGCCACAGAGCATACACTACAGACAAAATAGATCTACTGTTTGATAATATAGTCTCTGATTTACAGTGACACTGAAAATACAATATTTATGCAGTGTTTTTATTACACAGTATTCTCCCGACTGCAGAGATCGATGGAAATGCCATAGAGAAAGAGATTATTCCAGTATAATACAAACTTTGTATAAGCAACATATATGATTTTTAACATCCAGCAGCAGATACGTCATTTATTTTGAATATTACACGTATGCGTTGTGTGTTATTGCAGGTGTCTTCTTCTGTTCTGCTTTAAATACTGCTGGTAATATGCTCTGCAGCAATCCTGACGTATGTGAGAATTCGCCCTGGAGTTTTCACATAAATCAATATGTTTTAATAATGTGGGAAAATGAGGCCAATGTGGCTATGATTTCAAACAGATGTAAACCATAACATCCAATGATTCCATAAATATGTCTACCGTGTCATCAAGTCATATACTACATACCTTGACAACAGTCACTGTGTGGGTTCTGAGCAAGACAGCAGATTGATAACATTAATTTAACGTAAATAAAAGGCTTGTATTTGTTTTTATACCCCATAAAACACGAATATAGAACAAAAGCAAAAATGATTTATACAACTTATTCAGATATGGATTAACATAATAAATAAAAATGGATAATGATTTTCTGCTCTTGATGTTATAGTAGCAAATTGTTGTGAAGTTTTAAAAATAAACAATTCTAATAAATATTTAATATATGTAATAAATCAATAAAACTTTCTGTTTTATTAACTTTCTGATTCAGGGTCAAATGTTCTGATAAGGGAATAACATTAGACTTATTTGATTAAGCAAGACAAGGAGCAAAGAGCTAAGAGCAAAAAACAGTACCCATAACAACAAGTTAAAATCCTTATTATATCTGCAACTTACACCTTTAGTGATGTTGTCCTTGAATAAATCCCCCCATGCATCCTCGGTGTAGCTCAGCTGCCTTATTCCTACATGGATCCAATTGATCCTCTACCTACTGCGCATGCATGCTATTTCGCTATTCATTCCTTTGGGCAAGCCATTCTCTAAGGTGTCTCTGAAGGTTGCCATGGGCACTGCCTACCCATATGAATGAATAGGACCAGGGCAGCCATCAGAATATACAGCTTTAGGCCTAGGCCCCCCCCAAGCATGACCACAAACATTCCCAGGGCCCGCCCACTGGCTGTCCCACCAAATCTGCCCACTGGTCATCCCACCGAGTCCTTCAGTGCACCCAATTTTATTTTAACACTCTTACAACTTAAAATAAGAAAATGAATCCAATCCAGCAAAGAGACATCGCTACATATTCAGCAAAGAGACATCCCAATCCAGCAAAGAGAAGGCCTCATATATTCAGCAAAGAGACAACCCAGTCCAGCAAAGAGGCATCCCAATTCAGCAAAGAGATGGCCCCATATATTCAGCAAAGAGACAGCCCAATCCAGCAAAGAGACATCCCCATATAGGCAGGAAGGAGACATCCCGATACAGCAAAGATACATTCCAATCCATCAAACAGGCATCCCTATATATTCAGCAAAGAAACATCCCCATATATTCAGCAAAGAGACATCCCAATCCAGAAAAGAGCCGCCCCCATATATTCAGCAAAGAGACATCTCAATTCAGCAAAGAGACATCCCAATCCACCAAAGAGATAGCCCAATACAGGAAATAGATATTCCAATCTATCAGAGACATCCCCATATAATCAACAAATAGACCCCTCAATCCAGCAAAGAGACACCCCCATATATTCAGTAAAGAGACATCCCAATCCAGCAAAGAAACAGCCCAATCCAGCAAAGAGGCATTCCTTCACCTGCATCGGCTTAATCTGCGGCCGCCTTGCTTTAGCAATTGCTAGTTACTACAGCAGCAACAACTCAGTCCTGTTGGTTGGAGCCTGGGTGGCTGGGGCTCCTCGGGACTCCAGGACCCCCTACATGTGTATGGGCTGTCCCCCCTGATGATGGCCCTGAATAGGACTGGGTCTTGCATGTACAGTATGAAGAGGAGTTGTCCAGGCCTACGTTGGAGGAAAGTTCACTGGATGGAGGAGGAAGACAAGTATTATCCCAAGTGAGAAGCACTTGGGCATGGGGGGATTTATTAAACAACTACATTACTAAATGTGAAGTTGCCCTTAAAGAAAGGCAATTCTGATTGGTTGCTATGGGTTAATGATGTTTGCAATCAGTGTTTTGCTTCAAACACTATCAGTCTATTATGTCTATCAGTGTATTATGGTTTGTATACATGGCATTCCAGTTCCAATGCAGCCTTATTTGACACAAGCAAATAGAGATGATCACTTTTGGAATCACATCAGCATGTGAGTATACAAAAACATATCTGAAATGCAAAAACTACACAAATGCTGCCCAACGAGGTGAAAATTGAATATCACAGGCCCCAGAGTAAAATGGATCAACAAGAAATGTTGAATGAAGCATAGGACTTTTGGTTGAATAACTAAAGTAATTGAAGGTTATATCTTTAATGGCTAACTGTAATAGAAATCACAGCAAGCTTTTAAGGCTTCTTCATCAGGCTGATCACAAATGAAGCGCAGAAGAAAGTCATTGTAAAATCACACATTCATGTGCAAACAGGGGCCAACAAGAAATGATGTGGGTTGTAAGCAACCAAAATTCTGCCTGGTTAGGCAGTGTTGACAGCACTTTGTATACTGATGGTGCTACATACTTCTCTGGAACTAACTGAATCTTGTGTATTATTTTGCATAGTTGTCAGAATTAAAAAAACATTTCCAGGGACATCTTTTTTTGTCCTGTGTCACACAAACCATTGTTGGAAGAAAATATGCTTTTTCTATGCTGTGTTTCTACGAGAGCAGGTTGTTAACTTATTGTACCGTTCAATTCCAAAATACTTTATAAAAACCTCTATAAAAGTCAGCTTCCTCAGCAGGAATTTTGGTACTGTAACATTAGGGTTATGCGTGATAACAGCACAAACCTGCTGTCTGCCCTTCTGCAGGTAAAGTTCATGTGTCTTAGATGGCATAGGCCCTCAACCTGTTGGTGCAGCAGTTCCTAGTTAGGTACCCTGGCTGTCATGATCTCCTGCAGAAAAACCAGTGCTGCCTCTTCAGGAAGTCATATCCAACCAGTTTTCAGCTGACTGAAATTCAGCACCAACACAAGCCTGCAAATATGCAATATGGGCAAATTAGTGAAATAGTTACGCACTATTATACAATATGATGGGGAAATTATATAAGTACAAACAACCAGAAATGCTGCAGCTGTCACTAAAAGTGCTCCCACATGAAATAACAGTAATAAAATGTAAATTTGACAGCGCTGCATCAATAAATATCAAATACAGGAAATAACAATAGTGATGCTGTGCAAGACATATTACGCTGAAAATAAATGTCCAATGATAATGTCTTTTGCATATTAAGTTGTGCACAGTATTATTATCACCATTATCATTGGACATTTATTTTCAGCTTAATATGTTTTGCACAGCATCCCTATTGTTATTTCCTGTATTTGATATTTATTGATGCAGTGCTGTCACATTTACATTTTATCAAATATGCAATATGCCCATTCACTGAAACTTAAACTTGGCCATGCTACACTTGCAACAGTGGGCTGTCGATGAGTATTTGTGTGAATATTAGACTTAATTTGAGTGTTTTTTTTTTGTTCAACCAACGAGCTGGGAGAAAAACAGGCTTTTCCCCGATGCACTTTTGTATTCTGACAAGGGGGACTCCCGCCTGTCAGAATACACTGATCTGCGTTGCAGAGGCTGATCGAATGCTAATTTTCCAGTAGGACCACTTGGAAGAAGTCAGTCTAATGATCAGCTTCTGTTGAACAGAGAGAGCTACACACAGATCGAATTTGGCAGGTTTCTGCTGAACCAGCTTAATTTTGGTCCATGTGTACCCTGTTTAAAGTGGTTGTAAAGGCAGAGGGTTTTTTAACTTCATGCAGCAGCCCCCCCAGCCCCCCCAACACTTACTTGAGCCCCCTCTCTATCCAGCGATATTCAGGAGAGCCTTGCCTCTCTGAGGACTCTCACTCCTGATTGACTTTTGGCAGCATTGGCTCCCACTGCTGTCAGTCCAACCAGTGAGCCAATAAAGAGATGGAGGGGACAGGGCCAAGCTGCAGCATCGTGTATGAATGGACACACAGAGCAGAAGCTCAGCACAGGTGCCCCCATAGAGAGCTGCTTGCTGTGGGGGCACACGACAGAAGGGAGGGGCCAGGAGTGCTGATGTGGGACCTGAGAAGAGGAAGATCCAAGCTGCTCTGTGCAAAATCACTGTATTTGTTATTTTTTTAAAATAAAAAACAAGAATTTATTATCACTTTAAGACAGGCTTTGGGGATCTGTAATTCAGGATGTGTGTACCATCATGTTACCATTCAAAGAGGCAACCAAAATATTCAGACCATGATCAGGTAACACAACCCCTCTGGTGTTCCTGATGGCACAAACACTGCTTAATGTAATAGACTGGGGTACATGTCATCCCTCTTGGGAAGGATAAGATCATGAAATGAACAGATGGGCTTATTCATGTTGCTGTGCCTGCACCCAAGATTTGAGTGATCAAGGAAAGGAACCGTTAGTTTATTTATTTATTTCAGGTACTTATATAGCGCCGTCAATTTACGCAGAGCTTTACATATACATTGTACATTCACATCAGTCCCTACCCTCAAGGAGCTTACAATCTAAGGTCCCTAACTCACATCCATACATGCTAGGGACAATTTAGACAGGATCCAATTATGTCTTTGGAGTGTGGGAGGAAACCGGAGGAAGCCCACGCAGGCACAGGGAGAACATGCAAACTCCAGGCAGGTAGTGTCGTGGTTGGGATTCGAACCAGCGACCCCTCTTACTGCTAGGTGAGAGTGCTACTCACTACACCACTGTGCCACCCGGTTGTTTGTTACTCTTTTTGGATCCATGTTACAAAGGGAAAATGCCAGAGGTAATCCTGCCACTACAAAGGGAGCAAAAATGCACAAAAAAGGGGTGCTTCTCCTTTCATGATCAACTTGTCTCAGCGGTGGTGGTGGCTGGCTAAGTGAGCTGCAATTTATATATTTACTGGTTTATCACTAAAGGTTGGGGTATATTGCCTTTCATTTGCTAGCAGCTATTGTTTATATATGTTTTATATAGCGCTAACTTTTGATATTTTTGTGGCTAAGTGAAGAGCTTGAGTAGAAGTGGTACTATAGACTGAATGACCCTTTTGATTTCTGGGTGTCAAGGATGTACCACTAGTTTATGCTTGCCTAGTATTCATTTGAACTGCTGAATATAAAAGGAACACAAGGGGTGCCAAACTAAGTGCAGTATGAAGACACACTTATTTATTAAAAATCAATGAGTAATTGAAGGAATGGTAGTCAGCCAGAGCCTCCCAGTGTCTCTCAGTATGTTTCAGAGGCTCCTGCTCAACAGCACACTCCAAGGATGGCCGAGGATCGTGGGCATAAGTAACCAGATCAGTAGAGAAGGTAGGGGCAGGCACAGAGATGATGTCAGGCGGAAGCCACAAGGTGGACGTGGTTATGTGTTTTGAATGCGCAGTGAGCCTGTCACGTTTCCACGTACCTTCTGGATGAGCCCGGTAATGCAGAGGAAGGCCTCCCTTATGTATCCTGCTCGCGGTCCCTGATAGAACAGACAGGGGACCTGAGAGTACAGAATGGGATGAGTGCCTGGCAGGTAGGTAGTCAGGAGAGTTGTTCTGAAGTTCCTGATGCCACAGGAAAGAGGACTGGTGGGGTGAGATGTCAGCACAGCAAGCAGTAGAGGAGCTGGCTCAGCACAGCCGGCAGTAGAGGAGCTGGGTTAGCACAGCAGGCGATAGAGGAGCTGGGTCAGCACAGCAGGCAATAGACAGTGGATCAGTCCTGAGGGATTTGGAGCACAGATAGGCACAGGCACATACAGGTTAGAGAAACCGGACAGGTGCAGCGGCAGACACAGGTCGGAGTACAAGCTTGGTTGGCAACAGGCAAACAGCATGGTAACAAGAGGAGCAGGCAGTATCAAAGTCAGGGTCAAGCCGGGGTCGTGTACAGGTAGCAGTCAGGAGTAGTCAAAGGCAAGCCGGTTGAGAACACAGGAACAGGATCTCAAAGCAGGTTACAGGTTGCAGGTGTCACAGGAAGCTGGAGATCAGACAGCACTGACTCTGTTTACAAGCCCAGTTTAAATAGGACATCTGGCACCAAAACTCGCGTGCTCGCACGGCATTGGCCCTCACAGACGTGGACCAGCAGCAAGATTCTTTCTGTAAGGCATTTCCTGACAAAGCCTGTACAAAAGTTCTGGTAGCTATCTCTGAAATAGCACTCTCCAAATTGTATTTTCTTTTCAAACTGCCTTGTCTCTCCCTCTTATACTGTTACTTAATCAAATTGCTTGCATACTCTTTTTTTTTAAAAAGAAGTTTTTTATTTGGAAATAAACACATACAGTCCAAAGATCCACAGTTAAATCATATATAGCAATACATTTCTATATACAATGAAAACAGTGCCTTTTTCATTTTGATATATAGTCACCATCACCAAATAGCTTGCGTACTCTTTAGCACGGTGCATAATGTTTGGCTATCGTCTGGCTGTTAGGGTGCTATGATTTTTATTTCAGCCTAACTCATTTTTGGAATGTGGGGATGTGGATTTATAGTGTTTTTGTGAACTCTGTTGAAGTTTTATTAAAACTTTTTTGACAATACAGTGTGGTACTGCATATACAGTAGCAATATAGCAAATACCATGCAGGTGTCAGAAGTATAATGTACAACATAGAGAATACAGAGCAGGGATCAAGAGTGTAAAGTACACTATAGCCTATACAGTGCAGGAACAGAAGCATAACCTACAACATGTGTGAATTCAGTGCAGAGTTGGAAGTATAATGTACAGCATAGCGAATGTGATCCAGGGGCCAGGAGTTTAGTGCACAATATAGTGAATGCAGTGCTGAAATATACAATTTTTTTTACAACATAGTGTATACAGTACATGAGTCTGTAGTATAATGTACATTTGTGTACTTTTATTGTACAGTTGACTTTCTTTATTCAGTAAAAGATGATCCGCAACTCCAAACATGCTCAATCTTTTCAAATCTATTAATACTCCACAAAAAGTAGGTACAGCAGATGTTAATGCGTTTCAGCGTCTGTCATGGCTGAAACACATTAACATCTGCTGTACCTACCTCTTTTATTGGAGCATTAATACATTTGAAAAGATTAAAAAGCATGTATGGAGTTGAGGATCATAGTTTACTGATTATCGTGTTGGCCGCTGAGCAACTGCTTTTCCTGCACCCAGCAGCTCAGGATAACATTCAGTTGATTTGGGGTAGTAGCACCTTTCTCTTATTTTTTGTTTGACTTTCTTCATTATTTTAGTTTTTTAAAACATATGTATTGCAGCCCCGCACTAAGCTGTTTGCCTGGAGTTCAGCATTGAGCCCTTGTTCACACTGCCGCAGCTTCAAAGTCACGTGACTTTGAATCCGACATCCCTGCACAACTTCCTCACAGCTTGCATACAACTTCTTTAACAGAAGTCAATGCAAGTCATGTTGAAGTCACACCCAAGTAGTGCAGGAACCTTTTTCTAAGTGAGAGCGACTTGGATCTCACAGATTAGAATGGTTCCGTTAATGGGGCGCGACTTGCTATGTAACTTTGAACTCTCAAGTTGCATGACAAGTTGCAGCCGTGTGGACCGGGGCTAAACTATAAGCCAGCATATATCTGTGCTCTCCCCTCCATTTTATCATGCTTTTTGACTTTACCAGCTTACACAGGTGCTGGTAAAGTTCCTGCTGAATCACACTAAAAATCCTGTAAAATCCTTTTCTTGGAGTACATCACAGGACACAGAGCCTCAGTATTCACTGATGGGTTATATAGGCACCACTAGGTGATGGACACTGACACACCCTGGATAGGAAGTTTAGCCCCCTATATAACCCCTCCCCTAACTGGGAGTACCTCAGTTTTGTAGCAAAGCAATACGTGTGTAATACATATCCCCAAAAAAGAGGGGCGGGAGCTCTGTGTCCTGTGATGTACTCCAAGAAAAGGATTTTACAGGTAAGCTGTACACATCACAGGACACAGAGCCTCAGTATTCACTGATGGGATGTCCCAGAGCAATGCCACCTGAGGGGAGGGGACACAAACAAAAGTAGGGAGCAATCAGACCTGAGGACCCTGTACTGCGGCCTGCAGCACACTGCGCCCGAAGGCAATATCCTCATGCCTTTTCACATCCACCTGATAGAATCTGGTGAATGTATGGACTGAAGACCAAGTTGCGGCCTTACAGATCTGAGCCATGGAGGCCTGGTGATGCACTTCCCATGAAGCATTAACAGCCCTGGTGGAGTGCGCTTTCATTTAAAAAGGTGCAACTTTCCCCTTTAAACCATAAGCTTGAAAAATTACCTGCCGAATGCATTTAGCAATGGTGGATTTCGACGCTGCCTGTCCTATCCTAGGACCTTCAGGCAACATGAACAAAACATCCATTTTGCAAACCTGAGCGGTCGCTTCCAAATAGGCTTTGACCGCTCTCACTACATCCAGAGAATGTAGTGACTTTTCTTCCTTAGAACAGGGATCTGGAAAGAATGAAGGCAGAACAATATCCTGGTTTAGGTGAAAATTTGAAAATACCTTCGGAAGAAAACTAGGATGAGGATGCAATACTACTCTATCCTTATAAACAATTAAATATGATTGATTGATAATATTGATTTGATTTGATTTGAATTAAATATGGCTCTTTACAAGAAAGAGCCGCCAATTCTGATACCCTTCTCGCAGAAGAAATGGCTACCAGAAAAATTAGCTTCCTTGTCAAAAGGACCAAAGGAATATGTCGTATCGGCTCAAAAGGCTGTTTCTGTAATGCCGACAGAACTAAATTCAAGTCCCAGGAGTTCAGGGGTGCTCTAACCGGTGGATTAAGCCGCGTTACCCCTGTATAAAGCTTCGAACTAAAGAATGTGAAGCAAGCAGGTGTAGAAACAATACCGACAAGGCCGAGACCTGGCCCTTGATAGTACTCAAGGCCAGCTTCATCTCTAACCCCATTTGCAGAAAAGCAAGGATTCTCCCTATGACATATTTTCTGGGATGCCAACCCCTGGATTCCCACTAGGAGACACATGCCTTCCAGATTCTATAATAAATGACTCTGGAAGCTGGCTTTCTTGCATTAATCAAGGTAGAAATTACTGGGCCTGAAAGCCCACGACTCTTCAGAATGTGGGTTTCAATAGCCAAACCGT
The DNA here is from genome assembly GCF_042186555.1 of Aquarana catesbeiana. Classification (NCBI taxonomy): domain Eukaryota; kingdom Metazoa; phylum Chordata; class Amphibia; order Anura; family Ranidae; genus Aquarana; species Aquarana catesbeiana. The sequence continues at coordinate 306,878,268 of NC_133327.1, read as the reverse complement.
TAAATTTAGCGTTTGTAATGCAGGATGGAACACTGGTCCCTGCGATAGCAGGTCTGGACGTGGACCCTACCGCCATCTTCACTATTTCTGCATACCAAGATCTTCTGGGCCACGCTGGGGCCACTAGAAGCACCGACTTCTTCCGACCTCCTGCTTGATCCTGCGAAGAAGTCGTGGTAGCAGCAGAATAGGAGGGAATGCATAAATCAGTGAGAACTAATGCCATTGAGTCACCAACGCATCCGTCCCGCATGCAAGTGGATCCCTTGTTCTTGACACAAAGTTCTCGATCTTGTTGTTGAACCTGGACGCAAACAGGTCTACATCCGGGATCCCTCATCTTTGACATATGGCCAGGAAGATATCAGGGTGAAGAAACCATTCCCCTGGGAACAACCGCCTGCCAGTTCTCTACCCCTGGAATGAAGATTGCCGATATGCACGGCACATGCTTTTCTGCCCAGATTAGGATCTGGTTTACCTCTTTCTGGGCTGCACGACTCCTGGTGCCCCCTTGGTGATTGATATAAGCCACTGCTGTGGCATTGACGGATTGGACCTTGACAGGACAACCCTGCAACCTGAATGTCCAGGTTTTTAGGGCCAGGTACACCGCATGAATCTCCAGAATATTGATGGGTAAGGTCTTCCCGATCCTGGACCATTTCCCTTGGACAGTCGCCTCTTCCAGAACGGCCCCCCTACCCAAAAGGCTGGCATATGTTGTTACCACCTTCCAGGTGACTGGTAGAAAGGATTTCCCTTTCCGCAGATTCTCGGGTACCAACCACCAAATGAGGCTCCAGCGCAGTATTGGAGACAAGCACATTGGAAAATCTAGTGCCTGGACCATCTTGTTCCAGGCAGATAGGATACTGTTTTGCAACAGTCTTGAATGAAACTGAGCATAGGGAACCGCTTCAAATGAAGCAACCATCTTTCCCAACAATCTCTTCTTTGCCCTGACTAGCTGAACCAGCTCCTTTATTGCACTGATCTTTGCCTGGGGTAAAAACACCCTTTTTTGGGTTGTATCTATGGTTAGACCCAAGTACTCTAGTCTTCTTACTGGTTTTAAAGAAGACTTCTCTAGGTTGAGACCCAACCTAGGTATTCCAGGTAGTTGACTGTGGTGACCAAGCCTTGGTGTAAACGGGCTGCCAACCGGTCTATTAAGAGCAGGTCGTCTAGGTACGCTATAATCGTTATACTGTGGGCCCTTAATCTGGCCAGAGGAGGAGCCAGGACCTTTGTGAACACCCGAGGTGCAGTAGCTAGACCGAAAGGCAAAACTACAAACTGGAAATGACGTTTTCCCACTTCGAAACGCAGATATTTCTGATGAGTAGGAAAAATAGGTACATGCAGGTAAGCATCTTTAATGTCTATTGATGCCAGAAGTTCTCCTTGTAGGATGGAGACTACTGATCGGATTGATTCCATGCGAAAAGATTGAATCTTTAGGATCTGATTTAGATCCTTGAGATCCAGGATGGGTCTGACATCCCCATTTGGCTTTAGCACTGTGAAAAGGTTTGAATAAAAGCTCAACCTCTGCTCTTGCATGGGAACTGCCATGATTACTTTTTGTGACAGAAGTCAATCTAACGCTTGGAAGAGAGACTTCTTTTTCTCTATGTCCTTGGGGACATTTGATCTGAGGAAACAAGGAGACAGGAATTCTCGGAAACTCTAGTTTGTAACCTAGAGTTATTGTGGAGATTACCCATCTGTCCTGAAAATCCTCCTGCCAGACCCTTGAGAGCTGTAGCAGTCTTCCCCCCACTCGAACGAGCGGGGGTGCCCCTTCATAAAGAGGCTTTAGTGTTCTGTCTTGTAGATTTCCTCCCCCCAGGATTTCTTTTGTCCTTGGGGTTGAGTTTTACCTCCTGAACTTGACAGTGGAGGCCATCGCGACTGCCTGGAGGCACTGGAGAAAGAGTCCTTTTAAATGAAGGACGTTTACTCCATTTCTTAATTGGCAAAAGGGTACCTTTCCGACTAGATATCTTTTGTATATATTTGTCCAAGTCATCCCCAAACAGCTTTTCCCCCGTGAAAAGGGAACCCCGCCAGGAGCTTTTTGCATGGAGTTTCGGCTGACCAATTTTTCAGCCACAAGACTCTACGGATATGCACCAGCCCAAGCGTAAGACAAGAGGTCTGAAGGATAGAATCTCTGATTGCATCAATCACAAAACACAAGGCTGCTGGCAACTCGGCTAATTCTTGGGCCTGCTGTTCAGGGTAAACCTTGAGCACCTGTTTCAAGTGATCTTTTAAGGATTGGCATACCCCAATTGCCATCACTGCAGGTTGAGCTACTGAACCTGCCAAGGCAAAAATGTTTTTCAACAGAAATTCCATCTTTTTATCTGTTGGATCCCTAAGCATTTGAGCATTGTCACCCGGACAAGTCAAATTTTTGTTCACAGAGGAGATAGCGGCATCAATTGACGGAATACCCCACATCTTTGTGAACTTTTCCTCCATAGGATAAAGAGTTGAAAACTTTTTAGGAGGAAAAAAATGTTTATCTGGGTGATCCCACTCAGAATAAATAAGCTTTTCCAGCAGGAAATGAACAGGAAAAGCATGTAAAGCTTGAGGAGGCTTAAGTGAACCCAAACTAGATGTGGGTTTTTCAATCGGCTCAGTTACATGTAACTTAAATGTGGAGCGGACCCTTTCAGCAAGAGATTGCACCAGCAATTTCTCCGCCTGTGAAGCCGAAGAGGGACCTTCCCCACTGGATTCCCTGGAAGACGAATCATCCTCATCCCTATCTACAGAGGGGGAATCATCTCCCCTTTCCCAGAGTTCCTCTGTTTGAGGGTCCTGGATAGAAGGGGATCTAATGCGCTTTCTTCCCCCTTGTGAAGATGTAATCACGGCCATCAATCTTTCCTCTAATCCATTTATGGTTGAGGAAAAAAACCTCCTGAGTAATGTATACAGGGGCTGAAATGCCAGCAGCAGATGTAGCCCCTGACCCCGACGGCTCATCCTGACTAGCCTCCCTAGGTCCTTCAGGGGGAGATGGTGCTGCAGAGGGGGGGTTCTCAGAGCCTGAGGGAGATCCCCTTGAGCCCCTATTTCTTGGGGTACCTGTACCTCTTCTGCCCATTGTGCCAAGCACAAATGCCAAGGTACAACCAGAAATGCACGTACTGCTGAGCAAATAGTCCAGCAACTACCGCTGCTATAAAGGCCCAGTCTGTTGCTAGTGTCCCTCCTTGAGCTGTGCACCTGCAAAAGAGTGCATCTTATAGCCTCGTTTAGCCCTCCTTGTGGGCATCAACCCACGCCAGACGCCGTGCTAATGCTTTTTCCAAGCACCCATACCGCCCCTCCCCTTGTCCTTTTTTAAACAAGCCCTGCTTTCCCGCACGAGCCAAGGGTTTCGATCCTGATCGGATCGCCATGGAGGGGAGGCTGAATAAACAGGGGTTGGTACTAAGTTGGTCTAAGGGGTAGAGTGAACCCACATCCCAAGTTAAACTAGCTAAATGGTAATTGATCCTCTTACGGGACTTTAAAGGGAACACCTACTCACAGGTCATAAAGGGTATGAAAGATATAAGATCATAGAACTCCAATACACATGGAACACATATGCGGGGAGTACCCGACGCGTTTCAAGATATACTCTTCCTTAGGGGTATCAGATTGGAATCAGCAAACAAAGGGTATGTCATATAGTATTGCTTGGAGGGCATGTGTCTAATGCTGCATACATATTAAAAGAGAGTGGGGGGTATGGGGGGGACATAACACCACTGAACGTAGAGGTATGGTCTGTTCCTGGTCCACAACCCGCAAGGCTTGTATGCCCACCCACGGCACGGTCACCAGGGGGGAATTCCCCAACAGAGGGCATAAAAAAAAAGCCACCAGTGAGAGGGATGATCCTAGGAGGGCTCCAGTCTGAGTCAGCCCGTAGTGTACTGGCGATAAGCTGTGAGGTGTACAGGAGAGGTATAGACAGAGGACATCTGGGCATGGGTCCTGTGTGGCCGGGTGTAGTACCCCAGCTGAGTGACCCCCGAGATCGGGGGGTCCCTGGTGCTGCAGGCAGGGGGGTGATATGGTGCCGGCAGGAGGATTGTTCAGGGCACGCTGTCCATAGAACGCTGATCTCCGCTACACCTATCCTGTACCTGGGACCCCATCAGACTGGACTCTGCAAGCCTCCCCCGGCCTAGCACCCTGGTCAAACATCTTACCTCTCCAGTGCCCTGAACAATCCTCCTGCCAGCACCATATCACCCCCCCTGCCTGCAGCACCAGGGACCCCCCGATCTCGGGGGTCACCCAGCTGGGGTACTACACCCGGCCACACAGGACCCATGCCCAGACGTCCTCTGTCTATATCTCTCCTGTACACCTCACAGCTGATCACAGAGAGGAAAATGACAGGCATGGAAAGGTACGTGTTCTTGACAGCCCCGGGTGGCAACTTTAGGCATAGCAACATTACTTAAAGGAGAAAAAACCATAAGAAACTAGAAAAATTCCCTAGGAATCTCCCTTACCTTATCCAGCTGCAGGGTTCTGTGGTAACAGACCCAATCTTCACCTCTCACGGTGGGCTCCGTTTGAAAAAACCTTCAGGGACTAGGGCCTCCTTAAAAAAGGGGGATCCTAGCTCTGGGCCTGTAAAGTACCCCGCCAGGGATATGGCTGAAAAAACAAATACTGGATACTGGGGTCCAGCTTTCTAAAAAGAAAAACATTACAGGCAGAACCTCGTTTCTTCGGACACGAGGCCCGGGTACCATTCGATTTGGCCTAAAAAGCACTTTGAATGGATCCGGTTGGTGGCTTGCCCCAGAAGGATATTCCAGCAGAGCTCCGCACAGCACATCTTTACTCGTGACCAACACCTAAGACACTGGCGAAAAAACTGAGGTACTCCCAGTTAGGGGAGGGGTTATATAGGGGGCTAAACTTCCTGTCTAGGGTGTGCCAGTGTCCATCACCTAGTGGTGCCTATATAACCCATCAGTGAATACTGAGGCTCTGTGTCCTGTGATGTACGATAAAGAAAAAGCTTTTTCCTGAGCTTTCAACTGTGAGCTTTGGAGGAACATTAGTGACCACAGTCAGGATGAAACATTCAGATTTCTACACATGTACCTGGAATTTGTAATAAAGATATTGTATTTTTCCTCAAATGAAAATGGGGGTAGTTATAAATAAAAATTGGTCATGGAAATAGCTTGCCTTGTCAGTGGGCTACCATACTGATGCTTTGCTATCAGCATGTTCTGGATCACTGACCTATAAAAAGTATACTACAAAAATGAAATAATATAAAGCAATTCTGACTTCTGTTTGACTTTCATTTGCTGCATGCTGGTTCTGAGTTAGACAACCATGCAGTTAGTATTTCCAGGAGGTCAGCAGTGGCAGTCCCATATTTCTCATGACTTGTGGACTGTAAATGGTCATTTTAAACCAGTACTGATTTGTGCATTTTTCAGAATAGTGGATAAAAGAATGGGTCGCAGTAAGCATTAGAAGTCAACGAGAAGTCCAATTTCATCAGCTTGGGAAGAAGTCTAATGAGAACAGATCTGTACTTGGTATAAGTTTCTGCATACCACTGTTACCTGTACCATTACAGTAGTGCTCTCTGTGATCAAGTACAGACATTTTCTTTTGTGAGCACCTCACTAGCACAATGCATAGTATTCCAATGGAGGTGCTGTCATTTAATTTACCTCCCTTATCTCTACCACATGTGAAGAAAAACATCAGCTGTTATTTAATGCTTGTGATGCTGTCAGAGCAAAAGAGATAGCAGTATTTATACTAGAGGCAACTCCACATTATTTCATTAATCACATTCCAGGACTTCTCCTTTGCTTTCTAGCTCTAATTATCATCCGAGTGCACAGATGTTTCCTCATTTCTATGCTCAATATATGGTCATTTGTCACTCTTCCCACTAGATATTCTAGTGCCTAGAGTCTTTGCCTTTCAGAAGACAAGGCTTCAGTATGAACACATCTCATTCTGAGTGTTATAATTCATGTGAGCACATCAAATAACAATACGATGGCTTTTGTTTCAAACCATAGTCACACCTGTAAAAAAAAAAAAAAGACTATTGTGGTGTTGGAAGATAAAGAATTAGACAACACAGATTGTTTCTTTTTAATCATTTAAGGGATCTTAATTCAACATATATTTAACATATCCAATATGTCTTTCATCAAGCAAATCCGAACATTTTTATCAGAACTTATTAACTAGGACCTTGAAAGTGCTAATAGTAACTGTATTATTTAGTTGACATGGCTATAGTATGTGTCACATTATCAACATTTCTGTAATCTTCAGTTTAGACTGGAGTTGGTCACTGAAGGAGCAAAGATTACCCAAGATGGGGACTGCAAAGTCCATAATCAGTGGTTCTGCCACCCATGTTTTGAGAGGCCTGCCTCTTTATCGAATGCAAAGGGGTTGATTTACTAAAGGCAAATAAGCCCTTCACTTTGCAAGGGAATTTTCCTTTAGTGAATGAAGTGAAGCTTTACTGACTTCCATAATCCAATCAAGTAAAAGCAAAAATACAACATTTTTATGTTGCTTGCGCATGATTGATGTACATATTTGCCTGCACACCATGGATCTTCAAATGGCATCCAAAGGTTTTATTTGAAAATGATCACATCACAATTGAAAAGTGCAACATTTTGGGGCTGCCCAAGACCCCCTCGCTAGGCATGTGCTAAGTGCATACAGCAGTGCAAAGATATTTAACGTAACATCCACCAATCAAAAGCAAGGAAAAGGAGCCACCACCCCCATCTTATAACATCATCTGATGTCACAAATCCCACCAAATATGTACATTGATCTGTAATGTTTTCAGTCTCCAGCTGGCTGTTGCTGCAGCACCTGCTATCCCTAAGCCCTTTCCAAAAACGTGCGCAATGGGAATATTGACATTCATAGCACATGACTGGGTATTGCTTGTAAAGTTAATTTTTTACCACTTTTACTAAGCTAAGGAACATTCCATTGCCAAATGAAAAGCCGAAAAGCTTATTTGCCTTTCGTGAATCAACCCCTCTATCGTTGTGATCTACCAAATACAGAGAAAAGATCACAGAATCCATTATGTGAAATGGAAAAGTATGTAAGCATTCTAGACCATTATGTAAGCAGACATGGTCAGGCTTTGCACTCAGGGGTTAGCTTTCTAATTTAACAAAGACTAGAAGTGGTTGAATGATGGAGGCTTCTAGGAACAAAGCACATACCCCTTAATCACCCTAATGTTTATATGAATTACTGTATTAAAATTATGAATGCATCTGGTTTTGGAGGCTCATGGTTTTTTACTTTCATGTTTTCTTTGCACGAAAGTAAAAATGCCTTCGGTGTGCAGCACTCCCCCCCCCCCATTAACCCCCCTAATTCTCACCTGAGCCCCCTCTCAATCCATGTGCACGAAAGCTTAGCTTCTCCCGGATCTCTCATTCCCCATTGGATGAGACCGCAGCAGGAGCCATTGGTTCATGCAACTGTCAATCATAGCCAGTGAGCCAATGTGGAGAGAGTGAGGGGCGGGCTGAGCTGTGGCTCTGTGTGTCTTATGGACACATAGAGCGGAGCTCAGGAACAAGCACACACCAGTGCCCCCAGAATAAGCGGCTTGCTATTGGGGGCACTGGCTGAAGAGGAGGTGCCAGGAGCACCAGTGGAGGACCTGAAAAGAGCTCTCTGCTCTGTGCAAAACCACTGCACAGAGCAGGTAAGTATGACATGTTTGTTTTTTATTTTTATTTTTTTAATGAACCTTTAACGTCAACGTAAGGGAATGGTCTATATTTACTTGATTTTGTTTGATGCTTTTTGAATAAGCAGTAGTCTTTGGAACAATCAATAACTGTTCAATATAGTTTTCATTTGTATATTAACTTATATTGGTGTAAATCCGGGTACACACATATCAACATTTGGTATGTGTGCACAGCTTTCTGTTCAACAGAATTTGATCTAACAACCAGCTTCTGTCGAATGGTCATACAGGAAATCAAAGCATTCGATCAGTGCTTGCAGCCAATAGATGCAGCTCTGATATGTGTATTCTAATAGCAGGAGTCCCCCAGGTCAGAATACAATAGCGCTGCAGGAGAGATCCCTGCATCCAGATTGCTTGTGTGGAGGCAGAGATCTGTTTTTTTTGGGGGGGGGGCTTTTTGAGGGGGGGGTTGTTCAACTGACTTTTTGACTACATGGGAGATTTTACTTGCTGCTAACAAATTTAACATTTTCTGTCAGTCTTCTGAATAAGTTAGCATTACACAAGAAATTTTTAGTTGGTCAGTCCTGCTACTAAATTCACATAGTATTGTTTAAATAATGTAACAAATGCCCCCCCTATGGAGTTAGCTTTTAAAAAATCCCAATAGCAATCTCCCCTCCAGACACCTTCAGCTATTCTAGCAAGTATGAACACCAGAGAGTGCATAGGTAAAATGGCAGAAACAGTATTCACTTGAATAATGTTTACTACTTTTTAAATGGTTACTGAGATTTGCATATCTGTACCCTGTACCCTGTATCTGAAGACACCTTTCTTTGCCTCATGTATTAATATTAAAAAACTAAGATACTAAGATACCTGTTTATGTAAATGCTATTACCATTGTTACAATCATGATGCACTTATAAGGGATACATGTTTGATAAGATCTTTCCAGTCCTATATCAAACGTTGGCTTTAATAGTTCTATGCAGTTTATCCAAAAGAAAAATAAGACAGTAGACTGTATTTTTTTAATATATATAAGAACCATTCCAAAAAAATATTAATAGGGAACTTTGCCAATAAGATACCAGCTGTAATTTTTACTGCCCTTTTTTTTCATTCCTAAGGACAGATTAAAGACTTCCTGAAACGTCAATGTGTACAAGCCGCTACTTTATTTCATCACATGTGGTGTATTATTGTGTAGCAGAGAGTAACACAACAACTCTTTCGGTAACTGTGAAATTCTAAGCACTTTTATTATTACTTGTCAGGGTGATTGAAGTAGTCATGCTTCTTATTCCAGTAACTAGCACAGCTATTGTACATTCCTGTAACAGCCACATGCATAGATCTAATTACGGCTCTGCTTAGTCACTGATTTATCTATCGTTCCCTTTCTCACATAAGAGTTTAAGATGTTACTGTAGATATAAAACTTACCGTTGCACACATATTCCTGGTAGATGAGGCAGAAAACAATCACAGTTCCTGCATGGTGATCTTGATTGGTATAATAATAAACATGGTACTTTGTAATGGTAAGGTGCTTAGTACTGAGCAACATTATGAAAATAATTTGCAAAAAAGCACATTCATAGTACACAATAAAACACCTCCTGCCTCTCTTTTTCTATTTAGTATATTTTCACAATATTATTGTTACATTATGGCCTAACCCATATTGGTCAATCTTTCTCAACTCTATAACATCATGAGTATTTGACAAAATAGACAGCAACAGAATTTACAGTTGAAACATATGGTCAACAGTTATGGTTTCAGGGCCTATTCTTGTCCATTGTCTGCAAGACTGGTATTCTTAAAGAGGAAGTAAACCCCATACTTTTTTTAGCGTTTTTAAAATATAATGATCCAACAATGTGTTTGTAAAGCTTACACATTTAAAGGTGACTAAAATGAGGTTTTAAAATACCCTTTTTAGCTTTTGTAAAATGTCTTTTCTTCCGGGTCTTGGCCGCGCCATCTTTTCTAGTAAATGCTGAATCTTTTGTGGAGGTCCTTTCCGCCCTTATTTTGTTTTCCTGTCTAAATCTCATGCATGCACGATCGCGTCTAAACCAAGCCTCTATCTCGATCGCCTCTCCCACGTCTCTGTGTTGCTCTGGTTCACTCCCCCTGTGTGAAGTCTTATAAGGTCACAAGGGGATAACCAGGAAGGAAAGGAGGAGAGCATAGAATCGCGAGGCTTCCTCTTTGCCATTCTCAATGATAGTAAATAACCCGGCATGCAGAGGATAGTGAAACGGCACACATATCGTGCCATTAAATAAGCTATGGACTGCGCAATCACCTCTGACGTCACTACAGATTGCAGGACGGATTATGAGGAAACAGAACGAGTAAGTGAAATTTCACGGGCAGCGATCAGCTGCCTGTTCTATATAGATTGCAATGAGACAAAGTGAAATGGAGGGTTTATAACCACTTTAAAGTGATAGTCTAAGATTTTTTCACTTATCTCCATTCTCATTCTCCGATTCAGAGCAATCTAAATAAGGCCATAAATGTGCAGTCATGTATTGTATCTCTTGCATTCAATGGGTCATATGATGCCATCTTCAGTCTCTAATTTCTATACTTAATTATTGATAACACTGCTGCATTGAAAATTTACAGCAGAAGAACTGTAAACTGCAAAGCATACAGAGATGTTATACACATTTAACTGAATGGATGTTTTGCTTGTTTAGCAAAATTTTTCCAAGACTATACGATTAATCCTGCAGTGCAAATCTGGTGTTCATTTAAAATAATGGCTCTGTCAATCATTCGAATGCATTTAACAGAGAAAAAAAAAATAGGCACCCAGCAAGGGCAGTCCATTACCTCAGCTGTGTTTAGCGCTAGTCTGAAGTTGGTTGCACCATGAGGGTGGACATTATCTTGTTAGGAAATTCCGTTTTCAGTTATTCTCATTAGGGTAGTGACAAAAGGATCTCCCACTCTATCAAAATATTGCCAGCCTATTGCATGGCCCTCAGTTAAACAAATAGAAACAATGGGGTGGATTTAATAAAGGCAAATAGTGGCATATTATGGAAGCATCCATTGGGAAGTGTGAGGTTTGTTTGAGAATACCAGCTAAAAATAATAATTTTAATTACTAACATCTACCAACAACACTACCCATCCTATTAGCCAAATGCTTGCAGAAGTCTGTCCTGCATAGTAGCTGCTTTGAAAAGTGAGTTGATTCATATATGAAGAGGTGGATATCGCTATATTAGATTCATTAACCCAGTGTGGTTAAACTGCATTATTGACAAACATGAGAATGTGAGGCAATTTGTTTTGGTGAGTTTATTTCTTACGGGGAAGAGGTGATTGGCGCGCAAGTGGTGTGGTGTTAAGAACGCTACATATTTGGAAGACTTTTGATTGCACTGTGGCATGCTGTGACATTTAGTTCTGTGAACTAGTGTTATACTACAATTTTATATTTTTTTCCTTTTTCTCACATTTTATGCTTATTATCACTTGGGTGATTTCATGCAATTACTTCATGTGTGTCACTTATTACATGATTGTTGTGTATTTATCAGCAATATCAGTGTACATGTTTATAGGATGCACTGACAATTTTTTGTATATAGATTTTTTTGTGTATTTGATTGTACACTTTAGCGCTGCTGTTTACCTAAAGTGATCTGTATAGGTGATAGTTTCAGAACTTAAAATGAATAACTATTGCTTATACAAAGTAGAATAAATAAAAGAAGGTAAATGCATAATTGGTAATACAAATGTTTGGAATAATAATATATACTGAAATTTCTATTAATGTCTGTATTAAAGACCCTCCATGCACTACAATTATACACTTGCTATGTTTACAAACCCACGTGGCTTGGCATTGTACTTTTAATGGCTCCGTCAACATTTGGAAATTATTGACACACTAAAGTCACCTGTGTAGCGCTGTCAGTTTATTTATTTCAACTCTTCATAATAAGTACAAGTAACGGAGTGGTATTTCCTTAGCCATTACCATGCTTCCTCTATTCATTTTCATTTACCGGTAACCAGTAAATTTAAAGTATATATAATCCCAAGAACAAAAATGTAATATATTACAGCTTATAAATCCTTAGATGTGGTAGCTGCATTTCTTTTTAGGCATTTCTTTTTCAAGTACATTTTCTGCATGTACAAAAAAATACCTGTTGATCTTGCCAGTAATCCAATGTCCTTGACACTTACTGTGTATTGGACTATAATCTCAAACAAAGTTTATTTCCTCCAAACTATCTTCTGTAAATTGCAAATCCCTCACCTTCTATGTAATGGGCAAGGAGAGGAGTGAGTAAGAGTTTGTGGCCAAATCTGGAGAACAATCTAAGCTGACAACAGTCCTCCATAAGTACAGTACAATGAGTAAGGGTTGTCAGAGGAAGTATGTTACTGGCAGGATCACCAGGTAAAAGTTATTGAAATAGGCCTGGAAAAAAAGAGAAATAATACAGTCACCAGATCTAAGAACTGGTAAGCTGATAATTTATAGCATTGTTGTTTTACAGTTTAGATATGCTTTAAGGATTTTTCTTTTTATTAACAAAACACTGAAGATTTTTGCTGCAAATTGAATTGATGCGTGTCAAATGTCCTTGTGTTGTTTACGTTTCGTCTGCAGTGCCTGATAGAGTACTTCTGCAACAAGCCTATCTTGTTCTTGTTCCTCCACTTGAGTTTTTCAGCTCATGGACATGATATCTTAGTATTGTGGTTTAGGATGAACAGGTCAAATCTAGGGAACTGCGAAACAGGCTGAAAAGGCAATACAAATAGAACATTATACTTGCATATAAAGCAGCTCACAAGTCTGCAGCTGAAGTCGCAAGCACTACAAAAGCTTTTCAATCTCATTTCTCATTGCCAACCACAGGGGGTCCCTCTATTCTTCTCCTCCCTTTTTCCCACCCAGCAGCTCATCGGACTGCAAAGAAAGAGAAACAAAGAAGAAAGGGGTTGGGAGAAGCAGAGGGATGCAGGGAGCAGCAATCAAACTCAGTCACAGTCAGTGTATAGCTGAGGTTCTTATGCTGAGAGAATCACAGCACAACTCTGCACAGCTTACCAGACAGCTCAAGCAATGAGAAGGAAGAGACAAACAATTCCCTTCATCCTCATGATCCTGGCTATGTCCAAGCTTTCCTAGAAGACCCAAGGCACTGACAGATGTATTTTTTCATTATATTGACAGTCTGGAGCACATGGATGCTGAACAAGACAAGAAGTTTACGGAGGCAGAATAGGACCTACTAGATGCCTGATCCTTGTATATTACTTGGTAGCTGTCCCTATTCTTCGCGGTGCCTATTCCTCTTTAGTCTCCAAAGACCGTACAAATGATTCAATTTTCAGAAATTAATTGGAGCTAATGCCTTAACATTTGTTCTTCTAGAGCTACTGACATGACTTGAATTGGGTTCAATATGTTTTGGAGCTGGAAGTCACAGTAAGGGTCTATAATGATTCCCCAGCATTGATAGCTCACCAGCTGAAGCATTTAAATGGATTTACTTTGGTGAAAGGGATTTCTCCATGATCTGAATCGTGTGCTACAGTATATATTTATTTTAATTCTGGATACAATAAAGGGATATTTGTTATTTAAACACAATAAGGAACAGAGCATATTTTTTGAAGTTTAATATAATTCCAGAATGAGGATTCACCTGCAAGAGAAAATTGTGGGGAAATTCAGATGCTGGCTTGTTTAGTATGTTATAAGGATATTTTTCATGTTCTGCTTTTCCCACATTTTCCTGGATTGGAAAATAGGATAAATTTAGCATTTATGAAGTTTTTATTCTTTGCTTGAATTGTATTCACCTTTCTTCATTTCAGGATGAAGTCTGTTTTCTATAGTCGTTTCTTCATTCTTCTTCCTTGGGTACTGATTGTTGTTATTATTATTGATATTGATACCAGGAAACCATCCAACACCAGCAGAGTACCCACCGCCCGCTACTACTCTCCATACTGGAGACGCAGGATTGGTCGTGCAGCTTTGATGCGACCCCAGCCAAGTGACATCAGTATGGGTACATGGACAACTAATCAGGAGCACCTAACCAGTCTTAATTCTCATAAGGGAAAGAATGACTCTCTTCCCATTATATATGCCATCACCCCCACGTACAGCCGACCTGTTCAAAAAGCAGAACTAACTCGACTGGCTAACACATTCTGTCAGGTGCCTCGGTTACACTGGATAGTAGTAGAGGACTCTGCTCAGTCAACAGATTTGGTAAGGCGATTCTTGGCCAGGGCAGGTGTAAGGGCCACCCACCTGCATGTTCCCACACCACGGAGGTACAAAAGATCTGGTTTACCTCGAGCTACCGAACAGAGGAATGCAGGATTAGCTTGGCTACGACAACAGTACCAACCCCAGAGGTCAGCAGTCAAGTCACCTACACAACAGGAGTACCCCGCAGGTGTTGTCTTCTTTGCAGATGATGACAACACATATAGTCTGGAGCTTTTCCAGGAGGTAATTTTATTACATTTACCACACAGCACTATAATGATAGTTTGCATTGCTGGAAACTTTCCAGAGCATCTGTTTTCATTCTATGCATATATATAAGCAGATACACACATCTAAATTTCTATTTCATATTTGATTCCAAGTGCAAAGGTACCTGCTTTATGTTTCAGCACTAAGGCTGGTAGACAGCTCCCAGCACACTTTTGCTACTGTGGATGCCTCTAGCAAACTTTCTGATGCCACAAACACCCTGCTGTTTTTATCTCCAAAGAACTCCCCACAGCCGCTTTCATGACAGTGTGTGTGGAATTTGAAAGCAAGCAGGATGGGCTTAGCAACAGCAATGAATGCATACAACTGCAGCCTAACACTACAGTAGTATGAAGAGAAGAGAAGGAAAGGGAAGGGGGGGCGTACCTCTCCCAGTTTCATTGGCTCATCTGCATGCATTTTGCTCCGTTTAACTTGACTGGACATAGTATAGAATGCAGTGAAATTGTACTTGCTTTATATACATCTCTGAGTGGGACATTAGTGGGTGTGTTCATAACCAGTAATACAACAAAAGACCAGTAAATGTCACAGTTTGTTATTTAGCTTAAAAAGTGTTAACTTGCATTTTTGTGTTCTTATCTGAGCAGTGATAAGGATATATGTTAATAGTATTGGTATATTGCAAGTATATGCTGCAATGATTGCGATTTCCTAAATAGTGTTCTAAGTATTGACACTACCAATATGTAGCAAAACATGGTCTGCAGAGGGAGTCATAACACCAGTTTCCACAAAGCAATGCTGTAGTTTTTCTGTTTGTATGACAAATAGCCAGTGAACTATACCCCAAAGCAAAAAGTTACATAAAACAAATATATATTTGGTTTGCAGGTCTAATCCTAATTTACAGTATCCTCTAATGTTAACAGAGTGTGTTGAAGGAGAATATACTATGTGTAATAACACACTAGCCATGCCTCTTTCAATTATCTAATCAGAACACATTTCTTAGATTTTTTTAAATTATATGATCCCGTGGATTAATATATTTTTCACATAATTGTTGTTATATATTACATTACCTTAAAAAAAAACTGTAATGACCAGCAGTGTCTAAATATACCAGTCTCATGAAACAGCAGCACCTGCATGAGCCTGTGTTAGTTTCAGATTTGTTATAGAGCTATTCAGGAACCCCTAAATCAATGTGCTTCTCTGCATTACCTTAATGAACTTGCTTCTATGCGTCAACGCCTCTGGCATCTCATTACTGCACAGTAAGTTGGCCCATCAAAGTGGTGGGTAAAAAAGAGGTGCAGGATGGGTCCGATTTAAGCAATCACTTCATCTAGGAAGTCAAGACTTCTTTAACATGGTGTCCAAAGTTTAGGAGCATCTAGAGGGCTCTAGAACACATCTGAAGCAACCAATAGGCAAGTCAAAAAGTGTCAGAACTTACAGGTTGACTTTAAGAAAAAGTCAAATGTGTTTACACATTGTGACATGGGGCAATAATATTTGTAAAAATGGTGCGCTAGTTCAGAAAGAAACTTTTCTGTATTATTGAGCAATAAATCATAAAAGGCAAACAGGCATGATGATATAATGTGTATAGAACATAAACTAGAATAAAACAGTGTCCAGTTACACATGTGTAAAATAACAATAAAAAATAAAAAAAATGTGCTTCAAGAATCAACCCCTGGGATCCCTGAAGAAGTCCAGTGACGCAACGCGTTGGGTAGAGCCAGTGACGTAATTTCCGGTGACTCCGTTATTCAGAAGTGCAGTGAGGAGGCAATAGTAATTTTGGATTGTTATGCAATATTTTAATTGTTTTTAATGTAGGCAGATATTGGATTAGTTTAATAAATTTGGATATTTTCTTGCCAATATTGCGCTATGAATGTCTGTTTATATTCTGAGTGATGCGAGAAATGGGAGGCAAGGAGCCAGCTAAACCTCTGCAGAGAGATCATGGAGCGAGGTGTGGATCTAGGGAGACCGATCATTTTGGTGGAAGTGATCAGTATTTGAAGGCCTTTATTCTCTATTATAAAAGTGCAGTTTGACCTATTGGTCAATCTCTGAGGTGAGCGGCTATTTCACCTGAAGGTGGTGGGTTCAGTTCACTGACACATGACTATAAGAATCTTTTCTGACATTTCTCAGCAACAGTGGCTTTATTTTGGACTGAGCACATACATGTTCAAATTGGATTTGCGTTTTTTTTTTGTATTTTTGGAGCACATTTTTTTTTATTTTTTTGTTGTTGTTTTAAACATTTGTAACTAGACACTGTTTTATTTTATTTATGTTCTATGCACATTATATCGTCATGCCTTTTTGCCTTTTATGAATGATTGCTCAATAATATAGAAAAGTTTCTTTCTGAACTAGCGCACCATTTCTACACATATTATTGCTCTATTTTTAGTGTTAGAGTTCACTAGTTATTGGTTGCAGCTGTTCATTTTTGGAAATTAGGGTGTTTTTTTATGTCACCACATTAATAACTGATTAGGAATATTTTATATCACAATTTTCAACAGTTGTTGTATATAGCAGCGCATAAGTAACTATACACAGATTACATTGTGACAGACAAGGACCTACTTCTCTCAGAAAGGGTCAAGCTACATGAACATAGTATTTTGTGGCTTCCCACTCATTCTTTTTGCATTCCATATTAGAATGAATAACAAATCAAGCAGGGGGAGTGGTACCCACTAGTAATGGCTGTGACATATGTAGAGACCTCATGAGCACTGATCTCACCACCAGAGTACCTGAAACATGTTCAGTGGTTTAATTCTGCAGCATCTGGATTATGCATTTTAAATAAAATGATACTTTAAAGCAGAGTTCTGCCCGCCCCTTTTAAAATTAAAAGTCAGCAGCTACACATACTGTAGCTGCTGACTTTTAACAATAGGACACTTACCTGTCCTGGAGTCCAGCGATGTCGCACCGCAGCTGATTTTTCCATTGGCTGGTCGGGTGCTGCCGCTGTCATTGCGGGTAGGGGAACCCGGCGGTGTAGCCTTTCGACTGGCCCGGCAGAAGGGGAGGAGGAGGAAGGGGGAGGGAGACCGTGCTGGTGATGAAAATTGCCGCAGGCCAGTCTCCCAGAAACGGGGACAGGGTACCTGTAAAAACAGGTACCCGCTCCCCCTGAAAGGTGCCAAATGTAGCACCAGATGGGAGGAGGAATCAGATAAGTGGAAGTTCCACTTTTGGGTGGAACTCCACTTTAAGGAATCCCTTAATGCCACACTGTTTAAATAATAGCCTAGGCACATGAAGGTGATCTTGTTAAAAGTTTTTTTTTATTAAAGTATGGCTTGTGTACTGCTAGTGGAACATGTCCTCATTGCAGGTGGTATAAAGTAACAGGTATTTGAACTTCAATCTATGGACTTGAATTATGGGCTTTTAAGAGTCAATGCCAACAGTTGATTGTGTAGCCATATTTCAGATATGTTGGAATGGGTAGTTGTGAGAAATATATATGCTCTCATCGAAACTTTTCAATAACCATCAAGCAGAGAATAAACAGATCCACTTTTCAAACGAACAGGACCAAAACATCCAGTCAGTTCCTTTCTCCTCACTTCCACTTTTTATCACTACAATAAGTGCTCCAGAAGGGACCACAGGAAGATGATATATAGTGTAGTATGTTTTAATATAATAAAGAATTATACCTAATAAAATTTTTTCATACCATTTTATTTGGTAAAATTCTTTATCATAATAAAACATACTACACTGTAGACTTCCCACCCTCTGACGAAGTCTATGATGAAACAGGTTAGCATGCGTCCACACGGCTATAGCGTCAGTCAGTGAGTGTGTCGCTCAACCCGGGATCACCACAAGCAGTAAGTCTATGAGTGGTGAGAGCTTCATACACAGGCTGTGAACTAATAAAAAGGGTTAAATGGTTTTACATGCTTTTAATGTTTTTAAAGTAAGTTCATTATTTGTGGGGCTTGTGGGAACAATAAACTTACAGAGTTACACTATGAGTCTGTTTGCTTTTATTGTTGGTCACTTCTGACTGGGGGAGGCTCCTCATATACACCGGATTTCTGTGTGAGCAGATCTTGGTTCTAAAGGTGTAGTGGATACCAGTTTCAGCCGACCAGAGGAGGATTCCTAAGCACAGCTAATATCTGTTCCGGTGAGTGTAACATCTATAGGGAGCAGGACCCCACGTGGTGTGGTGATGGGATCTTTGAAGTGACCTTGAACATTGTTTCCTGCCCTGCATGAGAGTTTTATTTAACTCTTTGGACTCACTTGGTGGAATGGAATTATTGACTTCATGATCGGGTTTTTTTAATCTAGCGCTGCTAAAGCTTTCTTAGTGGATAAAGCATATTGTATTGTCATTATGTGAAATTTATCAGTAGCTGCTACCGGTGTAAATACAAGTTTTATCTGTATACAGTATGTACGCTAAGCAAAGTGATATTGTACACAATCTATGTGATATAATTACTCGTGGTTTATAAATTTTAACAGAATTTTGTTTACTTTCTGTTTACTAAAAAGAGATTTTGGATGGTTCCTGATGAACCAGCAAAAATGTGTGCAGTAGGTGGTCATGTTAGTTGCCCTCCCACCCGTAATCATTTGTTTGAAAAAAAAATTTTGGTAGCTGGCAGGGCCGACTGTCACAATACAATATCCACAGCGGGAAATTTGTCCATACTCACTGTGTTTAATGGATGGAAGGATTTATTATTTATTATGGCAGGATGAACAAAATAAAATCTATATGTGTATGGACAGCTTAATAAAGTAGACGGATAAAAATCTAGATCTCTACACTCTAAAACTGAACTAGAAACTGTGTCAATATGTTTATATAAGTATATGGAAATGCAAAATTCACTTGAAGCAGGTCAAATGCAGGTTAGAAAGGGGTCAACTGCAGGATGCACCTGTCAAATAATTTTGAATGATTTCAGAAGCGTTTTAAACTGATGTCAGATACCATTGACACAGGCACATATTCACATTAGTAAAGTGACTGGGTTTTTTTTGGTTTGTTTTTTGTTTTTTTTGTAGTTGGTACTTGGTTTTTCTTTCGCAGTTAAGAGCTAAACCTAATGAGAAAAACATATTGTATTTTCAAGTGGGCATATTATGAGTTCTGAATGTAGGGTTTATGTTTACTAAGAATTTCAGATGTGTATATATTTGTGCTTCTATGTGTTATTGTGTTAAATAAAGAGATTTCTAGATTACCTCTTGGAGGCAGATTAGCCACTACAACAATGCTGTCTCACTGCTCAACAACCATTGAAATACCAGCCACACAGGGAGATGGTTGTTTTAAGTGGGTTATCTAACGCTCAGATTTGCATTCATTTTAAGAAATTCCTTTTAACTATTTCACAAAATAGAACTGCTATACCACTTCATAACAGCTAGCTCCATTGCAAAAAATACAGTACATTAGTCCAGAAAAAATGAAAGTCTTGTGTTAATAATCCATAACTCCGTGCCTTTTTTTTATGCCAATTTGCCACTCTTAGATCCCAAGCCCATCTAGGGTGGGTGTGTTTTTCTTTACACTTCTGTTGGTCCCACCTACAAAGCAAGCCAAAGGTGCTACACAATGATGGTACCTTAAAGTACTATGATTGGGACTTAAAACAAGCAACTTGTTAAAATGGGGGTATATGGTGAGGGGCTGTTGCACATTCAATTTAGTGTATATTCTTCTTAACTGGGTTTAATGGAGCTACCCTTATAGCAAACCTGTACTTCATCCATTCAGGCATCATTTTGGTAGCATTATATCATTATATATCGCTATATCTTTATATTAATATTCACACCTATACATTCAGCCTACCTTCCACTTGTTACATAACATTGCTCTGCCACTTTATATTATAATAAGAGCTGCTCAGAAAATCATATTATAGACCATACTTTTTCAGCTCCATCACAGGTACATTATAGACCATTAACATGTTCACACATTTTCCATACATCACAGCTTCATATTTCTATAACGTTCTATAATATTTGTTCCCATAAACAAAGCAAACTTTCTAATTCGAATGGATCATTTCAAGCATGACAAATCTTGTAATGATTGATCTTTCTCTTGAAACTCTTACAGCTCTGGTGAAAGGGACCTAAAATATAGCACCTATAAATAATGCTATGGATCTCCCTCTGTGGCTCCTAAAACGATTGTTCTTGACAGATTGTGTTGATAAGGAATTAAAAGGCACATCCTCTATTTGTGTGCTGCTTTCTTGTCAATATCACAAAGCCTATAAAGTTTACAGTTCACTAAATTCTGGTGGTAAATAGCGTTATGCTCTATTGAGTTGCCTGCAGTGTTTTCGAAATGTAGAAAAATAAAGTAATATTACAGAAAAATAAGTAAAGTGAATTTTTAGAGTGATAGATGCCAGTAAGCACCAGTTTACAGAAGAAGAAGGGACAGGCACCTCTAAGTGCAGTATCTCACAAATAATTTATTGCAAAAACAATATATTATACACTAACATAGTGTAGTAAGGGGTAAGGGATATATGGGGGGCTTCTAAGGTGCTGGTGTGATGGTATGTGGTGTCTGCACTCTCGGTGGACCATCCAGTGAAGCTGAAGAGCGTCCGGACACTCTGGGCCAGAGTAGAAAGAAGGCGGGTGACTGTGTCAAATAAAAAATAAAAAGTGCGCTAACAATATGAAAATGCACAAATATAAATGCATTTAAGTAATAGTGAAAACCAAAATCTACTGAGAACAAATAAATAACTCAATAAATAACATAAGTGTATACGTGCAAATCGTGTGATAGAATGGCAAAATGAAACTAATAAAAAGTGTACATATGAAGTACAAAAAATGTGAAAACGTGAAAATTACTAATCCTAATCCGTGAATTCAGACATGAAAAGTTCATCAGTAAAAGCACTTCCATCCACTATGCAGCTTTGCAACAACCAATATCTCTATGAGTAGATCGACAAAGGAGAGGGATGTGCAAGGTGGTACAACTCCGCTGGCGATGACTCCAATCAATGAGAGTAGTAAAGGTGGACTCTTACCCTCCGTGTTGGACCCCCTCGCTGGCAGGGTCTATCCAGCATGCAGATTTTGCCCTCTGCAGGGACCGTATGTTGAGAAGATCTCCCCAGCAGCTGTCAGAGATGCTGTCTTCGGTCCGGGCTAATCCAAGTGAAACACCTGGAGGGGGGGGGGAGAAAGCTCTCTTGCTCCCAGTGTGGCAAAGAAAGAGAGCGGGGCTCCAATAGTGTAAAAAAGTTTCTAAATGTATTAATAAAAATAATACAAGCCAAAACGGAGAGTGCACGCTCTGTAAGGTATGAAAAACAATTAAAAACAAGCCGGCATATAAAACTCGCAATAACCCGTGCATAACATGGGGCAATCGTGGCGGCTTACGACGTAGCCACGCCCTGTGTCAGGCATTGAAACACAGCTTAATTTCCTGTTGGGGACATCTCCTGGCTGGCACTTCGTGCCACGCTGTGCTTCAAGGCCTGACACAGCTATCTGCCTTCTTCCTACTCCAGCCCTGAGTGTCTGGCCATTCCTCAGCTTCATTAGATGGTCCACCTAGAGCGCGAGCACCACATACCATAACACCAGCACCGTGGAAGCCCCCATATATCCATGAAATGCCATTTTCTACACTACAGCATGTGAGTGGATAATGTATTATTTTTACAATAAATGATTAATGAGATACTGCACTTAGTGACGCCTGTCCCTTCTCCTTCTGTTTCTAGTGCCTAAGAGCTTGCTTCTAGTCTTGGACTGGTAGCCCACATGGATTATCTTTCTCCCTCTTATGAACATGTATGAGACCTTAATTATAGACTGTCCCAGCCAAACCATTTGCCTTACATTTTTTGGTGCAATGCTCTTTCTGTTACCAGTTTAACGGTATACAGTACAGGAAGATTAGGGATTACAAACTTATATATTACAGCACATTTATGTATCATGGTAACAAAGGTAATAGTGACAATTTCGTGAGAGTTTGCATCCTAGTTGGATGTAATACTACCCATGCACACAACTAGCTAGCACCAAAGCTGGAGGCTCCTAAGGGTGTTCCATTGAATTTGGTGCAGCAGGCAATCAGAGTCTTGCCTCCACCCCCATGCCTGAAAAATACTAGTATAAATATTTTCTTTTAAATAACCTATATTGAGATTTTGTATGTAATCAATTATACTATCATATGGAATTCATAGATAGATAGATAGATAGATAGATAGATAGATAGATAGATAGATAGATAGATGAAAGATATATATATAAACCCAAATGATACACTGATTTTACAAAGATTGGCTTTCCATTGAAAAAATGCTAAATCATTTGGAGGGTTGCCTTCTTTTTATTTTTCATTGATGACTTTTTAAATGTTGTTTGTTTAAAATATGCTAAAAGTATCTTTTGTGAATTGACAGTGGGGCTCCTAAAAGAAAAAAACAGTACAGTGACTGTTATGTTATTGAAATACAAAAGCCCACAAAACTTCTTATTGTAAAATTATGTGTTGTAAGTTATGAAACTTTAAAAAGATTGGAAACCACTTGCTTTCACTGTGGCCACTTAAAATGTCCCTAATCTAGGCAACTGGGGTCCTTGTAATGGGTTGGTATGTTTATTCTGGATACCAGAGGTCAGATTTTGAGTTTGGGATCACAGGTCTGCACACCTGGCATGGCAATTGAATGGCTATTTGCTGGAATTCTAATTAACTTCATATAGGGGAGCGAGGGTGTGAAAACATCTGGTAACGCCCTTGTTGTAAAAGGGAGAGTGAGATTCCAAACAGACAGGAACAGAGCTTATGGGCCATGACAGTGAGAAGCCATGTGGTGACAAAACTGCCAAATCGACCAGTAAAAAGATGATTTGGCCCTCACTCATTAAGCTGCATTACTGCTTAAGGAGTGCAATATAACACTTAAGGTATGCTAAAATGACCTTCAATAATATTGGATGAGAGGCCACTTTAGCATACCTTAAATACCCTTTACATTAAATGGCATTGCAGCTTGATGATTCAGGACCATCGTTGTCTAGTTAGAAGATACAGTAAATCAGGGGTAGGCAACCTTGGCCCTCCAGCTATTTTGAAACTACAAGTCCCATGAGACATTGCAAGACCCTAACAACCACAGGCATGACTCCAAGAAGCAGAGGCATGATGGTATTTGTAGTTTAACCACAGTTGGAGGGCCGAGGTTGCCTCCCTCTGCATTGAATGCTCCTCAAAAAAAGTAAATATTTGAGTAGGTAGTTCTATATTTTTCCAATTCCCTTGACTAGTATCAGCCTAGGATTATAATGTGTAATCCACAGGCGTTGTATATGATTTTTTTTTTTTTTTGGCAAGGCTCTGTTACTGTAATTCTACTTATCTTGTACAATGTTTCACTTTGACGCACTTCTGTGTTCCCAAGTTTTTGTAATAATGTTGCTTTATTGAGAATCTGGGGCAAAGCAAGAATTAAAGTTTGTTTTTTAAGCGTCAGATAACTTTGGGCTGGTAAACACTACAGTGTTACATTATAGGAAAACTATTTGAGTTGTAAATCACTTACAGAAATTTGAATAGAAAGTTCCACTTCATGCATCTGATTACACTATCCATTTCTCATAATTTACACAAGGAAGTTGTCACTTAGCAAATTTCTACCTGTTACAGACTAGCAACTGATGTGAAAAAGAGTCCTTGTTATGTTAAAAAGTACATTAGCTAATTTTACTAAGTCTTTTTAATGGTTTTTATGACATTACTTTAGAATAGAATTTGCCTGAAAATGTTAGTAAAGTGCCTTTTTTCATTTTCAAGACAAATATTTTAACAAGCGGAGAAAATTCTGCAGGGTACTATCATATCTGTCTACTAAAATCTTACTATTGAGTCTGGTGACTGCAGTAAATAAATGTTGCACTGAAAAATCTAAAAGGGTAATTCCAGGTCAGAATAAACAAAAGTAAATGTTAGAGTGGGGATTGATGAGCATAGTGCGCAAATGTACACTGACCTTCCTGTCCATTCTTTTCAAATCCCACATCTAAAAGGCCATCGTCATGTACCCTCTGGAAGCTGTAAACCATACTTCAATTTATTCTCCCCTAGGTGTTGACCCATATACCGTATGTCCATGGCTAAATAAATGGAGATTGAGGCCTAGAGCACAGGTCCTGGTTGTTATTTAAACTGGAATTTTAATGCAGAAGATCAGATTATTTTGACAAATTGTCTACCTTGGAGATATTCTTTACATTTACTTTGACATTTTAAGCGAGTAAATAACAATATTGAAGTGAATAGGGGCCATTTTCTCTTGGGACTTACGTGCATAGATCCAAGTCAAATGTCCAGAATGCTTCATTACATTCCCTTAACCACTTAAGCCCAGGACCATTTGGCTGCCTAAAGACCATTGGACTTTTTACAGTTTGGCACTGCGCTGCTTTAACTGGTAATTGTGCACTGTTGTACCCAAACTAAATTTGCATCTCTTTTTCCCCACAAATAGAGCTTTATTTTGATGGTATTTGATTGCCTCTGCAATTTTTATTTTTTGCGATATAAACAGAAAAATACCGAAAATGAGGAGTGAAATCAAAAATGTACGCCCTTAGAAATCCCGAAGGCGATGCTTGGTTTTCGGGGCCCCGTACGTGGCTAGGCTCCCAAAAAGTATCACACATGTGGTATCCCCGAACTCGGGAGAAGCAGCAGAATGTATTTTGGGGTGTAATTCCACATATGCCCATGGCATCAGTGAGCAATATATCATCTAGTGACAACTTTGTGCAAAAAGAAAAAAAATATTTGTCTTTTTCCCACAACTTGTGTCAAAATATAAAATATTCCATGGACTCGACATGCCTCTCAGCAAATAGCTTGGGGTGTCTACTTTCCAAAATCGGGTCATTTGGGGGGGTTTTGAACTGTCCTGGCATTTTATGCACAACATTTAGAAGCTTATGTCACACATCACCCACTCTTCTAACCACTTGAAGACAAAGCCCTTTCTGACACTTTTTGTTTACATGAAAAAATATTTTTTTTTGCAAGAAAATTACTTTGAACCCCCAAACATTATATATTTTTTTAAAGCAAAGGCCCTACAGATTAAAAATGGTGGGTGTTTCATTTTTTTTTTTCATACAGTATTTGCGCAGCAATTTTTCAAACGCATTTTTTTGGGGAAAAAACACACTTTTTTTTATTTCAATGCACAAAAACACACTATATTGCCCAAATGTTTGATGGAATAAAAAAGATGATCTTAGGCTGAGTACATGGATACCAAACACGACATGCTTTAAAATTGCGCACAAACGTGCAGCGGCGACAAACTACATACATTTTTAAAAACCTTTTAAAAACCTTTACAGGTTACCACTAGATTTACAGAGGAGGTCTACTGCTAATATTACTGCCCTCAATCTGACCTTCGCGGTGATAGCTCACATGCATGGTGCAATTGCTGTACAACTGCGGCAGATGAACGGCAAGTGGTTAAACACTCAATAGCTCTGTGGGCTGTAAATTAGTAATATGTTGAATGTCCCTAATACACAGAAGTGCTAAATGAAGCATTCACTTTGACTGTGCAAACAACACTTTTGCACTGTTCAAGAGGTATTGAGTGTACTCACATTCACCTTTACATCACCTCTTGGGCATTTTCTCTTTCTCCAGTGACTGAACAAGCTCTGAGTCTAAATGAGTCTAAAGGCTGTGTTTATGTTCAGCAAACATTTGCTTTTATTTTTTTAATTGCTAAAAATGTACAGTTTGACCCTGAATTCTTATACTTATTGGTGTAAATAGAAAATACAACTGAATGCATTAATTCAATTTACAAATAATAATAATATGATCATAATATAATATTCTAATCCATACCTTCAACCCAATAGAACAAAATGTTAAATATATATATATATATATATATATATATACCGTATATAAAAAAGAGCCTTTGTTAAAATAATCACAGTCAGCCAGACAAACCTGTGTGGTTTTATTTAGGGATTACGTGTCTATTTTAATATTCAGTGGGAGCCTTTAAACATATAAATAGGAATGTTTTAAATCTGTTCTAGCAAATCAGCATCTGAGCTAATCGGATTAAATATTTGTGACTGTTTGAACACTACAGGGTTTAAAGAAACAAATATTTGCTGTTACCAGATTATTCTAGCTATTGACAGTCCCTTGCTTTGTCTCCGATGATGCAAAAACCTGTGAGCCCTTCCAACAACAGTGATAATTAGAAAAGGTTATTTTTTTATTTTATTTAAAAAAATTTTTTTTGGCTCTTTGTTATCTGCTCAGAAAGCATTTTGTTAAATGATTCAAAACTATTTGTGTTACAAAACAACATGTGTAATAAGGCAAAACCAGCACAAAAAGCACTTTGACCTGATAACAATCACCTTAATTTGTTCTGACTGCTCCAAGCAAAGTTAAGTTAAAGTGTTTACTCTACATTGTCGATTTTATTGTAGTGGTTTGTGAAAATATTGTGTGTCCCTTATGCATATGCATATGAAGTGTACATTCTGCATTCAGAGCTATATTTAGTATTTATTTTTGCTGTTAGCTACTGCATTTGATTTGGTCACATCTGTCTTTTTAGACAACTTTGTGGTGTATGCTGTAACCAAAAAAAAAAACAATCTTACCAAAAACCACATTTGTTTCCATATGATTGAAGTTCAATTATATATCAGAATGGTGAACAAAACATATTCTCCTTTATGGATCTTACATACCCTGGGGGATCTGAGTAACTAACCCTGCATTCCTGTTGTACTGTAGTGGAACTAAGAAATCTAACATACATAGGCTAGAGTTTTCACCAATTGTTCTTCAACGTACACCATGGCCTGAATGATTCCAGAAGCTAGTGGCTTTTAGCCTGATGATTTGGAAATGAAACACGGTAAGCTTGCCCTTACATAAAATAAGTTAAACTCAGAAATTTAAATTCTTCTTTTTTTTTTCTTTACAAATCCAGATGAATACCACATACCTTGATAGCTAAAACAGAAGAAATAATCTTAATTTTATGAGTAGTACTAGGAGAAATCATAGAGCTACCTAACCTCTAGGGATTTCTTTTCAAATTATTGGCACCATATAATGGCACATTTTTATTCAGCTCCAACACCTTGGGTGAGGATTGACATTTGAATAAAGCTAGCCAATTAGGACAGCCTTAGATAGCAACATATCTCTGAGAATGATGGGTGGGAAGATATCTGCCCATCTTTTAATTAACTGCATGAATACTGTGACTCACCACTATCCTCAATGGTGACCACAGCGTGGATACATTTGTTTTGATCCTTCCGCCTCTGTTTCTGTGTACTGTAGTAGAGTATACTGTAGGTATGAACATATTTACCCCTTAATGGAGATCTGTAAAGACCCAATAATAGCAAATGATCCTCAAAATCAGGAGAAATACTTGAAATTGTATTGTCAGTCTGGTTTACCCTCAATCCCAATAAAGGACAACCTTGAAAACATAGAGGAGGGTAGTTTGTGGGGGAAATTTTTAGTAAAACTGGTGCACACTCAGCTTCTAGGTTTTTTATTGTCAAAGCTTAACAAACTGAAGTTAGAAGTTGAATGGTTACTATGCACAGCAGCACCAGATTCTTTGTTTGCCAGTTTTGGTAAATCTACCCCATGTGTTTATGAGCTATGGAAAGGAAACAATAAACTAAAACAGCCTGTTTGAAATAGTTTGGGAGAAAATAAGGACCAGGTTAGGCTTTCATTTATGGGAAGCCAAGCTTTTACTCTGTGATGCTAAATCCTAATTTATCATCCTGTAGGCAGTAGCATTAAATGTGCATTTATTTTAGTTTTAAAATTTAATTCAATAGTATCTTGTTTTTGTTTGTTGAGTTATACCTATCTTGGAACATGGTGAGTTTTTTTTCTGTGCCATCAACATGTCTCAGATTCTTACTTTATCTTTAAGTTGAGCTTATTTATTTCTCTGGCCATTCCACCTTGGTTTAAGCTCAATAGCCTTTGGCTTGAATTACTTAATAATCTGATTTAATGAATGAGCTTTTAAACCCCCTTTTCAATGTTATCTTGAGCACTTGATAAATCGTTAGCACATTTTTTACTTGGACCCCCTAAGGTCATCACATTTATTTCTCCTCAATGTTCACAGATATAATCCACTTAAAAAAAATATGTGATTCCCATTATGAGAGGTTAAGAGCAGATATCACGATTTTGCAAGAGACCTATTTTTGTACCAATAAACAATGGAAATTTATAAAGATAACCTACATGTTACTATACTGTCCAACTGTCCAAGAAAGGAAATTTTCTTTAACTATCTGTTGTGTCTCTAGGACAGGAAGTGAAAGGAAATCTTGCCATGGGAAGCAGGCAGCAACAAAAAAAACAAGCTGCCAGGGATCTTAAGGCTGGTTCACACCAGGTGTGGTAGGACTGCACTGGGTGGCAATTCCAGTACAGTTCCACCGCATGAACAAGGCAACATGTCTTGTCTCCTATGCGCCCAGTACACACAAATGCATTGCAGTGGTGTATGGGCACGGTGTGGTGAAAAAGGTACTGCATGCAGTGCTTTTTTCAGTGCCAGGCAGTAGGAGGCAATCAATTGCCTAGCACAGCTCAGCCTGCAATTAACTATTATGAGATGTCTGTGTGACATCTCAGTAAAGTTTACTTTTTTTTTAAATCGAAACAATGTCATTCAACAAGCTCAGTGCATCATACCTGCGCTGATCTCAGCTGGACTTCAGCTCACACTAGCCGCTGCGATGCAGTGCAGCAGCTGGTTTGCACCAGCCCTTAACCTTTCTCTATGCTATTTAACCACTTGCTTACTGGGCACTTAAACCCCCCTCCTATCCAGACCAGTTTTCAGCTTTCAGCGCTGATGCACTTTGAATGACCATTGCGCGGTCATACAACACTGTACCCAAATTAAATTTTTATAATTTTTTTCCCCACAAATAGAGCTTTCTTTTGGTGGTATTTGATCACCTCTAAAAAGACTGAATTAAAAAAAAAATGTATATTTTGTTATAAAAAATTTAAAACAGGTAATTTTTCTCCTTTATTGATGTACGCTGATGAGGCGGCACTGATGGGCACTGATAGGCGGCAGTGATGGGCACTGATGGGTGGCAGTGATGGGCACTGATGGGTGGCAGTGATGGGCACTGATGGGTGGCAATAATGGGCACTGATCAGTTACACTGATGGGCAGCACTGCTAGGTGGCACTGAGTGGCACTACTGGTGGGCATTGATAGCTGGCACTTGTGGGCACTGTGAGGTGGCACTTGTGGGCACTGTTAGGTGGCACTGTGGGCACTGTTAGATGGCACTGTTAGGAAGCACAGATGAGGCAGATGTGCCTCTTCCACTTCAGGACCTTTGTCCCTTGCATCTGAGCCGGTGATCGGCTTTTTTTTTCTACTCACGGTGTCACCGTGAGTAGAAAAAAAAAAGATTACCGATCTTTTGTTTACATCATGTGATCAGCTGTCATTGGCAGTCACATGTGACTCAGTGATTACAGCGCGCGTAGGGCGCGCGCATAGGGGAGGCCATCTACTGACGGCCTCCCGGGAATTCAGGTCCGCGCTGTGGCCGTCATTCGGCCATAGCGCGGATGTCAAGTGGTTAAAACTAAAAATGAAAAGTTTCGGCTATACATTAACTTTAAGTAAGCAGCAGCCTTGTATTAACCATTTGGGCAATTTTTTCAAGTATACTAGGAATTTGTAAAATACTTGACCCTGAACAATCTCATGAGGTCTCAAACTAAGACTGGCCATACATTATATAATTTCCCTATATAATTTCCTTTTCCTTCAACTGCGTAGTGCAAGGGCCTGTCTAATTGCATAAAAACTGAAAGCGTTTACGATTGACCTCACATTGTTTGATTTTGGTAAATCTAAACGAAAATGTATGGCCAGCCTAAAAGGTGATCGCACTTTCAGTGTTGCAATTGTTACCCCTACTTTTTCAAATCTGATAGGGGCTAGGTTTTCAAATCTAGCCTGCAAGTTGAACATCCACAAATCTATCTTCCTGATCCTTTGGCTAAATTGATGCCAAAAGTTGGCCAAGGTGATGACAACAAAAAGGGGAAGCCTTATGGAATTGTAGGGATAGCAATTTTGACTTTTACTAAATATATAAGGTTTGTAAAATGAAGACAGTGTGGCTTCTATGCTTTTTTAGGCTTATTTCAGAAAAAGAAGGTCTGTACTAATTTCCACTACCCCTGAAGAGAAGCCAGGTATTTATTTTCTGATAATTTTGAAGGATGGAAAGGCTTAATTTAATATTAAAGCTTGGGTGGGCAGATTTATTAGTCTAAAGAGTTCAATAGGATGCACAACTAGTGTATATATAGATGAGTGACCCACTGATTTTGCTACTGAATACCTGTCCTAAAAATTGCAAGTCACCAGAAAAAGATTTGATTTTGTTTTAGCCCGGGTTCACACCTATGTGAATTAGATGCGGCTTACAACGCATCCAATTCATAGGACATTTTAAAATATATTCATATAAATGCATCTGGTTCACATATGTGCGTTGCATTCCCACTGCGCATTGCACAAAAAACGTGTGCGTTTTCTGGGCATTACGTTGCGAATTACAATCCCAGTATCTTCTATGGGAACGCATCTGATTCGCAGATGCATTGCGTTCTGAACATGGATTTTCTCCTTCTCCTCACTACACCTCCCCTTCTCCCCCCCCCCCTCTCCCTGCTCTCTGATCCGCAGCTGAAACGCAGATGAACCTTTGAACAAGTTATTTTTATCTCCCCAGTGAAACCTGAGCTTCAGTTCGCACCGCACAAATGTGTGAAACCGGGCTTAAGGTTTGGTTGATCTCAGAGGAGGAGGCAGATCTCTTGGGTATAATACATGTAATCTTAGATTAGAATATTCCAAGCTGGACCAATGTAACTATGCAATAATATGCATACCTTATCTTCCGCTATAAGTCTCTATTTGCCACAGTCAGAGTTCAGGCTCAGGGACCAGTAGCTATAGCAGTAGAGAAGCACCCACCAACCAGCAGGATAAGAGAACAAGCAGGTCACCCTGCCAGATGATGTAGGCTCCCCCCGAGGTGCGAGTCTGAGCACTAACAGGTATTCACCAGAGCTCCTGATGGTGGAGATGGATTTTGCTGCATGTTAGGAGGTGAGCAAACCGTGGTCCAGTAGCAGATCTAGCAGGTACGGATCAAGCACAAGTGTAGTCAGTAAACAAGCCAAAGGTCAGTAACAAGTGGTTGCAAGTTGGGATCAATCAAAAGTGTAGTCGAGGAACAAGCCAAACGTCAGTAATGAGAGGTAGTGAAGATAAGGACAGTTTAAGGTATGCAAAGGAGCAAGATATTGGTTGGAGAGAGCACAATAATCTGGCAAACATTGCAGAGACATGGCTTATATGAGGAAGTTCATGGGAGGTGCAAATAGTTCAAAGTTCATCAGAAACAAGTGACAAGGCAAGAAAGTCTAAAGGATCAGATAGGTAGCTGACCAGCATCTCAGGAACAGAAGAACAGAAGTCACTCCTGGACACAGCAGAGGCTGTGGTCCTGACACTTTTGTGTTAAGGGGCCTTGTGGAAGTAAGAAGGACTCCCCCTTAGAGCACTCCTGGTTCCCAAGATATTACAAATGCCCAATGCAGGAAAGTAAGACAAAGGAGTTGGAATACCCAAAACTTTTGACAAGTGCCTATACCTTCTTATTTAGCTAGTAGTCACTGGATGGGTATCGCCATCCAGAAGAATAGGCAGCTTCCCCTGTAATGTAGTAGCCACAAAACTAGAAGTTCTTCTAGTAATTTCATTGTAATTATTACTCTATTAAGATCATGTAGGTCCCCGTGGCCTCCAAGCACTTGGGCTCCAGTCCTGGCATAAAGCGGTATTAAACCCAAAGACAAAAATGTATTTTATTGCAGATTACCAATTCTTAGATGCGGTGACTGCATTAGCTTTTTTAGGCTTA
Source organism: Aquarana catesbeiana (assembly GCF_042186555.1). Lineage (NCBI taxonomy): Eukaryota > Metazoa > Chordata > Amphibia > Anura > Ranidae > Aquarana > Aquarana catesbeiana. The sequence goes on along the minus strand of NC_133327.1, from coordinate 306,845,890 downwards.
TTTCCCAAATATTTGTACCTGTTGATCCAGCCAGCAAGTCTGTTATTTTTTCAACTTTAACAGACCAAGCTGTCCAGCAAAAGTAACTACTTAAAAAGTGTTAGCTGGAAGTTGGCTTTAATTTGTTCGTCAAGTCCATCTAAATCTGCTAGAGCATCTAACACTACCCTCTCCCCAGATTGACAATATGGTGTCTCTATTGCTCCTCCATTCAGAATGCAGACACCCTAAGACAGGACATGTGTTACTGTGCAGATCACCATATTAAAATTAAGGGAAAAAGTCTAAAATAAAAAATAAAAATTAGCCAAAACTTTTGAAGATTGGTATACAGCAATACATTACATTTCTGTTTTTTAATTTAATACCACTTTAAATCCAGGCACACAGCCTTCTCACAGGCGAAACTACCCCTCAGCATGGACACCGCTCTTACCCAAGTAGAGTAAGGAAAAAGGACCCTTCTAGAACATTGCCTACCTAGCTAGATCCAACTCACGGATGACAAGCTCACCAGAGGGTTGGCCAGCTGACAGAATGGACAAGACTCTCTGTACCCACCCTAACAAAGAAATTCATAGCCTACTCAATAGAGTAATAGGCACGTGATCTGACACAGATTATACCTGAGTGCAATGTTCTGCCAGATAACCTGCAAAATGATAAAGCAAAACACAGCAAAGCTGTTAAGAGAACTGGAGAGTGCAAACTCTGGTGCAGTTGTGCATGGTAGTCAATCAGATTCTAACTCCAGCTTGTTCAATTAAACTTTGACAATAGAATCTGGAAGCTGATTTCTATGCAGAGCTGCACCAGATTTTGCACTCTCCAGTTTTAGTAAATCAACCTCAGTTTTTGTGCAATTAAAGCTAACCATACACAAAGCAAATTTTGGCTGGTTCCTAGTGAACCCACTGCAGTTCAAGCCCTTTTGTCAACCCCCCACCCACTCTGAAAATCAAAGGAGCCGGGTGGAAAGTTGTCAGCTGGACAGTGGATTCATCCAATAAGATCTAACCACTGTTTGATGAAAGGAGAGATTTGTCCATCCTTAGTGCCGGTTCACACTAGACGCGGCACGACTTGCAGGTCGCCTCACCGAGGCGACCTGCACACGACTGCCGGGGCGACTTGCAAGACGACTTCTGTATAGAAGTCTATGCAAGTCGCCCCCAAAGTAGTACAGGAAACTTTTTCTAAGTCGGAGTGACTTGCGTCGCTCCTATTAGAACGGTTCCGTAGCACAGAACGGGAGGCGACTTGTCAGGCGACCAGGTCGCCTGACAAGTCGCCCCTGTGTGAACCGGCCCTTACTCTTTAGTGTGGATGGGGGCATAGATCGTTTTCTATGAAATCTTATAGTGTATGATCACCTTACGTTATCTAGAAATCTAGAGACATTTGCGATGGGACATGTACGGACATTCAACGCCTATGGAAGAGCCCTGGGGCCATCATAAAAAAAAAAAAACTGAATTCTGACTTTGAAACTCAGAATTCTGAGATTGAAATTCAGAATTGTAAGTTTAAAAAAAATACAGAATTCTGAGATTCAAAGTCAGAATTCTGAGATTCAAAGTCAGAATTCTGAGTTTCAAAGTCAGAATTCTGAGTTTCAAAGTCAGAATTCTGAGATTAAAAGTCAGAATTCTGAGTTTCAAAGTCAGAATTCTGAGTTTCAAAGTCAGAATTCTGAGATTAAAAGTCAGAATTCTGAGTTTCAAAGTCAGAATTCTGAGATTAAAAGTCAGAATTCTGAGATTAAAAGTCAGAATTCTGAGTTTCCAAGTCAGAATTCTGAGTTTCAAAGTCAGAATTCTGAGTTTATAAATATAGTAGTCTATAGGAAGATTTTAGGACCAATGAGCAATAATGTAGTAACACTCACAGATCATCATTCTGCAGACATACATGTCTTCTGCTCTGTATATGGATATGTAAATCTATCTTAGTTACAGCACACAGTATAGGGAAGCAGGCAGTGCTGGATTCTCTGGTTCCTCTGCTGTCTTATCCTTCTCTGTCATCTGCTCCAACATAAAGAGCCATGCTGAAAACGTGTGTATTGTGTGTGAGTGGGGGGGACACAGCTTCCATAGATAGCAGAACACAATGGCCAGCACAGCACAGCTCTGCACCCCAACTTGTAGGAAACATTTCACTTTTGCCCCTACATGAGGGAATTGTGAATGGCTAGAAAGCAGCAGGACAATATGTTCATAACGGATTGATCATAGTAATTACTTGTGTGGACTAGTAGAGATGTTTCACATACAATTAACCTCATATTAAACATAAAAGCAAACATAAACCAATTCCGAGAGATAGTGTAGTGGTTGGAGCAGTAGGTTTATATTGGTGAAGTTGTGGGTTCTAGTCCAGGTGAGGGTAGTTTTTTATACATATATATTTTAAAATATGAGATAGTGAGTGCTTAAATTGTATTTTATCAATATATCCAAAATTGATTTCAAGGTATATTAACAAAGACACACTGATATATTGAGCACACAAAGTTGTAGTATATGCTGCCTACTATAAATTAGAGAGTAGAGATTTCAAAGAAAAAACTGTGTATATATTATTAGGGTGATCAGATGGGATCATTAGGGTGTCATCTTCAGTTTCCCCTGGGGGGGCAGTTCACATTTCAGGAGGCTGGTCATAACAAATCGATCATAATTCACTCGTCTGGATTAATATAGTTGTTTCACAGATAATGAACCACATATTAAACATTAAGAAAGCAACCATTAAGAACCTTTAAGTGATAGTATAGTGGGTAGAGTACCAGGCTTATAGTGTTGAAAGTTCTGGTTCTTATCCAATTCAGAGCATGTTTTTTAATTATATATATTTTCAATATAATGATTTTATATTAAACTTATTTTAAACTATAAGTTACTGAGAACTTGATGCAGGGGCATTTTTCCATCCAGTGACACCACCGATGCAGGGTAATTTTTTTCCATGCAATGACACTACCGATGCAGGGTCATTTTTTCCATCCAGTGACACCACTGATGCAGGGTCATTTTGTTTCCATCTAATGACACCACCGATGCAGGGTCATTTTTTTCCATCCAGTGACACCACCGATGCAGGGTCATTTTTTTCCATCCAATGACACCACCGATGCAGGGCCATTTTTTTCCATCCAATGACACCACCGATGCAGGGTCATTTTTCTTCTTCACTACTGTTAGCCCCTTATGTGTGCTCCAGTTTTAAACTCTAAGACCCCTTTCACACCGAGCTGCCCATAGCGTCCGCGGTAAAACGCAGCTATTTTTAGCGGCGTTTTAACCCATTTCGGCCGCTAGCGGGGCACTTTTACCCCCCGCTAGCGGCCGAGAAAGGGTTAAAACCACCCGCAATGCACCGCAATAGCGGCGTTTTGCCGGCGGTATCCCAGCGCTGCCCCATTGATTTCAATGGGGAGCAGCGGTGGAGGAGCGGTAAACACATCACTCCAAAGAAGCTGCTGAAAGGACTTTTTTTCCTGTCCTGCCAGCGCAGTGCTCCGGTGTGAAAGTCCTAGGGTAGAGTAATGTGAAGTCTTCACAATGTCATTGGATGGGAAAAATGACCCTGCATCGGTGGTGTCATTGGATGGGAAAAATGACCCTGCATCGGTGGTGTCATTAGATGGGAAAAATGACCCTGCATCGGTGATGTCATTAGATGGGAAAAATTACCCTGCATCGGTGATGTCATTGGATGGGAAAAATGACCCTGCATCGGTGGTGTCATTACATGGGAAAAATGACCCTGCATCGGTGGTGTCATTACATGGGAAAAATGACCCTGCATCGGTGATATCATTACATGGGAAAAATGACCCTGCATCGGTGGTGTCATTGGATAGGAAAAATGACCCTGCATCGGTGATGTCATTGGATGGGAAAAATGACCCTGCATCGGTGATGTCATTGGATGGGAAAAATGACCCTGCATCGGTGATGTCATTGGATGGGAAAAATGACCCTGCATCGGTGATGTCATTGGATGGGAAAAATGACCCTGCATCGGTGGTGTCACTGGATGGGAAAAATGACCCTGCATCGGTGATGTCATTGGATGGGAAAAATGACCCTGCATCGGTGATGTCATTAGATGGGAAAAATGACCCTGCATCGGTGGTGTCATTGGATAGGAAAAATGACCCTGCATCGGTGATATCATTACATGGGAAAAATTACCCTGCATCGGTGGTGTCATTAGATGGGAAAAATGACCCTGCATCGGTGATGTCACTGGATGGGAAAAATGACCCTGCATCGGTGGTGTCATTGGATGGAAAAAATTTCTGTGTCAGTGGTGTAGCTAAGAGGAAAATGGCGCTGCATCAGTGTCAGTGGGGATAAAGTGCAGCCAATCAGTGAAAGGGAGATATGGGCGTGTACATTGTAGTACACACAGATTATAGTGCAGAGCCCAGGGATGAGTTATGAGATATGATGGTTATCATGCAACTTCCAGGGACAATCTCCTGAAATTGAGAACTGGCCCCATGTCACCAAAATCATCCCAATATATACACAGATTTGTAAAAAAATCCCTACTCTCTAATTTATAGTAGTCAGCATATACAACTATTTTATCAATATGTCTTTGTTAATATGCCTTGAAATCAATTTGGATATATCAATAAAATACATATATATAATATATTTTAAAATATGTTTAATATAAAATCAATATATTAAAAATATATAACTAAAGGTTATGCCCTCAACTGGATTAGAACCTACAACTTTCAACACTATAAGCCTGTTACACTAACCACTAGGCTATCACTTAAAGACACTTCAACAGTGCTTTTTATGTTGAATATGAGATAAATTGTGTGTGAAACACCTTATCAGCCCATACAATTAATTGCTATGATTAATCTGTTATGACCATAGACACACATTGTCCTGCTGCTTTCTAGCCATTCACAATTCCCTCATGTAGGGGCAATAGTGCAATGTTTCCTACAAGTTGGGGTGCAGAGGTGTGCTGGCCATTGTGTTCTGTTATCTATGGAAGCTGTGCCCCCCCCCCCCCCCCCCCCCCCCCCCCCCCCCCCCCCCACTCACACACAATACACACGTTTTCAGCATGGCTCTTTATGTTGGAGCAGATGACAGAGAAGAAGGATAAGACAGCAAACCAAGGAACTAATTAATACAGTAGAGGAACCAGCACTGCCTGCTTCCCTATACTGTGTGCTGTAACTAAGATAGATTTACATATTCATATACAGAGCAGAAGACATGTATGTCTGCAGAATGATGATCTGTGGGTGTTACTACCTTATTGCTCATTGGTCCTAAAATCTTCCTAATAAAGACTACTATATTTATAAACTCAGAATTCTGACTTTGAAACTCAGAATTCTGACTTTGAAACTCAGAATTCTGACTTTTAATCTCGGAATTCTGACTTTTAATCTCAGAATTCTGACTTTTAATCTCAGAATTCTGACTTTTAATCTCAGAATTCTGACTTTTAATCTCAGAATTCTGACTTTGAAACTCAGAATTCTGACTTTGAATCTCAGAATTCTGACTTTGAAACTCAGAATTCTGACATTGAAAGTCAGAATTCTGAATTCTGACTTTCAAACTCAGAATTCTGACTTTGAATCTCAGAATTCTGACTTTGAATCTCAGAATTCTGACTTTCAAACTCAGAATTCTGTAAAAAAAAAAATTTTTTTTTGCAAACTCATAATTCTGTATTTTTTTTTTATGATGGCCCCAGGGCTCTTCCATAAACGCCCACTGGTCTGGCTTTTGTTTTTGTTTTTTTAATACTCTTTATGTGCTTTTCCAATGTCATATATTGTGTTAAGATGTAAGTGAAACACACTCCACATTATATTAAGTCTGTAATCAGAGTAAATACCTTAATATACCTTCAAGTACAGATACTGCTGCACTGATAGTCCTTATTATTAAACCAACATGATGCAGCTATGAATATGGAAAGCTTCAGTGAACTAAATAATAATAATCTGAAAAAAATAAAATATAAAGTTTTGTTCCTAAACTTTTAGCTGTATGTGATTGATCACAGCCCTGAAATAACAAGTATATAATACATGCATAATATATTTCTCTGCATTATGCAGGCATAGTGGTTGTGAGCTTTTCTTTCTAAGAGACAATCCTTTCTCTCCAGAGGAATTGAGGAAGGACAGATAAGGCAAGAAATATGAACACTTACATTGTCCCCTCTGGCAGGAAAAAGCAATTCTCAGAGGTAATCATATGAAGTGCAGTTTGATTGATTTTGAGAGGCTTAAATTGGAAATCCAAATATGTTATAATGCCATAATTGTGTTAATGGAGCCAATGAAAATGGGGAACGTTTCCATTAAAAACAGGATTCTGGACGGTTTTATACACAGACTTGATGGGATCCTGCTTTAGATTCTGTTGGCTTGCTATCTTATCACAACTCAATTGATCCCTAATAGAAGAGAGACCCTAGGAGCTGGTCTGATGAAGAAAGACAGAAATAAGAAATTGGATTTAGGTGTTAAAACCTAGTTATCTAGGACAAGGAAGGGTCTGGCTCTCTCGGCTGTTCAGTCAATCTCTTTACATGTATTCATTTGACCTTGGTGGAGCAACATGTCATGTCTACAACCGTACAAGCTGTTTATGTCACTTGCTATTTGTTTTTGTGTAAACATATAGAAACAAGCAGATATATCTAAAAATTGTATTCTGATGCTCGGAGAGTTTATTCACTTTTGGGAGAATATTCACTTCACTTTTGATGAATGCACATCATATACCAGAGGTATTACAATATTTCAGAGAATATGTGAATATGTTAAGGTACTGTATGTTTGAATGTGATTTACAGTAAATATATATATATATATATATATATATATATATATATATATATATATATATCTTTCCGCATGGGTACATTTTTCCACTATGGCCATTACCGCAAACCCCAGGGGAAGTTACGTTGTCAAAAACTGGACAACACAGACTGTGAGCCTTGACATCTTTCTGAGCTTTTTGACAAGTTAAGTAAAGTCTTCATACAGTTAATGTCAAGGTGTAACATAAGGAATGATGAAGGTCAAAAAGAAAATATTTCTAAGCAACCTTGAAACTCTAAATGGCTTTTTTATACATATTAATTCAAATAGCTTTATTATTTTCATAACATATTGCATTTAAAACTGTACAATACTTACCCTTGAACTATGCTCATGTTTACACACAAGCCACAAGTAACCCTGGGCTTACAATATATCGGAGTACTGACCTTAGAATATGCTTACTTGGCATCAACAAAGGTAAGCAGATTCTTTTTACAGTGAATGTTGAGATGCAGCAGAGGGGGTGATAAGGGTCACAAAGGAAATGTTGGAAAACGCCCTAAATCTTCTAAATTACTTACTTTTTTTATACAGATCAATAAAAATATCTTAAAGGCTAAAGCTGGCCATAGATGGTTTGAAATGTGGCCAGTTCAGCAGGAAACGGCCAAATTTCAATCCATCTGTAGCCTTTTCCATTCATGAGAAGTTGATCTAATGATCTATTTCCCATGAACGTGCTGTTGGAAAATTTTGCTTCGATCAGCACTGCAGTACCGATCAGTGTATTCTGACAATGGGGAAGTCCTACTTGCAGATTACAATGACACAGCGTGGAGGATTCCTGCATCCACCTCAAATGTCTGAGTGAGGAAATCGGTTCAGCTTTTTTTGTTCAGACTCTGGCTGAATAAAAAACTGAACCATGTATGGCCAGCTTTAGTTCATCTTTGTAATAAAATGTACATGCAGTCAAGGGTCTGCAGTGTTTTAAAAACATTGAGCAGCTTTCACAATTGGTGCTTAGTTTAGGTGCCATGTCTGTAGGCCAACGGCAGCAATCCCACAGCCTGGCCAAAAAACCTGTAAGAGATAAGTTCTGTCCTGCCTAGAATCTGGGACACACCATATGTTGGGCACACCCTCAGCATCACAGCTCTCCTTTTGTTAATACCTGTGAATGCACTCTCTCTTCCCCTCTCATGGCACACTTAGCTCAGCCAAAATAAACAAAAAGAGCTTATCGTCCTTAGCATGGTCACAAATTATGTATGCACTTTAGTCAGAATCCAGTTCACCTACCAACAAATTAGGAATCCAGAGCACTCAAATATTGAAAGAATATTAGAAAAAAAAAAATTAACCATGAACATATGGACAAAATGTCATTTAAAATCAAGATCCCCATCAGTGCAGTGAAGATCACTAATGCCTTGCATTAGTGATCTTCACTGCATCATCATACTGGTCACTATGGAGAAGGAAATTGTACACCTCAAGTTACTGTTTCTTTATACATTTAACAGGATTAAATATCTTTGCAAGATTTAAAATTTATAACTTCCTTCAGTTCAGTTCTTATTAGAGATTTGACCTGCATCTCTTTATACATCAATTGTGTATCACTAGATTTTCCAAAAGTCTCATTGTGTGGGCTAAAAAATCCAGCTTTGGCAATATCCTCCAGAGATATTGTTTTTCGATTTAGTGCTTGAATCAGCCATATTCTACAACTTCAATATAACATTGATTGAGAGTCAAAGGTTTATGCCAATTAGACTGCGAGCCTTTCTTCCATAGTTAGCAAAAGCAAATGCTTCAGTGGTTTTTTAAAACAACAGGCTGCTACCTGACCCCTGTGGCTTAAGCATTCTTAAGTCTATCACCAGCTTAAAGCATGTACAATATTGCCAAGATATAAATGCACTAAGGAAGTGCAGATATATGATAGTTTGTCATTTCTTGGACCGTTTTTGCCAGGCAAAAAGCTAGAAACCATATATATATATATATATATTTATGGTGTGAATGTCAAGGTACTGTATGTCACATATCTTATTTTAGGGGGTAGATAGGATGATCCACCAGTGGGAAATTATGCAGCCAAAGCCTTAGCATTTAAATTGAAATGAGTGGTAGAGGGACACAAGCATGAATGTACTGATTGCAGTGGAGCTGATTTATAAAAATTAAAAAAAATATTTTGTCCTTTCCATATTATGCAGTCGGATTCTAGCTGTCACTTTCCTAGTTCAAGACAGAAATTGAATGTTGGTATTTTAATGTTTGTAAAAAGCAGTGCATAGACACATGTTCCATCTCCAGCTGAATATTCTATTTGATATTGCAATTTCATTGTTTAAAAATAAGAAGGTTCTTAACCATGACATAAAATTTTGATATTCATTTGTAGTCCTACACTGTATTCCAGTTGATTGATGTACATTATTTAGTGACTAATTTTGTATGCATATTTGCCTATTGAATTGTTTTTTTTCTTTTCCATTTAGCTTGGCTTATGTAGAGCAGCAGTACCCCAATCTGATTCATTTTAGTTTGCAAAAAATTAGATAGATTTAGCAGCAGCACATGCTTTTTCATCAAAACATAATAGACCCTCTGACCAGCAGAAATTAGCCAGTAGTTTCCTGAGACTATCCATGTTCTCAGTGATTAGGGATGAGCCGAACACCCCCCCAGTTCTGTTCGCACCAGAACACCGCAAACAGGCAAAAAATTTGTGCGAACACCATTAAAGTCTATGGGACACTAACATCAAAAAATCGAAACGTGCTAATTTTAAAGGCATACATGCAAGTTATTGCCATAAAAAGTGTATAGGGGTCTGGGTACTGCCCCTGGGGACATGTATCAATGCAAAAAAACTTTTAAAAACAATTGTTTTTTCAGGAGAAGTGATTTTAATAATGCTTAAAGTGAAACAATAAAAATTAAATATTCCTTTGAATAAGGGTCCCCTTAGTCTGCCTGTACAGTAGCGCATCTTTCCCATGTTTAAAACAGTACCACAGCAAAATGATATTTCTAAAGGAAAAAATGTCATTTAAAATTGCATGCGGCTGTAATGTATTGTCATTATCTGGCAATATACATAAAAAAATCATTTAAAAAAACAGTGTGGGTTCCCCCCAGTCCATACCAGGCCCTTCAGGTCTGATATGGATTTTAAGGGGAAGCTCACTCCAATTTTTTTTTAAAAATGGCGTGAGGGTCCCCCCAAAAATTCATACCAGGCCCTTATCTGAGCATGCAACCTGGCAGGCTACAGGAAAAGGAGGGGAAACAAGAGCGCTCCCCCTGAACCAGGCCACTTGCCCTTAACTTGGGAGGGTGCTTTGGGGTCACAATGTTGATGGTGACAAGGGCCTCATCCCCCCAACCCTTGCCCATTCACTGGGGGGGGCAGGATGTGGGGGCCCAAGCCAATTTTTTTTTTAAATGGCGGGAGGGTCCCCCCAAAAATTCATACCAGACCCTTATCTGAGCATGCAACCTTGCAGGCCACAGGAAAAGGAGGGGAAACAAGAGCGCCCCCCCTGAACAAGGCCACTTGCCCTTAACCTGGGGAGGGTGCTTTGGGGTCACCATGTTGATGGGGACAAGGGCCTCATCCCCAACAACCCTTGCCCGGTGGTTGTGGGGGTCTGTGGGCAGGGGGCTTAATGAAATCAGGAAGCCCCCTTTAACAAGGGGGCCCCCAGATACCACCCACCTTATATGAATGGGTAGGGGTACATTGTACCCCTACCCATTCAACCAAAAAAAAGTGTCAAAATGTAAAAATGACAGCAGACAGTTTGTGACAATTACTTTATTTTTAAAAAAAGTGTCCCACAATGTAAATCCATCGTCAATCGCGGTGCCTGATGGTCCTAAGAAAAAATGGAAAGACTCCGCCTCGATGGGAGGCATCCCACTGACTCCTGTCTTTTCGCTTTGACAGCTGTTATATAGGCAAGGGTGGGGTCACCCGGTGATGTAACTGAGTGACCCGCCCCTTCTGAGGTCATGTGACACTTTTTCTGGTGAATGGGTAGGGGTACAATGTACACCCTACCCATTCACAAAGGGGGGGGCAGGATGTGGGGGCCCCCTTGTTAGAGGGGGCTTCCAGATTCCAATAAGCCCCCCGCCCACAGACCCCCACAACCACGGGGCAAGGGTTGTGGGGATGAGGCTGTTGTCCCCATCAACATGGGGACAAGGTGCTTTGAGGGGGACCCCAAAGCACCCTCCCCATGTTGAGGACATGTGGCCTGGAACGGTTCAGGAGGGGGGCACTCTCTCATCCCCCCTTTTCCTACAGCCTGCCAGGTTGCATGCACTGATAAAGGACTGGTATGGATTTTAGAGGGGGACCCTCACGTCATGTTTTTTTAAATTTTGGCACAGGGTTCCCCTCAAAATCCATACCAGACCCGAACAGCTAGCAGCAGAACATTTTTTAATGAGGAAGAATTGTGAAAAAACTAGTGCAGGCATGGGTTTTTACTACAAGAACCAAAATACTGCAGAGGACACTGTTGTGAAAAATTAGCCAAAAGCAGGAAATCTTTAAATAGCAAGGCAGGGAGCAAATTTACTAGAGACAAAGAGCACAGGCTGGGGCTTTAGTAAAAGAATTAAGATACTGTAGAGAAAATATTAGTGGGAAACTGGCCAACAGCAGAGCAATTTTAAGCAGGGATAATAGGCCTAACTGGTATTTGACTAACTTTTTAATTTATGGGGATAAGCGATATGTAATTGTTATAGATTTAGGTGGCTTAGGTGCACACTGTTCTTGCACATAGTTTTTTTTTTTTAAAGATGTATTACCTTAATGCATACAGAAGGCAGCTCCAAGAAAAAGATGGTCAGTAATAAGTGAATGCTGCACTATGAGTATATGAACACCCCAATCTTTTGCATCATAAATTAAACTAAACAAAAAAAAACCAAAGAAATTACAACCTAAAATGACACCCCTGAAACAAAAACCCATTGTTTTTAAAGGGAAGTCTTGCACACAAAAATACCTATATATCAAAATAAATGAAGACGAAAATACTTCCAACATGATGAACAACAAATGAAAACACCAAAATACCACCCTCTTAAACAAAACCTTCTTTTAAGGCTTGTGCATGACAGGGGGGGGGGGAAACAGCAAAGGGGTTAATTTCCTAACTGACTTTAATATCTCTCTATAGCGTTTGTCAGCTTTTTCTATAATTTGTCTACAGCTGCTTCCTATTTATTGACACTATGGTTGCTCTATGCCTTCCCACCCTTTTACAGGGACTAGCTTATACAACAGTCTCCTTATTTTCCCTTATAAACCTTCTAACCATATCTCAAAGACCATGCAGTACATTATGGTTTCTAAAAATTCTCCATTGTGAATCTGCACAACAATTTGCCAGGACTGCTAATCTCGAATCCATAAGATTTGCCTTAAACCTATGGTAGTGGCAAACTCAAACATCATCCCTACAAATGGGAAGGAAAGAGGGACTGATGGATTTGCATCCAAAAGAAAGCAAGTTAAAAGCTATATATTTGAGTCAGTTAAATGTACATCTGCACCCAGTATCACAACAGAGACTCATTAATGTGACTTACAGGGAATGCATGAGAAGAGCAACCACCATGTAATCATAGGCTGACATATTTGGAAATATCTTGATCACTTATGCACAAATGTCTGAAGGACACATGCATTGGATAGCATTGAGATATTGTCAAATATTCAAACCAAATAATTTTCTTTTTTTGAAGAATGACAAAATAAATGTCCAAACTTGTATTTTAAAAGCAGGCATTTAAATGAGACTTCTGGTTACCTGTCTCTCTCATCTCTATAGGCCAGCATTTGAAAAATAACATGGTCAATAGATCTAACAAGGTAATTTGCTACACCTGAACAGGAAGCACTGTCATAGCACCTAATGTATATACCTATATGTATGCCAATACTGCTTGGTTGTCTGCTAAATTCATGAATACAAGTAGCACTTGATGTCCTTTGGCAGACAACCTTTACATTTCATTACAATAATTTTCATTCTACTTAAAGGGTTTTCTATTTACCCATATACTTATTCAACTTGCTCTTAGCTGTTTTAATAGCCAAGAGATAACTCTTATTGCTGCTGGTTCTGTTTGTTTCTTATACAACATGTATATACAAGTGCGAAGTTTGGTAAAGATGGCTGGGCAAACACACAACAAGCATACACTAGTTTTCAGTTTTGACTATAATAATGCTACAGTATAAGTAAAGCAGTTTACATTGTTCACATAATTAGCATGTAGAGAATATATCCAGGATAAAGAAGTACCTAGACATTAGGTGACCTTTATCAAACTGGGATTTCAATTTGCTTGTTTAAAAAGGAACGCTACTCAGGGCAAAAATAGCTAGAAACAAATAGCAATAACAAATAGTTGTACTTTACTGAATAACGGATGCACATAGAATTCTCCTAGTGTGGGTAACTCCAAATCAGATCTCCACCATACAGTTTTTTGGCTTACTGTACTATTTTCAGTCCTCTGCAAGCTACACACACATATCATTATGACAGATGAATGCACTGCTCTGCCAGAAAGTGAGAGTCTATTACAGCTTTACACATTACTTCCCTGTGATTAGTGTGAGAAGAGGTCTGGTCTTGTAAGAAGGAAGATGAAGAAGGAACTTGACAGCTCAGCTTGGTTTAACCAGAACACCATAATTTGATAGCTGACAGTCAGCTATTCTATAGGTTACACTACAAAGGACCCTTCAGGGCTCATATACTGTGTCCAGGAATGTGTCTTTTTTATGTCTATCCTTGGACCATTCATGTACAAATCTTCCTAACATTTACCTAAGTATCCAGCTTTAAATGATTCTGTCCTACACTAAAGATATCCCAATCAAAGAGCTGGCCATGTCTTTAATTGGAGAAGACAAGAAGACGGAGGCGCCTCTGGGTGCAGACTGTATAACAACTTTAATTTAAAAAATGCAGCAAAGATGAAGACTTTCCGCAGAGCAAAATAAGCATAAAATGGTCCCAAGGGCAACCGGGGTCATCAGTGAGGTCAGTCCCTAATAGCCATAGATGTGTGTCCTCTGTATTCGTCTCTGAGTATGCTGGATGTAGTCCTGCCGACAGCAATGTGTGGATATCAGAGTGAGGCTTGGAAGGCAAGCTGTGATCCAGGCGAGGGATAGTGACATCACAGAATGTGCGATGCATTTCTCGAGCCAGCTGGCCGTTAATGGCGTGATGGCCGCGCTCCTTTTTCAAGCACGCCATTCACGGCCAGCCGGCTCGACAAACGCGTCGCACATTCTGTGACGTCACTGTCCCTCGCCTGGATCTCTGCGGAAATGTGAGTCTACATCTTTGCTGCATTTTTTAAATTACAGTTGTTATACAGTCTGCACCCAAAGGCGCCTCCGTCTTCTTGTCTTTTTCAGTGTCTTGGGAATATGGGTTCTGCTCCCACCGGACGGCTGTCGTGAGCGTGGACTCTCCCCACCATCCCCCCTCCCCCCCTCCCCATTCCTCTCCTCTCCTGTCCGGTCCATTTGTACTGCTATTTAGCGGATTGTACCTATATTTGCCACTATACACCAATTATGGAATTCATTATATTTACCTCCAAGTGTTATACATAACAGGTGTGTTTTTGTATCTTCACATTCCTTAGCATTTGCTGTTTATATCATTATTGGATTATTGCCTTTAGTTTTTATTTGAATTAATTGGAGAAAACTCCACCCCCATTTTGCCACAGCTAGACAATGAAACCTTTCCACTCACTTACTCATTCAATGTCAGACGCAATGGGGTTGATTTAACAAAAGGAAATAGGCTGTGCACTTTTCAAGGGAATTTTTACTTTGCAAGGGAATGTTCCTTTACCTTAGTGAATGAAGTGAAGCTTTACTGACTGACCGTCATCTTATTAATGTGCAAATAAAAGTTATTTTTCTTCTCCTAGCATGTGATTGGGTTATTCTTGCAATATGCATTTTTATCATATTTACTGAGTTAAGGTACAATTCGATTTCACAGTGATAATTCCCTTGCAAAGTGATCAGCCTATTTGCTTTTTGCCTGTGCAACAAAAAAAAATATGCATGCTCCTATCGTAGCTTAAAGTAAGTAGCAAGAGATGATTAAACACTTTATAGAATGTCATCATAGGTGTGTGCGGGGGGTGCCAGGTGTGCCTGGGCACACTCTAATCACTATGTATGGTGCAGATTCCCCCTACTGCCAAGCCCCCCCCCCCTCCCTTGTTGGCATCCCTGCCCCTCAGTGCTGCTGGCTTCCCTCCTCTCCTCTCCCCCTGGCTGCTGCAGGGGATATTTCAGGATTGATAGGGGGGAGGGGCTAGTAAATATGTAATTTACCAGCCCCTTCCTTTTCTAAATGAACACAGTGAACACACTCGCTCGCTGTGTCCATTCATAGCTGAAGCATAGTAAATGGTGTTTACTATGCTTCAGTTTGGGGGGGAAAAAACAGGAAGCCGCTCAGCACAGAGCTCTTCCTATTCATTCACTGCTCCGGCTGCAGAGAAAGGGATTTGTGCTTGAGCTTTGGGGTGCACACCCTAATGCAATAGGCTGCGCACACCTATGAATGTCATATATGAGTCTGTTAACATTGTGATCCTAGGACACAGCACAGGGCTTAATGTATGTGACAGCATTTTAAAAAAAAAAAAGAAAAAGAAATGCATGGAGAGTTGGCAACTATGGTACTGATGGTAGTTCTGCTATGGACTTCTTGGTGTGTTCAGTACTGTAACAGATTATTCAGCTCACTAATGTTGTCCATACAGAACTGTCTGTGTCTGTGAATTTGCTATAGATTAAATAATAAAAAAAGAAACGGTACATTTTTCACAGAGGTAGTCATAGTGCAAATTTCACACTTAACAAGCTATTTTTGCAGCTTATTTATGAGTAAATATGTTTCTTTTTCTGGAGTTTTTTTTTAAGCACGTGAAAGATGTTAGCAGCAGTATTAGAACAATTTATTTACAAGATAGCAGACCCTCGACTTTGGCACCTGCTATGCATTCATTTGGAAAATATCTCACCATGAGAAGTATTACAGATTGCTTTTGTTTTGAAGATAATTCTCTGTTCTTATTTGAAGTTGGCATTTGTTGACTTTTGTCTTTAATGAAAGGTTGCGCAGGGAAATTGTGCTTGCAAATGTATTCATTTCTTCTTTGTCATTCAAAACATTTAGTATATGTGTGTTACCGCTTGACATTAGTTAATTTCCCCCAGTGCGCATTTGAATTTCACATTTCACTTTTAAATGTATTGTAAGATTATGTTGAAAGGGTGATGTACAGTTTGTACTCAACAATTGTCTTGGCAAATGTAAGGCTTCAAATAGATGGACACATGCTATGAACTCAAGACCTACCTTCTGCAGGCTCTGTTTAAGGCCTTGGAGCAGTGCACTTGCCATGTACAAGCAGATAGACAGCCAGAGAACAGGAGGTGGGAGACGTGGCAGCTTAGAAAGCCTCAAGCTCAATACTGCTCAATCTGTTTGCACATGTTCAGTGCTGTTTAAACACTAATACTATTGCCTTCCTTCCATTTCTTCCATTATCTCATACTGGCACACTGGCTTTTATATTACCTATGGCAAACAGCACCACTTAAACTACAGCAACCCATTAGCAACTAGTCAAAAATCGTCTTTCACTGTTCTGTGCAATCTACTCTAAACTAATAAAAACTAAGGTGTGATCAATTGTTATGGACTGCTAAATATTGAATTATAAGCCACATTTATCAAAGTATCGGAGGAAAGAATGGACCTTGTTGTTGCCCATAGCAACCAATTCTCCATCTGATACATTAACAAAATACAATACTCAGATCAGCCCACCTGGCACCAACAATCATGCCACATGCAAAGTCACTTAAATCTCCTTCCTTTACCATTCTGATGCTCGGTTTGAACTTCAGCAAGTCGTCTTCACCACATCTAGATGCCTAACCTAAATGCATTGAGTTGCTGCCATGTGATTGGCTGATTAGCAATTTGTGTTACTAAGCAATTGAACAGGTGTAACTAATAAAGTGGCCAGTAAGTGTATATATATATATATATATATATATATATATATATATATATATATATATATATATATATATATACACACTGCTTATATATAAGTGGTATCAACCCAAAAACAAAGTTGACGCTTTTTTGCCAATTTTTGGTGACTGCATTTGGGCCTTTTTTATGCCTTTTTCTTTGATTTTATCCAGTGATCCAGCAAGAAAGTCTGTTTATTTTCAACATCCTTTACCAGACCAAACTGTGTAGACAAAGTGTTAGTTAGATGGTTGAGACAAATCACTTTTCCACTGATATGGGTGTTTTATCAGAGGAGGAAAAAAAAAAAACATTGCTGTAACTGCTTATAAGGTGTTAGCTGGAGTTCAGCTTCAATGTGTTAGTCAAGTCTATCTAAATCTGTTAGTCCAACACTTCCCGCTCCCCAGACTGACAATGCTGCTGTCCAAAGGTGTCTGTCCCAGGCAGTACTTCTTTTTGCCTCACCCTTCATAGTTGAATGACGATCAGCATCATTTAACTCAATTCCTGTGAGCTTGTAGGCAGGTACACTCTACTTTCTCCACTGTAGGTGGTGCTCATCCACAGCGGCATTGCAGTCGGAGGGGAAGTCAAGGTTATCATGGTTCATCTATGGTTCTGGGTCACTGGTGAATCCAGTTTGATGCTGCTGTCCCCATGTGACTGTGGCAGTCATCTTGGGTCAGGTAGAGCCTATTTAAGGCTCTGGCCCCCAGGGCTGGTTCACTTTCACATATAGGTAGTGTAGGGACTGGCCACCTGCCTGATAGGGACAGTGATTAGTGGCAAGGAGAGGTTCCAGATGAGTAGAGAAAGGATAGGGACACATCATCCTT
Source organism: Aquarana catesbeiana (assembly GCF_042186555.1). Classification (NCBI taxonomy): domain Eukaryota; kingdom Metazoa; phylum Chordata; class Amphibia; order Anura; family Ranidae; genus Aquarana; species Aquarana catesbeiana. Next base: position 306,828,077 of record NC_133327.1, on the reverse strand, counting down.
CCTGGAAACATTCCCATTTGGGTCTGGACAGGCCAGGCCACATTCCGACCCTCAAGACAGATGATGTCGGCACATCTGAGACCTGCTCTGCTACACACTGCTCTTATATGCCGTTATTGTGTGTTTGTTGTGAATTACTGGATTCTGCATTAATACAATTTCTGTTCTTTGCAACCAGACTCTGTGGGGTTGATTTACTAAGGGCAAATAGACTGTGCACTTTTGCACAAGTGCAGTTGCCCTCTGCAAGTGCAGTTGCTCCAGAGCTTAGTAAATTAGGTGAAACTTCACTTTACAAAGAACAACCAAGGAAAATAAAAGAACAGCATTTTTTCTTGCACATGATTGGATGATGAAAGTCAGCAGAGCTTTTTTTTTTTTTGCCACTTCAGCGAAGTATTTTCTGGGGCTATGTTTTCAACTTTTCAGTTCAATCTCGTCCCTTTACATATTCACATCATTGTGGCTTTATCCTCAATATTAATTGACCATTTACTCATTGTAATTTATATATATATATATATATATATATATATATATATATATATATGTAAAAAAGAAACAAAGCAACCCCTTGAAATTATTTATCCCAAATGACCCACCTAAGCCAACCCCCCCCTCCACCCCAACTTACTCCCCCATTCCCCCCCAATGCAAGTGCAGTTGCTCCAGAGCTTAGTAAATTAGGTGAAACTTCACTTTACAAAGAACAACCAATCACATACAAGGAAAATAAAAGAAAAGCATTTTTTCTTGCACATGATTGAATGATGGAAGTCAGCAGAGCTTTTGCTCATTTACTAAGCTCTGGAGCAACAGTAAATTTCACGTTAGTAAATCAACCCCTGTGTGTTTACTGCCACCACACCACACTGCACCCCCCCTCAAGCTCAGTCTATCATGAACCAATCCCTAGCCCATGACTGGATAATAGAGGCAGTACAGTGATGAGCTCATCTCACAATCACTCTGCTTTCTCTTCCTGTTAGCATGATTCTTGACAGGATATGAACAAATTGGTTCTCTGTACTACTTCTGCACTGATTGCTAAAGAAAAACAAATGTAATGATGTAATAATGAATACAGAACTGCAATAAAGTGTGTCTTTTATATACAGTATGCTTAGATTTCACTTTAATACATAACCCCACCTTGCCAGGAAATAGAAACAAACCTCACTTGGTCAGTTACATACATTGCAAGGATTTTAGCAAACTTCATTGTCCAGTCCTACCCACTGCTACCTGTATTAAAGCACAAATGTCAACTCCTCCCTTTCCTACTTCATGCTGCCAATTTTTACTTTTTGGGTACTGAGCATCTGTATATATAATCCGCAGTGTAGTAATGAAAACAACAGCAAGCCAGTCACATAGGCATAAAATTAAATTTATGGGGGGCAGTTCTATACTTCAAAAATATATAGAATGCCCCAAAGGAGGGAAGCATGCTTGACTATTTTTTTACCAGTTTTGGAAAATCATAAACCGGTGCAGAACAAGAAGAATAATATTCGTTAACAGTAAATTATAAAAAAAAGCCTTAAAGTGATACTAACCACATGTAAAAGGTATAACTGCGCTAACCTAATAAATATAAGATAAAATGGCAAGCAGCTACACTAGAATGTGACTAGAATTCGAATAAGATCATATGAAAAAATGCAGGGCTAAAACAAAACATGTGTATAAGACACATATGTGTGAATTAACAAAGTTCAGTGATGAAAAGGTATGATCCAATTCAGTGTGTATGTGAAAAAACATAAAAAGGTGATGAAGTCCAAACAGTGAAATGGATGGCAAATCCAGTGAGATTGAGGGAGTCCTCTGACATACGAATCGTCTAATAATAGCTCTTGAAGTAAAGGAGGTGAAAATACTCTTACCGGAGCAGGTGGATTTGAATGCCAATGACACCGAATCAAACAGGCTTAGGGATCCAGATGGAAGGTTCTCCCGGATAGTGATAGGGGTCCAAGGTCTCCAAAGGTGTATCCTCTAGACTGGAACAGCTGTGATGATGCCCACCAAGTCAAGGAAAACAACACATCTGGTGGGAGCGTCCCGATCTCTGATACTAACCACACACTGTCTAATTTACATTGTCCCTTTAATTTGTGTGTATGGATGATGGCACTGTAACTATTTTAGTAAAAAAAAAAAAAACATTTAAGTACCTTTTTCTTAATAGATATACAGCTATCACATGACCCAGACCTTTTCCAGCCTGTCTGCAGGGAAACATCCACAGGAGGAGCTTCTAGTCCTCTGATGCTGGTCACATGTTCATAATTAAAAAAATACCCTTTAGAATACGGAGTAAAAATAAATATATAATATCAATAAACCATTTTAAATTGGCAAATATATATTTGAAATCAATCTTTATTATTTTTTGTCAATAACATGGTATGGACGGATTTCTGCCATCACAGGCTGTGTTGCACCCCCCCAGCCTGTTTCTTAGAATAAGAGGGAGGTGAAGCCTCCATTAACCTACTTATAATATCACCCCCTTCCCCCATTTTGTTTAGCTGGTTAGTGGGCATGGAGGAGGAGGGAGGGAGTGGGCTGTCATATACCACTTTGTATACACCCACATGTGTGTCTCTATAGTCACATAGGCTGCTCAGATGTGATAGGGAGAAAATGCTCAGCATAGAAACTCATTGAAAACTGAGCATGTGCAGAGTTGCCACCACAGCTGCAAAATCTCTAGCTGAATTGGGGATGTAGACAGAAGGTGAATATAAAGAGCAGCAGGATCAACCAGGTTTATTGCAGAATACAGAAAGTGAATCTCATAGTGACTGAGTGAGTAAGCACAGCATGTAATACAGCATTTATTGATAGTTTTTTTATGATGTGGGTTTAGGGACACTTTAAGATGCAACTATGTATTAAAGCAGAGTTATCCTTTCACATTTGGTATTTCTGTTCCTTTGGACTTATCAGCAAATATGCTCCTTATTCAAAGAAAAAAATGACAGGGAATAATACACTATACTGTTAGCACACAATTCCATGAAAAAAGTTGTTGAACAATTTTATTTTAACAGTTATATTCCATGAATGGTTATATTCCATTAAATACCTTGTTGAGCAGTTATATTTTACCAAAAGCAGATTTACCCTTTAACAATTTTTATTTCTGCTCTTTTAGGCCACGCACATCTGCAAAAATATGCCCTATTTAAAGAAATAGGGACATGGAATAACACAATATACTGTTAGCACACCTCTCCATAAAATACCTTTTTGAATGGTTATATTTTACCAGTTAAATTCCATGAGCAGTTTTATTCCATGACATACCTTATTGAGCAGTTATATTTTAACAAAAGTAGGGTTTCTCTTAAACAATTTTTATTTCTGTTCTTTTAGGTCATACACATCTGCAAATATATCCCCTATTCAAAGAAAAAAGAACAAGGAAGAAAACAATATACTGTCGACACACCTCTCTATGAAATACCTTGTTGAATGCTTATATTTTAACAAATTTGCAAATATATTCCCTATTCAAAGAAGTAAGGACAGGGAATGACACAGTACACTGCCAGCACATATTTCCATGAAAGGAGCAATTCTTCCATTGTGCTGCAGCGTTATATTGAACTGAACATTGACAATCAATGTAAATTACATTCAGTGTACCCGCTCCTAATTAATACAAAATGAAACACTTAACAATAAGGTAATGCAATGTGCAAGCCTAAATCCTTCTAAAATAGCAACAGCAGTGAATATAAATCATTTTCAATCTGCAAGTAACTCATTGTCATAAATCGAAATATTACTGGTGGCTATTTTTTAAGAACCATGTCTTGTTTTCATCTGCTACAATGCGCTAATGTATTCTGTGCTTACCTTTCTGAATTTTCATTTAAGGCATGCATTTATTTGTAGGAACCAAAAATGTTTATATGGTTATTTTTTTTCCTTTGAGCCAAATATGAAAATGCTTCAATAATTCACAAGGCGGCACTTTTGTTAAGAAGGCAGCTCCAACTAAGTCCAAACAATTTGTACATGCTTTTCTGTTTTCAGTTATCATTTCATGCATTTACTGCATGGCGATTGCACCATGATTATATATCCAGTTTGTGTAATGTCAACAGAATGATATGTATACACAGGAGGTGTAACTAGAACCTTCAAGACCCCGCTGCAAGAACCCATAAAGGACCTCCCTAACAACCCCCCCCTTCCCCTCTGAACCTTGTGGCAGAAAGCCTGGGCCCGGTCACAAGTATGACCTTTGCCCCCCTTTTATTTCCACCACTTATGTTAGTAGTTTTTTTTTTATTATTATTTTTACCATTTTATTTCATTGTTATTTTACAATGTTATTTTTTATTATTTTATACAATTTTTCTAGGATGCCTGTTGGGGGCCTTTGGTGAAATATCAGGGGTCCAAACAGCCAAACAGACTTTTGATGTTTCACCTTTGAGACAAACAAAGAAGATTGAGGACACAGCCCTCAATCGCCTTTTCTGTAGTCTCAGCAGCACAAAATTAATAGACAGGAATTGCTCTGTACAAAGCTTCCCCTTCATTCACAAACAGAAGCATAGTAAACACAGTTTACTATGCTTTAGGTATGAATGGAAAGTCAGTGATTGGTACAGATCAATGACTCTATTCATTCAGACAAGGAAAGGGCCAGTAAATGATACATTTACTAGCCCTTTCCTCTCTCGCCATCCTGACAGCTTTGGGGGCTGAGGGGAGCCAGGAGGGTGCACAGGGGCCCAACAGAGAGAGCAGGGGGGCCTGGAGAGAGTGCAGGAGGTGAGGGCCAGGAAAGAGCACAGGGGTCTGGGGGCAGCAGAGGGAAGCTTGAAAGGAGGGGCTGCAGGATGGCAGCATATAGAGGAACCGATCCCCTCCTCTTGCAGATGCTGAATGTCTGTGGGTGGTAAAGGAGGAGAAGCAGGCATTCGGGGCTGCAGGAGGAGGGGATCGGTTCCTCTATATGCCACCCCTCCTATTCAGCTACAGGAGGGTGCGACCCTTGCGACCCCTGTAGCTACACCCCTGAATAATACCACTAATAATAATAATAATAAAATATAATAAAATATTATTATTTATACTGTAACAAATAATGATAGTAGAAATTATAATATAAATGATAATAAGGATAATAAAAATATTAATAATCGCCAAGCAATAGCAAATAGTACTAATGTTATTAATAATAAGATAAATAATATTGGTATTAAAAAAAAAATAATAATAGTAATAGTAGTATTATTTATTGTCAAAAAATAATTTTAAAAATTATAAATATAATAAAACAAATAATAATAATGGAAATAACGTTATTATTGTTATTGTTGTTATTATTATTATTATTATTATTATTTGTAATCATCAAACAAAAACAAATAGTAATGATAAAATATGTAATGATAATATAAATAATGATTATAATAATATTATTAATACAAATATTAAGAACAAATGATAATATACTAATAAGTGTGCTCGCATTACAAATCCCATGTGATGTCCATGCAGCACAGTAAAGCTCAGGGACAATGAACAATCACACAGGTTCAGTATAGCTCTCTCACACACGGACACCCTGGTGTCGCTCAGGGATAAACTTTCCTCCTAAAACAACCCCCAAAAAAGCTGATACTAGAGACATAAGGGAAATAAGAGGAACTTACTAAGATTGGAGCAGACAGGCAACTAATCAGCGTCTTTCATTTCTAAAGCTTGAACTCTGTCAGTCAATGTTAACTATTTTAAAAGTATTTACACACAGACACACACACTTTTATAAATAAATAAAAACAAACATTTTAAAATGTACACATTAAAACATAAAACATGGACGATGTCAGTAGAGCAGTGGATGGTGTCAGTAGGGCAGAGGTTAGTGTCAGTAAGGTAGAGGACAAAGGATAGTGTCAGTAGGACAGTGGACTTTGTTTTTAGGGCAGAGGATGGTGTCAATATAGCAGAGATTGGTGTCAGTAAAATTTTTTTATATATATATTTTTTAATTAACATTTTTTTTACAGCTTTTTAGGAGCCTCATTAGGGAGCTTTGGTGAAGTATCAGGGGTCTAAACAGACCCACGATGTCTCATTTTTGAGCCAGAGAAAGGAAATGGGCACAGAGATTCCCCATTCCCTTTCTCTGCAGCCTCAGTTGCAGTGTACAATGAATAGGGAGCACTCTCTACTATCTACATATGCTTCCATTATGAATGGACACGGGAGTGATTGGTACTGATCTTTCACTGTGTTCATTCAGAAAAGGAAGTGGTCGTTAAATTACATATTACCAGCTGCTTCCCTGCTCTCCATCCTGAAACAACCCTTGCAGCAGCTGGCAGGAGAGGAGAGGAGAGAAGAGGAAGGAAGCCACAGGTGCTGTTGGGAATGGCCAACAGGGAGAATCGGCACCACATAGGGGTGATCCTGGTATGCCCAAGTACATTCGGCACACCCTGTGAGCACACCTATGCTAGAAGTACTGGAGGGTGTTTTTCAAAGTGATTTCCCAACAAAATAAACTATGGAGACACGGATGGGTGAGTTTGTTTTGAATATTAAAAATGAATTAAACAGCATTTGCAGTTTGTGATGCTCAGATACCGTTTAGTTTAACTTTAATTAAACAAAATGAAGATAGAAGCTGATTGATTACTATGCACAGCTGCTTTAGATTCTGTATGCTCTAGTTTTAGTAAATTAGTCACAAAAAAGTGCAGTGCTCTCCTTTAATATAGTGCAATCAAATTAAAGTGCATAAATAAATATCTGAAAACAGTGTAAAAATTATCTATAATAATGAAAAAATGTACGTGAGTCCATCATTTCCTTTAAATATATATACAATCCATAAATAAATGATTCAATGTCTGTGAAAAAAAAGGTTGCAGTCTAATACACCAAAAACTCTTCAGTAATTGCCTCTGATCACCGCAATGACCTTCACCCCCCCTATGGGTGTCTTCTCACCTGCTTGAATGGACCTCACTAATTAAAGGGAAAAGATGGACTCACGTAAATTTATTATATAAAGATGATTTTTACACTGTTTTCAGATATTTATTTATGCACTATAATTTGAATGCACTATGTTGAAGGAGAGGGCTGCACTTTTTCTGTGACTATATATATTTATTGCATTTTATACAGGTGGTTGGATACATAGTGGTGCTAGCTGCTTCCTATAGTACATAGAGTTGAGTAATAGGTGGTTTATACACAGGGATATCACAGAAAGTTTTTTTACATTTATATATAGTTTTAGTAAATTCCCTCAATGTCTCTTTTTTTTTTTCATTTGGACAGGAAAGAGAGGAGAGTTTTACAGCTAGTGATAGTCAAACACAGGGTATCACAGTTATCATATGATCAGGAACTGGTCTTTCCAGCTCCCAATTGTTAGTAAGAGACCCAAAGCTCCCAGTGACAGTGAAGTGAACTTCCAGCACAAACAAAGGTGTACATATATGCAGCACCATGGAAGAAGGCCTGCCATTGTGACACCCAGGGACAGCTTTAAGGCAAGGCAAAAGGGGCAGCTGCCTAAGGCCCAGTCATTTTTGTGGGGCCCAAAACAGCCGGCCCTTGAGCCCGGCCTAGGCGTAATATTGTCAGGGCTGGGCCCAGCCCTTCCTTCTCTGAGCTGGCTGCTCAGCTGTCGGCTAATTGCCAGCTCCTATCTCTCCACATTGACTCACCTGTTGATGATCCTGCTCATCAGTCCTGCCTACTTAATCCAGTCCAGATGATCTCTGCCTTCGCCTTGGTCACATCTCTAGAGATGCTCTGCTGTGTTCCTGTTAAAGACTTGCTCGGCTGACATTCTTTCTGGCTCCCTGAAGTTTTGGCTTGTCTGACTATTCATTCTGGTTCCTGAACTCTGGCTATGTTTTGACTATGTTTACTTTGTTTATTTTTTTTTATTATTATTAAACAAGTGTGATTTAACTGTACTTCTGTCTCAGTCTGATTCATGGTTTCTGACAGTAGGCGAAAGCCATGAATTCAGAAAATGCAGTCAATCCACTTGTTGGTAATATTTTTTCCAGATTGGATGAGCAGGATAACCGCATGCATCAGTTTGCCATAGCATTACAAAGGCTCCTGAGTCGCACAGCTCACCTGGAATCTCCCACTCTGGCTGCTTCAGTACACCTGTGTTGCAGGCCGTCCCTGTTACTGCTCCAGTCTCTGTGCAGGCACCCGCCTCGAGTATTACCCCTGTAAGAGGTATGTCTGGTTCCGCTCTGCTTCCCCAGCGATTTGGGGGTGATCCAGTCCAATGCAGTGCATTGCTCAACCAGGTTGAGATATACTCTGTGATGCCGCCCCAGGCATTTCCCACGGACAGAAGGAAAGGAGGTTTTGTGATATCTTTGCTTTCTGAGGGAGCCTTGGCCTGGGCAAAGCCTTTATGGGAGACGCAAAAACCTGTTGTCTTGAGTTACCCTGAGTTTTTGACTTGTTTTAAAAGGGTATTTGATGTTCCTGCACGCTTCACTTCTGCTGCCAAGTGCCTCATGTCCATCAAACAGAGTATGAGAACTGTTGCCTACTACACCATTGAATTCCATACTCTGGCAGCAGAGTTTGAGTGGAACAATGAGGCCCTCGTGGCTGCTTTTTCTCATGGTCTCTCGGATATCATCAAGGATGAGATAGCAGCCCAAGCTATACCCACTGAGCTCGAGAAGTTGATCACGTTTGCCATCCTCATTGACTCCAGACTCAGAGAAAGACTCTCTTTTAAGGAGCGCTTGTGGAAGCCTCTTGTACAATTGTCTCCGAGCTTTGCAGTCCCACCCGTGCCTCCCTCACCTCCCATGCCTCCTGGTACTGAGTTGGTCAGTGAAGGTGAATGCATGCGCCTGGGTTTCACGCGTCTCTCTGTGGATGAGAGAACCTTTAGGAAGAGGGAGAGATTGTGCCTTTATAGTTGGCAGGCAGGTCACTTTTTGAAGACTTGTCCTACCTGTCCAGGGAACACTCGAACCTTGAGGTCCTGTCACAGACAGACCTTAGGTGGCGTTGTTTCATCCCATTATCCAGAAGGATAAGCCCCTGGTTTTGGTTATCCTTTCTTGGGTTGAGTCATCCATCAAGATACAGGCTCTAATCGACTCTGGGGCTGCAGGCCTGTTCATTGATGCTGCCTTTGTATTGAAGCACTCGATTCTGCTGCAGCTGCGTGACACTCCACTTGCCATTGAGGCTCTTGATGGGAGACCTCTACAGCCTGCCCATGTGACTCATGAGACTGTTCCATTGTCCATAGCCATAGGGGCTCTTCAACATGAGATAATCCAATTAGTTATTTCCTCACCTAAGTTTCCGCTGGTTATTGGTTATCCTTGGTTACAGAGGCACAACCCCTCTTTGATTGGCTCCGTGCTGAGGTTCTCTCTTGGTCACCACAATGCAGTAAGACATGCTTCCAGAAGGTAGCCCTGTGCACCTCTTCACTCTCCTCCCTGCCAGAGGAGTACTGCGATTTTAACGATGTTTTTGACAAAGGTCAAGCCGGTAGTTTGCCTCCACACCGGTCATATGATTGCGCAATTGACCTTCAACCGGGTGCCATACCCACTTGTGGCCGGGTTTACCCTCTGTCGGTCTTGGAGGAGGATAAGGCCATGGAAGGGTATGTTGCAGACGCACTTTCTCTAGGTTTCATCCGCAAATCCTCATCTCTTGCTGGTGCTGGTTTCTTCTTTGTGAAGAAGAGGAGTGGTGAACTGAGACCTTGTATTGATTATAGGGGTCTCAATCGTTGCACGAATAAGAATGCCTATCCCATTCCGTTGATTAAGGAGTTATTTGACTGCCTCGAGGGAGCAACGGTTTTCACAAAGCTTGATTTGAGAGGGGCATACAATCTCGTGAGGATTAAGGAGGGCGACGAGTGGAAAACTGCATTTAATACCAGAACAGGCTATTATGAGTACCTCGTAATGTCTTTTAGCCTTTGTAACACCCTGGCAGTTTTCCAGGAATTTTCTACCGATGTCCTCCTAGATTTGTTGCAGTTATGTGTGGTGGTTTATCTCAATGATATCTTCATATTTTCCAAGTCCCTGGAGAGCCACCATACAGATGTCTGTCATGTGCTTCAGAAACTAACAGAAAACAATCTCTATTGTAAATTGGAGAAGTGCAAATTCCATTGTGAACAGGTTAAATTCCTGGGTTATGTCATTTCCACTGCTGGTTTTTCGATGGACCCAGAGAAACTTTCAGCAGTCCCCTTTCAGCTGACAATGATTAATGACAACTTTCAGCTGTCATTAGTGTAGCTGTGCGATCTCCCCTCCCACCATTGCATGGGCCACTACGGGCCTCTGATCCCCTGTGCTTTGACATCGGAGAAGTGCAGCTGCGGGTTGTCTGCGTACTCACAACCCGCTCACCCCCCTCCTCCTATCAGAAGCCGGCTCTGTCTAATCGCTGCTTGTTCTTCCCCCCGCACAACAAGCAGCCATTTAAAAGAGACTCAAACTGCATGATGGGACATGTAGTCCCAAGGAATGGACCGTTTACTAATTTTCATGGTGCCTGAATCATACCCTGTTTTAAAGGAGGAGGCAGCAAGATTTGCCTGGGCCAAAAATTCACCAGGACAGTGCAGTGTTCTGGGGGAGTTAGGGAGAGGAACATGTGGTACAGTTCCCCCCAGAGAGAGGATGACCTGTTGAAAAAACACCAATCAAGTACCACGTGGGGGAGACTACAAGAGCGAGAGGACCATGTTGCTGAACCACTTCCAGGAAATGGACCTTGCTGGACTGCCTATTGTATTCGTCACGTGCGACCCCGGCACCTGCTGTGTCGCTGAATCTGGTAAGAGGGCTTTGCAGCCACTACTTGCTACCACCACTAGAGAATGAACCATTAGGAACTACCTAACCACATACCTTACAGCTGTGGTACCAGTGGCGGAACTCCTAAGGTTACACAGGTCGCACTTGTGATCAAGCCCTGATGTTCCGCCACTGTGGGGGGCCCCAGATGGCAGGAAAGTGGCCTGAGGCAGAGCCTGCTGTGAGGCAGGCTCTTGGCAGGTTTTGGGGAGGGGGTGTGGCTGACCTTGGAGGGCAAGCAGGTGTGTTGTTGTTAGAGGCTTAGTTCAGCCACAGACAGAGCGATTTTCTTTCCTGCAACCCATGGTTGCAGGAAATAAATTGCTTGATCTCCCCATTAACACAGTCAGTGTTGATGAGGGAATCCCTCCTGCAGAGCCATTGTCTTATTTCGGGGGGGGGGGGTAAGGAAAACGCAGTGAATATTGCTAGCAGCTATTGCAGAAGCTAGCAAAAATTGCATGTAAAATCCTGCAGGCTTGATCAACTTGGGTACATTCAGTCTGCCCATACATGGTTCAAACCCTGCTGAACCGGCTAAGATTCAAACCATCTATGACTGGCTTTAGTCAGGTTGCAGAGCAGACTGGACAGAGGTATGTGCTGTGGCAGCTACTAAGTGGACACAGTAGATCCCAGGGGAAGCACATGATAGCTCTTTCAATGCTAGAAGATCCCTGTTTGAAATATCATGCATTTCCACTAGGGTTCTGCCTACAAAAAAATGGTTAATCATACACTTCCAACATAGGTCTGAAAGGGTTAATCATGCACTTCCAACTGGGATCTCATCACATAAATGTGATGGGTGCTTTAATTTTTTTTTTTTCAGGATAAGTACATTTCAGCAAGTACGAAAAGTACCTTGCCAAAAATGACCCTTGTCACTTATTGTTAGATGACATGGAAGCATAAAACAATCTTATCTTCCTTCTGTGAACTATTGATCTCCCACCACCACCCATGTAACAAAGATGAACAAAGGCAGATGTTTGAAGTCCTGCTTCGGTAGCAACCTTGGCTCCCTCTATAGATACTGAAGGAAGAGTAAATTTTGCCACCCAGTTACAGGAAGTATGTTACACACAGGATTACCAGGTGAAAACATGTGGAAAAAGTAAATTACATCAGCCAAATTATATAAGGACTGGTAAGCTGCAATATATACAATTTGCATTTTTTTGGGGGTTGTTTAGATATACCTTATGCTTTTTGCCCATTTTTTCCTTTGGATAGGTATCACATAAATCTAGCCATAGATTATTCTGTTTGTAATACAATGCAGGTTCCATTTTAGGCATCTGATGTGAGATATGTACCTAAAGCATAGCATAACCTAACACATTAAAAAAATAGGTTTGTCACTTTATGTAAACCTCACATTAAGCAATAATAAATATTCAAAGTCTTTTATTTAGCAAGATAGACTGATTCTCTTTCAACAAATGAACAACTAAACCTGGTGATAGACCTGTCATAATTTCCCAGAAGTCAGTTTATAATGAACATGATTAGAACAGGAAGTGAGGGAAAATATTCTTACCGGTGGACAGATAGCAATATAATTCTAATATGGTTTGTAACCTTTCCCATTCATTAAAAAAAATATTTTTTTATTACGCTCAATTCCCCTTTGTAGTTATTACCTCTCCCTTATCTGTGGAAAAATCTGCCTAGTGGAACCACAGACAGAGTTCAAAAACCTAACAGAGGTTGTAACATGTCCCCACTTCAACAAAAGATCAAAAGTGCAGGATGGTGTTCCACTTAATGCAAAATTGTGCTTACTAATTAACATTAAAATGTAACTAAAAGCAATGTGTTCGTTTTTTTTTATTTTAGATTAAGTTATAACCCCGGCAGTTTTTTTTCTTGCCATTTATTTATTTCTATGCATCTTAAAAATTGGCATACCGGAGTTTACAAGGATTCTGGAATAGTAAAGTTGTTATATCACAACTGTAATACAACTCATATTGAGTACAAAGATGTTTCACCATCTCAGGATGATTTTTTAATTTTTTCATAACTCTTATTTAATACCACAGATAAACAAAAAAGAAACTTTGGTAAATGAACCAAAGACTCTAACATATGTGTGTCCAATAAACCATTTTGTCAATTATGAAACGTGTCTGTGTTTTTCTGTTAGCATTGTGAATTATATATACTGAATGCCAGTGTTGAGGCCTACAATGAGGAAACCCCCAAGATCCTATTTATTATATTTAGCCTAAGTCAAGGATGGGGGTTAAGGCAGGTCATATAGAAGTATAGTGAATTGTAATACATTCCAGGGGTCCCATACCTAGCTGATTTCTGTGGGCAGCCTCTGGCTTTGTATGTTACTCTGTAGGAAGAAACAACTTTATAAGTGTAATCCATTCATCCAATTTGGGTGTGTAGGTATATTTCCAATGGACTGCAATCAGCTTTCTAATGTAAACACAGGAAAATGCATAAGCATTTTCTATGTATTGTGTACAGGATTGTCAGACAAGAGACTGACTGTCAGGTTGTAAATACGGTTCCAAAATGGTCTAAGTTAAGGGCACTCTCACATCATGTGGATAAAATCCTTTATTTCTGTCTGACATTTGAGGCAGAGGTCTGTTGGTAATTTCTCCATCCTATATAATCTGATTGAGGCTTAATAGGTTCAGAGCAGGTATCTGATCTGTATCATTTTATCTCTGGAGGAGGTGACGGTGGATAAATGGGAATATAAACCCTCCTTTCACTCTCATTCTGACAGACTTTCTGGTATCCTTCTGTGCTATCAGTTTTGCATAGTAGTGGGAGATGAGCTTCTTTTTATCTTTAATGAGGACCACATTTTCAATGGTTATGGTTTAAATAGGAGCTAAATGGATTATAAGCAGCATGCTGTAATTGTAAGTATTTCTAAAACCACAATTATGGTATTGAGTACTGTTTTTGTAGTTGCAAGAAGTTTCTAAAGAAATTGTTATCGTATAGTTAAGTTAAAGATTTGCCTCCTAGGGTGGACCATTCTAGTTCAAATTTTTAGTTTAAAAAGTTCTTGTAATTGAGGTTTAGACTACAGTGGGTTATTAGGACAGTTGGTTAAGGTTGGATTCCCTGTAGTTTTGATGCTTGTTTAAAAAGTTTGAGAGAGATGGACAATGTTGACATGCCATTCTCAGTGAATGGTGTCTGCCAATAAATATAATTGCTCATCGATCTGTAGTGCTACCCCTAGAGGAGCCACTGAATTGTTTTGTGATTTCTCTGCACACCTGAAGTTGTCACACTTCATTCACCCAGCACTTACCAACACATGTTGCGGTGTTTCAAAGTATATATTAGACCAAATCAGTGGCGTAGCGTGGGTTGTCAGCACCCTGGACAGGGCAAGTAATTTGCACCCCCTAACCCGTGGAGTTTTAGCACTCCCCCTATCCCTATCCCTCTTTCTTTTTTATTCCATTACTTCTTCTTACCCCTTTTCTCTCTCTCTCTCCCTCTCTACCATTTATTCTGTCTTTCCCCTTTTCTCTCCTCTTCTTTCCTTCCCCTTGTTTTTTCTCTTTTTGTGCCTTTTTTTCTTTCTCTCTCTCTCTCTCTCTTCCGTTTTACTTTCCTTTCTCTATCACTCACTTGTTCTATTTCTCTTTCTTTCTCTCTCTTTTTCTTTGTTTCTCTCTTCTTCCCCCTCTCTCCCATGCATTCTGTCTTTTTTTTCTCGCTCACACTTTATCCCTATTTCTTTGCTTTCTCTCTTTCTTTTCACCTCTGTTCTCCTTTATTTCCCTTTTATCTCTCTCTTTCCCTATTTCTTGTTTTTTTTCCATCTCTCCTTCTAGCTTTCCCCTTTCTCTCTGTCTATCCATCTTTCTTGTTCTTTCTATTTCTTCTTTTTTCTGTAGTCTTTGGGTTGAATTCGGGGGGGGGGGATTTGTCGGGAAATTCGGCGGGGGGGATTTGTCGGGCAAATGGCTGGTGTTAGCACTTAAATTATCCCGACACCATGCTTGATATGGTGTCAGGGTGATCAAATCACATTATTTCTATTACTACATTGTAATATATAATAAAATAGTTCAACTCACCATAATGCAGAATCAGTGGGAACCCTGAGCTTGTCACCTGCCACCAGATGAAGCGTGCCACTGTCGCCTGCCACCAGATGCAGCTTCTTACTTGCCACCATTGCCTGCCACCAGATGCAGCATGCCACCGTTGCCTGCCACCAGATGCAGTTTGTCACTTGCCACCGTTGCCTGCCACCAGATGCAGTGTGCCACTTTCCACCCATAGCCTGTCACCAGATGCAGTGTGCCACTTGCCACCCATAGCTGACCAACAGATGCAGTGTGCCACTTTCCAACCATAGCCTGCCACCAGATGCAGGGTGCCACTTGCCACTCATAGCCTGCCATCAAATACAGTGCAACTTGCCACCCATAGCCTTTCACCAGATGCAGTATGCCACTTTCCACCCATAGCCTGCCACCAGATGCAGTGTGCCACTTTCCACCCATAGCCTTCCACCAGATACAGTGTGCCACTTGCTACCCATAGCCTGCCACCAAATACAGTGTGCCACTTGCCACCCATAGCCTGCCACCAGAGGCAGTGTGCCACTTTCCACCCATAGCCTGCCACCAGATGCAGTGTATCACTTTCCACCCATAGCCCACCACCAGATGCAGTGTGCCACTTGCCACCCATAGCCTGCCACCAGATGCAGCGTGCCACTTGCCACCCATAGCCTGCCACCAGATGCAGTGTGCAACTTGCCACCCATAGTCTGCCACCAGAAGCAGTGTGTCACTTCCCACCCATAGCCTGCCACCAGATGCAGTGCCACTTTCCACCTATAGCCTGCCACCAGATGCAGTGTCACTTGCCACCCGCAGCCTACAACTAGTCTGACACACCAGAACTCCAGGAAGGTGAATGCCCCTTCCGCCGCTGACTGCTGATGTGAGGACTACAAGTCCCAGCATGAACCCTGCCCTGATATCTAAGGATGTGTCCTCCTTCCATCCTTCCGAGGGTGTTTCATCTGTTCTCTCCTCTTCTGCCAGCATACACATCTGCTGACCATCCTCTCTGCAGTCTGCACTGAGAGGCTTGCTAGTGGCTCCAGGCAGGCTGAGACACACACACACACACACTGAGCTGAGAGCTCTGCTGTGAAGTGTTGACAGTTCAGCACAGAATGCTGGCTGCTGCCTGCTGGGGGAAACCTGACTGAGGATTCTAAGCCTGATCTCTCATCTGTGACTGCAGTGCTTGAGCCTCCCGATCTTTCTTCTGCATGCCGCCCGCTGGAGAAGATACAGGGAGAAGGTGGGTGGAGCTAAGCAGTAGGCGTGGAGGAGGAGAAAGTGAAATCCTCCTCGCACTGAATGCTGGGGCCTCTGCCTCTCTCCTTCTCAGGACGTCCCTGTTGCTATATGCCAGGCGGGCCACAGCTAGCAACCAGTTTGGGCAGTGAGCTAGCGGCCGGTGGTGAAGGAACAAGGCGGGTCTCCGCAGGCCAGGAGCCTGGGCTGACAGTGAATGACAGGCAACAGCAATACCAGGGCCATTTTAGGGGGCATCAGATCCCGGGACATGTGGTCATCCTGGATGCGCCCCCTAGATTTTGAACTCAGGGCCCCTGACCCCTCTGACACCCCCCCCCACACACACTACACGCCACTGGACCAAACATATTCTAAAAGAAGAAAGGATTAGCATGTGTACTTATACAAAGTATCAATAATACAAAAATGTTACTCTGAGAGAAAAGCAGTATATATTTTTTTATAATCAAAATTTTTCCTTTATTTTCTATTATAAATTCCACAATTCACAATTATACATCCTTCATTCCATGCTTTACAATAACTACACAAGGTTAAACATAGTAAACATAGACAAGTAGACGAGAAACAAGCTGGTTACACAGTTCTCTTGTTAACCAGTTATACTAACCCTATCCCCCCCCCCAAAAAAAAAGAAGAGAGAAAGAAAAAAAACAAAAAAAAAACAGATTTTTTAAGCACTGTCTGTCTCGGCCCCCCTCCCCAGCCCAGCACCCTCCGTTCTTCCCGTCATGTGTTCACCTACCAAACCTCTCTGTGTCAAAGGAAAAAAAAAAAGGATGCCCTGTGATTGATTTGGTCCCAATGATTGTGTATATCAGTCTATATATCCGATTCCTCAGTGACACTCCAAACACCTACAAGCCAACACATTAAACAATCCCAAACAACAAGTGAGAATAAATAATAAAAAAAAAAAAAGAAAAAAAGAACCCACCATACGAGCCCTGTGATTATTATTAATTATCCATAGTTGTGTATATCAGCCTGCATGGCCTAATTCCTCAATTCTAGGTGACAAAGAAAAAAAAAAAAAAACCCCACCATACGAACCCTGTGATTATTATTAGTTATCCATAGTTGTGTATATTGGCCTTCATGGCCTAATTCCTTGAAGGCCAATATACACAACTATAGATAACTAATAATAATATATAAAGACAGCCCTAACTTGCTACAACAGTCCCTGTTTTATCCAACTGGCAAAGTTGGGGCCCTTGAAAAAAGCACAACAGTCCCCAGCAGACAACGGATTAACTTGTGCAATGTTAATATTTTACCAGACCCAGGTTGCCCTCTTCTTCAAGTGCTTAGACAGGGATAGGAGTTGCTGTGATACCTTTCCTTTAATCCTGCTGAGATGGTCCCTCTTTCCTTCCTTACAAACAGTGAGGGTGCTTTCAAACACTGTCTAGTCAGATAACACTAGGCATCACATCTTCACAGGGGCATCAGCCTAACACCATCTTCCAATATTGATCCAAGATGGGTCTTCCAGACCCAACCAAGATGATTTCCCACTGCACTGGAGACATGCCATAGATGAGCATTGCAAAGTGGTCCTCTTAAAGATGGCTGCTGCACTTCTGCATTGATGAATATTCAGTTTAACCCTGTTCACACTGCAGAAGGATAATACAGCAGCAACAAATGAAGAAGTTCCCCAGCAGTTAGCAGCTACAACCCAAGTTACCGATTTATTAGAGGACACAACTGAAGTTCCAAATGTTGCAATGGCTACATTAATGTCTGGATTCAACCACCACTCAACAAATATCAGTTGGAAAGCTATTTAATAAATCTATAAGTTTGGAAGGACCAGTCTTCAGTTAAATGAGTTGCAAAGTACGGTGATGATCTAAGTGTAACATAACCCCAAATGTAGGACAATAATAGGGAATTCAATCCTTAAATTGTTTTCTGTATATTTACAGTATTTTGGGTAATTGCAAGGACATTTAAAACTGTAGGCAGGTATACTATTTTAAAGAGATTTTTTTCTGCCCATCACATTGAGTGGGTGTTTTTGAAAGTGTAGAATTTTCTCTGTAATAGAGATGATCACCAGGATAAGATAACAATCAAGGTACCGAGAGATGGGAAGTTGAATTTCTTTGGCCAGATAGTTGAAATGCACTGAAATCTTAAGCACACCCTTGGTGAGTAATAGGTTTTGAATTATATCATCAATCAAGAAGACAATAGATTTACAGTGTATTGGACAAAGTTATCAATAATGCTTAGTAGATTAGTCAAAGAGGAGTGATGGTCTGCCAAATACACAATCATATCAGCCACATATAGGGATACTCATCTCTCCAGTGAACAAAGTTTTCAGCCTGAATACATGAAGTTGTACAAAGTATTTCAGCATGAGGCTCTATAAGTAAAGCAAAATAAACAGAGAGAGCAGACCTTCTTGTCGCATTCTTGTATTAAAAAGCTGTCAGGTACAGAGTTATTTATTCCCATTCCTGCTTTCAATTCAATGTAAAGCAATTAAATTTGCTAAATAAAGTTACCCCCCAATTAGTTGGAGGTTAGTACACAGTCTTCTAATGTTAGCCTTTGCAGCTCAGGCAGGTATTTGATCAAATATGTAATACATGCAAAGAACCAAAGCCTCAACTGGTATCTGGCATCTGTACTCTCTCATATAAGGTATGAGTTTTCTTAATTGTAGGTCTCAATTGTATATCTGTAACAGATGGAGTAAAATTAGGTGTTTATATGCCTTCTGCCATTCAGCTGGATACTTGTCTATTCTGGGGGTTTTGTTTTTGGGAAAGGTGTTTATTGCTTATTCCATTTCTTCTGCTGCAACTGTTGAATAGCAAGCAACTTTGTCTTCATTCAGAGGAGTGAGTGGTTGAATACTGCCCAAATATTCTTCTAGTTCTAAAAGAGTATAATGAACTCTACACTCATAGGGGCTGATTTACTAAAACCAAAGAGTGCAAAATCTAGTGCAGCTGTGCATGGTAGCCAATCAGCTTCTAACTTCAGCTTGTTCAATTAAGCGTTGACAAAAAAAAAAAAATGGAAGTTTCTATGCAGAGCTGCACCAGATTTTGCACTCTCCAGCTTAAGTAAATCAACCCTATAATGTTCACTATAGATTTTAGATATGTTTGTTTCATGTCTCGCTGAGAATGCATCATGTTGCCTTGTTTGTCAAAGCTAAGCTCCAGCCTAACCTTAAGTTTTAATATTCCTTTCCTCTACTGAAATTGCTTACTCAATTTTCACGGCACCACAAGTCACATAGAGCCAAAATACAATCTGATAAATCTGCAGATTATTGGAAGATACACTTTTATATAACACCTCTAACTAGGGTACAGTAAATAAGTAAGCATCTAATGTTCTATATGTTTACTGATGTATATGTTCAGCTCCCCAGTTCTTAGTGCTGTTGCTGGGGCGTATACAAGTGATGTCATCAAGCTTACCCTAAGTGTCAGGAAAGGTCTCCTCCGCTGGTAATATCGATCATTTGGCGTGCAGTACTGAGGTCCACCAGCAGGTGTCTCCTGGCAGTTTGGAGCTGTCAGAAGAGCTTTTTCCTGCTGGTATTCTGTCACCTTTGGGCCGCAGTACTGGCGTCTACCAGCGGAGGAATCCTGGCAGTATGGAGCAGGTATTCCCTTCTGCAGACAGGTGTCACCTGACCTTAATTAGCAGCTGCAGTATAAATACCCAGCAAGTGCACACTCATGTTGCCCTGGTATTGTCCTTGAGCCCTGACCTGCAGCCTGCATCCTGTTACTCTGATCCTGAAACCTGAAACCTGAACCTGATTCCTGATTCCTGGAACCTGTTGATCCTGTTTCCTGTCTGTTACCTGAACCCTGGACCCTGAGTCTTGTACCTGACCCGTCCCTCCTGTGATCTATCCTTCCTCTCTTGTCCTGTTTGTTTCCCTTCCCAGCTACTGATCTCCTGTTTATGACCCTGGCCTGGCTTGACTATGATTCTGGTGCTCCCTTTTGCTACATATGCTGGTTGTGTATTATCACTGTTTGGTTGTTTGGTTTGTTCACTGTATTGGTGGTGTGTTCACATGTATATGCATTTACCTTAATAAACTTACTTTCACCTATTTATGTCTGGTTCACTCTGTTGCAGTCCACACAGTTCTGGTCTTATCTGGTATATGACAGAATATCAGGGCCATTCCTGACCGGAAGTGGCTGCACAGGGGAACCATTTTGATTCAGTTTGGTTGCAAGCATGAATGCCAATGAGGTTATTTATTTTTCTCTGCTGACATCTGAAAGTGGTGATTATTGCCGCCAGGCTCTGAAAAGATGGTCTAGTGACCAGTTGTTTGCAACTATACGTTTGGCTCACTCCCTGGTCGATCAGGGTTATATATTGTTTGGGGAGGTGCAGCCTTTGATCAAGATCTGTACTGAGCTGGCTCTGCCCTGTATTCCAGAGGGCCGTTATGATTTCACGCCTCCTTTTGATATGAATCAGGTTGTATCCCTAGTGTGGCTTTTTGCAGATGATACTGCCGATTTTTGTGAGCACTACTCAGCCTGTTCCCCACAGGTGATTGCTAAGTGCATTGTGTCTGCTCGGCGTTTTTGTTAGACAGGGAGATTTAAAAGCACAGTTTGTACAACCTATACTTTCAGCATGGTCTGACATGATGCAATCAGCTTCAGCCAAACAAACCACCTCATATCCGGTCTCTGCTCCCTGTACCTATCCTGCATTCAACCCACTTGCCTCTTCTCAGCTGCCTACAAACCCACAGGAACTTCCCCCAGCTACTGTTGCCTCTTCTCTGCCATATCCCAATCCTCCTTTACAGTCTGCTGTACCCCTCACCTACAGAGCTTCAGTGGCTAAGCCAAAGAAAAAACGAAAGTTTTTTCCAACCAAGACGATCCTGGCAGTAACCCAACCTGCCTCCGCACCAGCTAATCCAATCCAGCCTTACGTCCCAGTGCTTGTTATCCAGCCTGAGGTGCTAGTGTTCCAGCCGGAGGTGCTAGTGTTCCAGCAGGAGGTGCCAGTGTTCCAGCCGGAGGTGCCAATGCCCGCTTTCCAGCCTGATGTGCCCGCTCTCCAGCCTGATGGGCCCGCCTTCCAGCCTGATGGGCCCGCCTTCCAGCCTGATGTGCCTGCCTTCCAGCCTGATGTGCCTGACTTCCAGCCTGATGTGCCTGCCTTTAAGCCTAATGTGCCCGCTTTCCAGCCTGATGTTCCTGCCTTCCAGCCTGATGTTCTTGCCTTCCAGCCTGATGTGCCTGCCTTCCAGCCTGATGTGCCCTCTTTCCAGCCTGATGTGCCCGATTTCCAGCCTGATGTTCCTGCTTTCCAGCCTGATGTTCCTGCCTTCCAGCTTAATGTGCCCGCATTTGAGCCTGATGTGCCCTTTTTCCAGCCTGATGAGCCTGCCTTCCAGCATGATGTGCCTGCCTTCCAGTTTGATGTGCCTGTGCCTCTGCCCGCTGCCCAGCTTGAAGTGCCTGCTGCCCAGCTTGAAGTGCCCGTGCCTGCTGCCTAGCTTGAAGTGCCTGCTGCCCAGCTTGAAGTGCCCATGCCTGCTGCCCAGCTTAAAGTGCCCGTGCCTGCTGCCCAGCTTGAAGTGCCCATGCCTGCTGCCCAGCTTGAAGTGCCTGTGCCTGCTGCCCAGCTTGATGTTCCTGCTGCCCAGCTTGAAGTGCCCATGCCTGCTGCCCAGCTTGAAGTGCCTGTGCCTGCTGCCCCGCTTGATGTGCCTGCTGCCCAGCTTGAAGTGCCAGTGCCTGCTGCCCAGCTTGAAGTGCCCGTGCCTGCTGCCCAGCTTGAAGTGCCTGTGCCTTTTGCTCCGCTTGATGTGCCTGCTTCCCAGCTTGAAGTGCCCGTGCCTGCTGCCCAGCTTGAAGTGCCCGTGCCTGCTGCTCAGCTTGATGTGCCTGCTGCCCAGCTTGAAGTGCCCGTGCCTGCTGCCCAGCTTGAAGTCCCCGTGCCTGCTGCCTAGCTTGGTGTGTTCCTGTTCGCTGCCCAGCCTGGCGTGTCCTGTCTGCTGCCCAGCCTGGTGTGTTCCTGTCCGCTGCCCAGCCTGGTGTGTTCCTGTCCGCTGGCCAGCTTGGTGTGTTCCTGCCTGCTGCCCAGTCTGTCCACTACCCAGCCTGATGTGCCACTGCTTGCTGCCCAGCTTGAGGTGTCCGCTGCCCGGCTGGACACCATGGACTTTCCCTAGCAACGGCTAGTTGGAGCGTCCGGAGGTCGCTCCTTTGAGGGGGGTACTGTCAGCTTACCCTAAGTGTCAGGAAAGGTCTCCTCCGCTGGTAATATCGATCATTTGGCGTGCAGTACTGAAGTCCACCAGCAGATGTCTCCTGGTATTTTGGAACTGTCAGAAGAGCTTTTTCCTGCTGTATTCTGTCACCTTTGGGCCGCAGTACTGGCGTCCACCAGCGGAGGAATCCTGGCAGTATGGAGCAGGTATTCCCCTCTGCAGACAGATGTCACCTGACCTTAATTAGCAGCTGCAGTATAAATACCCAGCAAGTGCACATTCATGTTGCCCTGGTATTGTCCTTGAGCCCTGACCTGCAGCCTGCATCCTGTTACTCTAAACCTGAAACCTGATTCCCGAACCTGATTCCTGATTCCTGGAACCTGTTGATCCTGTTTCCTGTCTGTTCCTTGAACCCTGGACCCTGAGCCTTGTACCTGACCCGTCCCTCCTGTGATCCATCCATCCTCTCTTGTCCTGTTTGTTTCCCTTCCCAGCTACTGATCTCCTGTTTATGACCCTGGCCTGGCTTGACTACAATTCTGGTACTCCCTTTTGCTACATATGCTGGTTGTTTATTATCACTGTTTGGTTGTTTGGTTTGTTCACTCTGTTTGTATTGGTGGTGTTTTCACATGTATATGCATTTACCTTAATAAACTTACTTTCACCTATTTATGTCTGGTTCACTCTGTTGCAGTCCACACAGTTCTGGTCTTATCTGGTATATGACACTAAGTAAACATATTGTGGTACAAGAGGGTTTAGTCAATGTAGCTGCTAAGTGAGAAATTTCACTTTCAAGTACATGAATACATGAAATAAAAGGAGAAAGAAAAAATAAAAACCGAGAAGACTTTAAAATGAGAGGGGGAAGAAGATAGTAGAAAGAAAGATTGTAGAAAAGGAAGGTGGCTGCACGGGTCGAGCTCCATTTGGCCATTTGTCAGTGTCTTATCAGGCGATTACCATGTGTCAAGTATATACATGTATACAAGTAACAGAGATCTACCAAAATCTTTGGGAAAATTATATTCTATCCACTGGGATAATACTTATTTAAAGTGGTTCTAAAGACAGAAGGTTTTTTTCTTACTTTAGTGCATTCTATGCTTTAAGCATTAAGGTAAAAAACCTTCTGGGTGCAGTCCCTCCCCCCTTTACTTACCTTAGTCCTATCTCGATCCAGTGATGTACATGAGAGCAGCAGCCTGTCCCAGATCTCTCTATACTCATCAGCTCACAAAGCAGCAGGGGCAGTTGGCTCTTGCTGCTGCCAATTGCATCCAGTGAGCCAACGAGGAGATAATGAGGGGCAATGAGCAATGTCCATTCACAGGAGCGTGGCTCCTGTGAATGCTACTGGGGGAACTCGGCAGGGGGGAGGGACCAGTAGTGCCAGTGGGGGAACCAAAAAGAAGAGGATTGAGACTGCTTTGTGCAAAACAATTGCACTACGCAGGTAAGTACCTTATATTTGTTATTTAAAAAAAAAATATGACCGCTTACATTTCACTTTGAATACATTTCACCAACAATACAATATTTTCAAAATACAGATAAACCTGAACTCCAGGCAAACCTTTAACTAGATTAAAAATAATAATTATATTAACCATTTTAATGGTTGTAACTTTTTTGTTTTTATTTTTGTCATTTTTTTAATTTAAAACGGGAGTCCGGCGACCAATTTTTTTTTTTTTGCACTTTGCTAATCCCAAAATAATACTCACAGTTTGGGTGTGATATTTCCACCTGTCTGTTTTCGTACTGAAGAATAACTTAAAAAATGTGATGCTGGCTGTTTCCATCTTGCTGGTGGGCATGTGAGGCCCATAAGCATTGATTTCCTGGATGCGGTGAATGCTGTTCATTCACAGCTTGTTCACACGCATGATCATTGTTTCCTGCACTGAATCTTGGGAAGCCTAACATTAAGCTCCCAGGAGACAGTGTGGCGCCGGGGAAAGGCAATAAACACGCCTACTCCCATGGGAGGAGAGACAGGAAGTGCCACAATAAAGTACAATATAAAGGTAATTACAGCGATAAAAAAAATTTTCGTGCGGCATTTGAACATCTATGCAATTAACTGAAGGGGGTAAGATTAAGTTAAAAATTTGAGTGGAACCCCGCTTTAAACAGCCCTATCTACTAGACTGTATAAAAAAAACAAAGCATATGAATAATGCCAAACTTGCAAGTAAATATGTGCACATTGCATCAAAAAATTGCTTATGTGTGATATTGCTATAATAACCCCTAATGCACTGAAGATAGGTATAGATTCCCTTTGACGTCTGATAAAAGTAGTCTACTACAAGAATCTCAACAGTTACCATGAAATCAAAAAAGAAAATCCTCATGTTTATCAGATACAGTTTTCTGTATTTGTATTGAATCAACACAGGCACAGCACTTCATCCATGCCATTTTGAAGGCACAATTATGCCTAAAGTGTTTCAAATTTAGAATTAATAATTGCAGACATAAAGAAACAGGATAGGCTTAGAAGCTGAACAGCTTAAAACTAAAAAGCTGTGAAAGACTTAGGCGGCATATAACTAAGTGAGGGCAAATCAATATAAAGATCCCTTCATACTGTTTGAGAGAACACATGACCAAATTATTCACACTCCAATGGAGGAAATGTAAATAGTCTCCTTATAGCCCTGTGCCTTTCAATAGCATGTGCCAATAAGCTAATTACTTGTGTTTTGTTACTTGTATAATTCCTCAGTTAGGAGACAGATAACCACACAGGGGATCATGTACTGTAACCGGGATATTAAAGGAATTAGACTTGGGGCTGATGAGGCTTAAAAAAGAATTGTTTGGTCAGCAACAGTTTCATGCAGTTTGTCATTTTCATCAGAAAGTCAATATTTTCGCTCCCTGATTTAGACCAATGATTCTCATTTATCAATGTGGCAGGCAAAGGTTGTCTGCTTTTCTGAAGTGCAAGTGCTGCATTTCTTACCCAGGTTCACCACAAATAAAACACGTGGTGATATCACGTTTTCATTTAACACTGGATAAATACTTTTTTTCTAATGTAAATAATTATTACATTCATTCTTACACAGGCAGGCAGGTATTCCAACTGTTATACATTTCCTAACAGAAGTGTATATCCACTGGTTTGGTGCTTCTTTTGTGACCTCCACACCTTTTCAGTTCAACAGTATAGGTCAGAGCACTTGAGCTGTGCAATAACACAGCTATCTATTCAAGTTGGTTTTATCAGGAATTTCCTGTAACAATCCTATTAAACAACCATTGCTATCCTCATTCTGAAAACATAATTTCCCTGGTTGCTATGTTGACTATCTGTTTTCAATACATTGAGTCTCTAACCTAGTACCAGTATGCAGATCAGGTAAGTCAGAGTAAACTCAAAAACCTGCATTTGCATACTGGTTCTAGGTCAATGACTTAAAGCATTTACACCAGAGGATTAGCATTACAACCTAAATTGTTTTCCTTAGGAAGATTTCAATTAAGCAGTTAGTGATAAATAAATAAAATATATAAATAATAGTATTATGGTGCAGATGCTGTATTGAAACCTGTATACTCTAGTTTTGCTTTTTATTTCAGTTTTCTATTATTAATGTGTAAACAAGCAATCTCAGAATACATCAGAGGTGTACCTTAAAGCTTGTGGGCCCCCGATGCAAAGGTTGACCTGGGGCCTCTCCACTACCACTTACCATTTCCAAGAGTGGCGGCCTGTCCATTAGAGGCCCCCCATCCATGCATCCGGCTCCCTAATATACATTAGAGACGCATGGAGGCATGAATTCCAATTGTTTTTGTTTTTTTTTTTAAGCACATGATTAGAGCCTGAGGCTCTAATAGGCTTCAAAAAAGGGTGGGCTCAGGGTGCAGAGCACTGCGCCCTGACCCCACCCAGTTGTGTGACAAAAGTGAATAAATATTCACTATTGTCATACTGATTCTCCTCCCGGCCAATGAGGAAGTGGGTTCTGAGACCCTTTTTCCAATTGGTCACAAGGAGAAGCGATCCTATTGGCCTAGGAGGAGGAGGGAGGAGATGCACGGCCAGAGGGGATGCATGGCTGGAGGAGATGCAGGGGAAGCCAGACCGACTGACCCACCAGCCACCACTGTCTTCAGGGATGGCTCACCCACAGTGGCTCAGCCACATCCAGCACTCCCCTGGACAGCGGAGGGAGGAGGAGGGGAGATCGGAGTGTCATCCCAGGAAGGACATCTGCCTCCTAAGGTAAGGAGGTCTTCTGCCTTCCCCTCCGTCCGTCTCCCACGGGGGGTGGGGGGTGTTGCTGGTGTTCCCCCACGTTCTTGTCCATCTCCCGCATGGGGGGCGGCCACCCCGCATCTCCCGCCGAGGGGGCGGTATCGTAGGTCCCCCCCCCCAAATTATTGAGCACCAGCTGCCACTGACTTTCACCATGTGCCAAGATATTCCCACCACTACTCCAAGTGGCTAAAGAGTTATTTCAGATCTTTATTTACATCTTGAGAGGGTAATTCAAAAGATTTTGGAGAAACTACCCACATTTTGACATACCTCTCCAATTCTTTTGAATACCTGTACCCAGAGTGTGCAGAGGCCTTGAGAGATTGTTCATCTTAGGATAGAAACCTCTTTTTTCTTGAATATCATATAATGGGGTTGATCTACCAAAACTGAAGAGCGCAAAACCTGGTGCAGCTTTGCATGGTAGCCAATCAGCTTCTAACTTCAACTTGTTAAGTTAAGCTTTGACAAAAAAAAGCCAGATTTTGCACTCCCCAGTTTTGGTAAATCAACCCCACTGGGAGGTCTTCTATTTTGTTCTGTGACTGCATAGTTGCTTTTTTACTGTCTCTCTTCTTTCTCTCCTGCTGCCGGCTGCACATGCACACAAGGTGGGGGCAGGCAGGCCACACTCTTAGCTGCTGCATGAAATTGGGGGATATGCATTCACCTGCATTTGAATGTGAGTTTTTTGAAACGTATAACACGTTTAGCTGCTTTTTTTAATGTGAGTTTTTTTCTAACTATCTGACTGTCATCATTTTCTTTTCAATAAAATCATTATTAGCTGACACAAATACAACATAACTTACTATAGCTCTGTATGTGAACCAGAGTTTTGTTATTGTTATTATGTGGCTGAAGCTGTGTGCAGGCCGCCTATGTTTCACTATGGGAACACAGCAACCCTTTGCACACAGCCTCAGGTCCTAATTTGACAGGTGTGTGGATGCACGTGTAGGGCCCAAAACAAAGACAGTAAATAGGACATGCGGCTGTGCTCGTACAGCTGCTCTGTCCCCGTAAAGTAACAGGTTTTTTTAAACCTCAGCTGCACAGAATGACTGAACAGAAAGAGCTCTGCACAGCCTTCCTGTTCATTCATAAAATTAAAGCGGTATTAAACCCAAAACCAAAATTGTAATATATTGCAGCTTTCTGATTACTAAAGGTGGTGGCTAAATTAGTTTTCTTTTTTAATGCTTTTTCCCTCTGTTTTTACCTGGTGATCTGGCCAGTAACACACCTCCTGTATTAGAGTGCCCCCAGTCTGGATGAAGTAGCCCAGGGGGCACCTTTGGACAGCAGCATTGTCAGTCTGGGGGTAGGGGGGTGTTAGATGTACTAGAAGATTTATATACACTATACAAATTGAAGGCAGACTCCAGATCACACGGCAGTTATTCAAGCAGTTACAGCAATTTTTTTTTTCTTTTGGGATAAAGATTTTACATGAATAAATAAAATCTGATCACTGTAAGCACCCCTGTTACTGATAAATGGTTTGTCTCAACCCTATAACTGATACACTTGTAGGAGAGCTTGTTCTGTAAAAAAACAACTTACTGACCAGATCACTAGTTAAAAATAAAGGAAATAAGGTACAAAAAGGAAAACTAATGCAGCTATCTGAGAATTTGTAAGCTGCAATATAATAAAGGTTTGCTTTTGGGTTTAAT
This sequence comes from Aquarana catesbeiana, assembly GCF_042186555.1. Lineage (NCBI taxonomy): Eukaryota > Metazoa > Chordata > Amphibia > Anura > Ranidae > Aquarana > Aquarana catesbeiana. The sequence continues at coordinate 306,799,659 of NC_133327.1, read as the reverse complement.
ACTGCTTTAAGCTTACTCTATAAATGAACACAGTGAGTGTATAGTGTGTTCATTCAGAAATTGCATATTTACCGGACATTTCACCCACTCTCCATAATTAAACATCCCCCTGTGTGCCTGCAGCTGCAGGTGGGCAAGTAGAGGAGGGAAGCCGGCAGTGCTGCGAGAGGGGGGGCTGGCACGGGAAACAGGGGGAATCTGATAGTGGACAGGAGGAGATGAGGGGGTGATCAGTGCTGTTGGGGGGCAATTAGAGGAGGAACCAATCCTATGTATGGCTCTCTTTGCAGCAGCTGAAAGCAGTGGGAGGGAAAGGAGGAGAAGCTGGCTTTCAGCTGCTTCAGGCTGAGCCGTACAGGAGATGAGAACCTATGATTGTCCCCCTGCATAACCTAAAAAAATTGATTTACTAAAACTGGGGAGTGCAAAATATGGTGCAGCTCTGCATAGAAACCAAACAGCTTCCGAATTTTTTGTCAACGCTTAAAGAATAAGTTAAGCTTTGGGAACATGTAACATGTTGCTGCTCCTGCAGTGGGTTAGCAATCTGAGCTCTGGGTGTGACAGCAGTATGGGGAGTTCCCCGTACCAACTGTCACATTTTGAAAAAAGCGCGGCCATGCGGGGCTTTGCCCACATGGCCATGCCACTCATTCACAGAGTTCTACGAAAGAATGAACTACAAGTACAGACATCATTTGTGGCTATCAACTTATAATTCTCAATGAACCACCACGGCACTGTTGAGCATTGTGGTAGTTCATTGATGCTTCCTGGCAGTGTTGAAACTGCCTGCCCCTACGACAAGCTGAAGTTAGAAGTTGATTGGCTACCCTGTACAGCTGCACCAGAATTTGCACTCTCCAGCTTTAGTAAATCAACTCCAATGTGACAGGGAGACTGCATGGGCCCCTTGGAGCATAGTTGGGGCCATTGAGACCCCTGCAACTCCTGAAGCTCCACCAGTGGAATACATTTTATGTCCGATAGTATTCTACAATTCTTAATGCTTTTTAAAATGCAAAAATTATTGTGAACTACTATTAGGTTCTTTTTCTTCTATCTTGGTCATAGCCATGGTCATTTTAATACTCCAGACTGTGAGGAAGCAAGTAGCTTCAGTAATGTAGCTTGCAGGTAGATTTCCTTATATGGAAGCAGGTTGACTTCCATGCCATACCTAAATAAATAAATAAAAAAAAACATTTGAAGCTTTCAGAAATGCTGGAGGGTTGCTGTGCTTGTAGGAAATAATATTAAGTACTATGCTTGCCTTTTTTTTGTGGTAAACAATTGTTTATAATGGTGGGCAGCGAATCAATAAGAATAGGTATGTTTTGCATTTTCAAGTTTGGTACTTATGTACCTTTTTGTATTTCTATGCAATGAAACAATTTGTTGAAATTTGAAACCTCAGATAAAAGCAAAATGGAAGGAAGACATTTTGGATGTAAGTTTGGAAAATATAAAAACATATTTTAAGAGTATATAACTTTAGTAAGTGTTTATATACGAACATATACTAAAGTATATCATTTTAGTAAGTGTTTTTGTTTGTTTTTGAGTGTATGATTATAACATCATGATACTTTATCTTTTCATTACATTATTGAGTCCATCAAGCAGATAGCAAACACTTTGAAGGGGAAACTAACTGAGGAATTAATTATTAATTAGTGCAGAAATAAATGAGGAGATGAATTAATTATATATTGTTGGCAAACGATAGTTCATTTATTAATAATAGCATTACAGAAATGGGATAAAAAAATGTTTGAACCAGCCCAGTACCTAGAAGTCCATTTGCATCTAAGCTGACCAAATAACAAAACCGAATTGCAATTGGAGAGATGCGAGAACCTATTCTGTGTATTATGCCTATGGTGTACCCACATCTTTTATAGTCATGTACATGGAAGATCATTAAAAAATAGTAGCCACACCATTTCTTTTGCTTGTCACAACTATAAAGGCATATACACGGTGTACTTCCTACGGATTTCCAGAACAGGAACAGACCGGAACTTATTTTTGGTACCCTAGTATAGGGGATCAGCCAATTATGTGCATATTTCCATTTCAGAAACAGGCAGCATTATTAATATGCTTTGTTTAAAATCTGATGGACTGGTAAGGATTTAAACCAAGGACCCCAGTGCTATAAGGCAGATGAGCCACTGTGCTGCCTAACAACATTTTCGTTATGTTGCTATGTTTCACTTGATCGTTCAAATACTGCAGACTATTAATCATCGGTGGTCTATATTATTATTTATATCTTGCAGAAAAAATATATTTTATTCTTTACAATATGAGTGGTTCTGAAAGCAAATTGCTTGCAAACCAATAAAGTATTTCACTTGGCTTTTCTCTTTGTTTCCCTTACCATAACCTGGCCAGTTAGCCTGATGCTGCTTTATGAGCCCTACTCCACAGGTACCATACAGGCTTATTCAATAAAAAGTGCAAGGAGCAAGTTGCAATAGTTAAATTAGACAATAAGAATCCATCTTATACTGATGTAACTTACACCAAGTAAGTTCTGAGTAGTTACAAGAGTATACAGCCCTTACAGTTTACAGTTAATGTTCTTTGCATTGTTTATTGAATAAGGCCAGTGTTGTCAATATTATCCATTGTTAAGGAATACCAATGCTAAAACAACTGTATGGAAGTTGAATAAATAGCTGTATATTTTAGGTTTTGGTTGTAGATGGAAAATTGTCTCCTGAGGGATAAAGGAATTATCCACATGATCTCTCTGCTATACTTATATGTGCCACACAGTCCTTATTCTTTTGGTTTGTAATAGAAATGATGACATGTAAACTTTCTGTTTTAATAAAACATGGTTATACTTCACAGTTTTTTAACGGAGGGCTTGTTGGTTCCTCTGGCCCATTTACCACAGCTTGACCTATCTTTGTTCAGATCCGTTGAGAGATCATATCTTCCTTGTTGTTATAAGCTATTGCAGTTTGAAGATCATCATTTCTCTTTGCACTGTAAATGAGAAAGTCCACATCCTGCGTTTGAAGAAGTTTACCACCCAATTTTCTTGGAGCAGGGTTGGGAGCAGGATTTTATTGGCTTTCTTAGCTCATAGTATTACTTTCAAAAAAATTGTTGTAAGGGATGCTCCTTTTTAAGAACTCTGATATAACAATAATTTTTGCTGAAGAGCCTCCCTAAAGTGTTTTTAATTAATAGATACATTAACAATTGTAAAATGTCACCCACAGTTCTACAAGAAGTTGTGCCTTAGTTTCCTATTAATCCACTATATGCACATTCTTTGTATCCCATTCCTACCGATGCCATCATTTTACAGTTGCATAATCCAATATGGAAAAAAAGGTTAGACAGGTAGATTGTAAAAAAGTAAATATCACTTCAAATTCCAAAGCACTGCAAGTGACTTCTATGGTCTTCATCAAGCTTTAAAGCATTCAGTCACTGGGGAACTTATTAGCAGATTGATTCTAGGTTTTATCTTCTTTTTCATAGGACAAGTTGATAGGGCAGAAGTATGATTCCCATGTGTATTTTTTTCCAAGAAATACAACATTCATATTCAGAGCATTTATTTTCATAGAGTTAAGAAGTCTGCTACATGTTCATTAACGGCATTAGCATAAAAATTTAAAAGCTTGCCAAATGTCAGAAGTGCCAACCATCTATTAGTGCTTTAAAAGGTTTTTCTGTGCCCTCCTCTGGTCCAACTGCAGGTTTAGATTTTTATATTTATTTTTGTTAAACTATGTAACATGATCTATATAAAGGTCCTTTTTATAAGTGAGTGGTTCTCAACATATAATACGTGTATCCCCAGGGGTACTTTTGACAGATTTAAGAGGCACTTTCCATCTCTCACATTTAAATCAATATTCTACATTGAAAATTTAATAAAAATTGAATCCTGTACAAATTAAACTGGAATATTTATTTTAAAAGTAAACACGATGGCATAAAAACTCTGATATACATGTACAGGTATAGAGAATGGACAATATATATTCACTTGTTAAGGTATACTTGAAATATTCTAACAAACCAGAGGAAACAATAAAAAGGACATAATATGATAATGCTTGAAAACACTGGCATGACCAACATCCAGAATAAATAGGCAAATAACCAAGTGCAATGTATTGTTTGTTTTCCTTTATTCAGTGTTAATGTGTAAGTAAAGCAATTTTTTTATAATCTTTTGTTTTTAGACTAGAACCCCAGTTAAATTATTCTTCACTGTCTGTGTCCAACTGGAGAGATTTACCTTCACATCCCATCCTGGAGACCATCAGGTATTGAGAGGAAATCTCTCCAAAGTGAATGAGAATTCCAATCTTAGAGAGCAGGAACAGGCATCCCTAATGAAAAATGTACCCACACATTTTGCTCTGGGGACAACTCAAAATTTTTGTATTTCCTTCAGTTCCTGTCTCCATGACAATGGTCAACAAAACAAATAGAGTGGAACACAGACAGCAAAATAAACTTGACATAGGGTCTAAAGCCGGCCATAGATGGCTCAAATCTTGGCCAGTTCGGAAAGGACCAGCCGAGATTCGAACCATGTATGGGCAGGCTGATTGTACCCAAGTCGATTCATCAATTGACTTGGATACAAGCAGATTTTTCATGCAATTATTGCCAGAGGCTTTAGCCGCTAGCAATAATCACTGTGTGTTCTCTCGGTCAGGATGGTTCCCCATGCCAGGAGAACACAATAGCTCTGCGGGACGATTCCCCAATCAACACTGACTGTGGTGATAGGGGATTTAAGCAATTTTCTTTCCTGCAACTCCTGGTTGCAGGAAATAAAATCACACCATCACACCACCGCCTTAACCCCACTCAAGTCTTCACAAAACTAAAAAAATGTGCCTTTACATGGACTTAGTGTATATTATCATAAACTATATTGACGACATTACTGTTTTTTATTCTTATTTTTGAAAGGTCACCTACACTCTTAGCAGTAAAATTACATTAACATTATTTGTATAAGGTGCAAAAAGTCCTTGTTTCACTTTACCTACCCTATATTTACAAAGTGACTTTGTGAGCAGAAGTTGCCAGACAAGGTTCTAAAAAATCAGGGTAACCTGGTTACACTTCCACAATCAGCTTGATCATCCTCAGAAACCACTCCCAACACTTTTAATCTTGATGATTTTTTAGAAGTATTACTCATGTAGCTATTGTTGCATTATATGACCCCACCTGACCTATCCCACTGAGTTGCTGTCAGAAGACTGTTTGAGTTGCATTATATGATCCCACCTGATCTATCGTAATGAGTTGCTGTAGGAACTCTACTCTACCTTGCCAGACACCACCAGCCACATCTCCAGCCACATCATTTTGTCTCCAACTTTGAGAACTATAAGGCGCATCCAGATATCTGGCTGATGGATACAACCATCTTTAACCCTTGATGTTCTGGATGATTTTATAACTTTTGAAATACACTCTCTATTATCCGAACCTGCATTAAGGGAAAGTACTATTCTACCTCTCCTCTATAGCTATGGTCTATATAGAGTTATACCACTAAGTTATATAATAAGACCAGCCCACAATGTACAGACCCCTGGCTGATGTCATTCACGTTTTCTGTTGCTTGTGCGCTGCTCTGACAGACATAGCTTTATTTTCATTTTTGAGCTATGTTCTTTGTCTTTATGGGTGGAGCATCAACATTTGGGATATAAGCTACAGATCTGGAACCCGCAAGCCCTCTGTCCCTGAAGAAGATCTGCATTTTGTTTTTCGAAACGCGTTGGACGTTCTGTCTGTCTGACAAAGCTCTGGGCTTTTCCTTGCAGCTGGTTTCCAATTCTGCTCCCAAATTTTGTGTTGTTGCGTATACCCCCATGTTCATGTTGCTATATATTATCAATGTGTAATAAATTTTGAAGGTAAATTCATAAACAGGATTTTCATTTAAAAAAACAAAAAAAAATTTCAACAGAATTCTCAGTATTTAATTATTCACGTGTGTGGTGCATGACAGCCCCTGTTATAAATGTTCAGATGATGTGGAACAAAAGCAGAGCTGATCTTTATAGTGACCAATCTATTTTCTTGCTTAATTTTTCCAAATTATAAAGATTTGCCGTTTGAACAGTTTTTGTTCTCATTTCCTTTCTTCTCTTTTTTATAAGATAGATAGATAGATAGATAGATAGATAGATAGATAGATAGATAGATAGATAGATAGATAGATCATTACTGTATAATAATCAAAGAAAGCGGATCGTGTATACTAAGCAATAAAATGTTATTCTATCAAAAATGATAATGGACCGTAATCCATATGCTGTGATATTCCTTTATATCCAAACAAGCAGTTTTATTTTCTAAACTCAATTGCCTTTAGGCTGACCATGTACTTTGTATGTCTGTAGGATGTGTAACTAAATTATAGGCTGATAAATAGTAGTGATGTGATGGCCTGGGAGGAATGATGATGTATACAACTCCTGCTAATTGAATAAACCTCATTGGGCTAAAGGTTTCCAAATCTTATTTAAGGTTATGAGTCCAACAATCCCTAATGATTTAGAAATTCTATTACTGTAAAGGAGGAGGGGAAAATGTATAGTGATATCACGTTGTTATCTGGATCACATTCAAAACCAACTACAATGTTTACGAGAATTAATACAATGAAACATATAACTGAACAAATGTAAAACAATGAAATACTGCTTGGAAAATACATTAAACTTGAAAATTATTTCAGGATCTTTTTCTTATTTGCTTAAAATGGCAGCTGAATTCAAAAGAGACATTGCAATAAATAAATAGAATTAACATACATGAACTTTTTAGAATACAGAATTTTAGCTAGTTAATGTTCTTTTAGTATTGTTTTTTTTTTTTTTTTGAGATAATTGAACAGGAGGTCAGCTGTGTATAGACAAACGTAAAAGCTTAATTAAAAAGTCCTTAGTAACCCTTCCTTGTTTTTCATCAGCTCAATAAATAAAAAGTGGAATCTGACTGGCTGTTGTGGTTTTTTTTTAACTTAAAGATAAACTCTAGGCAAACAGATAAATATAAAGATGAAATACAACTTTGACAGCTGTGTTACCTGCCAAAGGAGTTGTTTTTATGTCCATTCAGTTCTGAGATTTCTTCAAAACACAGCACAGTCCTGCTTGGCATGGAAGTGGACCTGATCTCTCTCTGTTTCCCTTTCACTTACAGGCCTTGATCCTCCCCTAACCAGTGAGTGGACAGTGAAAACAGAAGCAGCAAATGAGTTCATCTCTCTGGCACTCTGTTCTCTCCTCCCATCAGCATGCTCCCGCACACATGATTGGCTCATTGTGCTGCTTTTCTCTGTCCCTGAGCTCTGCTTGTACAGTAGACTTCAAGAGGCTGATACCAAAAGTTCAGCCTTAATATAATAAAAATGAACATATGTTCAGCACTAACAGACTTCTGTTATACGGATGATTTCTCTAACTGGTGCTCTTTCGTATAACAGCCTTAGAGCTCACAGTGCCTGTCAACCTATGCGGTCTGAGCTAAAAATGCTTTGTCCACAAAGCAAATGGCCATGCCAGTGGCATGTATACAGCTCTGTCAGGTTGTAACATTAGGATTCAGATGAGAGGTTGAGGGGTGGTAAAATAATGGCTCAGTCACCTGTTTTTATCACCCCCTGGCCACCTGTGTGAAAGAACCCTAAACATAATCCTACATCTGGTTATCAGAAGAGATGACTGTGTTATGAACACGTTATCATGCAGATGGCAAATGTCTTCATGTTATCAGTAAACATATTAATTTTGCATGCTTGTCATTGAAATAGGGGTTGATTTCTGAAGCATCTGCATTATTTGTAAAGTAAGGCTAATAACAAAGCACTGCTCATGTAATCATTGCTTCCATGATATGTGTTTTTTCTCCACTTTAGAGGATTTAAGAGCTTATTTTTTCCAATAGAATCCCTTATTGGGTTACATATCTGAAAGTCATGAACGAAGCCAGTCTACTCAGTATAGAATCTCTGAATTATGCTCTTTACCTAGAAGTCACGCAGCATTCACGCTAATACTGGATTGCTGCTAACCAGAAAACCAGATTAAAAAACAGGGGTTTTTTTTGTAAATTATGTCTACAATGCATTTTATATTTTCTTTATTTATTGTGTGGAACAAAACTTTTTTTTTTAGCTTTGAATAAGGTAGGATTAAAAATGTTATTATGTTATTTTTTTCTGTCTCTTTCCTGCTGGGGAGATCTTTTGTCATTTTTTATTATAAAAACACAATTGAAAATGAAAGTGAATCTCTCTAAAGTGAAGAGAATTCCAATTTTAGACAGTTATTGCCAGAGCATTTGTCCCCATTGTAGGATTTTCCTTCACCTTCTTTTCTGGTGCCAAATATAAAACTGTAAAAGGGTGGATCTTCTCAGCAGTCCTCGCTACACATTACTTCATGGTATTACAGCCTGTCCCTCAAAGACGTTATAATTGAATGAACCAACTATTCTGGTCAGAGGCATATTTGACTATTTCATATGGTGGTGGATCTTCTCTGCACAATGGATTGGTAATTTGTGCACCATTCAGAGAGCTGATCGCGTTTCCTTTCCTTTATTTTATTTTTTCACTTCTATATTCATTTGGATTATTATGTATTAATATTTTTAAAGATATTATATTTCCTATTTGTTAACACTATTATAGGAACTAGCACTGCTCTTTTTGTACTCTACTCTATGGTATTGACTTTGTGTACAAATGTTGAAGAACACAGGTTTGGGTCAAACTGGAGAGAAATTAAATAAAAACACAGTAAATCTTCCCCACAATCAGAATACATATAATTAAATAAATAAGATGCTGATGGTGGTATGTCCAAGCTTACTAGCGATGCTGACTAAAGGGAACGTAGGTTGCCTTCCACTGTCATGTGCCAAAGATTGTAGCAGGTTTTTTCCTGGTTCTTCTTCTTCATCGGAGTCCTCAAAATGGCTTGTTTTCCTGAATGAAATTGTTTTCTCCTCCTCAATTTTTACTGTTATACTGTTATACTGGTGCTGCAATTGAATAAATGGATTAAGCCCATTACATACTTCACCATATGAGTTCATATGTCACTTCTTCACTGGTGACTTTGATGCTGGAATTTGCTGACATGTTTTATGGAATTGTTTCTGATCCTGATATGTGGAGCGTTTATGACCATTTATAATCGAATGAACCAACTATTCTGGTCAGAGGCATATTTGACTATTTCATATGGTGGTGGATCTTCTCTGCACAATGGATTGGTAATTTGTGCACCATTCAGAGAGCTGATCACGTACGGGGGAAGGCTCTTTGATCACTAAGACTCTTACTGGACACTTTCCTTTATTTTATTTTTTCACTTCTATATTCATTTGGATCATTATGTATTTATATTTTTAAAGATATTATATTTCCTATTTGTTAACACTATTATAGGAACTAGCACTGCTTTTTTTGTACTCTACTCTATGGTATTGACTTTTGTGTACAAATGTTGAAGAACACAGGTTTGGGTCAAACTGGAGAGAAATTAAATAAAAACACAGTAAATCTTCCCCACAATCAGAATATATATAATGAAATAAATAAGATGCTGACGGTGGTATGTCCAAGCTTACTAGTGATGCTGACTAAAGGGAACGTAGGTTGCATTCCACTGTCATGTGCCAAAGATTGTGGCAGGTTTTTTCCTGGTTCTTCTTCTTCATCGGAGTCCTCAAAATGGCTTGTTTTCCTGGACGAAATTGTGCTTTCCTCCTCAAAATGAGGGATGACGGGAGAATGAAAACCTTACATGGGTCAAAACACTACTACACAGTTTATAATTAAAATTGAAGCAGTGTTGTATGACCACTATTGTATCTGTAGAATAATGACTGTAAAGACAATGTCATAGACTGATTGTCATAAACATTCATGACCATTTTTCAATCTATCCATGTAACCATAAACATTATTCCAGAATACATAATACTTGCATTCTTGCTGCTGTACTCTTTGGTCTGGATATTGAATTTCGAACTCCAGCCCTGGGTAAATAAATATTACTTGTGGCAAGTGGGTTTATTTCTTGATCTCAATAATAAAACATCTCTCTGAAGTGTGATATTTTAAATTGTTCATAACACTAGTCTCTTACCACTGCTCAATTATGGTTTGTCATTTGTACTGATTACACTTGGTCCTTCAGAAGAATCTGTGCGAGATCTACAAATTACTTATTCATAACTCTGCAATATTTTGATAACCATCAAGCAATCTGTACTGTGTGAGAGTTTTTCCTTTAATTCAGGGTTCGGTAAAGTAAAAGGAGTATATGAAGTCTATTTATTGGTTTAGTATAAATAGGCACTTCTAGAACAAATGTGAGCTAACATATTTCAGCCATTGCAGTAATGCATTATGAGGTTGATTTACTAAAGGCAAATAGGCTTTGCAAGGGACTTTTGCCTTAGCTTAGTGAATGAGGTCAAGCTTTGCTGACTTCCATCATCCAATCATGTGCATGCACAAATCATTTTTATTCCCCTTAAAGTAGAACTATAGGCAAAACTATTTTATATATATATATATATATATATATATATATATATATATATATATATATATATATTTTTTTTTTTTTTATTTATTTTTTTTTTTTTCATTTTAGATAGCAAAGGAGGGGTATAACCCGTCAGATTTATTTTCACCATCTGTTTCCCATTGCAGAGATTTCCCTTCACTTCCTGTCCCATAGCCAAACAAAAAGTGAGAGGAAATCCCTGCACATTAAGGGAATTCCTTGGGGATCCCCAGCGCACCAGAACTAGTGTCACTAGTCAAGATTTCTCCTTTATCACTATTCTGGGGACAACCCAAAGTTTGGGATTTTCTTTTACTTTCATTTTCAATGATAATGGTAAACAGGAAAAATATGGAGATTGCATTTTGCATCTCCTTAACCACTTCAGCTGCGGAAAAGTTCATCCCACCCCCCCCCCCACTTCCTGACCAGGCCATTTTTTGCGATTCAACACTGCGTTGCTTTGACTGACAATTGCACGTCGTGCAATGCTGAACCCAAAAAAAATTGATGGCTTTTTTCCCACAAATAGAGCTTTCTTTTGGTGGTATTTGATTTCCTCTGCGTTTTTTACCTTTTGCGCTATAAACAAAAAAAGACTGACAACTTTGAAAAAAAAAAAAAAAAAAATTCTTACTTTCTGCTATAAAACACATCTAATAAAAAAAATGTAAAAAATCCAATTTCTACATCTGTTTAGACCAATATGTATCCTGCCACATATTTTTGGTAAAAAAATCCCAATAAGCATATATTGATTGGTTTGCGCAAAAGTTATAGCGTCTACAAACTATGGGATAGATTTATGGACTTTTTATTTTATTTTATCATTTTTTTACTAGTAATGGTGGCGATCAGTGATCTTTAGCGGGGCTGTGACATTACGGCAGACAAATCTGACGCTTTTTGGGGACCAGTGACACCAATACAGTGATCAGTGCTAAAAAAAATGCACTGTCACTGTACTATTGACACTGGCAAGGAAGGGGTTAACATCAGGGGCGATCTAAGTGTTCCCTGGGAATGCTTTCTAACTGTGGGGGGGGGTGCTTTGACTGGGTGAACACAGAGATCTGTATGCCTGCCTAGCAGAAACACAAGATCTCCATCTTCCCTTCTGACAGAACAGTGATCTGCCTTGTTTACATAGGCAGACTGCCATTCTGTCTTCCTCAAAAAAATATTGTCATGTTTCAGCGGACATGATTAGCTCCCTCTGTGTCCAATCACAGCAGAAATGGGTCTCTGGAGGCGCACGCCCGAGACCCAAAGAAAGAAATCACGTACAGGTATCTGATTTTTTGCTTAATGGCCGCCTTGCCACAGTATATGTACGTGGACAGGGCAGGACTTACGGTGGTGGGGGCCCCTGGGCTTGAGTCACTTTCGGGCCCTACCTTCTATACATTACTGTAAATAGAACAAAATGTTGACTGGTACCGTAGACAGTGTTACATGTTAAAAAAACGTAATAATCTATTTATATGACCACTGATTGAAGCTTGAAAAACTTTTTTTCTTTTTTTAATAATGATTAAAAAAGTTCAAAGTGATCATGTGTTTATTGCAATGCACAAATGTCTTAGTCAGAATGAGAATAAAACACTTATTTACATGGAAAACATATTGAAAAACAAATACCTCGCAAGGTTGCAATCATAACAAATCAATTGCAAGAATATAGCAAAATAACTCATTGAACAAAGTGCAAGATAAACTGTGTGTGTAGTACGTGAGTGGGAAAAAAGGGACGTCAATTTTACTTGGGTTACAACGTCGCACGGCCGCGCAATTGTCAATCAGTTAAAGCAACGCAGCGCAGTATTGCAAAAAAATGGCCTGGTCATAAGGGGGGTAAAAGGTTCCGGAGCTGAAGAGGTTAAGATTGAACAAGTCAAGACTAAAGGGGCATTTTTTTATTTTTTTTTGTTCATACAATATGGCACACATGTATTTTGCTTTTTGACCTGACACATGAATTCATTTTTTTTTTACTCCACTTTTAGTCAATTAATTCGGTGCTCTGGTGGGGGCGGAGGGGCTCCCATGCAGGAGCAATGGAGTCCAGTTGGTTGGGTCCAGTAATTTCACTGTCAGTGTTCGCGGCCTTCTACTTCTTGTATCCACGCCGCTCTGCAGACTGCAGGTGGACATGGAGGGAGGAGGTGGGTGGAGCCAACACTCACCAGGGGCGGAGTCCTGCAGTCAGTGTGAGTGACTGTATGGACAAGATGGAGGAGGTGCTGCCGGTGGGAGGGCCAATACACTCATGGGCGGCTGCCAGACTGCAGCAACAACTGCCTATCAGCCCGGGAAAGACAGATACACTTAGGCAGGCTCCTCCGCTCCTGTCATGTTGGCTCAGAGTCTGAGACTCCGAGTCCGACGTGACTGACTCAATGACGTCACTCGTTGCTAGATGCCAGGCAGCCCAGGCGCTAGCAACGAGTGCAGGATTGCCAAGCCAACGGCGCAGCTCCACCCACCACCAAGCTTCTCCTGGTCCGTCCTGCGTATTTACACATTAGAGTCTCTCTCTCTGCGCCGCTGATCGGCTGATGAGACAGATAGAGAGACTTGGGCAGAGCAGCGCTGCAGCCAAGTGAGGACCAGTGTGAGTCACCGCTGTTTCATCCGATCTAGCTGAAGATATATGAAGATATTTAAAACGTAAACGCGCGGGACCCCCTATTGGGCGGGGCCCGTGGGCTTGAGCCTAGTCAAGCCCAATGGTAAGTCCGGCCCTGTACGTGGGGCAGTCCTTAAGCAGTTAAAGTGGACACAGACAGCAATAAAACCTGACTGATATTCTAATCCCTCTGCAGTCTATCCAAAACTAAAAAAAAAAAAAAAAAGTTTTGCATTTAGTTATACGTTAAACGTGATTAGGTATTCTTTGCAAAGTGAACTTACATCACATTCGTCAAGGTAAGGGAAAATTCCTTTGTCAAGTGAACAGCCTGTTTGCCTTTAGTAATTTGATCCATATGTTTCAAAGAGTTTAGGTGCTGTAGAACTGAACATTCTACTACATCAAAGTAATTACTTGCTGCTTGTTGCTACTCTAATGCCCTATTAGCCATGAGACAGAATGAAACCTGACTCTGACCACTTCTTAATTGTGCATCTGTTTAGATTAAAAATCTGTCTTACCTTATGTAATAAAACTGTTTCCCAACTTTGAAAATCTGTTGCAGTTGGCTGGCGGGGAGTATGATAATAGGGGTCACAAATACATGGTAGGGGTCACAAATACACTGTAAACCTGTTTCAGAGACTTGGCTAGGTGAGAGGCAGTCTGATTTGTGTCTATGTTACTAAATGTCTACCTGTGTGTGGTAATCCCTGAACTTCCATCAACACTGGCTTCATTGGCTACCTTCCAGACACCTTCTCATATTAGAGTAGCTACAGTATGAACTATGGAAATGATTAAAAACACAAACACATAGAATTATATTAACCACAGTAAATGTATACAGTAGATCTTTTATTGTGCTATGATTGATGTATAATGTACACACCATAAAATTATTTTTTTGTTATTTGCAAATTACGCTATGTGTGATTGTTTTCAGCGACTTGCTAAAATGTGTATCTGTTAAATATAAATTACTAATTAGAACTGCTGTACACAGAATACAAAATAGCGATTTTAGTGTATTTCACACTGTATGTATTCTGAGCCTGAGGGTCAATTTAGATCTATGCCTGTGCATAGAGGAGCTCCTTTTGTAGCATTAGGCAAGTGCCATGTCATTGGCCACCATGCATTTCCTTTGTGGGTTGATACATGTTTTCAATTCATGTTTGAGTGATAAGGTTAATAGCCATTGATCAAGGTTTGCTAACATCTGTTACTAATGCACCAAATGCATGTTATATGCATTTTGATGCACTACTTTTAATGTCTATTCGGCCTCCCAATGGCCCAAAATGCAGTAAATATTGGACATGACATATTTTTTTTTTAAATGCAGTGGACTGCTGCATTGAGATGGGAACATTTTAGCATTTTAGCACATCACACATGTTAAAATGCAACAATGAACACAGGCCCTGAACAATTTTGAATACAGTGAGTGACACGGTTTCAATGAAAACTCTGTGGGCAAAGAAATGTATATGCTTTGCAGTGAGACAGGACCATTCAAAGTAATTGTAAAGGATCTTATTTTTATTTTTTTATAGCAAACATGTTATACTAACCTGCTCTGTGCAAAGGGTTTGCACCAGTGGCGGCCCGTCCATAGGGGCGCACGGGCGCCGCCCCCCCACCCCCCACCCAGCAGTCACAAAAGAAAAAAAAAGATAATAATTTTTAAAAAGGTCTAAAAAAAATAGAAAAAATGTTCTTTAAGTGCACTGTGTTCAGGCGCCGGACACAGTGCACTATGGGAAGCACCACGTCAATGCAATCACGAGATTGCAGATAAGGCGCTTCATTTGCAGGCTCTTGACCTGCTTTGCAGCGCAATCCAAAGCGCCGAGCAGCTTCCACCCATAGTATTACTACAGGCGGGAGCTTTGTTGTTCAAGTGAAGAGGTAACTTCCGGTTTCCCTGTTCCAGTGGAACACACGGCATGAGTGGAGCTGCCTGTAAGGTAAATGAGGCTCAGGGCTGCATTACATGGGGCACAGTGAGGCTGCATTAGATGGATCACAGTGAGGCTGCATTAGATGGGGCACAGTGAGGCTGCATTAGATCGGGCACAGTGAGGCTGTATTTGATGGGCACAGTGGCTGCACTTGATGGGGCACAGTGGCTGCATAAGATGGGCACAGTGGCTGCATATGATGGGCACAGTATCTGTATTTGATGGGGCACAGTGAGGCTGCATTAGATGGGGCACAGTGAGGCTGCATTAGATGGGGCACAGTGAGGCTGCATTAGATGGGGCACAGTGAGGCTGCATTTGATGGGCACAGTGGCTGCATTTGATGGTACACAGTGGCTGCATAAGATGGGCACAGTGGCTGCATATGATGGGCACAGTAGCTGTATTTGATGGGCACAGTGGCTGCATATGATGGGCACAGTAGCTGTATTTGATGGGGCACAGTGGCAGCATTTGATGGCACAGTGGCTGCGTTTGATGGCACAGTGGCAGCAATTGATGGGCACAGTGGCTGTGTTTGGCATAGTGGCTGTGTTTTGATGGTACAGTGGCAGCAATTGATGGGCACTGTAGCTGCATTAGATGGCACAGTGGCTGCGTTTGATGGGGCACAGTGGCTGCATTTGATGGGGCACAGTGAGGCTGCATTTGATGGGGCACCATGAGGCTGCATATGATGGGCACAGTGGCTGCATTCGATGCTGCACAGTGGCTGCATATGATGAGCACGGTAGCTGTATTTGATGGGGCACAGTGGCAGCATTTGATGGCACAGGGGGAGCATTTGATATGGCACAATGTCTGCATTTGATGGTATAGTGGCTGCGTTTGATGGCACAGTGGCTGCATTTAAAGGGCACAGTAAATGCATTTGATGACACAGTGGCTGCGTTTGATGGACACAGAGGCTGCATTTGATGGGGCACCATGAGGCTGCATATGATGGGCACAGTGGCTGCATTCGATGCTGCACAGTGGCTGCATATGATGAGCACGGTAGCTGTATTTGATGGGGCACAGTGGCAGCATTTGATGGCACAGTGGGAGCATTTGATATGGCACAGTGTCTGCATTTGATGGTACAGTGGCTGCGTTTGATGGCACAGTGGCTGCATTTAAAGGGCACAGTGGATGCATTTGATGGCACAGTGGCTGCGTTTGATGGACACAGTGGCTGCGTTTGATGGCACAGTGAGGCTGCAATTGATGGATTTTTTTTTAGAATTTTTCGGTTTGTTTGCACCCCCCAAAAATTCTGAGCACCAGCCGCCACAGAGCAGCCCCACTCCTCTTCTGGGGTCCCCTCCAGTGCTCCTTGCTCCCCCTGCCTTCCAAGTACTCCCCCAGCTAGCCGCTTGCAATGAGGGGTACTCGTGAAGTCTCGATGCTGAGCCACACTGTGTGCAGCTCGGCCCTAACCCCCGATCCCTTGTCACTGGATCTGATTGGCAGTAGCAAGAGCCAATGGCTCTCATTGCTGCAGTGAGGAGAAAGAGAGAGGAAGAAGTACTGCTGCTTTTGGGTACAGAGATCGGGCTCAGGTAAGTATAAGAGGGGGCTGCATCCAAAAAGTTACTTAGGGTTTTTCACCTTAATGCATTTCATGCATTAAGGTGAAAAACCTTCTGTGCTGCAGCTCCCCCCCCCCCGGAGTCCCCCCTTTTTCTTAACTGAACCCGATCATTCTAGTGATGAGCATGAGCCCAGCAGCTCCAGCCGCTGTCTCGGGTCTTCATTGGATAGATTGATAGTAGCAGGAGCCATTGGCTCCTGCTGCTGTCAATCAAATCCAGTGACATGGGAGCGGGGGGTGGGGCCGAGTCCTGCTGTCTGTGTCAATGGACGCAGCAGGACTCGAAAGTGCCCCGCACGGGTGCCCCCTTGGAAATTGGCTCTTCATGGGGGCACTCGCCAAATAGGAGGAGCCAGGAGCGCTGCTGGGGGACCCCTGAAAAGGAGGATCAGGGCCGCTCTGTGCAAAAGCCTTGCACAGAGCAGGTAAGTATGACATGTTTGTTATTTTTTTAAAAACTAACCTTTACAATCACTTTAATACAAAAAAAACCCATTAGAGTAAAAAAAAACCTTTAGCCTTTACAACCACGTTAAGCACAATTATACTGCAAGTTCCTATGCAGAGGTTGTAACATGCATGTAAAATGTGCAACTACGCTGACACACATCTCTACCACTAGAAATTGTTAATGTCAACAGATACTGATATTGTTTAAGATATATTTATTAAATATATATTATAATATATTGTATATTAAATGTATGTAATTAAGACTCTTTCTTCTCTGTTGTGAGTGCATACAAGGTTTCTCCAGAGAATAATCATTCTTCCGGTGAACCGTGCTTTGTTTTTGGAATTTAAGCACAATGGATTCAAACTGACAGCTTGAAAAAAACACAATTGCTCTTAGCCTAACATTCCTGGAAACAATAGCTTTATTTTATGCTATTTCACTACACATTTTATTGTAATATATACAACTGTAAGTGATGATTTGGTAATTTATACCCCAGCTTCATGGTAATGACCTCAGTTTTTCGGTGTTTGTGCTATTTTGTTTGCTGATATTTGATATGTAATTTAAGAATTAGGGTCTTAGTTTTCATGCTTCAAACGGAACACCTATCAATTCCTAAATAAGGTCATGTAATACTTCCATAGGCATGGACCCAGCCATACTGTATGACACCAATCTATTATTGAGTTTATCTTTCCTATCTCCCGGTTTGATGAGATGCAGATCATAAGTAATGACATCCTGTCCTTCACTTGGTTGCCTGTGGCATGTTTTGATGAAATTGAAAAAAAAAACTTGTAGAGATGAGCATGAGCAGTGCTCCAAATGACACAATTGCACTGAAATGTCTTTAACAATATAGTCACTGTAAATAAGAGGAAGGATTTATTGTACAATCTTATCTACATGCATAAATTAAGCTTGCCTTGGCTTGCCCTCGGGGAGTTTCCATATCACTGTAGATTTGATGCAGTGCTGTGTAAAATATTCACTAATTAAAATCACTTATATCATTACTTTCCTATTCTGAGACACCTAGTATACTGTATATGTCTGCTGAGTGCTGAGCAGAATCCTCATATGTCCATGTATTGCTGCAGTTTTACTACTAGGCTATATTTACCCTGCAAAGTATTTGCTAGAATACACTGCGAATGCCCCTCACTTTAATTATTTACACCAAGGTGCAACTTGTTACTAGATATTTTTTGGATATGGATAACTGTTAGAAATTCTGTATATAGCCCTACAGAACAGACAGTGCACAGTCCACATGGGCTTTAATGCTTAACTACAGACAGGAAACAGGAACTTTATTATAGAGAAAAGACAGAGTATAACCATAGTGCAGCTACAAACTTATAAACACTGTCTACTGGTTGAAGAAAGTATCTCTACTAAATATGGATATTGATGTAGTTGCTGCATAAAATACAAATGAACATTGTATTCCAACACCCCCACTCAACAACTACTCCTTATTAGTCCCATTTAGGATCTCAGTTCTATAAAGCTGCTTCAGTTCACTAAGAGATGTTATCTCTTCATCAGCAGCTCTGATCCACTTTTGTTTCTCACGAGGAAGTCTTTTCATCTCATCCCATGAATCTGGCTCTGGTTTTAATGCCATCTGAGCAACATAGAACAGATATTTGGCAGGTATGCCTTTATTGCTTCTGGTGAATTTCCCGATTGATCAGGATTTCCTGATTGGCCTGGCTTCTTCTTTTACAGCATTTGGATTGTCTGTATTCATTTCTATTTCTTGGTCACTTTGTTGCTTATCTTCCTGTGACACTGATGTGGACTTTCCCTTACTTTGAAGTGTTTGTGTTAGAAATGTTGAATACACTAAAATTTTATCAACAATTACACTTCCACTGATGGTTATCTTGTTTGTATCTTGGTGTAGAATTTTGTATCCCTTTTGAGATTCACTGTACCCCACAAGTACACCTTCCTTTGCACAAGCATCCCATTTTATACATTTTTCTTTTGGGATGTGCACATAGGCTTTGCTTCTAAAACTTTTTAAATGGTTCAAAATTCAAGGTCCCCTTCCATTCCACAGTTCATATGGTGTTTTCTCAGATGATTTTCCTAGCAGTCGATTTTGGAGATAGCATGCGGTCATAATTTCTTACCCCCAGTATCTGGTTGGTATATCTGCATCAAACAGCAAATTTGTTGCTTACTTGAGCCAAATACTGTTCAGGTTTCTCTGCTGCTTCACTTGTGTTGTGTAACAGATATAGTGTAATATACCTGGAGTAATCAGCTATAAAAGTGAGAAAATACCTCTTCTTTCCTGGAGTCTATTTTTCCATTAACCATTTAACCATTTCATTTTCCATTTAACCATAGAGCAGCTATAAACACTGCCATCTACTGGTTGAACAATATATCTCTACTAAGTAAGGATATTGATGTAGTTGTAGCATAATACATAATACAAATGAATATTGTATTCCAACAATAACAACATTATTTACATTGAACAAAGCTGTAGATCTGCAACAAATAAAAAAAAAAAGTGCAGTTTACTAAATTAGCACAAGATCATTTTCCTGTTATGAGCACTGTAGGCCGTTGATATGTTCAGCCCATGTCCAGCTTAAATGGAAAAACAAAGAAATGGAATGAATGCAGATCTATGTTCATTAATATATCTTTAATTTTATTTTTTTAATACAAGCTGTGTTAGTACCTAAATTTGACTTGAATTCTCTGGAGGGAGAAGCAGCACAAGGGGTCAAGCAGTTGTGCTCATGATGGAGAGACAGAGAGAAGAATGACAGAGAGTTGAGCCTATCACTCTGCTGCTTCTTCTTTCACTGTCTACTCACAGGGTGGGGGTGGGGAAGAGGCCTGTGAGTGTTCCTGACCTGCGGCAGAGAAAAGTCAAATCTTCTCACCTGCCCGACAGGGCCTTGCTGTGTGGCAGAAGTGTGTAAATCATAGGACTGGATAGGCAGATATACAAAACCTTGGATAGGTAAAACTGTTTCTGTATATGTGTTTTATCTGTGTATTTAGAGGTTTGCCTTACCCTTAAAAAACAGCTCCTACTGTAATAGTATCATTTTTGCTGTCTTCTAAAGACTTACCACCTCATTTGACCATTGCCTATTCTATACCAGGTGAATGACACACAGTGTCCTCTCATCCAATTTCCATGAGTCCAGTAAGTCAAGAACCGCCCCTCCTAGGAGTCCTGGACTCACAGGAAAATGCAGCAGAGAACAGCACCGTATCAATGCGGCAGCATTCAGGTCCTGCACACTGCTGAAAGAAGGTGACCCCTGTTACTATGTGACTAGATACACCAAAGCATTCAGGATGTACTGTATGCATTTGTTTTTGTTTTGTTTTTAATATGTGAAGGGAGGATCAGGGAAAGGAAAGGGGGCAGGACCCAGGATGCTTGATTTGGGCTTTAAGTTCAGCAGCTGTAAACAATTTTGATTTATCAAATTTGCAAAACTGAGAAAATGTATACTAAATCCCAGTTGAGTTCGTGTATCCTTGGTGAAGTCACAAACAAATGGGCATGAATGAATGTTTAGAAAATTTTAAAAAACACAAGATGTTTTCTAAAAGGAAGGGGCGAAAGTGGCGCCCTGTGAGAACTGTACTGCACTCAATACTATAACTAACAGTGCCAAATATTTTGCACTTACTGTAGTGTGCAAGCTAAATAAAAGTATGAGTGTTTGACAAACCCAGCAGAAGCTTACTTTTACAGTTTGGATGTGCACAAATGTCTTTTCGCCTGGAATTCAGCTTTAAGATGAAGTTGTGTTCCTGAACAGAACAAATTCGATTAGATAAGCATGTTTTATTATTTGTTAGTAATTTCCTACTATATATATATATATATATATATATATATATATATATATATATATATATATATATAGAATAGCCCTAGCCGGCCTCCTGGGAAGAACAGTTTCCTGCAGCTGATGTTATTGATACTGTTATTGTTACTGTTGCCATTTTACATCATTATAACCTTGAATTTCATTAAATATATTCAACATTTTTATATATAAAAGCCTATGAAAAATCTAGACTACAGATGGCCGTTTCTAGACTTTGAGGACCAATTGCTACATATCTACAAATGTAATACATTTGGCTGGATCACACATAAAGGGGCAGATGTATAAAAATGAAAACCTATTGCTAGTATCAGCTAATTAAATTTCTTCAGGCTCAGTTAAGAAAGCATTTTTAAATCTAATGTCAGTATTTGAGGTGTAAAAACTCATTAATATTAATCAAAATTACTGCAGTGTATTGAACCCAGATCTGCATCCTGTTTTAGACTAATTAAGTCTGCACTTTGAAAATGTAGCTTTCACAGTACAGGATGCCTAGAGAATAAAATATATATCCTTTTTGGCTGCTGTGGGCTCCAGTCTTCATAAGTATGCAGCAGAGCATAAATACCTGTATATTGGGCGCCCACAAAGTATGGTGGTCATCAAATTCTTATATACTTTTCATGTAGCTTTTATTTTTTCAATATCATTGTTCTTCAATTGTGCATTTATTTACAATCTAACCATAGCCAGTTCCTGGTCCTTTTATATATATACAGTATATATATATATATATATATATATATATATATGAAGCTAAACATGTATTTTTCATCTATAGCAGAGTGGATGAAAACAAATCACTGTTTCCCATTCTGCAGATAACACATATATTACCAGATCATTTTCTCTGAACAAACAGTGATCGTTATGTCAATAGGGGTCAGGTTATGTTCAATGCAGAATACCTGAAGATAATAAAGTATTTACAGCTCACAGAGACAGTACAGTGAAAAATGACTGGGCTATTCTATGCACTCTGAAAGTAGCAATTTAGAGTTCCTCAGTATTCATCACTGCCAAGCAATTTGTATCATAGCTTACCTACGTGTTTCAAACATCTCATCTATGGCTATGCACAATGGGGAACATTTCAGAGAAATGTTTCTTGTGATTTGTGCAAAAATTACGAGGTAACTGATTGTAGACAGTATAGAAGAGTGAACCTCTCAACAATTTTGGATTACTCAAATTGTTCCCCAACTGCAATGGAATATGGTTTAAATACTGAATTGCATGCATCTTAGATTGTAAGCTCTAACGGGCCCTCTGATTCCTACTGTATTAAAGTGTACTGTATTTGTACTGTCTACTGTCAAGTTATAAAGCGTTGCGTAAAATGTCAGTGCTATATAAATCCTGTAAATAATTAATAATCTGGATTTCGGATTTTCAAGTCATCTAGCAAAAAGTGCAGTTTGGGTAGGGTAGTCTCTTATTTCTAGGAAAGCTTAGGTTCACATTGGAGCGATTTATCATGCAATTTGAAAGATCAAATCGCATGACAAGTCGCAGCCTATTGGCAGCAATGGCACTGTTTCAATCGGTGCGACACAGATTTTACGGCGCCGCACCAATTTGCAAAAGTAATTCCTGCACTACTTTTACAGATTTCAGGTACGACTTCAATAGACATCTGTGCATGAAGCCACACAGATGTCTATCAAGTAGCACCTGAAATCGTGCTGACCTTGCTACTTTGAACTCGCGCTACTTCACTTGAAGTAGCACGAGTTCAAAGTAGCATCAATGTGAATCAGGGCTCATGGTCACATAATGGAGTTAATTACATAACGTTAACAAGGGAAAAAAGATAGTTTGATTGCTCTGGGGGTGTGCACAAGAACATTTTTGTCAGGTAAAAGTCTATCAGGTGTCATAAATCAGGATGTTGGAATAAGCAATGGCTCCCTGTCAATTTTCTGTTGAAAGATGCTGTAGAGTAATGACTAAATGGTGAATAGTATCTCTTCACACCTCCTCCTGCCATCATAATGTGCTAGGGGAGTTGGAAGAAAATGCAGCCTACAGTCTATGACACATATAACATTTCTTCTGTCGGACAGAAAAAAAAAACTCTGCATGACTGTCTGTCATTGCTGTGATTATATGAGAATCCACCTCAGAACTTCACTATAAAGATGTACCAAAGGGAAGAAGATCCTTCCATGCATTTTCTCTCTAGTTGCTCTATTTGTTGTGCCTATTAGTGTATTTAAATATAATGCATTGAAGTTAATAGTGCTAACATTCAAATAAGTAGGGCAGTGTAAGTAGGGAATAGAAGAGAACAGATGGGTAATTTTAGCAGCCAATGTTCCCTTTCAGTGAGTGCCAGTATACACTGCTCCCCAACATGTCTATTGCATAAGCAGATGTGTATACCACTCAAGGTAAGTGGCTCATCACAGGCTCCGAACACAAGAAAAAATAGGTTCCTGGATTTAGATTTTCTAAGGGTCTCCCAAATGGTCATTGGGCATACTGGCTCTGGTTCAGCAATGCTCCACAAAACAGGGACTTTTCTCAGGAACAGGGAAAGAACCTAGAGTTCAGAATCCACATACATACAATCCAATGAGAGTGCAAAGAAGCATCAAAGAGACCAAGATTTTAATGATAAACTTGATTCATAGCAGAAAAAAAAATCCTTTTTGTCTGCTGTTAATCAATTTTATCATTAACCACCTCAATACAGAGCACTTTCACCCCTTCCTTCGCAAACCAATTTTCAGCTTTCAGTGCTTATGCACTTTGAATGACAATTACTCAGTCATGCTGCGCTGTACCCAAATTACATTTGTATCATTTTCATTTAAACTTTTTTTTTTTTCGAATTTCTGTTTTAAAAGAAATCAAATAAAATCAAATTTCGTCATAAATTTAGGCCAGAATGTATTCTGCTACATGTCTTCGGTAAAAAAATCCTGATAAGTGTATAATAATTGGTTTGTGTGAAAGTTATAGAGTCTACAAGCTATGCTATGTATCAAAATTGATCAATCCTGATGTACTGATGGCCTAAAATGTCAGGACAGTACAAATATCCACTAAATCACCCTTTTGGAAAGAAGACAGTCCATAGTATTTAGTAAGAGGCATAATTATTTTTTTGAAGTTGCAATTTTTTTTCCACAATGCTTTATTATTATTATTTCTCACATGTGTGAGACTTTTCCAGTCTGGCCACATACAGAGGCCCAACATTCAAGTAGCACCTTTAGGCATTCTAGGAGCATAAATTACCCATCTAATGTCATGACTACCTATCACACTTTTAAAGGCCCTGGAGCACCAAGACAATGGAAACACTCCCACAAAATGACCCCATATTGGAAAGCAAACACACCAACGTATATTCTATGAGGCATAATGAATCTTTTGAACATGTCATTTTTTTTCACAAGTTTTTGGAGATTGTGAAAAGAAAATGAAAACCTTTTTTTTTTTTTTTTTTTTTTTTTTTTTTTTTACATAAAGTTGTCAATTTATAAGATTTTTCTAACACAGAGCATGTACATAGCAAACATTACACCCCAAAATGCATTCTGCTACTCGTACTGAGTATGGTGATACAACATGTGTGAGACTTTTACACAGCCTGTGGAAATTACACATCTAATTTCCTGACTAGTTATTACATTTTGAAGGCCCTAGAGCACTAGGACAATGGAATTACCCAGGAAATGGCCACATTCAACAAATTTTGATCACTGGGACAGATGTGTGCAGATGTTGAACACTGGTACAGATGTGTGCAGATGTTGATCAAAGCGACAGATGTGTGCAGATGTTGATCACTGGGACAGATGTGTGCAGATGTTGATCGCTGGTACAGATGTGTGCAGATGTTGATCACGTGTACAGATGTATGCAGATGTTGATCACTGGTACAGATGTGTGCAGATGTTCATCACTGGTACAGATGGGTGCAGATGTTGATTACTTGGACAGATGTGTTTTACTGTGTAGGGACACTGTGTGGGAATACTTTATGGGAACACTTACTGTGTGATCAGTGAGTGTAAAGTGCTTTACACTCACTGATCCCCACCAGCAACACAGACCAGCTCTCATTCTCCTCACTGACAGGCTCTGTGTGAGGAAAAGCAGAGCCAATCAACTGACAGCCGGCTCTGTTTACATTACACAATGGCTGTGATTGGACACAGCCATCTTGTGATCAGGAGGGCTAATCACAGAGCCCTCCTGCCGAGTGGTGATGCACTGTGTCCGGGGAACACAGGCACACCGGATCGCGCAGCTGCACGATTGTGCTCCTTCTGAGGGACGTTTAGGAACGTCCACTCAGGAGTACGAGATGCCTACCCTGCCGTTTATGTACAGTGGCCAGGTGGGAAGAAGTTAAAAACCTCTGAGTCTAATGCCCCGTACACACGGTCGGATTTTCCGATGGAAAATGTGTGATAGGACCTTGTTGTCGGAAATTCTGACTGCTCCATCACACATTTTCCATCGGATTTTCCGACACACAAAGTTTGAGAGCAGGCTATAAAATTTTCCGACAACAAAATCCGTTGTCGGAATTTCCGATCGTGTGTATACAAATCCGACGCACAAAGTGCCACGCATGCTCAGAATAAATAAAGAGATGAAAGCTATTGGCTACTGCCCCGTTTATAGTCCCGACGTACGTGTTTTATGTCACCACGTTCAGAATGATCGGATTTTCCGACAACTTTGTGTGACCGTGTGTATGCAAGACAAGTTTGAGCCAACATCCGTCGGAAAAAATCCTAGGATTTTGTTGTCGGAATGTCCGATCAATGTCTGACCGTGTGTATGGGGCATTAGACATTTGTTTGGTGCTCTCATTGGATTGCATGTAAGAAAATAAAATTAACCACTGCACTCCCAACTGCAGCAAGTTTTTCTGTTTATTGAATAGCAGCAGGGGTCACCTCTGACATGTGGGCTGAGAAGGTTTTTAAAAAGTCAATACATCTGCAACTCACCACGCAGCTAACAGTCATCATTAGCATAGGACAGCAGTAATTTTGAGATCTCTAAGGTGAAGGCAGATAATGCTTTCCCTAGGACTAGAGGAGTACAAAATCTGGCGATCTTGCATGAATACCACTAGAGGGGAACCTTTTGGTTTCAAAATGGACAAAAAGTGTCTGACTTGGGCTTTTGTGAAATCTTGTGCCTTACTGAGACACAGAACTTTCCATTAGAAAAGGGTGAATGATGATTCTGACTGTGTGGGCGCACCATATAAATAAAGCACACATTCTGAGACCAGGGCTCAATTAGTAACCCCTGTAGGAAGAGGCAGAGATGCTTGTATAAAAGGGTGCAAAAAATAGAAGGCCTTCTATTGCCACAAAAAAAAAAAAAATGGGAGGAGGGTCATGATAGCTAAAAATCCTTTTTAGCTTTACCTTTATGGCAGCCCTAGACACAGAGCAAATAAATCTAATAGGAAATCTAGATCTAAGGGCAGATATATTTACACCAGGGCTCTGCAGGTAGGTACAACTTTAAACAACAGTGCCTCCATTTGAAGAGAAATCCCAACCTTCCCTTTGTTATAATTAGTACAGGCAGTAAGCAGTATATTTCTCTCTTCTAAAAGAACTGTATACAGCATAGGAAATAGCAGACGACTAAACTTTACACAAAAGGTCACCCAGATAACTTCAAGCATAAATGTATCCCCCGAATCTGTATTCATCAATGTCAGGAAAAATGAACTTATTCTAGCAATAAAAATGGTGGTGTGAGTTTCCTGCTCTGATGGGAACATCCATCATTCTGACACTGGAACTTTCCTGCATTGTGAAGAGGTTACTGTGAGTAATAGAAGTGAGGAATTGGTGCTCACACTGTATTCTACATAACTATTTTATTTAATGTTCACTTCCCTACTACCCTATTCTTCATTTGAACTTTTTTTTAAAATTTTGTAGATTCCAATATAAAAGTAAACAATCATTATGTAACTTTGCGTCATGTTGTGGTTTGATATAATAATTGCAAATGCATAGATGCACAGTGAGACAAATCTAATGAATGTAACATTTCAGCATCCTGTGTCTGCCGCTTTTTGATTACTAGAAATTAGCAAACAGTTCCACTTAGTGCTTTTATAGGGTGTTTTTTATGGAAGATCATAAAAACAATGCTCCTAAACATTTCACACCTCCACTGATTTTATAGGAAATCAATGGTCACAGTGTACACTCTCATTTTATAACATCAGCATTGATGTATCTATGGATAATATCAATACAAACAACAGTTATATTTGACATTCTAATATAAGCTTTCTTAAATAACCTCCTTTCATGATATGACTGCTGCCTGTCTGCTGGCCATTTTTTCCACAACTTCCTGAATACCATGCATGCTTTGTGGCTTCTCCTCTGCTGTTTACTTTTGATTTCTAAAGACTACATATTCTATGGTACCTTCCTGCCTACAAGCCGTGATTCCTGTACTGACTCTTCCTCCTAAAACTTCTCATTTTCAGCACCTCTGTAGTTCAGAACAGGCAGGTTCTGTAAAATGTGTGATGCTCGGTTCACATATATGCAAATCGGATGCGTTTTTAACCACATCCAATTCACATAACATGTGAACCGGACCGGCATTCAACGGAGCCGGTTCACACATGTTTGGGGCAGCCTCGGTCTGTTTTTGAAAAGGGTCCTGTGCAATTTTGGGTCTGGTTTAGCTTTAAATTCAAGTAAAAATTTGCACCTGAATTGCTCCTGAAGAGGTGAACAAATCTGGACTCTGGACTGCAAACCGCAGCCGGACATGTGTGAACCTAGTCTTACACAGCAGTGCTTATTCACAGGGCATAGTGATAATGTGTCACAGAATTTAAGGAAGTAAATGTCTGGGGAGCTTCACAATAAAGTTTACAAACTTAAAGATCATTCTGATTAATAGGAGTAGGCTAGAAATAATTGTAATACAATGTGAAAATGAATATATGTATTTAAACATAGACATGCTTTAACAGACATAAAAGAGTTGTGCAAATAAAAATAATAGTGGAAAGGTTTGTCGTTAATAATTATTATCTCATTTATTTTACAAACAAGACACACTGGGGTTGATTTACTGTTTGCAAAGTATATGTTCACGTTGCAAAGTGATTGATAGTAAATAGGGTGAACTTATGTGAACTCCGAATACCCGATCAAATGTATATGTGCAAGGAAATAAATTAAACTGCATTTTTGCTAGTCAATCATTGTTTGATGACCATGAACGCATCTTTTTCTTATTTACTAAGCTCGGAACATTCACATTGCAAAGTGAACATTTATTAAAGTCTTTTTTCCTTTAGTAAATGTCTCCCAGTATATTCAAGTTGGGCAAGGGTGAGAGTTGTCCTTGCTTGCATTTCTGTCATCTAAAAAGAAAACTCTTATATGCTATCTGAGCAGAGATCTTCATCTGATCCTTTACTCTCAAAATATCAAAGGATTTCACACTGACCTTTGCACTGAGATCTTACAGTGGTCAGCAATTTGTACACTGTTATTTCCCAAGTGATCCTGAATTTAATCCTCCTGACATGTCAGTGCAGGACTTTGGACTATTTTTTATTTTTTTGTCAGGTAAGGGAAAGGTAGACTAGGTTCATACAAATCTGCTTTCCCACGTGTTTTAAATTTAGTAATACATACAGCAGTTTCAAATTATAGTTCAGAGAGTGCAGTGAGAAGTGCCCTGGTAGGATGCCTTTCACTGGTATAACACATCAGAAGTTTGAGTAGGTATAGCTGTTCTTCCTTTTACTATTTATTTCTAGTGCCATTTTAGGCAACTACTTTCTATAATTTAAACAGCGGTACGTTGAATTATGTTCTTCCTGTTAGAATGGAAATGAATTGGGATTGGAATTTGGGATTATAACGGTGCCCAACAATATATAAAAATACAGTTATGTTTAAAATATAAAATATTTTATTACATGAAAAAAATCTGACAGGACAATCATAGGTGCATAAAAAAACAGAGTAAACGTGATTGCTAATACTGGCCAGGGTATACATATGCCTATGGTAATTACTGGTAGCGATCCCTACATGTTTCGCCAAACATTGACTTCTTCAGGGGAATGTGTAATTGCCAGTATTCAACAGTGGCTCTAATAACAACAAAGCAAAGTTTTAATAATTGGCACAGCAGATTAGTAGTGAAATTACATAGTATACAAAAACACATGGAGCAGAGTGATCATTTGACATGGCTCATAATATCCCCCACCCATCAGTCCCCAGCCCCACCTACCCGGAGAAAACCCACACACACAGGGCGTGCACCAAAGCAATAGCAAGAAGGGCGCCATAAACAAGTGGCTACAGGGGGAATACAGGGGCCATGTTAGAAGCAACAAAAAGGAAGGGAAAAGAAAGCAACATGTAATAATGAACATAACATAGTCCAATGTTATGTGCTAACATAGCCTCAATACTTACAAAAGTTCTGTTGGATGGAAAAGCAGGTACAGGGGTGCCAAAGAAACTCCCAATCTAAAAAAATTAGGGATTGTAGCGTGGCCAAAGGGCCCTATGCAGGGAGAAGAAGTACCCAATGAAGGTTAGTGAATAAGAAAGAAAGGGGTATGAGAAAAATGATGATCCATTGGTGAATATGGATACTAGAGTAAAAAGATTTTGAGAGTTATAATGGAATAGGGTACTTCTCATCATTCACCCAATGCGTAGGGTGTGTGAGTAGTTACCCTAGTGCAATTTCAACCAAAAAAGTTACAATCACACAGTACAGTGGCAGTCGCACACAGCGAGATAGGGTGAGTCATCCAAAATGTCGGATGTTAAATAAAAGCCTTAGTGCATGACTGAAGAAAGTGAATTTAATCAATTAATGTTAGGTCACTCAGACTAAAACCAAAAAAATATAGGTATGCGCCAGTGAGCCCTCAGTTCACCTACAAGTCTCAGGATGCCTGGCGGTAACCTAAACCAATCGAGTGACGCATTCTGCCAGATGATGCACAGCATCAAATGGCACACAGCGTCACACATGGCGCAGATGGGCGTGCAGGCCAACCACTCTGTATGCCCCCTGTAGCCACTTGTTTATGGTGCCCTTCTTGCTGTTGCTGGATTGCTTTGGTGCACGCCCTGTGTGTGGGGGTGTCTCGAGGTAGGTGGGGCTGGGGACTGCTGGGTGGGAGATATTATGAACCATGTCACACGATCACTCTGCTCCATGTGTTTTGTTTTTGTATACTATGTAATTTCACTACTAATCTGTTGTGCCAATTATTAAAACATTGCTTTTGTTGTTATTAGAGCCACTGTCGAATAGTGGCAATCACACATTTCCCTGAAGAAGCCAATGTTTGGCGAAACATGTAGGGATCACTACCAGTAATTACCATAGGCATATGGATACTTTGGCCAGTATTAGCAATCACATGTTTACTCTGTTTTTTATGCACCTATGATTGTCCTGTCAGATTTTTTCATGTAATAAAATATTTTATATTTTAAACAAAACTGTATTTTTATATATTGTTGGGCACCGTTATAATTCCAAATTCCAATCCCTTTGTTTCCATTCTAACAATACAAGGGATGAGGTGCTGGATCCTCTGAGGTCACTCAATCCACACCCTATCACAATTTATGTTCTTCCTGTTATTTTCGTTGGCAAAGATTTTATCACAGTTAGCATAGGTGAAAGAAACTTGCAGAACATGTCATCTCTAAAGTAATTGCCTACTGCTTTTAGGTAGCTCAGAAAAATGCTCTATGGAATTAGCATTCAAACAAATGAGTTATTGAGTGACCCTATACCCTTCTCTACCCAATGATATCAATGGCCTGGCAAGGAAATACTGGTTAGATGGAAAATATTAAGCAGAGAGGATAAACAATGCCACTTGTTAGTTCATAATGACACAATGGATGCATCCTACTTACTCCCACTTATCTAGTCTTACCTGTCCTTGATGTTGCTTCTCCACCTTCACTGTAGAAGGTCATTGTAATTTAATTGCTTTTTACCTTGCTCATACTAGATCCTTGCAATGCAAAGATAGCCAACATCTTGGAAATCTAGAAGCAAACTGCAATAATCAAAAGAAGCCAATTGGAAACCGTACTGTATCAGTCTCAATAAAGAAAATTGCTAAAAAAAATCAAAATTTATGTGGTTATTAGAAGATAAATGCATATAACTGCTATTTAAAAAGCAGATTCTGGGAGATAATACTTATAGCTGCTGTTTTCATAGTTTATAAAAAATACAACTAATGAAAATATAAGAATGTCATCATTACATGCACAAGCATTGCTAAACCATTTAGAGTGGAATAGAATTGTGTCATGGCAGGGGCCTTTGTAGTTAAATGTGTAATATTTAACAGAAGCAATATCTTTAAAAACATAACTCTAACCTATAGTCTACAGTCAACACTGTGTTTTCTAAGAAACTGATACAAAGGCTTCTCGTATAATTTCGGCTTCAAACAACTGTATTCTGTAGTCAAGAAACCGCTACACACAGTGTAATAATGAACAATGGAGGAGGCTGAAAATAGCACAGTGAATGAATGAGACAATTTCACCTTCCCTCCTTCACACACATCTGCGGTATTCTGCTGTTCTGCATATTCTACACTTGTTCTATGTAACTTGAAATACCTCAACACAGAAGAGAAAGATAGATGTATTTATTTGGACATAAATTCAATGAAAATGGAAATGTTTTCCCTTAGGGGATTCTGTAGACAGAATACAAATTAGAAGTGTGTTACTGCTGATTTCAGGCCAATTTATAAATGAAAGATGTTTCCACGTTTAGAAATGCATAGACTTGTCCCTCTTCCTAAAGCAAGGTATCAAAACATAATTATACATTGCATTTCTATTAGTTTTCTTGTTGTCAGATGTGGAACTATACTTTTGGTTGGAATTATTTTTCACAAGTGCTCCATTATTCCATTTATTATTAGGCGAGTTGCTTAACCCATGTTGCATGATGGAGCATGACCTCGTAGCAGAGGCATGAAGAGTAATTTCATAGGGTACTTATAAGGCCAAGTTATAAGTCTGTTCAATCATGAGCACACAGAAGGAAATGCAAGTTACTGAAGAAGTGTGATTGCATCAATTGTACATTTTGAGACTGAAGCCTTCCACTAAAACACACATTTTCCTAAGGTCATTAAGTGGCACCATTGCTAATAAAAATTGTAGCGTTAAGCACGGCAGCTTTAAGGATCTTTGAGATCATTATTTAAAGTCTAATTTAAAAACTCTTTAAATCAAAGGTAATAGAATTTTGGATTGTTGCTAGGAAGAAAAACTGTTTTCCATAGGGTGGCCAGAGACATACCAAGAACTCACTTTCTAACTTGGCTTGGGTGACTTACTGCACATCTCAGTGCACAGGCATTGCAAGTATTATTTATTTTTTAATGTGAAAATGAGAACAGTCTTTGAGTAACCAAAACATAATTAATTCTATTTAAATAGCTGCATGTGAACATTAGCACTTCTGAGCTCATCATTGCTTACAATTTAAACCCTACGTAATGCAGTTATCAAGAACAATGCTCAGATTCATTACATAGCTTGCAGAGTCATGTCCATGTATTCACTTAGAATAAGGTTTAGGAAAGCTGCTATTTTTTCTCTTTGAGTGATTTGTACGCCAATTAATAAACCAGCTTTGTGATTGGCAGCACCAGCCCCATCACTTCCTGTGAAATGTGCCTTACTATTGATTATCTAGGCCATCAATATGGTCATTTTGTGTGAATCAAAAAACATTACAATGTTTTTGTGCATTACTTACATTTATGTCACATTAATTGCTTTATTAATATGCCCCCTGTGTACAGGCCCCTTTCACACGGACCGTATGTCCGTATTTCATCCATCTGTTTTCGGATGAAATACGGACATACATGCATCCCTATGGGATAGCGGGTGTCAGTGGATGTACATCCGCAAACACCCGATGTCGTCCGGCTCCGCTCTCGTCCGATTCTGCGGACAGAAGAAAATCCTATTTTTCTATCCGTCTGCAGAGCGGATCGGATGAACACGGACAGACGGTCCGTGTTCCTCCGATCCCCCATAGGAGAGAGCGGAGATCTGACAGGGCGGTCCCTGCACAGTGTGCGGGTCCCGCCCTGTCATCTGCCTGCTCAGCTGGGGAAAACGGAGCGATCCCCGCTGAGCAGCGGATGTTCACGGGGCGGATCAACACGGATCTGTCCCGTGTGAAAGGGGCCTAATTGAGATCATGCTAAATCTGAGTAGAACATATAATAGATAAACTAGGTATGCAAACATTTATGGATTCCCTCTGACTTACATATCAGGTTTCACCGCTGTCTTAAAGTGGTTGTTAAGCCACTAGGGTATAACCATACAACTCTGTAAAATAACATTATGTGTCCTAGTGTCTGTGTTATATAAAAAAGATGCAGATTTCTACCTTATATCAGAGCATCTCCCAGCGCTTACGCGACTCCTTGGCTCTCTCCTCTCCCCAGCTGACAGCTATAGCTGGAAGGGCTGAGAACTCCTGCTGACTTCAGCCGGGAGAAGTGGAGAAGAGAGGAGAGAGAGCCGAGCGGTCACGTGAGTGCCGGGAGACGCTCTGATATAAGGTAGAATTCAGCATCTTTTTTTATATAACACATAATGTTATTTTACAGAGGGAATTGCATGGTTATACTGTAGCTATAACAGCAGCAGGAGAGGAGGGCTAGAGAGTGGACAGAGCTGACAGGCAGGGAGGGGAGGGGGGGAGAGGACGGGGAGAGGAGAGCTGCAGATGACGGAGGCACGTAAACTAACCACGGTGTCAGGGCTCAGTAACCTTGATAAACAGTGGTCAGTTTACAGGGGGAGGGCAGAACTGGCAGGATCAGTCAGGTTTTTTAACTTATGCAGGGGCCAAATTATACAGCACAAGCACTGTGCTGTTATTCATGCTTTAAGGGAACACAATCTATTTTTTTTTTTACGGCAACAAACACTTTAGGTAACACACCTAGGCTCCATGCACACTGGCTTAAAAATCGCTGCTACTACAGGAGTTGTTTTGTGTTTTGCTTGTAGAAGCAGCTCAATGTTATCCTATGTGTCCATGCACATTAGGACGATTACAGACATATTTTAGGCTCAATGTTTAGACACAGAAAAAAAAAAAACCTTTTGGTTTGCATTTCTGATTGGAGTTTTCTGGCAGAAAAAACGCACAACTCTTCTAAACTCATCCAAACTCTGTACAAAAAACGCTTTATATGAGTGTTTTTTTCTGCCAAGGGAACTGGCTTTACCATTATTCAGCCATGGAAATTAGATGAAAGCTCACCTTTAATTCTGGGTAATAACCCTCTCCTTTTGAATTCACTTGGTCCTAGACAGACTCCAACATATGGTTTAGACATAATTTTCTGTACTTAAAAAAAATATGTGCAGTTAACTAGTTAGGGACCGGAAGGATTTGCCCCCTTAATGACCAGGCCATTTTTTGCGATACGGCACTGTGTCGCTTTAACTTGCAATTGCAAGATCGAGCAATGCTGTGCCCAAACAAAATTTATGTCCTTTTTTTTCCCACAAATAGAGCTTTCTTTTGGTGGTATTGATCATCTCTTCTTTTTTTTTTGCGCTATAAACAAAAAAAGACAGACAATTTTGAAAAAAAAAAAACAATATTTTTTCATTTTTGCTATAATAAATCCAAAAAAAGATAAAAAAAAACAAATTTTTTCATCAATTTAGGCCAATATGTATTCTTCTACATTGGTAAATAAAATTGCAATAAGCGTATATTGATTGGTTTGCACAAAAGTTATAGCATCTATAAAATAGGGGATATATTTATGGCATTTTTATGATTCTTTTTTTTTTTTTTACTAATAATGGCGGTGATCAGCGATTTTTAGCGGGACTGTGACATTGCGGCAGACAGATCAGACACTTCTGCCTGCCGCAATGTCACAGTGTCATGCTGTATATATATTTTTCTTTATATGTCTTTGTTCCCCTGAAACGTGTTGGTTTTATCATGCTCTACCATTTCCAATAAAGATGACTATTCACCTTTATTTTACTTCTGATTGAATACAGGGTGCTCCTTTTACCCACCCTCACATAATTATAATTTTAGCATAGATAGGTTATTATCTCTAAATGATTGTGATTATTGTGACATTAGTACTTAGAAGGGCAACACCCTTTGCATTTTCCACATTTTGCAGTGTTTCTATGTGGGATGAAAATCATTAATTGGGATTTTTAATATTTGATTTAATCAACATACTTAAAACTTTAAGGGTGTTATTGTGGAAAAAAAAAATCTGAAAACAAGGGACCCCCTTCTTCCAAAGTCAACACTTTGTAGATTCTGCTTTGGCTTTTTGGAGTAAGTCAACTTTCCACATTTGGATCCTGCAGTGTTTGCTGACTCTTCTTGCAAAATTATTGTAACTATGTCAGTTTGAGGACCTCATACTTTCAACTGGATTCAGGTCTCTGCTTTGACTTGGAACATTCTGGTTGCTGTTTTTAAATAACTTATGTATACCTTTGAATACATATTTGTAGTCAAAGTCCTGTTGAAAGAAGGACCTCCATCCTGATCTCAGGTCTCATGTAGCTTTGAACAGTTTTTCTTTTCTTTTTCTTCTAGAAATGCTCTGTATTTGGTTCCTGTCATCTGGCCTTCACTCCTGACTCTTTTCTGCGTTAAAGTCAGCATCCCAACATGTGACTATTACACCACTATACTTTACCATAGAGATGGTGTTCCCAAGGTGATAAGCAGTGTTGTCTTTTTGCCACACTTAGGACAAAATGTTTAGTTTTGATCTCATAAGACTAGACAATGTTTTTTTTTTCCCTGTATTTGCTGTGCCATCTACATTACTTCTAGCAAACTTTAACCAGTTCCCAACCATGTCAGATATACTGCGGCACAATGGTTCTCCTGGGGGAAATCCCGTACGGGTACCCCCTATCCTTTTTCGACCACCAGAGGGCGAGCGCCCGCTGCACGGCGGTAGGCGCGATCGCGTGCATGAGCGCCAGCATGGGGATTTGTGTGTGTACACACACAAATCCTTGTGCTGTCAGAGGAGAGGAACCATATCATTTGTTCCTACTAAGTAGGAAAAACGATATAGCTCCTCTCCTAGTCAATCCTATCCCCATACAGTTAGAACACACTGAGGGAACACGCAATTAACCCCTTGATCGCAACCCTAGTGTTAACACCTTCCCTGCCAGTGACATTAACACAGTAATCAGTGCATTTTTATAGCACTGATCACTGTGTAAATGCAAATGGTCCCAAAAAAGTGTCAAAAGTCTCCAATCTGTCCATCGCAATGTCGCAGTACCGCTAAAAATCACAGATCACTGCCATTACTAGTAAAATAAATAAAAATAATAAAAATGCCATAAATCTTTCCCATAGTTTGCAGACGCTATAACTTTTCCACAAACCAATCAATATACACTTATTGCGATTTTTTTACCAAAAATATGTAGAAGAATATATATTGGCCTAAACTGATGAAGAATTTTTTATTTTTTTTTTTAATTTGGGGGATATTTATTATAGCAAAAACTAAAAAATATTGCTTTTTTTTTTTTCAAAATTGTCGCTCTTTTTTTGTTTATAGCGCAAAAAATAAAAACCACAAAGGTGATCAAATACCACCACTGAGGGCAAGGTTGTAGCTAGCTCAGAAAAAGGGTAGTCCTTGAATTAGTGAACAACACACTGGACTGCATTTTCAAATATAACCACTATTAATCGTATACTCCACAAATTAGGTGATGCCTCTATGACACAAGCACACTATGAGCCGCGTCCACACTATCTTTTTAATGCTCATTTTTTAAACTTTGTTCTGTGAGCTTTTCGCAATAAATTATTTACCCAAACAAGCTTCACTATGCGCTTCCTTATATCTATTTTTGGGCGCATTTTGGTTATTGCATAACCGAGTGGAACAGTGCTAGATTCTGACCAGAGACCTATCACTAAACTCTGGATAGGGAGAACAGTTGTAGTGCCTGCAGTGTGGGAGAGCAGTACATGCTGGAGCTTGGAGACATCCTTGGCACCTGTGCTTATATACTTATGTTCATCTGCCCTCTGGTAAGAGTGATTTATAGGTGCACTGTGGTGTGATGTGTCATTGCATACACTGAAGCTGGTGTGAGGATCCTGTCTTTTCTACACACCATCTCCACTGGATTCCATTTCCTTCAGGCTACTTTCTTCAAGTGTTGCATATGAACTCTTTTTTTTACTCCACAAATCTGGCCTTTATGGAAGAGTGGCAAGAAGAAAGCCATTGTTGAAAGAAAGCCATAAGAAATCCAGTTTGCAGTTTGCAAGAAGCCATGTGGAGGGCACAGCATAGATGTGAAAGAAGGTGCTCTGGTCAGAATATTTTTTCTAACTTTTTGGCCTAAAAGCAAAACACTATGTGTGGCGGAAAACTAACACTGCACATCACCCTGAACATACCATCCCCACCGTGAAACATGGTGGTGGCAGCATCATGTTGTGGGGATGATTTTCTTCAGCAGGGACAGGGAAGCTTAGAAGAAAACCTGTTAGAGTCTGTAAAAGACTTGAGACTAGGGCAGAGTTTCACCTTCCAGCAGGACAACAACCCTAAACATACAGCCAGAGCTACAATGGAATGGTTTAGATCAAAGCATATTCATGTGTTAGAATGGCCCAGTCAAAGTCCAGACCTAAATCCAATTGAGAATCTGTGGCAAGACTTGAAAATTGCTGTTCACAGACGCTCTCCATCCAATTTGACAGAGCTTGAATTAGTGCGCAAAGAAGAATGGGCAAAAATTTCTAGATGTGCAAAGCTGGTAGAGACATCCCCAAAAAGACTTGCAGCTGTAATTGCAGTGAAAGGTGGTTCTACAAAGTATTGACTCAGAGGGGCTGAATACAAATGTACCCCACACTTTTCACATATTTATTTGTAAAAATTAGGGAAAACCATTTATCATTTTGCTTCCACTTCAGTTATGTGCCACTTTGTGTTTGTCTATCACATAAAATCCTAATAAACTACATTCATGTTTTTGGTTGTAACATGACAAAATGTGGAAAATTTCAAGGGGAATAAATACTTTTTCAAGGCACAGTACTGTATACAGGTATGTGAGGTATAACTATTTGGTGAGTGAGACTCACATAGGGTGAGCACTCGAGGTTATTGCTTGTGGAGTGGGAGAATCATATCATCTTTCCTGCACAATTGGAACACAGCTATTCGCAGTTATATTATGTGTGAGACTTTTTCACAGACTTTTTAATGAACTGCATCACTTCATGTTTTGAATTTCTAGCATTGTCCTAACGCCTTTTGGAATCTATTAACATTGATTTGATTTCATGGGAGAGGTTTATTATTATCCTAAGCATTGCTATTATTTGCATACAGAATCTAATAGTATCATGCTTTGCTTTTATACAGGAGTCAGTGAACTATCAGTTTGCAGATTCTCTATACCCTAGTCACCATATTATATAGCCACAGCAGGGGCAGGGGACTCCTATTAGTTCTTGTTTTGAATTGTAATCCTTTAAACATTTACCCTTGACTGCACATTTAGTTTTATGAATGTATTTTTATACTCTGTATTTAAATAATGAACTATACCTGCACAGCTTGGATGCATGTTACTGCATGGAATGTAATAGTGCATGAACATAAATGTACAAGCCACACAAAAGCAAACCCACATCTTTTTCTGTTATTTAAGAAGGAGCTGAACTGATAATTTATCCGAGTGCAGCCTCAGGCACTTCCTGACGAAGAACGCAGTAGACAAAGATACAGAGCAGATAATACAGAAAAATGAGGCTGGGCATGGACTGACTGAACAACAAGTAGAGATAATGTGCAAGATAGAGGAATAAAAGAGAACAGGGATCTAGAGATGTGGATTGTTACACAAAAAAAGCAAAAGGTGGTAATCCACAGTTCAGAAACAATATAGAATATAAAAATCTTCTGCAGCTCAGAAGCATTGCAAATTTGGCCATTTACATAATAAAAAAAAAAAAATCTTATTGCCAGTTGTAATACACAAGTGAGTTTGCTGTGAAATAAAAGAAGCCTTGGATTACTTTGTAACATTCTCACAGTCTGCAGCAAATCCCTGAGCTGTTGCTGTTATGTCGTTCACAGATAATGAATGTACATTTTAAATCCAAAGCAACCTTCTAATTGAAAATTTTCATGTATTTTAACAAGAGAATAGTAACTTTGGAAAAACAGAAAGGAAAAAAAAATAAAAACAAAACACTCTTAAAGAGGAAGTAACCTCCCTCTGTTTACATTTACCTATAGGTAAGCCTATAATAAGGCTTACCTATAGGTAGTGAAAATATCTCCTAAACCTGTACAGTTCAGGAGATCTTTATAATGCATGCAGCCAGTGTCGTTCCTTCTGAGCCCGGGCCGTGAACAGTGGCTCCCATGCGCATCCGGAGCCCGCAAACTCGGAAGAAACTCTGGGTAAAATGTCAGTCATCTCAGCTGTGTGCAGGGACCGCTGCAACAGCTTCGTTCTAAGGTAAGTATTTCATAATGAGCTAGCATGCGATGCATGCTAGCTCATTATGCCTTTGTCTTGCAGGGTTTATTTATTTTTTTCATTTTTTTCTTTTCTGAGGTTTACAACCTCTTTAACCTCCCTAGCGGTATTCCCGAGTCTGGCTCAGGGTGAAATTTCAGAACCAAAAGCGGTAACCCCGAGCCAGACTCGGGATCTCATCGCAGAATCCAGGAAGAGCTTACTTACCTTGTCCTCTGGATCCGGCAATGTCTCCCCGCAGTGCGAGCGAGCCGTCCTCCGCTCGATTCATCACGGAGCCGAGCTCCATTCCCTGCGAGCGTTGCGACGCACGGGGACGGAGAACGGCGCCAAATTCAAAAAGTGAAACACACACAATACATATACAGTACACTGTAATCTTACAGATTACATTACTGTATGAAATGATTTCACATCCCTTTTGTCCCTAGTGGTTTCTCCAGTGTCCTGCATGCAGTTTTATATTATAAAAACTGTTCTTTCTGAATGGAAACTGGAGATTGTCCATGGCAACCAAAACCGTCCCTTTAAATTAAAAGGGGTTTTAGATTAGCTAGTAAACAGCGATAATAAATTAGAATCACTCGCAGAATTGAGCGATAGTGGTTTGTGGGGAGATCCGTCATCAAACACTGAAAAGTAATGGCAGCGACAATTCTGCAACTGAGCAAATTTTAGTGTTTTTGATTTGATTACGTTATTGAATAAGTGTGTTATTTCTAAGAATTACAGGCCTACAATATAAAACGCCAAATTTCCATTCAAAAGAGTTGTACCGCTTTGAGCATCAAAAATCTGAATCATACTGCCAGGGAAGTTAAAGAGCAATTCAAGGCAGCCAATGAAACCAGTCAATGAGCTGTAGCTAGCAAGCACAAGGGTTGTCATAGAGTTAGAAAGTGCTGTCAGTTTTGCACTGAAAAATCAGAGTGAAATGTTGGAGTGTGCTTAAGTGTGCTTCATATAGCATCCTCTCTCTTCACTTCCTTTATCACCCAATCAAATTGGCATTTCAAAGGTAAGTATTAACCTGATTGGAGACAACAAGGGGCTTGCAGTCGGTGTGTTTGGGAATAACGTATTTGCATCATATGCTGGGTTTCACAGATACAGAAAAAAAATTGCAAAGGGCATTAACACCCACAGCGTACCCAGGTGCAAGAAAAAGGGGCGGGGGCAGCAAATACAACTGCCAAAAATGAGAATTTACATAAAATGATAAATAATATAAATAGAAAGCCTATATAAAAAAAATTCCATGTAAAAATGCTATGGCATGACGTTCATATTCTGGCAGCGTCAACGGTCACTCTTCCAAGCAGGATCTGGGGAGGCTCCCACCAGCAAACCATGTAAAAATGAAAAAAAGGAGAGAAAAGAAAATCGCTACTACCTAAGTGTAGTATTTTTAAAATAAAAATGTTTTAAATAAAAAACAACAATTATGCACTTACATGTACAAGGTATTGAAAAGCATATCAATAAGTCTCCAGCAGGTGGCAACCTTCCAGGTGATCAATGGTGAGTAAACCCCTCCAGGAGGATGTAGTGTAAGGTGCTTGGAACCAGGAAGTTAGCCAGGGGGACACCAGGAAGAGCCAAGACTGCATGTGTATATCACATGAATGAGAACCACTGTGGACAGAAAGGAAGCGTTGCAGGCCAACCAGACAGCCAGGATGCCATTATATGTGATGTAAATGGGCATGGTTAAACATTTCGGTGAGTGGCACCCTTTGTCAAACCTTTTTTGTCTCCTCCTTTTTTTTCATTTATATATGGGTTTTTACAGATCATCAGACAGATAGCAAAAGGTAGAGGGACACACGGATAGGCTGTGTTCAGTACATCAAAGTTTATTTTTTGGTTTTGAATGTAATATACCTTTAGAAATCTGAACACAAACAGTTATACTGAAATGGTTATCTTTTATAACACCAGCATGTCAGGTTTAATACAATATCAATCATCCTTTGTCTGCATCTATTGTACAATCAGCTGAAACTCTACAGGACACAGCAATCAATAGGAAGATATTGCTGGTGTTTACATCTATAGGATCCCAGTTTTTATATCTTCTTCAACACATGTCTAACAACACAAAACAATCTTCATATATGTCATACAAGGTGGCATATAGTAGCAGAAATTAGTAAAATATGAGACAACTTAATTTTGTTATTATGGTAGCAGTAAACATTCTATATTTGTATGATAATCTGTCAAGAACCAATCCAAGCTGACTTGCAAGAAACGGTAGAAATTATTGCAGAAGAGAAGATCTTATTTGCTTTGTTATGGGCCAGGCATACCCCATGTATAGCTCTTCATAAGCAGCAACTCCCATCAGAAGGCATTGGGCTGGCATCACTTAGTTTTTAGTGCTACTGTTGGGCAGAAATACCTATAGCTCTCAGGTAGTGGTTTTGACAGAATGCAGAGAATACAGTTATCAATCTTGAGGTAGCTACTGCAAACTTGATTTATATTTAGTTCCAAGTAACTTTTGGTATTTAGCGGTATATTTTCTGATGTCAAGTTTACTCAACCTCTGAAAGCTACCTTTGCAGTATAATCAGTTCCCAGACACAAATCTGGACAGCCTGCATGTATTTCACTACAGATTGCCCTTTGAGCTAACACCAGCCTGCAAGTGCCTGAGCCACATCTATAGGCTTTCTTTGGAATTATAAACTTTCAGATTAAGCATACCACACATACTCAATTTTCAACTATACCTAGTATATATCCTCAGATGCCATTGATTTCTTCCTAGTAGGACGAATTCTATATAAACCTCTTTCTGTTTCATATGCATTTCTATCTCAAAGGAATGCAGCTATGCTAGGGAAAACATATAACCATGGCAGACTATGTGGGCCTGGAGCTGTCTGGCTACACATGATTTACTGAAGTGGTAACACAATTTGGTCAATACATTTGGTGACATGAATGTCTAAAAAGCTTGAGAACCTCAGTAAAGTTTCCATCAAAGCAATTAGTATTCTGTATCACTAGCGGAATTGCTTTTAGGATGAAGATTACAGAGACAGGGGGCCCCATTAAACATAGTTACAGCCCTGCCGTTATGCTAACAAGATCTTATAGTAAGTGGCAAAATGACATTCCCTCATTATCAGAGGAAGACTGGAACAATTTGCTAGATGAATTTCCTAAGCTGATTATCTCTATCTCTACGATGGATAAGTTAATGTATATAAAATCTTGGTGCAGGGTCTACTATGCTTCATTGATACAGTATAACATGAATATATTTAATTTACCCACTTACTGCAAGTTCCATTTTTCATCTGACCTGATATTGTGTTAAACATCACTTTCTAGACAAGTGTAATATCCAGGGTATGAGGTGTTCATTTAGACCTGGACCCAAAATGTAGAATACTGGAGACCACAGCACCACCAAATACTATTGGATTATAAGGAAAGACCAATCACAGACAATACATGGCTGATGAATAGCCCTGGTCAACAGAGCAATTCTAATAAATGTTGTAATATGATGTTCTTATGATGTATAATGTTATTTCCATGGAAACCCTCAAATAATACATGGAGGGTATGAGGAATAGGGTGAGGTAATTGAGGTCAATAGAGTCTAACAAGAACAAGATGACTACATAGATCAGCCCTTAAAATTTTAGATCCTGCTCTCAAACTTTGTGTGTCGATAAATCCGATGGAAAATGTCCGATGGAGCCCACACATGGTCGGAATGTCCGACAACACGCTCCGATCGGATATTTTCCATCAGAAAATCCGACCATGTGTACGGGGCATTAGTCTTTTGGTGGATCTCAGGTACTCCAAATTCTTGTGGTCAGTGTAAATTAGAAAACTGTGCTTCCTGTACCCTCTCCTCCTCCCCCTTTTAGCGTGGCTGCCCTGTCTTTCTCTATGAATTCATTCACAACAGAAGAGTCGGCAGCTGATGCTCACATCGGGCTCTTTACTGCCACCTGTTGCTGCTTTTTTGCATGTGCACTCCTCGTGTGAGTGCTGCTTGTATTGTATTCTGGATTGTGATGGCTGCAGCCAGGGACAAGTGTCAGCTTTGTGGAAATAAGCTGGGACTAGGAAGAACGCCTTTACAAGTAGGAGCTGTGTGTATAAGTGAGAGGAGGGGCTGTTTGTGTACCGGGTCAGAGTTGTGTGTGCGTATGTTGGGTGGGCATTGTGTGTGTGATGTGTGTTGTTTGTGGTGTGTTATGTGTGTTGTGTGTGGTGTGTGTGTCAGAGGGAACTGAGTGTATACAGATGTGATGGGGGGCTTAGTGTGTACAGATGTGATGGGGGGCTGAGTGTGTACAGATGTGAGGGGGGCTGAGTGTGTACAGATGTGATGGGGGGCTGAGTGTGTACAGATGTGATGGGGGCTGAGTGTGTACAGATGTGATGGGGGGCTGAGTGTGTACAGATGTGAGGGGGGCTGAGTGTGTACAGATGTGATGGGGGGCTGAGTGTGTACAGATGTGAGGGGGGCTGAGTGTGTACAGATGTGAGGGGGGCTGAGTGTGTACAGATGTGAGGGGGGCTGAGTGTGTACAGATGTGATGGGGGGCTGAGTGTGTACAGATGTGAGGGAGGCTGAGTGTGTACAGATGTGAGGGGGGCTGAGTGTGTACAGATGTGAGGGGGGCTGAGTGTGTACAGATGTGAGGGGGGCTGAGTGTGTACAGGTGTGGGGGGCTGCCTGCAGGACTGTGGGATGGCCAGTGGGTGGGTTTGGTGGGATGGCCAGTGTGTTGACCCATGGGAATATTGGTGGTCAGGACCTAGGGGGGGTGGGGGTCCAGGCCTAAAGAAAAATTTCTGACGGCTGCCCTGTCCGCCCCACCCTCAGTATTTGTAATTATTACACTGAATGAGAAAAAAATAAAAATAACCAATACAAGCAAATGGGAGTATCTGGAGAAATCTCTTTGTGCAAGGGACAAGGCCGAAACACAATATTGGATGCCCATTCCGGCCCTCAGATGGCACTGCATTAAAAACTGGCATGATTCTGTGGTGGACATCACTGCATGGTCTCAGGAATACTTAAAAAAAATCACTGCCTGAAGATGCCATATCTCAACATAATCTAGAAACACTGCCATCCTCTCTGGCCACAGGCTCATTTAAAATAGTCTGTTGCGAAGTGGAAAACTGTTCTGTGGTCAGATGAATTGAAATCTGA
Source organism: Aquarana catesbeiana (assembly GCF_042186555.1). Taxonomy (NCBI): domain Eukaryota; kingdom Metazoa; phylum Chordata; class Amphibia; order Anura; family Ranidae; genus Aquarana; species Aquarana catesbeiana. Next base: position 306,754,695 of record NC_133327.1, on the reverse strand, counting down.
CATTATTTTTGACAACCATGGGCGCTGCGTTCCTATGGAGGAGAGGGACCTTCCAGCTTGTTATCAGCGCTCAGTTCAAAAGCCTGCTTCTCTGATGGTATGGGGGTGCATTAGTACGTATGCAATTGGCATCATGCACATCTGTAAAGGCACCATCAATGCTGAAAAATAGATCCAGGTTTTTGAGCAGCATATGCTCTCATCCAGACAATGTCTTTTTCTAGTAAGGCCTTGCTAAATGCATATTGTATTTTACAGTATGGCTTCACAGTAGAAGAGTCCAGGTGCTTAAAAGAGAATTATACATATTATAAAATTTATATATGTTTTTAAATCATACTTACCTAGGTGGATGCAGCATCTGTACCCCGCTGGCTGTAACACTGAGAACCGAGTGATCAAACGCTGCTGAATGCCTGAGCAGATAACTGATAACTGTCAGTCACCGCTCTCTCCTCTGCCCCCCCACGCTTACTGGAGTGGTGGGCTGTGGAGGGGGTGAGCGCTCGCTGAGAGGCTGAGTTGGGTGCCAGTCCAGGCATGTGGGCGGATCCCTACTTCATTGTCGCGATCTTGTCCAGGCCTGGACCAGCTCTGTGACATCAGCTGACAGCAGCTTAAGCTCGTTGACTGCTGAAAACGGGTCACAGGAGTGCATAACAAACTGCGCTCCTGTGATCGACACCCAAACGAACACTGGAAGCAAGCAAACAAAACAACCAGTAAAGATGATGGAAATCCTGAAAACATAGCAAAAAAGCAACAGGACTAGAAGTGAGAGAGAATCTCCCCAAAGTGCCGGCTATAGACAGCAGGAACCAACTGAATTTTGATCCAACTATGGGCGGGCTGGTTGTACTGAAGTCAATTGACTTCAGTACAACCAGCCTGTCAATTATTTTCATGCATTTTCATACCCAGCAGCGGTGATTATTGTATTCTGATGGTGGGGAAACCTCCTGCTGTCAGAATACAATAGAGGAATACAATTGATCAATGAGGAATCAAGTCAATTTCCTTCCTTCAACCCATGATTGAAGGAAAGAAACTTGCTTAATGTATGGTCAGCCTTAAGAGATATTTTGACAGTTGTTTCCAGTTTTGGCTAGACATGAGCTTTTAAACAAATTACCAGACCACAATCAGAAAAAATAATTTCTTAAAATAAGAATCCGCCTTAAAACAACAATCTTCGTAGCCTCCCCAGTTTATGTTATAATTTTATGTTCTTATCACATCCAACCTGCCAGCTGTTTAGCAGACATATTAGATAGTTAATCACTGTAGTCCCATATAAAGTATTTATTGTATCCTATAAAAGCTGTGTGCATATGTGGATTGGAAGATGCATACTGGTTTCTGTAAATTGGTACTGCGAGTAGAATTTCATGAATGCATAACAAGTAAACAGTTTGGGAAGGACTTTAAGAAGAATTGTCTTAATATATTTTCATATAAATAGGTTAAGCGAGTTTTTACATATATTCATATAATCATGCTGCTTGTACACAGTGTTTTTTATTTGTAACCTTTAAATTATAGTACCTGGCAAGTGTATTCAGGCAATTGACAAGTTCTTTCATTACACTGTATATTAGACTCTGCAGGGATATTTTATTTGAACATATTAAAATGCTAGAATTGTTTTTTCATGACATTGCTTTATTTTAGGGGGGAAAAAAAACAAACACTATATATTAATAGTTTGTGCTTTTTTGGACCTAACTAGATCCTGTACTACCCTATTGTTGCAGCATTTTTTCATCTTGTGCCTTCACTACTTAGACCACGGTATGCACTTTGGTACACTTGGCCCATCTTCATTTCAGCAGCCTTCTTTGTAAGTATGCCATGCTTACATATGGTTTATATCTACATATTTATATACATCTTTGCACTCATTCAACAATTCTTTTTTTCACATGTTTTTTCTATACCTTAGATATCGTGACACATTCTATTGATTTTATCGGCTATATTTTAAGTCAATATTTATTTATTTCTTAAATTGAGTAACACATTACACGGATATAAGGAAAATGGGAGGATGGGGTTCGGCGCCAACTGCAATATCATATAATATCCTGTAACTAATGCTGCACCTAAAATTAGTAATAACTAATAAGCAAAATGTGAAACAATAAAGGGCGCAACAGTTCTAAAGTGTCAAATAGGCTAAATAATCATTAAGTGGATGCACAGACAATAAATTATCGTGCATAAAAGTCCATATTTATATCAAACATTGATGTGAAACGTAAATAAATGGATCTTCTATATATACTCCAATCATTGTACTAAAGTGCAAGAATGCTTCAAATAAAGTGCTTCGCCCGAAGTGGTATATCAAAGCACTCACCAGATTCCGTCAGGCACCAAGTGACCACCAGGCATGTAGTAAACAGAAACACTTCTTTCATCCGATGTACCCCTTCATAGGTCTTACAGCATAGGCCATCTGTTTATAGATAAACCAGATCTCAATCCAAGCGGAAATGGCATATGTATATATGTAATGTATATATGTATAACTCCTTAGTGAAACCAGCTCACATCCCAATCATCTGCAAAGATGGCTCCTCCAAGAAAAGCCACAGAAAGGCATGGATAGTGTAATAAAGTTTTTTAATAGCTTAAAAAGCAACACTTACAAAATTCAGTATGGTCAGTGTAGGGTACAGCAGAATTTAGATGCAGCTATATCTGCTCTATATTACTCTATATTATGCACTGCAAAAGCACAATCAATTTTTAATTATGTGTTGTATGTAATAATAAAATCTTTGTTATATTGTTTTATTTATTTTATATATAGCCTAGTATTTGTATTTACTCTTTACTGGCACCCTTAAAAATCCCCCCAAAAACTCCCCTGTCTATATCTCCATTTTAGGGATGTCTGTGCCTTTTTAACTTTGTCACCTACCCATATCACCACCATCTTACTATATTTTAATATTTTATAGAGTCAGTTTTTGCTTCAAACAAAACTTTGCAGAACTGAATTGTAAATTTATATACACTGTTCATACATCACATTTATTTTGAAATAGAATTGGTATAAATACTTAAAATATTACTTTATATTAGCCCCTTAAATTTTTTGCACAGTGATCTAAAGCTGGTCATGCACATATAGACTTCTTTAATAGCCTGCAAACAAAAGAAATCCATATGTTCTACATGTTGTATATGTGTACAGCCAGTGTCAAGACAAGGTCATCCAGAGCCCAAGGCGAACATGCCACACTGCCCCCCCAAAGATGTATGAGCATTATGTGTCAGCCAGAATCCCTCCACAAAGACACTGTGCACTAATCTGCATGCTTACCCCTAAGCATAAATTCTCCTTCCTCCAAGTACAAAGCCACCCCATGCTGAAACAGCAGCCCCCTCTCAGCACAAATCTTTGCTCCCCCGTACCCCCAGCTCAAATGCCCCCCCCAAAAAAATACACCCCTCCTAGCACAAATCCTCTACTCCTAAAAGTTCCCCTCTTAGTATACATCTTCTCCCCCACTTCAAATTTCCCCCTGCGAGCACAATTTCACCCCAAATCCCCCCTCCTAGCACAAATATTCTCCCCCCAAAATCACCATTCTTAGCACTCAGCCCCAAATTTCCCCACCTAGAACAATACTAACCCCCTGCTGCCCCCCAAATTCCCATTGCACAAACCCCCTCCTCCCCAATCTCCTTGTGGTGCCCCCCCACCTGACATGACACCACAGTGCCCATGGCAGTCGTCCCTCCTGTCCACCCCTTGTCTTGTATACAGCTATTTATTATTACTTTTATTTAGGTTTAAAAAAATGCCCCCCAAAGAAGGGTTAGAGGTTAGTATTTTATGGTTGAAGTTTGGTGTTTTATGATTGGGGTTGTAGGTTTTTTTTCCTTTTGGAAGGAGTTATATTTTATTGTAATATCAATTTGATAATGACTTTTTATTTCATATTTTTATGGTCTTTTGTTACGTACCTGACTGTGGAGCCCGTGATGATAAGGGTGGCCTCTTGCACAATTCCTGTCCAAGCACCCCTGGTAGTGGGGACATGGAGTGCTAAAGCAGTGGAAGGGCACAGGTGCCTGGAAGCTGTAGGAGTGAGCTGTAGCTTGGAGACACAGGAGTCCTTCCAGTGGTAGTGTGGAGTCAGGTCACAAGCCTTGTTCAGCAGGAGCCAGGCAGACAGGTGCAGAATCAGGATCAGTTTCAAGGTCAGGAACAGGCAGAAGTTGGTAACATGCTGGCAGTGGGGTACCAAATCAGGAAGCGGAGACATAGTCATAAATCCATGCCAGGGGCGGTAACAAAAGCGAGATGCAGATATAGCAGGCAGGGGTGATCCAAGAGGTGTCAGACATAGCCAGGTCAAGAACAAGGTTAGCAGACATGGATTAGAATCAGGAACACAGGAAGCTAAAGACAATTCCGCACTGAAGGCAGGCAGACTCTCAGTTTAAATAGGCTGCAGGGCACCAGAATCTGTGGATGCGTGCGCACGCCTATGTGTACGCGCATCTGCTCGCACATATGCATCAATTCGCATTTGCGTGCGCATTCTAGTTTTTGCTCACTTTGGGCTTCCATGCTCGTCACTCTGCACATGCGCATAAGTATGAGAACTTGCTGCACGGGAAAGAGCACATGCTCAACAGGAATGAGCACTTGCTGCATGAGATCCCTGATACATTTTTCTGTGAAATAATATGCTTCAATTTTGATTTCTTGAGTAAAACCTGAATGGTGTCTCCCTCTGAAACTGTGCCCTACTGAACTGCTTACATTGTATGTATCAATTTTGTATAAATGGTTTTTTTTTTTTTTTTTATATGAGTACATACTCTAAGTAATATACGCTAATTTCGATTTCTTGATTACAACCTGGTCTCTCTCTCTCTCTGAAACTGCAGAGTACTAAAGCCACTTATGTCACTGTAACCTTCTCCCATCCAACGCCAACACCTCTTCACTATCCCGTGGGTACTTTTACATTTAGCCTCTAGTGGGACCCTCTGTCACCACTCAAGCAAGAAGTCAGTATGACGTCCACTGGCCAATACAGCCCCATAACTGCTGTATAAAGAAAGCAGTTGTCGCAGCAGAAACTACCTAAAAAAGCCTTTTATTTTAAAGTAAAAAAAAATGGATCATATTTGGGTGCTGCTGTGTTTAAAGCTGTAATAAACCCCAAACCAAAAATGTAATATGTTGCAGCTTACCAATCATTACAGATGTGGTGGCTTAATCAGTTTTCTTTTCTTTGGCTTTTTTTCCCCTCTGTTTTCACCTGGTGATATGGCCAGTAACACACCTCCGGTATTAGTGAGACACAACTCTGGATGAATGAGAATAGGAGGCACAGCAGACAGCAGCATTGCTAGTCTGGGGGGTAGTTAAATGTATGAGCAGATTTAGATCCACTAACAAAGTGAAGCCAAACTCCAGCTCAGACTTTATAATCAGTTACAACAAACATTTTTTGTGAATAAATTAAAGCTGATCATTTTAATCACCCCTACCAGTGTTAAGTGGTTTGTCTCATCCATGTAAACTGATACATTCTGCTGGAGAGCTTGTGCTTATGAAAAACAGACTTGCTGGCTGATTCACCAGAGGAAAATAGAAGAAAGAATGCCTAAAAAAGAAAACTAATGCAGCCATTACATCTAAGAATTGGTAAGCTGAAAAATAATAAATGTTTGCATTTTGGCTTAATACTGCTTTAAACAAATAATTTCAATTACACATCCAAAATATATGATGCCTAAATATGGTATCACTGAAGCGGTCAGTAATGTTCCACAACACCACATACAGTTTAGTGTGTGTGTTAATGAAGAGAATGGTGCTTTTCCCATGACACCCTCAAAGTCGCATAAACAGGAGGGCCCTCTCTTGTACATTTTTAGCCTATTATACTTAAAAATTTCTGGAAATGATTTTCAAGATTTGCCCCCCATAGACTTCAATAGGGTTTGCATGAAAGTATGTAGTTTTCTGACTTTGCAGGGGTTCGACAGAGAGTCGTTGAACCAAACCAAGGCTGATTCACTTATCCCAAGCACTGAGCAACTTGAACTTGGAGTAAATCTCAGTGGTGTACATAGCAGGTGGACACTCACCCCAAAAGGCTTCAAGCTGTTTTTAATGCAAAATGAGGTTCTACAATATATTTACATATGGATTTTTATTTATATATATTTATATATGTACAGTATGTAAACTACACACATTCATTGTTTTCAGTTCTTTAAACTTTATAACTACTTCCCCTCTGGAACTGTTAAAATCTGCATTTTTGGCTGTAAAATTACATAAACCCCCAGAACATTATATATTTACTAATCGCAGAGGCCCTGTAAATTAAAAAGATGGCAGTTGTAACCTTTGTCATATGACATTTGCTCAACTGTTTATCAAATGAAAACACACTGGAATTCATTTTAGGCACACAAACACTATTTAATCCTTAGTTAAAGACAAGATTTTATTTCGAATAAATAGACACCAAATATCGCAAGATTCCAAACTGTGTGCACTGACAAAAAAAATGACGGTACCCAAAATTATTAATAGGAGATGCTTTAGACATCTTTCAAGCTCATCGGTTTGAGGGATACCTATAAATAAGGGACCTAGAATGATTTCTCTCAATCCAGCATATGCAACAATACCCAATATGTATTTTGCAATTGTTTACATATCCGTGCATAACCTACATGTTGCTTTTTTTTTTTGGTGTTTTTTTTATATCATTATATTTAAAACTTATTAACACCTTTTTTACCTAACTTTATTGCTTTCACAAAGGGGCTAGCAAGATGTGAGTACCGTAAAAGCCAGAACGCGACTGCATAAAAATGAAATGAGCTCACTGCTTCTACTATACAAAGCGCTAAGATAAACAGTGTTATTGAGTTTTGTGCATTAGTACTGTGAAATAAAAGTAGCACACATAAAAATTTCACTATAGTTTTTCTTGTTCAGTTCAAGAAATTTCATTTCATTCAAGATGAGAGTACTGGTCTAGTAAAGCGTTATTTATACTAAGGTTCTAAGGATCACTTTTGATATATTTGAGTATTTGATTCACCTGAAGGATTTACAGCATTTTGCCTCATCTATTGTTTCATATTCCCGAGGCGGTTGCACATAATATATATAAAAAAACATAAAATGCTGGCAGACCTCCTATAATTTAAGGGGTATGTACTCAACTGATCCACCACGTGGATAAGGAATCACATGTGAAGTTGGATTGTATGTTTTTAGCCATATTATGTTTTGATTTTACATGTTATTCTCATATTTGTATCATTTTGTCTATAAGTGCAACTGTTTATTTTATTTGATTGATCTTGAATTAGTACATCACTGTAGGTCCATTTATTAATTGTTAGCGCTGTACTTATCACATAGTTTATCGCTTACTTTTACCATCTAGGCTGTTTTTTTTTTAGTTTATATCCTTTTTATTAAATTTCAAATTATACAGTTTACAAAGTGAAAGTATCACATAATACATTTAGTAACCCATAGACCATCCATACATTATCTCAAACACTTATCATTACAATAGCCACCTTTTCCTTTAACTTACCCCTATCCGTACCCAACCCTATATCCCTCTCCCCACCCTAACCCATTTGTCACTCTTAATAGACCCTAACCTTGAGCCTAGCATACCATGTTAACCGGTTAGGAATTTGATGTTTAATTCTTAATTCACCTATTCCCACTTTCATACACTCAAAACCACGTAGTTCCTACAAGCCTTCTTTAGGACTTTCATAGCGTATTACTCATTCCTTGAAGCCGTAGTTTCCATATCTTTATGTACTTTCTATAGCTTCCCCTTCTAGTGTAGGTTGTCCTTTCTGTTCTCACCAAGGCATCTATTGTTCTAACCCATTCTTCCGGGGTAGGGGGCACCACTGACAACCAGGATTGCGCTATCAGCTTCCTCGCTTGATATAGACATCTTACCACTGCTGTAACTCCATAACCATTCCCGATGTTCTGTCTAATTAAACCCAGCACACAAATCTTGGCCTCAAATTCCAATCTAATCCCAAACTTGGTTTCAATAATGTTTAGGATCTCGGACCAGTATCTAACTAATTTCGGGCATCTCCACATCATATGAATAAGATCACCCATCTCTAGACATCTGGGGCATTTGTCATCCGATCTTCGACCAAACCTATGCATCTTCTTGGGAGTGTAATAGGCTCTGTGCACCAGCAAGAGGTGCGAAGCCCGCTGCGACGGAGAGACAGACACCAGTGGGCCAAGTTCCAAAATCCTATCCCACTGATCATCTGCCAACTCCCCCACATCAGCCTCCCACCCCTCCCTGGTGCGTGAGAGTGTTTGTAATCTTGTCATTCTGGCCATCAATTGTCCATAAATCCCTGATATTAAGCCCTTGGAGCTAGTTATCCGTACTACTTTGTTGAGAAGCGGTGCTTTACACCATTCCAATGCCTTAGTCCTAAATTGTTTATCCAAAGCATGCCTGATCTGGAGTTAGCAATAAAATGTTTCCTTTGGAATTCCAAACTCCCGTCATAAGTCAGTAAAAGACTTTAAAATATTACCATCGAACAGTTGGGCCAACCTATACATACCATGCCCTTCCCACAACCTATAAAGAATCAGCGTCTAGGTCAAACAGATATAATACCCAATAAAAGTACCATCATCCCAAATGTCTATTACAAAAACACAAAGCAGGAGGCAGAGAGTGGCCGCAGTTAGCTGCATCTGTCGGTCATTTTCTCAATACCCCATGCAAGGGAAGATACGCCCTGAAGAGGGCGAGGGGGACTATTGCGGTACTAGATAAGGTGAAGTCTTCAGTACGACAAAGTAAAGAAAAAAGTATAAAAAAATTTCATTTTAATGGAAAACATGGTTAAAAATTATGACAGTGTCACATACAGTTGTAATTAAAAACGGAAGCAGTAAATACAACCAATTGGATTACAACCCATAATGATAGTGGACACAGATAGAGCTTGGATTCTCGACCGGTTTCGCGGTTTTAACCGCTTCTTCAGGAGAGCAGAATCTGTGGTACAACATACAATAATTATAACCAATACAAAACAAGAAAATATATGTTATCAATGCAGCAAGATGTATTAAACACTACTTTAGACATTTACATGTAATTTAAGTAGAAAAAGGATGAGCTCACCCGTTCAGCAACTCCCTGTGGGTGTACAGGGCCCCAAGTGGTTCCCCCTGTGGCGGACACAGGGGATAACAGACAGCCTCTAAATAAGTGAATTTTATAAAATTATATACAGAATATAAACTAAGGAATACATCAAAGAGAAAAAATGGAGTAGGGGGGGTACCGGAAGTGTGTCTCTACAATAAAAACCTTCCCACAACCTGTTTTTCTCTATAGATTATAGCTCCTGCAACTGCCTATTATGCCATATAGGTGAAAACTCAGTAAGGCCCTTGTATCCCATCTCATTCTTAACTAACTGCCAAATTTTGGTAACCATCTTATATGTTGGAAGCATACATCGAAGAGACCCGGCCTCCAGTGCCCCTGCTAAAGATTTGTGTGGGTTGCCTGATAACATAATTTTCACACTAGTATTCACCTCTCCCATGTGCTTGCAACCTCCCAAATGCTGCAACTGGGCAGCCAGAAAGTACCTATATGGGTGGGGAACCGCCAATCCCCCCTTCCATAGTAGGACGCCGCAAGGTTTGTAGGCTAATCCTGGCCTGACACTTCCTCCATATTAACTCTCGATTAGCTTGGCCTGTTACAGATAGAATTTCTCTAGGAGTGGTTAGAAGTTATCTCTAATATAGTGGTTTGAGTTGTTAGATAAGACTATACCCAGATATTTAAACATCTCCACTATTTTAAAACAAGGTATACCCTGAGGGAGAGAGCCAGTAGTCGAGTCAACCGGGAGAAGCATAGACTTCTCCCAGTTGACTATCAACCCCGAGACTCTCCCAAATCCTTCCACCAACTGCATCGCTTTTACTAATGATGGCCCCATATCACCCAGGAAGAGTAAAACGTCATCAGCATATAACGCTATTCTTTCTTCGCCCGATTTCCTTTTGTACCCCTGCAAACCAGGTGAGTTTCTTACTACCACCGCAAAAGGCTCCATTGCTAGGGCGAACAACAGGGGTGATAGCGGGCACCCCTGTCTTGTACCCCTCTCAAGGGATAACCTTTCTGAATATACTTTGTTAATTTTTAATCTGGCGTTAGGGTGTTGATATAATATTTTAAGCCATTTAATAAATATGGGGCCGAAACCGTATTTCTCCATTACCCACCATAAATACCCCCATTCCAGAGTGTCAAATGCCTTGGAAATATCCAAGGACAAGACAACTCTGGAGCCCTTATTCTCTACCGGGGTCTGAAGATTCAGGTATGTCCTTCTAATATTTATGCTGGTAGACCTATTATGTATAAACCCAGATTGGTCTGGGTGTATCAGACTAGAGATACACTTGTTTAGCCTAGTTGCCAAGACCTTTGCCAAGATCTTGACATCAGAGCCCAACAATGAAATTGGTCTATATGAGGATGTGTCAAGTTGGTCCTTCCCCTCCTTCTGGATTAATACTATAGTGGCTTCAGACATCGAAGAGGGCAATCTACAACTGTAGCCATCCAGTTCAGTGTCTTCAAAAGCTCTGGAACCAGCACCTCCCCATATTGTTTGTAAATTTCAGAAGGCAGTCCATCTGGACCCGGAGACTTCTGATTGGGCATCTCTGCTACGGCTTGCCTCAATTCCTCCAATGTTATAGGAGCATCCAGACTATTCATATCTATTGTCGACAGAGCCGGCAGTTCATCATGCGGACACTCACCAGCTTCTTTAACCCCTGCGGGGGTAATGCGCAGTCACAGTGTATGCCACTGTGTGGCAATCCACAGGCTGTTTCTGGGTCACGGTGACATAGTAGGTGAGGTTGAAAAAAGACACAAGTCCATCAAACTCCGAAAACTCCCTTCAAAAATTTCTTCATCTCTCCCTGTACTGAACAGTGTCGTGACTTATATAACGCACTATAAAATTCAAAAAATGTTTCCCTGATTACCAAAGGGTCGGACGAGATTTCCCCATCTATTGTCTTAATCATAGGGATTGTTGAAGAGGGAGAATTAGTTCTGGCCAGTAAAGCCAACATCCAGCCCATTCTTTCCCCTTCTTCAAAATTCTTTTGTCTCTGGAAGAGTTTCCTATTTTCAGCAATTCTAATTTATTCCATTTTATATTCCTGTTGCTTCCTTACCCAACTTTCTCGATTTTCCGGGTTTGGATCTGTCACATAATTTCTCTCTGTCACTAAAACCTCCTCTCTAATATACTCTCCCCTTGCCCTTGTTTGCTTCTTTACCTTTGATATCTGTTATGTTGAATAAACTCTCCTAATCTAGCAATTATTTCATCTCTATTCCCTATTATCTCCAGCCATATTGGATTTAGTGACCACGTTCTCTGAATGTTACTATCACGCGCAGTTATCGTTACTATCAGTGGTGAATGATCTGATACCCCTCTTGGCCGATATTCAATTTTGCCTATTAAAGGTTGGACTTCTTGGTTACCTATGGCCAAGTCGATGCGGGAGAGAGTGTGGTGAGACCCTGAAAAGCAGGAGTATTGCTGGTCATTAGGGTTGCGAGCTCTCCATAAGTCACACCACCCAATCTCCTCAAGAAACTGTGCCAAACGACCCTCCGACACTCTTCCCCCACTGGACCCAGGCGGAAAACTATCCAGCCTATTATCAAGCACTGCATTAAAGTCCCCCACTGCTATGACCATCTTTTTTGTCCTCCAAGTACCCCAATAGTTGATACAGAATCTCCATCCTAAATGGGGGAGGGATATACAGATTTACTATGACAAATGGCCTACCCTCAATCAAACAATACATAAAAATAAAGCAACCCAACCTATCAATACTGACATCCCTGCAGGAAAATGTCAGCCCTTTCTTAACCAGAATGCTCACTCCCCTTGAGTAAGAGGAGTACACTGAATGGTATTGTGTCTGAAATTTTTTATTTCTAATTTTTAATTTAGTCTCGTTAGTCAAATGTGTTTCCTGCAGGCATATCAGTTCAGTACCACAAGATTCCAACTCCAAAAATACAGTAGCTTTTTTAATGGGATCACTCATACCCCTAATGTTCCAGGAGCGTATACCAAATGTTCTGAACTGCATTGAGTAAATAACAAAAAAAAATACCAATAATATAGAAGCAGGGGAAAAATGGACTCCCAGCTTAATGAGAAAAAAAATCAGAGCCGAAGGTAGAGGCTGCTCTAGAACAGCTCTATTATATGAAAAATATCTCCTGCCTCCATTTTGATAACACCACTCTAACACATGTGCCCTTCTTCCCAACAGCCACTTGGCCATTTGCATCAAATCAGCAATAACCCCAAATACTACAATCAGTGCTAATACTGTAAGGAGGGAACAGGGAAAGTTCGGACGGAGAGTACCTCCGCCTCCCCCCCCTTCCCACCACTATCTAAAGTTTCTTTCTTATTCTTTCTTATTTTGTGTGATTTAAGTGTGATTTGTGTGATTTTGTGTGCTTGTACTCAGTTTCCTTCGCCCTCCCAAACCTTAATATCAATGCTCTATAACTTTTTACTATTACTATTACCACTTGTTCCCATTCCCTTAAGTGAACCCTTATTCCCTCCCCGTTGCCTGTCTTGGCCTGCCCTAGGGGCATCTAGGCTGTTTACCATCTAGGGTAGTAGTTGCGTATACAGTTTTTATTTTTATTTAGTACCCACTTGAAAACCAAGACTTTTCTGGCACTTTATGTTTAAATTTAAAGTTTAAATCTATATTTTTTGCTGAGAAATTACTTATAACCCCCAAACATATATATTTTTTTAGCAGAGACCCTAGGGAATAAAATGGCAATTGTTGCAATTTTTTATGTCACACAATATTTGTGCAGTGGTTTCTCAAACACATTTTTTTGTGAAAAATAAATTTTAATGATTAAAAAAAAAAACAAACACAATAGATACCCCAATTTTTTTCACAACCCCCATTTTTTATATAATATAAAAAGAATATGTTAAATAGATACCTAACATGCCATGTTTTAAAATTATCACTTTTATTCCTATTACAAGGAATGTAAACATTCCTTGTAATAGAAATAAGGTTGACAGGTCCTCTTTATGGAGAGATCTGGGGTCAAAAATACCCCCAAATCTCTCCTTTACTTTTAAAAGCAAAAGATTAAACAAAAAAAAAATTTTTTTTTGATCCTTTGCTTTAAAAAAAATAAGAGTTTACTTCCACCCTGGACCGGAAGTTATATCATCATGTTGTTCTGGTCTTCCAAAGCCATAAAAGCGATCAAAGACGATCTAGTCTTTTATCACCTCTGTGACCAGCTGGCCGCACTATCGGATTGTTTTTCGGGTGAGCCGGTGGAAACGGTAAGCCTGAGAAACACTTTTCCTTGTCAAAAGAAGTTTATTGAGTATACAATGTTATAAAGATACATAAAGTAAGTTTACAAGGATCTATAAAGTAAGCTCATTGTTTTACAGTAGGGTTTATGTAGGTAAATATCATGAAATTACAAATATTAAACATTGGGTTCACGTAAACCTAAATTAAATTAAAGATATATATCATTTCCTTAGTTACTTTTGTAGGTATTTAAATGATTTATACCTACTATACATATTGTTTACAAGTAGAGTGTATATAGGTCAAATAAATTCTGATAATGAGCTTTAATCGTAAGGTGGAGAAAAGGAAAGAGAAAGAAGAAAAAGGGTTGAAAGGTAGAGGTATGGTCCACAAGGTTGTCCCGCTCGTCAGTTTATTATTCTTTTTAGTTCTCTTTGAAGCCTTAGAATGGGTGTCTCTGTAAGTCATTTAATCTGTTACCATGGCAACAGGACAGAGTCATTGAAGTTTGACAGGAACTGTTGTTTTATCCAAGGATGCCAAAGTTTTTCAAATTTTGGAATTTGATTTTGATCGATGGCTACCATCTTAGCATGGGACATTGTATTATTCATTCTGTGAATTGTTTCTGCTAGTACCAATGTAGGAGATTTCCATGCCTTGGCCACTGTTTGTTTTGCAGCCGTTATTAGTTGGATCATAAGTTTGAATTGAGAGAGTGTTAACCATTCCGGTTTTAGATTAAGTAAAGTTAAATATGGATCTGGTTGTATTATTTTTTTAAATATTTTAGATGCAATCACGAAGACTTGCTTCCAGAAGGTTTGGATTACTGGGCACGTCCACCATATGTGTAAATATGTGCCTATTTCTGGGCATCCTCGAAAACAAAGAGCTGAGGTATTAGGTGAATATTTTGCCACTCTAGCGGGTACAAGGTACCAGCGAGTTAGGACTTTATAATTTGTCTCCAGTGCTAAGATGTTGGGTGAAGATGACTTAGATGTGAGCCATATGTTAGACCAGTCCGTGTCTTCTAAAGTTCGTCCCAGGTCCTCCTCCCACCTCTGAACGTAAGAGGGTCTATTAAGATTTGCTACTCCATATAATTGATTATAAAGTGATGAAATTGTACCTTTAGCAAATGGATCTTTTGTACAGATTGATTCAAAAATGGATAATTGGGATAATGGTGTATCCCCCTTTAGGAATGGTGTATAGAAATTTTTGATTTGGAGATATCTAAATATCTCAGAGTTTGGTAGATCATATTTTTCTCTAAGCGATGGGAATGAAAGAAAATTTAGATGCTATGAAGTCATTTAGTGTCTGAATGCCTGATGTTGTCCAAGCTTTAAAAGAATTTGGGTAGATCCATGCCGGATAAAAGGCCGGATTTCTGATAAAAGAAAGGAGAGGATTGTGTGGAGATTGTAACTGATATTTGGTTTTTAGTTTATCCCAGAGAGATAAGAAGTGTTTAGTTATGGGATTATGAATTTTAAAGCGGTCTTTAGGATCAAGCCATAATAAATTTGATATTAATAGAGGGTCATTTTCTGAAGCCTCTATAAATACCCATAATGGGATTTCCTGTTTTGCATGGTATTTGGACAGACTGGCCAAATGTGCTGCTCTGTAGTAGTTAGTAAAATTAGGGTATCCCAGGCCTCCTTTATTTTTGGGAAGATGTAGTGTGTGTATAGGTATACGTGGTTTAGAAGAGCCCCATATAAACGAAGTTGCTCTTTTTTGTACTATTCTCAAAAAATAGGAAGGAATTGGAATAGGGAGGACTCTGAATAGATAAAGCAATTTGGGTAGAATAGTCATTTTGATTGCATTAATCTTCCCCATCCAGGATAAAGGAAGTTGCGACCATTGTTTTATTAGATTTGTGATCTGTCTTAATACAGGAGGATAATTGGTTGAGAATAAGTCAGAATGAGATGCTGTTAAATGAATTCCAAGATATGGGATTGATTTTTCTGCCCATGTGAATGGGAGTGCAGCCCTAGCCGGGATCAATTCCATGTTTGTGAGTGAAATATTAAGCACTAGGCATTTCTTAGGATTAATCATAAGGCCGGATAGGGCTGCAAATCCATCAAGAGCTGGTATTAAGTTAGGACCAGAGACCTGTGGTGATGATAGAAAAAGTAATATATCGTCTGCAAATATACATAATTTGTGTGTAATACCTCCTACTTCAATGCCAGTTATAGTTTGGTTTGTTCTGATGTATTGGGCCATGGGTTCGAGTATAAGGGCAAATAATAAGGGAGATAATGGGCAACCCTGTCGGGTACCTCTTTCGATATTAAAGGCTTCAGATTTGTATCCAGCATATTTTATATAGGCTTTGGGTTTATTATATAATGCTTTGATCCATGTTCTTTCCATTTGGTTATGATAGATTTGATGGTGCTCCTAGGGATCATGAAAGATTTGGATTTTTTTTATAACCTAACCCTAACTTGTACTTCTCAACAACATTGTCCCATACTTGTTTGGAGAGTTCCTTGGTCTTCATGGCAGTGTTTGGTTAGTGGTGCCTCTTGCTTAGGTGTTGTAGCCTCTGGGGCCTTTCAAAAAGGTGTGTATATGTAATAACAGATCATGTGACACTTAGATTGCACACATGTGGACATCATTTCACTATTTATGTGACTTCTGAAGGTAATTGGTTGCACCAGAGCTTTTTATGGGCTTCATAACAAAGGGGGTGAATACATACACACAACCAATTATCAGTTTTTTACTTCTGAAAAATAGTTTTATGTATATATTTTTCTAATTTTACTTTACCAACTTAGACTATTGTGTTCTGATCGATCACATATAATTCAGATTAAAAAAACATTGAACTAAAGGCTGTAATGTAATACAATAGGTAAAAAGCCGAGGGAGGTGAAGTGGGTACTATACAATTAGTATTTCCTAGGTTGTTGCAAGATGAATGTACTACCTAAAGTAGAAGAACTGCTGATCTGTTTTATTGATGTTTGTCTATTGTGCAGTTTATGTGTTTATTGTGATACCCTAAATTTCTTCTGCATTTTGCTGTAATCTCTTTCTGTTATGATAAATGCCACTTAAATACTGTATATTATGTCATAAAAAAAGATAAAATAGTATGTGTGTGTCTATTGGCAAAATAAAATAGAATTATAGCCTTGCATTAAAAACAAAATGTGCTTGCACACTAACATTTACCATGTTACCTTAGTCCCCCTATTGAAGATGACCATACATGGGTCTTTTTTTTTTTATATATAGCCAGAGGGCTGAAAAAAATAAAGAACTTTTGGCTGTCAGAATATAATATAACTAAAGGCAAAGTGGGGTGGGGCTACAATTTCTGTCCATAGCCCCACTTTTTTTCTGAATTAGTAGAACCTACTGTATTGTTTAAACCAGGGGTCTCACAACGGCAGCCCTCCAGCTGTTGCAAAACTACAAGTCCCATCTTACCTCTGCCTGTGGGAGTCATGCTTGTAACTGTCAGCCTTTCAATGTCTCATGGGACTTGTAGTTTTGCAACAGCCGGAAGGCCGCCAGTATGAGACCCCTGGTTTAAACCCTTCCAGTGTTGGCCGCAGTGTCTGAGAGGGGTAGCACGTGAAACACAGATGATGGAGTATTAGATAGATAGATAGATAGATAGATAGATAGATAGATAGATAGATAGATAGATAGATAGATAGATAGATAGATAGATAGATATCACATTTGTGTTGGGAAAAAAACCCAAAAAAACTTGTGTCTTGTTTTGTAATGTTGTGTTCATTTTACCAGTTGCCATCAGAAATGCTGTTCTAGCTCTCACATAATACAAGATGTGTAAAGTCACACAGCATAACCCAATTGTCTGATATATGTTTTATTGTGTACTGTATAGTATTTACTTGTACCTATATTGATTTGTTTTTATCGATCTGTTAGTCATATTCTTCTCTGAGGCCAAATACATAAAAGTATGTTCAATGGAGGCCATCAGTCTCAATTGTTCCTGGAAATCAGTGAAAGAGGAATAAGCACTCCAAGACGTATTTTGTGCTGTAAAGTGAGAATAGGTTTTACAAAGGGGGAGGGCACATCACATATCCCTCTGCTTTTATGCAAGCTTTCACATTCACAGCTGAGAGCTTTTTTTTCTATACATGGAAAAGAACATTCATTGATTCTTGTTATTGTTAAAATTAGGAGAAGGGAGTAATGGACAGTACAAGATCAAGCCTACTATCAATTAAGTATTGACTAAGTTACATAGATAAATGTACAATGCAGTTGAAAATCCATTAGGAAGATATTCAATAAATTCTAACTGTGCTTAATAGGGGAAGCAAAAAAATAATGCATAGCATTTTTTCCAATAGGCTGCTGACAGTTAAGTCTCATAGGAGAAAATATATTAGATCCTATATCATAAATGACAATTATAAATATGCCCATATGGTACTTATGCCTTTATGAACAATGTGTTCCATTACAGTAATATTCATTGGTCTATGTAGAATTGGCATGTTTACTTGGCAGATGCAGTGGGTTAAGCCCCTCTGATACACATGAAGCTGCATGGGCCCCAATCTTCCACAGCTCTATGGAAGGGAATTTCTGGCTTTCACATAAACAGTAATGACCTTGCAGCATTATGATGTCAGCTCTATTTTTGTTTCCATCGGATCTAATACTAAAGTCTGGCAGCCCTCTTACATGGGAACGATTCATTAGAAAAATATTGTATTTCATCCATGAACTAACAAGTGTAAAACCTGCTACATATGGCCTGATCAGACTTCTAAACTGTTGATCACATGCACAATTGCACAACATCTAACACTATAGATCCTCTTTTCACTCATTGTTTACAAAGGCAGCATGGCATGTCTACAGGCAATGGTGCCATTAATGCACATACTGACACATACTTATTACTCTATTACTCTTAGACAAAGGTCCTTTGCCAGTATTAGGACACCCAGTTATCTAAATTTATTTATGGATACATTTGTGGATAAAGTTTTCTACTTCTAAATGTTTTATTTCTCAAATTTGAGAGAGGAGTTTGCTTTATAATAAAAGACATAAATTTGGCGAAGCAAAAAAAGTGCAAGCTATTGATTGGAAATACAACTACAATTGGACTTAAAATAGGATATATTATATGGATAAAAATGTAGTGTTTTTTTCACAGTGCCATTTAATCCATGCTGATCTATCTGAGAACATCTATATTTTCTGGAAATATTATGGGAAATCAGATGTAAACTTTTCCCCAATGGAAGGAGGTATTGTTGCCTATGCAATTTATAAGCTGACATAGGCAGTAAGATCAGTAAGAATCTCTGTCTTGAGTCTCAGACAACTTTGGTGGCATCTAGTAAACAATGAAAACAACCTCAAACACAGGTAGATAAACCGGTGTATGCTATACATTCTTGATTTTGTAAGGAATGCACAAAATGTACAAAAATATGCTTTTCTAACAAATCTAATCTCTTTGTAACATTGAATGTATAACTTAACAGTGCTGTTTTTTCTTTTATTAAAACAGATGCGCACAACTCAGAAGGTTTCAGTGTGGCCAGTTGGCCTTGTTGGAGGAAGACGTTATGAAAGGCCAGTTGTAGCAAATGGGAAAGTTGTGGGCTGGTACACCGGATGGAGAGCAGACAGACCATTTGCCATTGACATGGCTGGTAAGGAGCGAACAGAACACTTTAAATAGCATTATTGAAAAATGTATTAAAGAAGAACTGCATATTGCCCATAGCAACAATGTTTTTACTTTCATACTTCCAGCTGCAATGCATTCAGGAGCATATTAGAGGTTACAGACAAAGTCTTTTCGTTATTTAGGGAGATTTCAATTACAAACAGAATCACTTAAATTTACTAATGGGAATTTGCCCTAAGTAAATTTTTTAAACAATACAATTGTATGATTCTTCATAATTTATATTTTAATGTCAAAATCAATCTGGGACACACATCTGTGTCTTTACTATTCGAGTTCTTATTTTTACAGATTAGAAAAATGAAAAATATGGAATACTATCAATTTGAAGTTCATGGGGGCTTCAAACTTTAGCTCTGTGCTTTTAGCGAAGTTTCATATTTGTGAAAGCATTACTTCATGCAAGCAGCAAAATAACTACTGATACAGGTCAATAAGGATCTAGGATTTGTAATGAGGTGCAGACAGTCTTATTATCCAAGTACACCTTTTCAGATGGCATTGTCAGATCATAAAGCTCCTGGAGGGGCAACTCAGCTTGGTAAGGAACACACCCACAATCTGCTAATTGGACAATGCGATCCCTTGATGTCAGAATATGTATATGCAGCAGATTCTGACTGACCCTTATCTTACTCTTCCCTAGTCTGAGCCTTGCTTGTGCAAGGATTACAGAGAAGAGATCATGTATGCTTTTTAAAATGCTATTTATTTTTTTTACTATATGTATGCAATCTTTATTTTACAATTAAAATAAAATAAAAAAGGATCTCCAGAGGGTTATATAAGGTGGAAACAAAGCAACATCTGCATGCCTTGAGGCTCACTTTATGTGACTGAAGCTTCAGTGGAGCTGTCTGAACAGAGATGAGTCACAGCGAGTCACTGCTTTGACTCTTTCACTTGTGTTTGTAAATTTCAGCTGGAGTTACTGAGCTCTGTAAGCAGAGTGATTTTGGCTAAAAAGATTTTGCAGCAAAATGACTGATTTTGTCATGGGAGAGATTTCACCATAGCAGAAACTCTGGCTTTTGCTACTACCACTACTAGGATCTACCCATTTTCTTTTTAAGGTTTGACTTTTATGGGGTGTATTTAGGGTAGCCTAATTCTTTTTTCTTAGGGTTCTCTGTATCTGGATAGTTTTAATTTTTGTGTCTTTGAATGTTATGTTGAGCAGGCGCAGGACATTCTCAAGCATGTGCACAGATTCAGCTGGGTTCTGGTATCTGAGACCTTGCTGAGACACATAGCATCCGTGTGCATGTGTGGGAACCCCCTCCAGGTTTTTGCTAGAGCTGGCTACATGGCAGAGACCAGTGGAATGTTTGTGCCTTTTGGGATATGATGAGGCTTTGGAACATTGTCAAGTAATTTTCACCTAGAGCAGGAATCAGGAATGCACTGCAGCACAAAAAAAATGCCATTCTGTTAAAAATTAAAGAAATAAATACATTTTTAATTATGTAAGAGAAAGTGGGGAGGAAACAGAAGAAAATAGCTGTCAAATTGGGTGAAGGTATGCTTTAATTTTCATTTCCACATATTGCATTTTGACAAAATGGTGAGATTTCACCAAAATCTCTCAGGTTTTATTGAAAACATTGGCTGGATAGAAGACTAAGGTGATAGTGATAGTAGCTGGGGCAAATGATAGCACTGCCAGAGCTACACAAAAATAGTAATTACTGTTTAATGGTATGACTATAGCATGCACAAGCTAATAACTGCCACTTGGAATACAACCACTGTAACTAAGGATAAGACTTATTGGTAATATTCTACACATTTAATAACATTATCCCTGTATACAATATATATGTTTTGCTGAAAGGGAAAATGTATTTAAATCATTAAATGGATTCACTGAAATGTTCTATGCATTTAAGACTAATGATACTGACATAGATGACATGAAGGAAACCTTTATTATGTTATTACTGTCATATTTATGTGCGAGTCATTGTATGTATGATGTGTGGGGGCGCTCCTGTACCTGATGTAAAGCATTAATGTACAGTAAACAGAATGCTTATTATCATGATAAGAATGAATACTACAAAGAATGGAGTTTTACGCTACTCCCATCAACCACGTGTTTGCTTTGTAGTGAATAAGCTGGAGAAAAATAAAGTGAGCCTTTTGTTATCTTGGCAACATCCAGTGGAAAGCAAAATGCAGATCATGACATTTTTAGGTGCTGTTGATCTCTGACATAGAAGTGAGAAAAATTGACCTGTTGTATAAATAAGGCCCAGCCTGACAACAGGCTCAGGTGGGTTATATTAAATAGTAGCATCAGGTACCTTTAGAAGTCCAACATGCCAGCATGGAATTGGCTATACTCCTCTGGATGTTCATTAAAAAGGTAAACCATAGCTCCACAGAATCTCATTATTGGCAAGCCTTAAAAAGAACACATACAAATACCTCAAACAATATAACAAACAGGTAAGCCTTGAAGCTTTTTTTAGCTGGTAAATATGCAATGATAGTGCCTCCACTGCTATTCGAAGAGAGATGAAAGAATGTATTCTTGAACCAGGCCTCTGTTGGACCTTCAGCATGTCAGCTATGGCTACTACTGCTGTATTACCTCTGTTGGTGTAAAACTATATGGCAGTAATATATCACTAAATTAGATTAGCATTTTATATATATATATATATATATATATATATATATATATATATATATATACAAAATAATATGCTAGATACAACCAATTGCCTGTATGCAGCCAAAGGGGACAAACAGTTCCATATACAGTCTATTTGGACACAGGCACAATTGTTATACTTTTGTCTCTGTATGCCACCAGAATAAAATTAAAACGAAACAACCCAAATGAATTTGATGTGCAGACTTTCAGCTTTAATTCGAGGGGTTGAACATAAATATCAAGTACAAATTTTAGGAACTGCATCCATTTTTATACACAGTCCCCCCATTTTCAGGGACTCAAATGTAATTGGACAAATGAATATAGTCATAAATAAAATGTTAATTTTATTTTGTTGAGAATCCTTTACTGGCAATGATTGCCTGAAGTCTGGAACCCATGGACATTATCGAAGACACAGTTTCCTCCTTTCTGATGCTTTGCCAGGCTCTAACTGCAGCTGTCTTCAGTTGTTCTTTGTGGGTCTTTTTGCCTTTAGTTTTGCCTTCAGCTAGTAAAATGCATGATCAATTGGGTTGAGATCAGGTGACGGACTCTGCCCTTTTCCTTCAAAAGCTCCTGGGTTGCTTTTGCAGTATGTTTTGGATCATTGTCCATCTGTATTGTGAAGTGCCGTCCAATCAACGTTGCTGCATTTGGCTGAATCTGGGCTGACAGTATCTCTCTAAACACTGCAGAATTAATCTGGCTGCTTCTGTCTTCTGTAACACCATCAATAAACATCAATGACCCAGTGCCACTGGAAGCCACGCATGCCCATGCCATCACACTGCCTCCACCATGTTTTACAGATGATATTGTGTGCTTTAGAACATGAGCTGTTTTTTCTTCCAGTCATTCTGGTACAGATTAATCTTAGTTTCAACCGTCCAAAGAATGCTTTTACAGAACTGGTCTGGCTTTTTTAGATGTTTTTTGGCAAAGTCTAATCTGGCTTTTAGATTCCTCAGGCTTATAAATGGTTTGCACCTTGTGGTGAACCCTCTGTATTTGCTCTTGTGAAGTCTTCTCTTGATTGTAGACTTTGCCCACTTCCTGGAGAGCGTCCTTTACTTGTCTGGATGTTGTGAATTGGTTTTTCTTTACCATAGAGAGGATCCTACGCTCATCCACCACTGTTGTCTATGGATGTCCAGGCCTTTTTATGTTGCTGAGCTCACCAGTGCATTCTTCTTTCCTCAGAATGTACCAAACTGTTGATTTGGCCACTCCTATTGTTGCCACTATCTCTCTGATGGGTTGGTTTTGTTTTTGAAGCCTTACAATGGCCTTTTTCACTTGCATGGACATCGCCTTTGAGCATATGATGTAGGTTCACAGCAATAAATTCCAAATGAAAATACCACACTTAAAATCAACTCCAGACCTTTTACCTGCTTAATTGATGAAGAAATAATGAAGGAGTAGCCCACACCTGGCCATAAAACAGCATTTTATTCAATTGTTCAATTACTTTTGGTCCCTTGAAAAAGGGGATGGCTATTCTTAAGAGCTGTAATTCCTAAACCATTCCTATGATTTGGATGTACATACCCTCAAATTAAACCTGAGCGTGTGCACTTTCAGCCCATATCCGCTATATAACTATAGCTAGAATATGTCTTGGTAAATACCTGAGAAAAAACTAAAATTGTGTCTGTGTCCAAATACATATAGATCTAATTGTATAATTACATGGTAGTAAGTGAGAGGTATTTTGTTCTGAGGTCTGCAAAAATAAATAGAAATTAGTGAACTTTAAGATCTCTAGGCAAATGGTAGGGAGCTCAATGTTGGATATGATCGGTAAACGGAATACATAGGGGGCAATAGGGGCAGCGAAGAGTGGTGGGGTACAAGAAAGGAAGGTGTAGGAAAATTGGAAAATGAGTACAGTAGAGTAAAAAGAAAATGAAGAGAAAAGAAAGAAAGGTGAGACAAAAGGAAGTACAGTCCACTATTTTTGAATTTAATAGGGCTTCCACTGGGTTCTCTAGGATCGGTCTGTTAAGGAGAGTATAGACACCTCTCTTTACCTTTAGGCGAGCCAATTCGATTGCTTCTAGATTGGTCAAAAGTGAATATAGGGATGACAAGGGACTAGTCCACTGCAAATATAAAGGCACATATATGTGCGGCGCCTGCGGCTACTGCAGGTATATGGACACCAGTAAAAATCCAGTCCTACCAAATGGCCAGTCTTTTAAACCCCGTCATTTCGCTAACTGTCAAACCTTTGGGGTTGTCTATCTCCTTAAATGTGACTGCGGATGCTTTTACATAGGGAAGACGAAACTCCCTTTTTGGAAGAGAGCTTACCACCATATCCTTAATATGCAGGTCTGTGACCTGGATCTGCCTCTTGGTAGACACACTAGTCTGGTCCATTTGGGGGTCTTCCCCAAAATCAAGTTCTTGATTCTCGATCACATCCACCCCAGCTCGAGGGGGGGAGACTGGAACAAAAGTCTCCTCCAGCTCGAGCTGCAGTGAATGTACACCTTGAAGGCTACCTGTCCTCCTGGACTAAATGATGCAGTATGCTTTAAGCCATTTTTGGATGGCTTTAGTTCAGGGGGTATGGAAAAATAGTACCATATCAACCCTCTGCTTGTCTCCCAAATCTTTTACAGTCTGGTCTTATTCCCTCTCTTCTTCTATATAATTCATTTATTCTTATACCTTATTTACTTGATATATATGTACATTGTGTTAAACTGCTCATATACTCCGTATTTGGTTGATTTTTTGTATTCCCCCATTGCCCTTTTTGATAGCCATGTTATATTTGCTCATAAGGAGTGGGGACGTTTCCTGGGGCAGGGTTCCCCTTTACCGGCTCTTTCTTCCACCCGAGATGTTTTACATTATTTCTTTTATTACAATTGTCTCTTGGTGGATTGAGCTTGTTGGGGACCCCCTGCTGCGGTTCTTCCTCACATTCTTTTAAAAATTGTGGATGCATTTTTTGTACTTGTCCATTTACTGCGATGTAAGTATTCATAGATAAACTTTTTGATTATTATGTAATTGTATGCTTTTGGACAATTTTATTGATTTTTGTACATTTAACATCCTATAGACACTGTGTCCTTTAGAAAAAAAACCCTGATGAAGGAGACTACAGTCCATCTCTGAAATGTAGCGTTTCTGGATTGTGTATCCTATGTCGTATGTCTGTACAATTTATATGCATCCTTTGTTTCATATAATCTTCTTTTTTGTACTATATTATTTTTGTGATCAAAAAACTTTATATACTTTTTATATTACTGTTTTGGTAGTGCCTTTAAAATCCCACCCCCAGGGGGTTTCTCTAGTTCTATTTATATTTGGGATGTGGCACACCCTCACCACATAAACAGATTGTTTTGGATATCCCTATTTCATAGATTAATTGGTAGGTATGTGACTAAAAGCCTCTGAAGTGCTTGGGGAAGGGGGGAGGTAGCCAGAGAAAACACGTGAGAGTCTAGAAGGGACTAAATATTATCTCATTAGTATTTTGTAATTGTTTTTAATGTCCAGAATATAGATTGAGCTTGTTGTAGTGTTCAGCTAATTTTCCTGCCAATCCTCTTAGGAGATGGTTATCTCCAGTTGTCTTTCCAAGTTGATGGTATGTTTGGGTGGAAAGGAAAAGCTAGAAGGTAATAAATATAAAGTGGCGATAATATCTAGGGCATGGGGTTCCTTAGAGCAAATTGCTTCAAACAGTGAAAGCATTTTCAGTATTTTTAAGTAAAGATGATATGTAATGGAAATTTTCTGCCACACGGATGGTGTACGAGTCCTTAAATGATTCCATACAAGACCTGACGGTCTGAGGTGATCACATGTTGGCATGTCACCACCAAACAAAGCTCATGGGAAAGTCCTAGATAGAGGTAAATAGGGGGGTTTCCTAAAAATTTTAAAAAAGAGGGTTAAGTTAGAGGATTTTAACTACGCTAACACACCAATGTAATGTACAATGCCTGATGTAAGAAGTTGAATATTGTGAGTGAATTTTTTAATGATTGAGTGATGACAATATCACACTAGTGGAGCACTTCCTTTCTCTTCTATATATGCATTGAGGTGATTCCATATTGCAAGAGGGGTGAAGAAGTGGAGTGGCTTACTAAGGAGAGAACCAACAACTGATCCTTAGACGTATGTGTCTACTCATGAGAATGGGGGGCAATATGATTTGGTAGGTTGCTGTCTGATCAGAGTGGGTCTGATGTGACACACAGCGTTGGTGGATTTCTTGGCGATTTATTCAAATTAGGATTTGGTTTGGTTTGTGATTTTTGTGCTACTGTGGATTTACATTTATTGTTACATTTGTTTTCTGTCCTTTTCACTTGTTTGATGGACATTATTTAAAGTATCAGTACAGGATTATGGTATAATAATTAAGTTTTCATATTTGAGGTATTAGGAGGGCAGGGGATTTACACTTTATATTTATCATTTATTTTAACACTGTTTTGATTAAAATCACAATCCTGCAGCTATGGGCGCTATAACATTCCTTAGTTCTAGACAAATAGATCTTAAGTAGGTGTTTGTTAGCTCAGAAACTTCTCAGCTTTCAGATAAATACTCTGGATTGCTGAAAGCTTTGTCATTTGCTCTTGAGAAACAGGTAAAAACCTGGTGGGATAGCTCCACTACAGAAATGTACTTGAAAGAAGGTATCATTTGTAGAGAATTAAGATGGGAGGTAGCACCCCAGGATGGTCTTAATGATCAGGAGTCAATGGCCAAATGATTAGAGTTTTTTAATAAAGCAGGAAAAGAACTACAAGGTATAATTTTAAAGAGGAAAAAGAGGACAACAGATATATTAAAGGAGAAGTACAGCCAAAGCTTTAAATCAGAGTCAATGGGCTTGGTATTTTGCACAACTATTTTATCTAAGAGAAATTCCCAAAACATGACCTGTTGGGGGTACTTGAGGACAGGGTTGAGAACCACTGCTCTACATACAGTACAGGAAGGAGAAGACATTGTTTTGGGAGTGGAATATATGACCCCTAATAGAGGTGCTTTTAGGGTTCCCATCAAATATAGGACAACTGCCAATCAGTCTTTGCCATCTGGTACTACTAATACTACTGGTATGCAACAGCCCCCCAAGTGTCTATAGGGCGTTCTAATGTGGTGAGGAATGCTGGGTCTTCGGCATTACCTCACACATATAGAGGATAGCCTCATCCACCAAGAAGGAAGTTCCCTATATCAAGAGGGAATTATACACATCACCCACAAGGTGGGTACAGGGAGACATATCACCCTCAAGGTAATAAGCCTTATTCATCCCAAGAATGGCAAAATCAATATGCTTATGGACACACTCCAACATATAACTATTATCAGGCATAGTGATTATGTGGATATTGATGAATACCAACATAACCCTAATCAACCACCTGTTCTTAGGGAGAGGGAGTGGAAGAGGCAGTGGATGAAATCGCCCATATGTCCAAAACCATCAAGGGGAAAGGAGAAGAGAAGACATAGGAATAAGACAAGAAGATGATGTAGAGCATTCCAAAGGGTCCAACTCAAAAAAACGAAGAAGAGATCATTAAACCTAGGGATATTTAATTTAAGTAAGGTAAATTTAACCCAAATGGAATTACTGGAACCTCATATCCTGAAACCAGGGTCTGGAACCTCATATCGAGACCCTGGATATGTGCTCCTAAAATACCTATTAATAAATTCAATGTTTACATTGATACACATAAATATTATATAAAGTTAAATTTGAAAAAATACTTTCTTAATAACCCTGTGACTTCTGTGAGTAACTCCTTTACAGCTAGAGAGGGGATTGATAATGGGCTCTGTAATAGATCCACCTTTGATCCCCCTTTGAATAATAACCATCATGTGGACGTATTTAAACAGTTGGTTCTTAAACATTTAGAATAGATCATACCTAAAAAAAATTCAAAAACAGACATATTAGAGAAGTAATAGAGAGTTGAGAAACTGGGAATGATATCATAATTAGACTGGCAGACAAGGAGGGCAGGAGTGGTCATTCTTGATAAGGACTTCTACCATCAACAAATGATGGATATACTGTCCGATCAAGATACGTATACAAAATTACCCAGGGACCCCACACTAAGTTTTAAGGGAGAGCTTAAATCTTTAATAGATTTTGGGGATATAGGACTCATGTCCTAACCAAGAAAGAAAAGAGGTATTTAGTACCCAGTGTGTGTCGGAGCCCAATAATATACACCCTCCCCAAAATACATAAAAACGATCAGTGTCCACCAACAAGCCCTATAGTCAATGGAATAGGGTCAGTTACGGCCAGACTGGGGGAATACCTTGACAAATTCCTTCAGCCCAGTGTTAATAAGATCAAGAATTTCTGAAGATTACCAAAGATTTGATACAATGCCTTGCAAAAGTATTCACCCCCCTTGGCATTTTTCATGTTTTGTTGCCTCACAACCTGGAATTAACATGGATTGTTTGAGGATTCGCATCATTTACTTTACAAAACATGCCCACAACTTTGCTTCACAATAATACAAAAAAAAATCTTCAAACAACAAATAGGACAAAATAACAGAAAAAGTCAATGTGCATAACTATTCACCCCCCTAAAGTCAATACTTTGTAGAGCCACCTTTTGCAGCTATCACAGCTCCAAGTGGCTTTGGATAAGTCTCTATGAGCTTACCACATCTTACAACTGGGATTTTTTTCCTGTTCCTCATTGCAAAACTGCTCCAGCTCCTTCAAGTTGGATGGTTTACGCTTGCAAACAGCCAATCTGTAAGTCTGACCACAGATTTTCTATTGGATTGAGGTCAGGGCTTTGACTAGGTCATTCCAACACATTTACATGTTTCCCCTTAAACCACTCAAGTGTTGCTTTAGCAGTGTGTTTGGGGTCATTGTCCTGCTGGAAGGTGAACCTCCGTCCTAGCCTCAAATCACAGAGTGGTACAGGTTTTGCCCAAGAATACCCTGTATTTAGCACCATCCAACTTTCCCTCAACTTTGACCAGTTTTCCAGCCCCGACTGCTGAAAAACATCCCCACAGCATGGTGCTGTCACTACCATGTTTCACTGTGGGGATGGTGTTCTTTGGGTGATGTGATGAGTTGGGTTTGCACCAGACATAGCGTTTTCTTTGATGGCCAAAAAGTTCAATTTTAGTCTCATCAGACCAAAGCACCTTCCTCCATACACTTTGGGAGTCTCCCACATGCCTTTTCGCAAACTCAAAATGTGCCATTTTGTTTTTTGCTGAAAGTAATAGCTTTCTTCTGACCACTCTGCCATAAAGCCCAACTCCATGGAGCGTATGACTTATTGTCGTCCTACGTACAGATACTCCAGTCTTTGCTGTGGAACTCTGCAGATCCTCCAGGGTTATATTAGGTCTCTGTGCTGCCTCTCTGATTAAAGCCCTCCTTGTCCAGTCCGTGAGTTTTGGTGTGTGGCCGTCTCTTGGCA
Source organism: Aquarana catesbeiana (assembly GCF_042186555.1). Taxonomy (NCBI): domain Eukaryota; kingdom Metazoa; phylum Chordata; class Amphibia; order Anura; family Ranidae; genus Aquarana; species Aquarana catesbeiana. Next base: position 306,725,345 of record NC_133327.1, on the reverse strand, counting down.
GGTTTGCTGTTGTGCCATGTTCTTTCCATGTGGTTATGATAGATTTGATGGTGCTCCTAGGGATCACCAAAGATTTGGATATTTTTTTATAACCTAACCCTGACTTGTACTTCTCAGCAACATTGTCCCTTACTTGTTTGGAGTGTTCCATGGTCTTCATGGCAGTGTTTGGTTAGTGGTGCCTCTTGATTAGGTGTTGTAGCCTCTGGGGCCTTTAAAAAAGGTGTGTATATGTAATGACAGATCGTGTGACCCTTAGGTTGAACACAGGTGGACATCATGTCACTATTTATGTGACTTCTGAAGGTAATTGGTTGCACCAGAGCTTTTTATGGGCTTCATAACAAAGGGGTGAATACATACGCACATGCCAATTATCAGTTTTTTTATTTCTGAAAAATAGTTTTATGTATATATTTTCTAATTTTACTTCACCAACTTAGACTATTGTGTTCTGATCCATCACATATAATTCAGATTAAAAAAGCATTGAACTAAAGGCTGTAATGTAACAAAATAGCCAAGGGGGTGAATACTTTTGCAAGGCACTGTATGTACACTAAATGAAATAAAATTAAAACCTGACAGGTCCACGTTCTTGGTTACAGCGGATGTAGTATCCTTGTATACCATCATCCAACATGTAGATGCCTTGTTAGCTTTAAACTGGGAATTGAGTAGTAGGGATGACCCCATGATCAAAAAATGTTTTAACATAAATCATTGGATCTTTGACTTTCGCACAATTATTTTTGGTACCAGAATTCATTTTATAGTCAGAGTACCGGTGTTGCTTTGGGTGCTAAATTTTCCCTCAGTCTAGCCAATATGTTTATGGCAGAGTGGGAGGACAAATTAATTTTTAATCAATTTAGACCTGAATTACAGGTCATTTATAAAGTATTACAGACACTTTATAGATGATCTCATGTTCATCTGGAAAGGTTCTGGGCAAAGTTTGTTCTCCTTTATGGATCATTTAAATAGGAACAATAATAATATTAAATTAGACTATCAGTGGAATTGCGATTTGATACATTTGTTGGATGTAGATATATCTAAACAGGATGATAGTTTGGCCACGAAGGTTTATTTTAAAGTTTATGTAAATCCTCACATACCCAGTGAAGTGAACAGCCTCAGATGATACACAGAGATAAAACAAATCCTCCCACATAAGTTTTACATGTATATCTGCTGTCTTCAGCTTTATATACTGTTTAGAAAGTGCTCGTCCTGTAAGAATTTTATCTTCCTGGGTCCCTTGTGGGTGAGAAATCTTGCAATACACTGTGAGACAGCTGATTGGAGGAAAGGCACACACCCCTCTCCACATACTGTAGGCAGAGACATGCAGAGCTGTGCTGTGAATAAACCAGCTATCTGCTAATCTATTTATAGCACCTACCCTGACACAAAATTCAGCCTGGTTTTATCACAGTTGTCAGAGAACTTGTCAGAAGTTATCATGCTGATAACAGAAGAACGGAGCAGGAGAAGGCCATGAGACTTAGGACTTTGAAGATAGATAAGAAAACACTGCAGATATATGTGCCCAGCTCAAATTTCATGAATTGGGTTTACATCCACTTTAAGCCAACAGACCTTAATAGTTATCTCTCCATTAATAGTGGGCATCATCCCACATGGTTAAGAAAAATCCCACGGGGGGCAATTAATGCGTATTAGGCGTAATTGTACACTCGATCATGATTATATTGAAAAGTGAGAACAAATCAAACAAAATTTGTACAGAAGGGTTATCAAGTCAGTAAATTAGATCAGGAGATTCAAAATATATAAAAGGTCACCCAGGAATCAGAGTTTAATATATAAGGCCCAAGTCCCTAGTGATGATAAACAATGGAGTTTTATATCAGATTTTCATAGCCAATATAGAGAGATTTACTGACAACACTGTCATGTCTTATTAATGGATAGAACAGAACCAGAACATCAAAACAATATTGGACCCCCCAGCAACATCTTTTTTTCCCAGGAAGAAAAAGGTTTCTGGCATATGGCAAATGTAAAGCTTGCCATCATGCCAAAAATGATGTCAAGAGATGGGTGACATTCCAATCACCATTTACGGGTCGTGAAAATAAACCTCCTCATCAAATGCGATACTACACATGTGGTCTATACACTCACTTGCCCATGTGGTAGGAAGAACTAAAACTTTAAAAAAGAGAGTAGGTGCGCATATACAGAACATCATAAAGGAATACAAGTACCACAGTGTATCTGAACATTTCAGATGCCACCAACAAAGGGACCCTAGAGGTCTTCAATTTTGGGGTGTCGAAAGAGTGTCTCCATCATGGAGAGGTTCAAACTGGGTGAGGGACCTCTCCATATGTGAAACAAAATGGATTTATTACACACTTTAGTGCCTAGAGGCTTGAATATTGAATTAGATCTGAACTGCTTCATCAGTGATTACTGAATTTTGTGGCTGTTTTTTAGGGATTTTTTGATAATTATGGTTTGATCACAGATACATATATGAGATGATCTAGTGCTATTAATTCATTTGTATGTATTTCCTCCTTAGTTAATTGTAATTTTAACTCAATTTTATTTTATATTAATATTATTTTAATATATATAATGATTTTAATTGTAAAATGTACACATTACTAAGCAATTAGCTAAATTATGCGACCACCTTGTGGTATACCCCTTTCCAGGGATACATTACATAACAGCATTGGTGAGAGGGTGCTATCAGGGAGATGGGAGGTTACATGTACCTAAGGCATGCTGCTGCATTCTCCATATTCCTAATTGTGATCTTTGGGATATTAATTGTGGATTGAATTGAGCTAATTAGTAGGCAGCCTTGGTAACAACACAGCCGTACATAGTAGTTTGTGACCTTGGAAGGGTTAACACATTGGAGGCGGAGTATTGATAAGTCTGGTTGCTGTGCAGTCACCCCCTGTGACAAAGTCGGAAGTAACGAAGCGTGCCGGGGTGTGACTGTATGGCAACTGGAAGTATTGCATTAACATTGCAAGAGCGAGTGGTGTCTCCCTGGAATAGTCGGGAGCCAACATGGAGTTGGTGAGACAAGCAGGGATCGCCTAACTACGCTAACACGCCAACGTAATGCACAATGCCCAATGCAAAAAGTTGAATAACGTGAGTGAATTTTAAAACCTTTTTTTATAATAAATGAGTGATGACAATATCACGCTAGTGGAGCTCTTTCTTTTTCTTCTATATACAGTATATCACAAAAGTGAGTACACACCTCATATTTTCGTAAATATTTTATTATATCTTTTCATGTGACAACACTGAAGAAATTACACTTTGCTACAATGTAAAGTAGTGAGTGTACAGCTTGTATAACAGTGTAAATTTGCTGTCCCTTCAAAATAATTCAACACACAGCCATTAATCTCTAAACCACTGGCAACAAAAGTGAGTACACCCCTAAGTGGAAATGTCCAAATTGGGCCCAAAGTGTCAATATTTTGTGTGGCCACCATTATTTTCCAGCACTGCCTTAACCCTCTTGAGCATGGAGTTCACCAGAGCTTAACAGGTTGCCACTGGAGTCCTCTTCCACTCCTACATGATGACATCACAGAGCTGGTGGATGTTAGAAACCTTGCGCTCCTCCACCTTCCGTTTAAGGATGCCCCACAGATGCTCAATAGGGATTAGGTCTGGAGACATGCTTGGCCAGTTCATCTCCATTACCCTCAGCTTCTTTAGCAAGGCAGTGGTTGCCTTGCAGGTGTGTTTGGGGTCATTATCATGTTGTAATACTGCCCTGCAGCCCTGTCTCCAAAGGGAGGGGATCATGCTCTGCTTCAGTATGTCAAAGTTTATGTTGGCATAGTTCCCTCAATGAACTGTAGGTCCCCAGTGCCAGCAGAACTCATGCATCACCAGACTATGACACTCCCACCACCATGCTTGACTGTAGGCAAGACACACTTGTCTTTGTACTCCTAACCTGGTTGCTGTCACACACGCTTGACACCATCTGAACCAATTAAGTTTATCATGGTCTCATCAGACCACAGGACATGGTTCCAGTAATCCATCTCTTTAGTCTGTTTGTCTTCAGCAAACTGTTTGCGGGCTTTCTTGTGCATCATCTTTAGAAGAGGTTTCCTTCTGGGACGACAGCCATGCAGACCACTTTGATGCAGTGTGTGGCGTATGGTCTGAGCACCGACAGGCTGACCCCCCCACCACTTCAACCTCTGCAGCAATGCTGGCAGCACTCATAAGTCTATTTCCAACAGACAACCTCTGGCCTTGACGCTGAGCACGTGCACTCAACTTCTTTGGTCGACCATGGCGAGGCCTGTTCTGAGTGGAACCTGTCCTGTTAAACCACTGCATGGTCTTGGCCACCATGCTGCAGCTCAGTTTCAGGGTCTTGGCAATCTTTTTATAGCCGAGGCCCTCTTTATGTAGAGCAACAATTCTTTATTTCAGATCCTTAGACAGTTCTTTGCCATGAGGTGCCATGTTGAACTTCCAGTGACCAGTATGAGAGAGTGAGAGCAATAACACCAAATTAAACACACCTGCTCCTCATTCACACCTGGGACCTTGTAACACCAACGGGTCACATGACACCGGGGAGGGAAAATGGCTAATTGGGCCCAATTTGGACATTTTCACTTAGGGGTGTACTCATTTTTGTTACCAGTGGTTTAGACATGAATAGCTGTGTGTTGAGTTATTTTGAGAGGGCAGCAAATATAACACTATTATACAAGCTGTACACTCACTACTTTACATTGTAGCAAAGTGTAATTTCTTCAGTGTTGTCACGTGAAAAGATATAATAAAATATTTTAAAAAAAGTGAGGGGTGTACTCACTTTTGTGAGATACTGTATGTATTGAGATGATTCCATACTGCAAGAGGAGTGGAGAAGTGGTGTGGCATACTAAGGAGAGAACCAACAACTGATCCTTAAGCATATGTGCCCACTCATGAGAATGGGGGGGGGGGGGGGCAATATGATTTGGTAAGTTGTTGTCTGATGGGAGTGGGTCAGATTTGACACACAGCGGTGGTGGATTTCTTGGTGATGCCTTCTCAGTAGGATAACACGGGTGTTTATACATCTGCATGAAAAGAGGACCTTTATTGGACATTTGTTTGCACTATTGATTTGTCTTTTTTGGATCACGGATTTGGTTTGTGATTTTTGTGCTACTGTGGATTTACATTTATTGTTACATTTGTTTTCTGTACTTTCACTTGTTTGATGGCAAGGGACATTATTTAAAGTAGCAGCACACAGGTTGCATTATAATAATTCAGTTTTCATATTTGGGGTATTAGGAGTGAGGGGGATTTACACTTTATATTTATCATTGTTTAGTTTGCCTTAAAGACCCATACACACTATCAGATTTTCTGCTAATTTTTGTCTTCAGATTTACCAAAACCATATAGTGCAAGGGCCTGCCTGATTGCATACAAATTGAAACTCCTAAGGTTTGACCTCATAATATATAGTTTAAATCTGAAGGAAAAAAAATCAGCAGAAAATCTGATAGTGTGCATGGGGCTTTAGTCAAAGAAAAGATTAAAACATTTGGAAAAGAAGAAGAACAAATCATGGGAAGGTTCAAATTCTATATATTCTCTAGTTGGCCACCTATAAAATTCTCTAAATTTAAGAAAAACCCTAACAGCAGCAATGCAATGGCTATTACTTCCACAAAGTCAACAATTCTATACAGCAGTATATTGTTCTCAATAAGTTGTTCTAGAATAATACATCTGATTGCATGAGTATTCAGTCCCTGTGCTGTGAAACAAACTCTGTTGCAAGCAGTTGTCTTCAGAAGTCACTTAATTAGTTAAATTAAACCCAACCATTTACAATTTAAGTGCCATGTGATCTGAATATACTGTAAATACATCTGCTACATCTGGAAGGACCCAGATTTTGTTTTAAATGAACATAGCAGCATTATAAAGACCAAAAGCCATCAAAATAAATGCAGGGTTAAAGTAATACTAAAGGATATATATATATATATATATATATATATATATATATATATATATAATTTTTTTTTGCTTTAAAATAAAAAAGTGTATACTTAAATGATCTGTGCAATGATATTGCCATGTGCTAAGGGGCACTCATGCAGGCACGCTCCTGAGTGCCAGTAAGTAAGCCCCCCACTCCCACCTCACAGGAGTTTGCCATGTGCTAAGGGGCACCCATGCAGGCACACTCCTGAATGCCAGTAAGTAAGCCCCCCACTCCCACCTCACAGGAATTTGAATTAAATCAATAAATATGACTGCTGAATCTGTGGGGGGGCTAGGACAGGTAGCAGAGCATTTTTTTAAGGTAAAAAAAAGTTTTGACTTTAAGTTCTGGAGAAGCACCAATCAGGATTTAGTTATATTAAAGTTATCCCAATCTCAAATATCCCCCAGGGTACACCAATTTTTAAAAAAATATAGCATAGCAATTGCCTCGTCAAGACCCACTGACTGCAAGCAGGAAAAACATGTAGGTAAGTAGCGCTGTTACTGTTAATGCAATAATAACAATGCAAATGTCCTCTGAAAGAAAAAATAAATGATTGATTGACCAATGTCCCAATAGGATATAAGATGAATAAAAAGACCTTTTGTATGGGCTAAAAAACAGTCTGTGTTCCAGGGCAGCTGTCCAGGGAAGCATGAAGCAGGCTCCAAACATTTAGGAAAAAAGCAGAAGACAAGCGCCTCCAGGTCAGTACCAGTTTAAAAGCTTTATTGTACAAAACAAATTTATCCACTTGCATGAAAGAAAGGCAAGTTGAGCACAGATCCCTCAGTTAGTGTTGTCACTGTGTATGTGCCTGCACGTCAGCTCAAATCCGGGGGGGAGTGGGGAGACAGTCCCGTCCAGCAGGATATGTGTATACACCGTCCCTAGGTTGAGAATGAGGCTTGGACCGTGTGAGTGATGGAACGCAGGTCTACAATGTAGTGACGTCACTGGTGATGCGACGACGTTTCGGCGCATGCGCACTGTATATCACAGGCACGCGCCTTCCTCAAGCATTGAGGATGAAGGCTCATAGAAGCCTTATATGTGCCCAGTGCACGGAGCCATCTAGTGGAGATTGTGTGTAATTACACACCTCCAACAGAAAAACTCCTCTGATGATGACGTGAACTAAAAAAACTGTATAAAGGGTGACGATGCTGGGGGCTGGGGACGGATGGAAAAAATTATTATGGAATAAGAAAAAATGAGAGAAAAATAAATATATATATAAGAAAAAAATATTAGTAATAATAAGAAGGGAGGGGAGGGGGGAGGGGGAAAGGAAAAAGAAAAGAATTATTGTGGGAAGAGGGGACGGAGAAGAGGAACCTAAGGAAATGGAAATGAAAATTATTATAAATTGTTGTACTTGTTTTTTTAAAAAAACAATAAGGGAATATTTTGTATAAAAATGTATGTACACACACTAACCTCTGCAGAGGAATTATATGTAGTCTATAGTATATAGATATTGTTAAACACAATGGTAAAAACAATAATAAAAACAATGAGAAACATGGTAAAATGAACAAGTAAAAGGCATATAAACCGTTTTTGCAATAAGACAATATGAAGCATAATGAACATATATCATGGCTCTAGCTAGGTAACGGAGATGTCTGGGTGCGGATATATTCTTTTCAATCTCAATTTGGAATTAGACTGACAACACAGGAAAGGGGTAAATGAACTACAAAGGAAAAAATTCAGTGAATAATCATGATAGAATCGTGGACAATTCCAGGGTCTCATTGATTCTGCCTGGGGACAAAGTGTCGAGGGAATATACCCATTATGTTTCTCGTTCACACAGCCTAAAGAACCTTTCTGCTTCAGATAGGTTTTTGGACATTTGTTCCAAAACCCACACTTTTAGGCCATGAATGGAACCTTGCTGACATTTTGAGAAATGGCGGGGGACACTATGTTTATCTTAACCTTCCTCAATCTTCCTACGATGTTCACCAAACCTTTGTCTTAAAGGGCGAATGGTGTGGCCTACATATAGTAGCTGACAGGGGCAATATAAGCAGTAGACCACGAAGTCAGATGAGCAATTGTAAAACTCACTGATATCGTACGTCTTACCTTTGGTGGAAAAATGTTTCTGGCCATGCTCCACAAATTCGCAGGTTTTGCACAGAGCTTTTCTGCACTGAAACATTCCATGTAATGGAAGTAGGCATAGGCGTGGGCTAGGCAGTGTGAGTAAAGGTTTTAGTTTACTGGGAGCAACTTTATTTTTGACATTCAGTGCTCTTCTATAGGTAACAATTGGAAATTTGGGCAATGAGGCCTTAAGATGGGGATCCTCTAGAAGTATTGGTCAATGCCTCCTGAAGATAGTTTCCAGTCTCTTGTGATCCCGGTGGAACCTGGTGATGAAATGGACCGACTGATTGGTGGCTACTTGTTTCTTGGCCTGTGCAGGGGTATCTGCTAGGTAGTGCCTATATGCATTTTGGATGAGAGATTCAGGATATCCCTTATCTCTCAATTTGGCACTAAGCGCGTTGCTTTCTTTGATGTAATCTAGATGGTTGGTGCAATTACGTTTCAGGCGACAGAACTGCCCTCTAGGAATATTATTTTTCCACTGATGGTGGTGACAACTTTTATAATGCAGAAGTGAATTGCTGGCCGTGGGTTTGGAGTAAATGATGTCACCCTCGTGATAAAGCTCCAAATCCAAAAATGCCAACTTTTCTGCATTAGATACATGGGTAAAACTGAGGCCATGGGGACTATTGTTACAATGTTGGACAAAATCCAGGGTATCCTGAGGAGAACCAGTCCAGATGATAATTATATCGTCTATGTACCTGCCATAGAATACTTGAAAAAGTCTTCCTGACGAAACTAGTCAGAGCACGATACCACGGCAACCGTTATCACGTGAGGACGCAGTGTGCTTTTAGCCTGAAGCTTCAGACACGAGAGGGAGGAAGTGCGGATCAGCTGTGCCTGGCTGACACGCAGTGCGCTCCAAGCTTGTAGTTGTATTCTAGTGGAATGAAGGACTGATCAGTTGTGAGTGTGTAACATCCATTCAGTCTGCAACCAGTACCCTTGTGCTTTGAGAGAAGCAGTTTGAGTTATCCACTATTACCAACCAACTGAAAGCTAGAAGGCTATCCTTTGTAAGGAACTGCGCCCACTGATTTTTACAGTGTATTTACTTTATTAGTTTTTTTTTTTCTCTGATTTGTGACTTACAATAAATTATCAAAACGGTACTGGACTATTCGGGGTCTCTTTTTTACATGTGGACATTGTTGCTGTTATCTGATCATCAACCCTGGAGGACTTCGGGAGTAAACAGAGAGAGGATTTGATCCAAGGCTTGTTAACCTCCTGGCTCCGGTGAGTTTGAACCCCTATGGGGTGTGTGCAGCACAAGGTGTCCCAATAGATGGTGAAAGGTGCACCCATCAGATCTACTATTCATATAAGGGAATCCAGACCGAGCTCCTACCGCTGTGTCTTTGTTGGAATTTACCTGCCTGCATGTGTTTTGCTTGCATTTACAAAGACTTTGTTTTATCAGTCAGCATTGAGGACTGAAAATAGCGCTGCTTTGATGGGTTAATTGCTGTTTCATATAGTACATTCATTCATCCATATTTATATTTCTATTTTTTATTAAGTGGCTGCTGAGAGATATCTCACTCAGAATATGGTGACATCAGGTTAAATCACTGCGGTTTATTACAATCATTATTTTCCATCTTCATATACCGAATATCCTTTAGCACTGAGATAGGAGGATTGGAGTAGGGCGTATTGTCTCCTTTTTGTTTGTATAGAATACAAGGTGCCTGGAGTAGGGGTTGTTGTCCCATATAAACTCGTGTTCCCAAAGGCCCATGGACCAAGACAAAATTCAACACAGTTCACAATGAACGTAGCCTCCGGGTAGGCCGATCATAGCAGCCATTGATAGCCTGACATCAAGACTTTCCAAATATATAGATCACTACCTTCAGCCATTGGCCTACAGTCCTACATCAGGGATGGTACTCACCTTTTGGAGTTGCTTAGTCCCTATACTTGGAACAATGACTACACCTGGCTATCATTGGACGTCAGTTCCTTGTATACATCTATTCCACACATTTTTGGTCTTAAAGCCCTCCGTCATTTCTTATTTCAAGATCAGGTTATGAATGAGAGACAGGCTACGTTCATTGTGGACTGTGTTGAATTTTGTCTTGAACACAACTATTTCACAATTTTATGTTCAAGTACAAGGCACTGCAATGGCAGCATATTTTGCCCCCTCGTACGCAAATCTGGCCATGGGCCTTTGGGAACACGAGTTTATATGGGACAACAACCCCTACTCCAGGCACCTTGTATTCTATGGCAGGTACATAGATGATATAATTATCATCTGGAGTGGTTGTCCTCAGGATACCCTGGATTTTGTCCAACATTGTAACAATAATAATAATAATCCCCATGGCCCCAGTTTTAACCATGTATCTAATGCAGAAAAGTTGGCGTTTTTGGATTTGGAGCTTTATCACAAGGGTGACATCATACATGCTAGAAATTACTCTAAACCCACGGCCGGCAATTCACTTCTGCATTATAAAAGTTGTCACCACCATCAGTGGAAAAATAATATTCCCAGAGGGCAGTTCTGTCGCCTGAAACGTAATTGCACCAACCATCTAGATTACGTCAAAGAAAGCAAAGCGCTTAGTGCCAAATTGAGAGATAAGGGATATCCTGAATCTCTCATCCAAAATGCATATAGGCACTACCTAGCGGATACCCCTGCACAGGTCAAGAAACAAGTAGCCACCAATCAGTCGGTCCGTTTCATCACCAGGTTCCACTGGGATCACAAGAGAATGGAAACTATGTTCAGGAGGCATTGGCCAATACTTCTGGAGGATCCCCATCTTAAGGCCTCATTGCCCAAATTTCCAATTGTTACCTATAGAAGAGCACTGAATGTCAAAAATAAAGTTGCTCCCAGTAAACTAAAACCTTTACTCACACCGCCTAGCCCACGCCTATGCTTATTTTCATTACATGGCATGTTTCAGTGCAGAAAAGCTCTGTGCAAAACCTGCGAATTTGTGGAGCATGGCCAGAAACATTTTTCCACCAAAGGTAAGACGTACAATATCAGTGAGTTTTACAATTGCTCATCTGACTTCGTGGTCTACTGCTTATATTGCCCCCGTCAGCTACTATATGTAGGCCGCACCATTCGCCCTTTAAGACAAAGGTTTGGTGAACATCGTAGGAAGATCGAGGAAGGTAAAGATAAACATAGTGTCCCCCGCAATTTCGCAAAATGTCAGCAAGGTTCCACTTATGGCCTAAAAGTGTGGGTTTTCGAACAAATGCCCAAAAACCTATCTGAAGCAGAAAGGTTCTTTAGGCTGTGTGAATGAGAAACATACTGGATATATTCCCTCGACACTTTGTCCCCAGACGGAATCAATGAGACCTTGGAATTGTCCACGATTCTATCATGATTATTCACTGAATTTTTTCCTTTGTAGTTCATTTACCCTTTTCCTGTGTTGTCAGTCTCATTCCAAATTGAGATTGAAAAGAATATATCCGCACCCAGACATTTCCGTTACCTAGCTAGAGCCATGATATATGTTCATTATGCTTCATATTGTCTTATTGCAAAAACGGTTTATATGCCTTTTACTTGTTCATTTTACCATGTTTCTCATTGTTTTTATTATTGTTTTTACCATTGTGTTTAACAATATCTATATACTGTAGACTACACATAATTCCTCTGCAGAGGTTAGTGTGTGTACATACATTTTTATACAAAATATTCCCTTATTGTTTTTTAAAAAAAACAAGTACAACAATTTATAATAATTTTCATTTCCATTTCCTTAGGTTCCTCTTCTCCGCCCCCTCTTCCCATAATAATTATTTTCTTTTTCCTTTCCCCCTCCCCCCTCCCTCCTTATTATTACTAATATTTTTTTCATATATATTATATATATATCATTTTTTCTTATTCCATAATAATTTTTTCCATCCGTCCCCAGCCCCCAGCATCGTCACCCTTTATACAGTTTTTTTAGTTCACGTCATTATCAGAGGAGTTTTTCTGTTGGAGGTGTGTAATTATACACAATCTCCGCTAGATGGCTCCGTGCACTGGGCACAGATAAGGCTCCTACGAGCCTTCATCCTCAATGCTTGAGGAAGGCGCGCACCTGTGATATACAGTGCGCATGCGCCGAAACGTCATTGCATCACCAGTGACGTCACTACGTTGTAGTGTTCCATCACTCACATGGTCCAAGCCTCGTTCTCAACCTAGGGACGGTGTATACACATATCCTACTGTCTCCCCACTCTCCCCCGGATTTGAGCTGACTTGCAGGCACACACACAGTGACAACACTAACTGTGCTTAACTTGCCTTTCTTTCATGTAAGTGGATAAATTTGTTTTGTACAATAAAGCTTTTAAACTGGTTCTGACCTGGAGGCGCTTCTCTTCTGCTTTTTTTACTGCAAGCAGGAAGCCAATGGTAGCTCTGAAGGAGTGTACAGATTCACAGCTGAGATAAATTGATGAGGGGAAAACTATAACCTGTAATCCTTTTCGTTAGCAAGGGCTAAAAGATGGATTGGGGGCAAGAAGGGGAGAGCCAAATTCAGGGTAGTTATAGAGAGCAACCTTCTTTATTATGCAACAGACATGAAACTAGGCTGGAGTTTTGCCTTCAGCAGGAGAACTGAAAACTCAAAGCTAAAGCTTCTTAAAAACCAAGAAACTGAATGTCTGAGAATGGCACAGTCAGACCTTAGTCCAGCTAAGAACTTGTACCAAGACTTGTAAGTTTTGTTTTTTGTTTGTTTTTTTTTAAATCAGGTAACTTTTAGCCCTCATGCACACAGGCTGTTAAAAAAACATTATGAAAACGCCAGTATCTTTGCAGTGATTTTTTTTAACTTTTTTCAGCGTTTTTGCAATAGCGGTTTTTAGCGTTTTTGAGCATTTTTCCGCGTTAGCGTTTGAGCGTTTTTTTTTTTTCAAATTTTTTTTTTTTTTTTTTTTCAATGGATCAAAAATGCTAAAAAACGTTGGTGAATGACGTTTTTGAGCGTTATTGAGCGTTTTTCAGCGTTAGAGCGTTTTTACAGCTGAAAAACGTCTCTCAGAACCCACTGGTCCTGGGTTTTTTTTACAGCTTAAAAACGCCTATGCCACTTGCAGCTCAAAAACGCCTAGGTGGGCATGAAGCCATAGACTAACATAGACAGGCCTTTTTAAGCTGCAAAAAAGCTCAAAAAAGCAGCTGTAAAAACGTCCGTGTGCATGAGGACTTATTGAAAAATTAGAAGGCCTCACAATACACAGTCAGCTAGATAGCCTCAACAGCTGAAAATAATACATGTCAGAACATAAGGTCTCCAAACATACTTTATAGCTGTCTGTACAAAGGGCAGCTATTATGAAAAAAAAAAAAGACCTAATACTTGCAATGAAAATAATATGAAACAAGTACATAGCAAACAACTGAACATCTTGGAATACTATAAATCTTTTGTGAGAGGGCCAGTAAACTAACAGCATTTACCTTCTGACTCATTATAATTATGAGAAAAGTACTACAGAGACCATTCTTATATAAAAAAAATTTGTAGAAACAACAGACTAGTGAAGTATACCCTTGGTCACAGTACAACTACATCTGTAATAATCTATCAAGAATAAGTTGTGAGGGTGCCACTCCCGTTGTATTCAGCCAACCTTGCCATATATGCATACATTTCTAAGGAGAATTGCCAGTGATAGGAACTGTTTATGCACAAATAAGAATGGTATTGGCCGACTGGATCTACTGCGTACACGTTTGAGATTGTGTAAATAGCCAAAAAAGTCATAGCGGGGTTTTGGCTAAGTATAGCAGCCGAATAAAAGTTATATAAATAGGAGCAGGATATAGATCCTCATTAAGGCTTCCCAGCAAGCACATTAGCGGATCCACTGCATTGAACTTAATAAAAATGAATAATGTTCGATAAAACCCAGTTCCAATATCTCACTAGTTTAGGACATTTCCATAACATATGGATAAAATCTCCAGGATGAACTTGACATTTAGGGCAAATGGGGTCTCCTGCCTACCCCACGTGTGAAGCTGTAATGGAGTTCTATACGTGCGGTGCAGAATAAAGAGGGGGAACAATTTTTGGGCTGCTGATATCGACATAGGAGGACCAGCTGCAAGTATCTGTTCCCATTTCGCTCCATCAATAGGCCCAACATCCCTTTCCTATTTCCCTCTACAGGGCAGAAGATCAATGGCCTGAATGTAAGTCAATAAATATGCATACAGTAAATCCTAGATATAATACCCTTTTCTTCTGGTTCAGTAAAAATGGATTCAAGAAAAGGGGATTCAATTAAATGTATGGAGGATGGTCTGCCTTGACTACCGACAGCGTGATGCAGCTGTAAATATTAATAATGGTAATCTCTTAGTAAAGGAAATTCTGCCAGCAACTGGTCATAGGATTTAAGCCCAATGTTATCAAATAGTTGGGAAATATATTTAACCCCAGAATCGGTTACACCAAATAGGTGTGCTGAAAAGGAAACCTGTTAGACCCAGTCTCTGCTTAGTGAGTTTCCACAATTTAATCAAAAGTTGAACCGTAGGACAGTGGGAAGGGATAGTAGGAGAACCCATCTCCATATGAGACAGAGCTGAGTAGGCAGCAAATGGGCAAATCAGTAAGTCTCTGGAGAGGGTAAATCCCAACCCAAGACTTGTAAGTTGCTGTTCACTAACAGTCCCTGTGCATCCTGACAGAGCTAGAGAAATCTGTCAAGAAAAAGGTAAACAAATCTAAAGGATCCAAATACTGTATACAACTTTGGTAGGTACAAAGTTTAAAAGGCTGACACCTGTAATCACAGGTTAAAAAATGTTCTACCAAGTATTTAGTCATGCGGGCTCAAAATGTATGCAACCAACAAAAGTCTGCACTTTTGTATATTTTTAGTGTCACATTTATGCTATTTAGCACTTTTAAAGTGGTAATTTTGCTGTGTAAAGCAAATGGTTAAATAGATTTTATTCCAGGCTATAATACCACAAAATGTGAAAATGTGCAAGATGAATTCTTATGTAAAGTAGTGCACAAACCAAGATGCTGTCACTGAATGTCCCAGTTCCGTTTGAGATGATTGATTTGTAACTGTCATACAGTGACATTTTAATTGTACACTCAGGCTAAAATAATAAAGTCTTTTATTGATCAAAATACATTGAAACTGTCATTGTATCAAGCTTGTCATAATTTCTCCATTATTTCTTAATATTTGGCCTATAAACTTTACAAAGATGCTTAGATTATTGTCTATTAGGCAGATATTTCAGCACTGAATTTATTACATGTTCTAAAGACTTACGGTTTCTGACAATATTATATACTGTTTACAGTATGTCAGACTTATAACTCTGCCTGGCTCTCTGGATTGCCTTCTTCATTATAATTATTGCGGATCAAGTGCCTCTCTGCAGCTCAATTAATTCTGTAGTGCCTTATAAGTGTATCATTTTAACAACCCAGAATTTGTCGATTATAAATATGAAACATATATCAAAATACTTACAGCGATATTGACCCTCGGATATAAGAGTGTTGATTCTTACAGCTTGGACATTGATTCCATAGCACTCCAGCTGACACACAGACATAAAATAATTGTTACATAACAGTGTGTCATGTACCTAGTAGATGAGCACAATATGCAGAGGAAGGCCTCTCTTACACCCCTGATTCGCGGCCCCTGATAGAGTGAACAGGAGGCGCGGAATTGCAGGGTAGTATGAGTGCCTGGCAGGATCAACAGCTGGGAAGTAGGTCTGGAGTTCCGGATGATGCTGTGGCTGGGAGTCAGCAGACTGGAGACAGCAGACTTGGATGAAGACTGGAACAGGCTCGTGTCAGGAAGCCACACACAGGATACAGAGAGGAGGTTCCAGGGACTAGAACACAGAAAGGACAGGCAGGCCGGGTCATACACAGACAGACAGTACTGGTACAGATGCAGGAGACAGGAGCAAAGTCACTGGACAAGCCGGGTCAGTAACAGGCAGGCACGGATGAACCAGGGGATAAGACAGGTGCAAGGTCGTGGACAGGCTGGGGTCAGATGCAGGCGGATAGCAGAGGTAAGCACAGGGCAAGCCGGGTAGTCAGAGGAACAGATCAGATAAGCAAGTAACTCACAGGGAACGCAGTAGATCAGATAGCAAAGCTTCAGTGCAACAGCCAAGTTTAAATAGCCTGCCTGACGCAGGGGATCATGCGCGCTCGTGCATGCTCATACGCACCCGCAATCGTGCACCAGCATGTGTAGAACTACTGGTCCCAGCAAGCCTTTCCTGACAGTGCCATAGAGTGCATACAGTTTACATGTTGGATAACATTCTTTAAATAAACCAATGGTGCGATGAAGCATGGATCCCCTCCTGGTAATTTGTGCAATGTTGAGTTGTGCAAATCCATCTCTGCAAAAGATGTATTATCAGACCTTTAGAAGATAGGAACACATTAAAACTCGCGTTCAATATGTACTGTACAATGTTACACATTAAGATCAGATCAGCCACTCTATGGACATTCAAACACACACAATATAATGGCACTGCAACTTAATCATGCAATCAGGATCGGCTAAAAGCTCTGTTTCCACTCACTGTGCCTGACTTGTGGTCTCCATCCCGCAACACAAGAGTCCTTCCATGTAGATAAAGTCGGCATTGGGCAACTAGGTGAGGATGAATAAAACTCAGTAAACTATGAGTAAGACCTTGATAAGCTGAAACATATTAAGGTCGGCTCTGTTTGGAACATGTGTACTCAGATGAAATAAAGAGATATTTTATTCATCCTCACCTGGTTGCCAAATTTATCAACATGGAAGGGCTCTGTGGACATTGTCTGATGCCTTCAAGCTTGGCATTTTGTCCATATGATTAAACAAAAGTTAAAGTTTTGTTTTAAGGGCCAGCTCATTTTTAGAATATATATTTATTGGTGCATTATACAGCCTATTCAAATTAATGAGCTGCGTTAATGCAATAGGCAGCAAGAACGCAGTGCAACAGTGTGAACAGGTCCTTAGTGTCTCTAGTTTTTGTGTTTTAAAGCATATCTAAACTCAATAACAAAATTACCAATGGATGTGCATTGCAGCATGGCTGCCTTAACACAACACAACAAACATACGCTAATACAGAGCAACAGTATAAATGTGCCCTTGATGTCTCTAGTTTTTGAAAGTGTATCTAACCCCAAGAAGAAAATTTTATAAGTTGGAGCTTACCTACCCTTAGATCCTTATTTTTAACTGATGATCCTGCCTGTAAAATAACTTCTTGTCCTAGGGTAACACACTCACTTAGCATGCTTAATCCATGGAGGATCAACACCATCACTCTCGAACAGGAAGTGTGTTAGGACCGCACAGCACCTCCCCCTTTCCTGGTCTCCATAAAGTGTTCTATATTTCAATTGTATTTCAAGTGTTCTGATGTATTATCCATGACCTGGGCATGGATAATAACACTGCCTGGGATTGCATTACAAATGGCAGAGGAAGCCAAAATCAAACCAGATTTCTGACATGACAGGCATTTTAATTGCACTGGTTTAACAAATATAACAAAACTATTTCAACTGCATATTTAACAGACTAAAATTAAATAAATAAGAGAAGTTCATTGTTAAAGTGTAATTAAACCCTGAGCATTTTTTTATGGTTTATTTATATTTACCATATCCCAAGGTGACACAAGAGGTCATATTGGGGGAATGATATGAGCAGCTCCCTTGTAGAAATAAGGGGGAGGGTGGGTAACAAGGGAGTGCCTTGCCATCCTACCTATGCTACAGGGCTGTGTGTTTTCAATGCACACAGTGTAGAGAGACAACTCTATTCATTGAATGCAAGGATGGCTCCATAGGATACTGCAAAATAAAGAAGCAACCCTGAAACAGGAAATCTGGGGCAGCAGCCATGACATCAGATTATACAGGAACATAGGCAAGGATTAAAATATAAAGAAGCTGCATGCTCAGTAAGTGATTAAATCAGCTGTGGAAAGTCTTTAAAAACTGAAAGTTTGATATAAAGGTGTACATATAAAGCATTAATGCCACAAGGGGCCTGTAGGTGCATTTATACTCTTATGTGCCCTTGCAGAGCCATTCAGTGTTGGGGGAGCAGTCTGTTAGCCTACTTTGACTTTGTACCCCACCCTCGCAAGTTTACTGCATAATGAGAGTGAAGAAGAGATATTATGGTCACAGCTGTAACCTGTGCTTAAGTTCAGAGGATGACCTGGGCACAAGAAAAAGACAGAGATATACAGTATACAGTACAGTCACATGCATCTAACATGCATTGTCTTATTTGTTTGGATTGAGCATAACATCATAGTATAATTCATCTTTAGAAAAATTGTAGATTCCCAAAATGTTCTTTTAAGGAGGCTTTTTTTTTTTTTGTATTAGAAAATGTATTTTAAGCAGGAACTGACCAAGGACCCGAATGCTTGCTTAGCTAATACCTCTTACACTGCATGTACAGTCTTTATCTTACATTTTTAAAACACATCAACTGTCTTCCACCAATTTAAATATCTTGTTTGTTTTCTGCTTGTTTTTTTCTCCCTGAATTACTTTAAAATACAGTGTGGTTGTTGTATGAGAAATGAGAAAGATTTATCTTGAGGTCATTTGATGTGATGGCGGTGGATGCTGTAGATGGATGGAGCTTTAAATGCCTGGCTTAAGGGCAAAATCACTGACATACATCTTTGGTAGATGAAGGCAGAAAAGCTTCAAAATTGATCTCATCAATCTTAAAGTGTAAAGTTAAGTTTTCCTCCTTTTCTCTCTGGCTGTCAGCAGACTATGGTTGGTTGGTTGATCTTATTTATACACATAATAGGCAACAACCGGGTCCCTGGTGCAGATAAATCAGACTTTGTGATTTTTAAGCAGCTGTTCCCTAGTGTCATATACATTTTTGGCATTCGGAGATCTTCAGAAAAGATAAACATTGCCAGTACAGTTTTATAGTATGAGGTTATGTACAGTATACTTGACTCTTTTCAGGTTGTCAGATGCAACAGTAACTGCATTGAAGGTTACATATTACTTCTGACCTGCAATCCTCATTAACTTTGAATGTGGAAGTGGGATAGTATATTACTGGATCATAATGAATTGTGTACAGTAGCAGGTTCTGTACGTAACTTAAACTGGTTTGTACAAAACCAGGGTCTATTTCTGCTGCAGGCTAAAAGAAAATCTGGGACAGTATTTTTTCTTCAAACAGTACATCCTTTAACAAACCCTCAAAGGCTAATAGATACTCACATAATCACTACTAAGTTGATTTTTGGATGGAGTTTTCCTTTTAACTGATATAATATTTTTTTAGAATTATAACTAGAAGTCAAGCTGTTCCTTTTGTAGTGTCTGAGAATGAAAGTTTTTTCTCCTCTCCCCCTTTCTCTCTGTCTACAGGGATTCTTAAAAATCATTTCATGCTTGAGGTTTCTAAATGAAATACTAAGAAGCTAATAAACATAATGAATTAGGTCACTCAAGACTGTCCAAGAGCTGCCATATTCCAGTGCAATCATGGCTAGAGAATAGGTACTTGTATCCGCTTGTGGGACTCTATGCACTCCAGCTCCATTTCATTCAGTCTTCCAAATCTTTCTAATAAATCATTTCATGCTTCAGCTTTATAAATGAAATACTGGTTGTCTAATGAAAATAATGAATAAAGCAACTCAAAACCAGCAAATGAGACATTGTCCAACAGCCAGCACTGCTCTAGCAACAGACTGCATCGCTCTATTGTAATACTTCAAGTGAGTACAGAATGATTGATGGGAAGCATAGAAATGATTCATTTGATGTGTGCAGAAATTATTAAGCCTCAACCAATTGGATGTTTCTGAAAATTGCAAACCATTAACCATCCATAGAACACAACTGTTCAAGACATAGACCTAGAGAGTGACTTTCTCTGTAAAAAAAAAAAGAAGAATTAGCCTTGAGGGTCATGTGGTATGGGGCCATTTAGTTTAAAATGTCTTAGTTGAGAATGTATCTGTGTCAGCCAAATGACAGAACCTCCAAATCCTCAGGCCGCCTTTGTCACAGACATGACATACAAAAGCTCACAAGGGAAGCCAAGGCCTAACAGAAGCTACTAGATGTTCATTTTTCTTCAAATAAATATAAACAGAGACAGATATGACAAGTGTACTCAATTTTTATTCTTGTTAGTTTGGTAACTAGAAGCACTGCAAACCTGCACCTTTTGTCATTTGGATGGGTGACACACATCACTTGGAGTATTTTAAGTACTTAATTGTATTACTTTTAGGCATCTTAGCTTGTGGCATTATTTACATTAAGTTTGATGTAAAGCCAAAGCCCTTTTTAATGGTTTTGTATACAGTAGGGGCCCTGTTAGAGAGATTAATTCTCACTTCCTGTCCTGCTGACAATGGTCACCAGACAGGAAGTGAAGGGAAATTTAAAGCAGGTACACAGACAGAAATAAATAAACGTTTTTTCTGTCTTTGTTGCTGTTAGAGAATTACCCTTACTCCCTGTCTGTTAAAACATCAGTAGGGCAGAAAGTTAACTCATTCTATTGTCACATAATAATTAGATGTATGAATGTGTGGTTTTAATAACCCCAATTCACCCCGTATTTTTAAAACTTATGTCCAGCTAATCCGCAGGGATTTCACTGTTTATTGGTCCTCACTGAAACTTCTTTGTTCTTCAATTTTTTATTTTTTTTTTCATTTGCTGAGGTCTAGTTGGTTGTAAGGAGAACGGTCTGCTCTGTGACAATCCCCTTCAGTCATATTTGCATGTTCTAGAATAGACTTACTCATGCAGCGTTTTGTGGAGTTAATGACAGAACAGAGTGCTGACCTGCCCAGAACATGCCTGAAGCCTAACAGTAACCTGTGGAAGACCGTTTAAGCATAGCTCCCAACTTTGAAACTTCAGAATGAGGGACAATCAAGGGAGGAAGTGAGCTAAATATGGGTGTGGTCAAATGTCTTAACATTGAGAGGGGTTTAAGGGGCACGGTTAAACAAAACGCAGCTTCCTCACCTCTCACAAATGTCCCCTCAGCTCTCCCCCTCCACCCCCATCAGCTCTGCTCTCTCACCAATCCCCTCCCCTCCTCTCTTACCAATGCCCCTCCTCTCATACTAGTGCCCCCCCCCCCGCTCTCTCAAAGATACAGAATGCTATGTATTCCTGTGCTTTTTTTCAGCACAGTGCTGCTAACAGCTCCAACTATCAGTACTGTATCACGGAGCCGAGGAGGAGTTTCACAGAACTCTACTCAGCTCCATGCTAAACAGTTCTGACAGGCAGGGAATTAAGCTGCCCCTGGAGACCCCAATAAGAAAAAAATGTGGGCGGGACACCCACCAGAAAATATGGGGCATATGCCCTAGGTGCCTCACATCAACATACAGAAGCTGGTTGAGTGCTTCTGTGTGACAAGCTGGAAAGTAAAGGGCTGCAGATCTCCTCTTACTAGTCACAAGCCGCTGAGAGGCAGGAATCGGGAGCTGAAGGTGAGGCGGAGCTGGGAGGTGGCTTGCAATGTATATCATCGGTTGCTAGGACGCCGGTGGTCCTAGTAACTAATGACTGCATTGAGGGGGGAGCAGAGACTGTCAGAAAGCTCTTTTACTAGGAATCCTCACTTGTTGCTGTGTGTGAGAGCACACATTGCACCAATTGATGATACCATTACTGAGTGGAGCCCAGTGCTGAAACTTGTCCCTTCACTGGGCTACTGGACTCCAGCTCAGATCCCTGTGACCCCAGGACTTACTTGAAATCTCAGGACAGTGCCACAGAATTTGGGACGGTTGGGAGGCATGGTCTAAGAATCACTGCAAACGAAAAATAGGTACCTAGGTAACTTGAACATTGTTTTTTTTTTTTCCCTTTACATGCATGTTCCAGCACAGTAGTTGCTTCAGTGCATACTTTTTCAACCAGGGTTCTATGGAATCTTAGTTAGAAAACAAACAAGTGAAACTATTGTGCTTGTAAATCCATATGTGAAATCAATAGAAAGCAGCCATCTGATACAATGTAACCTCATATGTGTCTGCCCTAATCTAACTTGATTTAGTGATGCACTTTGTAATGGTTAATCTTTCCTTTGTGTCGCCTGCACTGTAGCGTTTATCAGTCCAGGGCTGTACTATCTCAGATAATGGAATTTGTCTTGGCTCTCAGTTTTACATGTATTAGTCCAGTATTGATTCAGCTTTCTGCTGGAAAGACATCACAGTTCTAAGTAAACAAAATCTGTTTTTTTTACTAATACTATATGCTGCAGTCTGCTGTAAGGGTTAATGATCTATACCAAAAATCAGCATTGAAGTGAAATAAAGCCATAAAAGCGTATAAAAAATAAAAATAAAAAATAAAAACAATTGTCACATCTGTGGATTTCTGCATATCTATTATAAAAACAGTACACCTAAATCCTCTAGTGTTTTTCTTTGAAAGTGGCTCTTCAATGCAAATTGTTGTGTTAACTATCTTAAAAGAAATGTAATTTATCTTTTTTTAAGTAAATGCAGCTGGGATGACTGTGCCTTGCTAGACGGGGAAAAAAATGTGAGAAACTAAAAAAGGGATTTTACATCCTTTACCTGAGCTTCTACAGATAGAGTAGAAAGTGTAAAACCAGGCTGTGAATGGAATTAAAAATGGCTAATTACTTATAAGGCCATTTATGGTACCAGCATTTAAGCAGCTACAGCAGCAGTAAGGGTGACTCTTCCTCACTGTAGGACGAAGAGCGCTGTCATCCTAAGGAAAGTAGTATTATTATTATTATACAGGATTTATATAGCACTTAGAGTTTACGCAGCTCTTTACAAGTTGAGGGTAGACAGTACAAATACAATACACTAATACAGTAGGAATCAGAGAGCCCTGCTCGTTAGAGCTTACAATCTAAGAGGGAGGGTCAAGAGATACAAAAAGTAATAACTGTGGGGAATGTTCTGATGGAGAAAATAAATGTACAGTTGTTAGGTGGGGGCCAGATAGGCTTCTCTGAAAAGATGAGTTTTCAGGTATCTTCTGAAGGTAGGCAAAAGTAGGAGATAGTTGGACAGATTGGGGTAGAGCATTCCAGAGGATGGGAGAGGCTCAGAAGAAGTCCTGGAGGCAAACATGGGATGAGGTGACAAAGGAGCTAGAGAGTAGGAGGTCTTGGGAGTAGTGAAGAGGACAATTTGGTTGGTATTTTGAGACCAGGTTAGAGATGTAGCCTGGGGGCAAGGTTGTGGATGGCTTTGCACTTTACTGTTAGTATCTTGAATTTGATTCGTTGGTTGAGTGGCAGCCAAAGGAGGGATTGGCAGAGAAGGGTAGCAGACGCTGAGCAGTTTGTAAGGTGGATGAGCCTGGCAACAGTGTTCATGATGGACTGAAGGGGGATAGCCTAAGCTAATGAGGAGAGATTTGCAATAGTTGAGGCGAGAGATGACCAGGGAGTGGATTAGAAGCTTTGTGGTGACATTGGTTAGGAAGGGGTGTATCTTGGAGATGTTGCAGAGGTTGAGGCGGCAAGCTTTGGACATTGATTGGATATGGAGACTGAAAGGATAGTTCAGAGTCCAGAATTACACCTAGGACCTTTGCATGGGGGGACGGGTTGATAGTTGAGCCCTCGATTTTGATAGAGAAATCAGGGGAAGTGGCATGTGGGGGTAGGGGAAATATCATGAGCTCAGTTTTGGATAGGTTGAGTTTGAGGAAGTGATGTGACATCCAGGCTGATATATCTGCTAGTAAGTTGGTGATGCGTTAGGAGACAGAGGGAGTGAGCTTGGGGGGTGGAGAGGTAGACGTGGGTGTCATCCAAGATGCTATTAAAAGCCATGGGAGGCAATCAACTGACCCAGAGAGGAGGTGAAAATTGAGAAAAGGAGACCTCTAAGAACAGAACCTAGAGGGACCCTGAGAGAAAGGAAGAGGAAAGGAGGAACTAAAGTTGTAAGTGGAATGAGGTGTGAATTATTCCTGCGCTACCGTAATGGAGAGAGAGAAGAAGGAATATCTGGACAGCTGCATGCACCAAAAATTGGGGTCAAACGGAACCCAAATCAAGAAATAGACGGGGGGGGGGGGGGATGGGGTGCTGCGCTTATCCAGGAATGTAACTCTAAGTAATCTACATAAAGGACTGCTGAAGAAAGTGGTGCAAACCATTGGGGAAATAATGGTATCAACAATAACAACCAAATGTCATGCCAGTGTTCCCACTACAAAATAAAGAACATACATATGTGCAAAATCTAGGAAATCTGTGCAATAAATGAAATAATGAGCAAATGGTTACAATCCTGTGCAGGTGAATAAACATGCATGTGCCGAGTCCAATTAGCAAATTAATAATAAAACTAAAACTGTTGTAATAAACAAGTTACACCATCAGTATGAAATATCTATAACCAAAATCAATGCGCAGCCTCAATGTGGTAAAAAATTCTTATTTGATCGTGCAAAAAACGCATAAAAAGTGCATGGTGCTGAGTGACCTAAAAACACTCCAATAAATCACACAGTGTAACAGCAGTGTGTGAACCTAAATAGTCTGCTGCAAAAAGAAAGTCCAAATATCATGCAGCTATGTACATAGGTGAAAAGACATAAAATGCAATAGTGATGATACCCTCTGCAATGCAATAAAAAGTTCAATGTGCTCAAAATGAAAAATAGAGGTGGGGTGCCTGGAAATAAATAAAATCTGTGTCCTCTTCGTGCATGTATCACACTAAAGTAAGCAGTGGCCCCTTACCTAGCGGTGCCAGGTCAACCGCAAAAACTGTAACTGCAGATGGCTGTGGTCTTTACTTGGGGTCCTGGACAGTGCGAGTTCTGCCTCTGCCCCCATGCCTGGTGGTGCTCAGTGAACCACAGAAAAATGCAGGTGGTTGTGATCTTTAATAGGGGTCCTGGACCAGCGCGGGTCCTATCTCTGCCTCCGTCCCTCAAATGTGGATAAACCGATAATAAAGGACAAGGGGTACCAGATAGTGTAGTATGTTTAAAGGATAGAGCTTTATTGGTAACAGATACAAGTACTTACATTAAAAAGTATCAGACCGGTGCCTGTCTCCTACGAGCAGCGAGCTCCTTAGCCTCAGTCAGTATGTAGTGCCAATTCCGTCCCTACGCGTGATGTCACCAATCACGTGACTTCATCATGCATTTTTATTCACCTGCACAGGATTGTACCCATTTGCTCATTATTTCATTTATTGCACGGATTTGCTAGATTTTGCACATATGTATGTTCTTTATTTTGTAATAGGGACACCGGCATGACATTTGGTTGTTATTGTTGATACCATTATTTCCCCAACGGTTTGCACCACTTTCTTCAGCAGTCCTTTATGTAGATTACTTAAAGTTGTAAGTGACATTGAAGGAGCGGTGGGATAGGTAGTATGAGAACCAGCGAAGATTACAGACACTGAGACCTAAAGAGTGGAGTTTTTTAAGAAGGAGGGGGTGGTCCACTGTATCAAAGTCAGCAGAGAGGTCCAGTAGAAGTAGTACAGAATAGTGTCTGTTGGTTTTAGCCGTTACTAGGTCATTGGTGAGTTTAAGGAGAGCAGTTTCCCATGCCCATTCAATGGTGTCGATGGCAAGATGAACAGGTTCTTACAAAAGATGTTTCAGACTGGCATGTGCAGTCTACATCCCATGTGTATTTTTTTTTCCCACCATGTATCTGCTTTAACAGACCTACATTAGGTGGCCCAAAGCAGTTAACTTTGTATTTAGCTGTGATTTAAAGAGAAAAATGCAACACAGAAATTAGTATTAAAAAAAAATGGGAGTTACCAAACATTGATGCAAGCACCATACTTGCATCACTCTTCATAAAAAATGTAGCAAAGACTACTACTGATTAGCAAAAGGGGCACTGGCCCCTTTGTAAATTAGAAACACAGTTCTCTGTTCTGCTGTGTCTGACTCACACAGCACAAAGAACTGGAGCTGTATGCTCTGATCTCTCTGCTGCCCCCATCCCCGGGGGGAGAGATCTTAAAGTGGGAGTCCAGCGACCAATGTTTTTTTTTTTTTTTTTTAGGTCATTGAGACACTTTGCTAATCCCAAAATAATACTCACAGTTTGGGTGTAATATTTCCGACCTCTGTCTGTTTTCGTACTGAAGAATAACTTTAAAAATGTGATGCTGGCTGTTTCCATCTTGCTTGTGGGCATATGAAGCCCACAAGCATTGATTTCCTGGATGCGGTGAATGCTGTTCATTCACAGCTTGTTCACACGCATGATCATTGTTCCCGCACTGAATCTTGGGAAGCCTCACACTAAGCTCCCAGGAGACAGTGCGGCGCCAGGGAAAGGCAATAAACACGCCTACTCCCATGGGAGGAGAGACAGGAAGTGCCACAATAAAGTACAATATAAAGGTAATTACAGCGATAGAAAAAAAATTTGAGCGGCATTTGAACATCTATGCAAGTAACTGAAGGGGGTAAGATTAAGTTAAAAATTTAAGTGGAACCCCGCTTTAACCCTGCAGGCTCTGCTGGTGTAGTGTAATCACTACACCACCAGAGAGTGGGATGTGAGCTGTCTGCCTGGACTGTAAAAAGTAATGGGACCCTGTTCATTTCTGAGCACTTTAAGTGTGTTTTAGGTGCAATGCATTATAGGTACTTATTGCTATTAAAGATACATGTCATAGAACTCTATGTAAAACACATTTTGCAAAGTTACAAAAAACAGAACTTTTCTTGGGAAGACATGGCACATGAAAAGCATCTATAATGCACACCGTGAACGGAACCTAAATTGTACCAGTATTTTGTTTTTTTTTTCAGCTGCCCAGAAAATGAATATCAAAAAGTTGCAATAAGAAGGATTCTGGTAACTTTTTGTAAAAATAACCTATGCAACAACCTAACAAATATTAAATGGCTGCTATTATGATAAATATTGTATTCTAAGGACAGTATGTAGTTAGTATATGTAATGATAGCATTTGCTGTAGTAATGCCTTCATTTTAACTCCCCATACACCTATTAATAGTTAGAATTTTAATCGCATTTATCCAAGTTGAGTGACTAGAGTTGAAACAAACTATAATATATACTATACTGGGGGAATCTAGTGGATGATAGGCTCAGCAATGGCATGCAATGCTAAGCTGCTGCTAACAAAGCAAATAATATTGGCATGCACTAAAAAGGGGATCAACTCCAGAGATTAAACAATAATTCTCCCGCTCTACAAGATTCTGGTCTGGCCACACCTAGAATATGCTGTTCAGTTCTGGGCACCAATCCTCAGGAAGGATGTACTGGAAATAGAGAGAGCCCAGAGAAGGGCAACAAAGCTAATAGAGGGTCTGGAGGATATTAGTTATGAGGAAAGGTTGCGAGCACTGAACTTATCCTCTCTGGAGAAGAGACGCTTGGGAGTGGATATGATTTAAAATGTATAAATACCATACTGGTGACCCCACAATAGGGATAGAACTTTTTAGCGGAAGGGAGTTTAACAGGACACGTGGCCTCTCATTAAAATAAGAAGAAAAGAGGTTTACCCTTAAACTACGTAGAGGGTTCTTTACTGTAAGAGCGTCAAGGATGTGGAATTCCCTTCCACAGGCCGTGGTCTCAGCGGCGAGCATCGATAGTTAAAAAAACTATCAGAAAAGCACCTGAATGACCGCAACATACAAGGATATACAATGTAATACTGACATATAATCACACACATAGGTTGGACTTGATGGACTTGTGTCCTTTTTCAACCTCACCTACTATGTAACTATGTATAATACTCCCAGGAACGACCTCTTAAGTGCATGCTTTAATATGTCTTATGTAAAATAAACTGCTCAAACTCTCTGGCTGTGATATAATTTATCCCAACCCATTAACATTATTTTACCTGAACAACTTGATCTGCAGTGTAGGGAAAATACAAATAAAGGCATGTATGATTAAAAAGGGATTCATACTCTGAATGTACTAACTGCATACATTTATCCAAATGCAATATTTTTTCATAGCAGGTCCTTTAAGGAGACCCTGTTCCCAATTAAAAAAAAAAAATCACAGGTAAAACCACAGAAAAATGATTTAAAATGCTTACTGCACTGTTTTTCTCTTTCAGAAACAATGTTTTATTAATTTGCATTGTACCTCTGAACTTGCTAGTAAATATGCCTGTTTCAGAAGAGTAAATTCCCTAGTGCAGCCCCTCCCTCATTGCAAGTTATAGCCCTCCATAGCCATTATGCATTATGTAGCAGCCTGGGGAGAAGCAAAGGGGAATACTAGAGTGTCACTTGAGTAATGGCTGGGGCTACTGACATTACATACACCACAGTATGTGTGAATGAGCCCTTAATGTCTGTTAGACTCTTGCTTGCGGTACAGTAATTGAAGCTGTACTTTTACTTTACTTTTTGGGTAAAGGGCTATGGAATATGCTGTGTTATTTATTGCTGCACATAAACAGTTAAAACAAGTTATATGTTACTGCTCAGCAGAAGATAAAGAACACAAGGGGGCTAAAAATGAAATCTGAAAGTCATAGGTAGGCATTTTTTAATGTGATAATAGTCATATACACTGAATCTGTGAGCAAGTGATACATTCACCTAACCATTTGCTGGATTTTCCTGCAGAACATTACACATGCTTGGATCATAAACAAAATCAATGTGTGTACAAGGATGGTAGCCACATATTGCCTTCATTGTTCCTAGTCGGCTGGTAACTTCCAGCGTCTATCTTATGCCACAGTTTTCATTGTTGAGAGTAGTTAAGCAGCCATAATGGCAGCAATTTTTTTAGAATCCTTTCTCAGACAGTTCTTTGCTTTTGAGCTTAATTAATATGCTGGTAAAGTTTACATATAAGGGTAGACTGTCAAAACAATTGGTCTATGCACATCATACTTTATATGTCTTGTGGCAGCAAAACAATGCAAAGGTAATCTATAATGTGACACATAAATACCAACATCACTGCCATGCTGACTAAGCTTGATGGATAGAAGTATAAGCATATTTTAATACTGTGCCAGAAGGAAAAGCTTTAATACAGAAATATGGCATCTTCTGTTGATGACTAATATTCATACACTGTCATCCTTTTTACACTTCAGGTTATTTAGGGTGCACTCACACTGGAAGTTTTAATCAAGCCCAGACACAGTGCACCCCTTGGTCTTGTTCTTTTGTGTAGCGTGATTGTAACGAACCATGCCCGGGAACGGTTAAGTGCATTTTGCCCAGGATCATTTGGTAGAGGTGGTCCCTGGCATGGTGTACTTCTGGTCTGGTATGTTTCACATCACTGTGAGTACAAACCATGCCAGAGCACAAACCTCTTGATAGATCAATGAGAACAAAAGCATGGATTCACTGTGGTCTGGTTGGCAGAGAGGATAGTGAAAATTTGCCCAGGAACACTTACTTATAACCCAGTGTGAGTGCAGACCAGTGGGAGTGGGGACAATTAAACTCAGGCATAGTTCAGCTCAACCATGCCCAGTGTGATTGTACCCTAAGTGATCTGGACCTATGAAGCTCAAGAGTGCTCAACATTCCTCTGATGCAGGGGTGGGAAAAAGACCAGGGGCTTCAGCCCGGTGGTAAAGCGGGGGGGAATGAGTTGGGGTGGTCGGGCTCAGGGTGGGTGATAGGCTCACTTGCTTAACACTCATCTACCTGACATACTCTGACCTATCTGACACATACACCGACCTACCTGAAACATACTGACCTATCTGACACAAACACTGACCTACCTGACCTATTTGACACATACACTGACCTGACACATACACTGACCTATCTGACACATACACTTATCTACCTGACATACATGACTGACCTACAAGATATACATGTAATACCTACCTGACTGACATACATGACTGACCTGACTGACATACACGACTGACCTACCTGACTGGCATGACTGACATACATGACTGACCTATCTGACATACACAGATTGTTGCTGGTCAGTCTTACCTGTAGTGTGCGAGTACACTCATCCCGGGCCCCGGCATTCCCCACCACTCAGACAGCCCTGCAGGCATCCAGAGCCAGGATAGAAGAGTCACCTGCCCATTTACACAGAGAGTGGCTCAGCGGGGATCTCCCAGTGCCCAGCGTGGCCGTAGTGTCATTCCCGCCTCTTCCTGGACCCGGCAGCGCTTATGATGGACGTCACACGTCCTGCAGTCTTGGCATTGGATGAGTGTGATGTCTGTCATAGGAGCTGGGTCCCGGAGGCAGGACTTTTTGTATATCACTTGGCCGCGCTGGTGGGAGATCGTTCCCTGTTCCTGCGGCTCGGGGCTAAAAATGCATTTACGGATTTTGAGACCCGGGCTTTTTGGGGGCACACTCGGGGCTCCAGCCCCCGTCAGCCCTCCCCTCCCGATGCCACTGCTCTGATGTAAAATATGTTCCAGGTCAATGACTCACTAATAAGGAAAGGATAAGGATGACAGCCCTGGAGATCGCACATACACAAAGAAGCTAACAGTGGCCACTCCTATAGCGCCATCAATTGCACTGTAGCCCACAATAAATGCACCTATCATGAAGGGGACTATGGATTTTCTGCCCCACTTTCATGCATTATGTGCTGTTCTAAACTACATCAGGTTATTATTGTTCTGTAGTATGCTGATATGGAATGGCAGTTTTTGGGCCACTACAACATATTTACTTATTTGATTTGGTATCTCCCTCTGTCCTTCACTTCTGTTTAGCACTAGTTAATTCAGTTGTAGCTAGACCCTCCTAACTTCTTTCATGTTCCGTCAATGTAAGCACTTCCCAGAGACAGGGCTTAAGAAAGTCCAAGTGCACCAAATTCAGGCTGTTCTTCTCTACTGCCATTTTAACAAAATTTTGGCAGCAACAAATGCTTAAAGAATTACCACCAGTTCTTAGTTTAGGAAACTGTAGGTAAT
This sequence comes from Aquarana catesbeiana, assembly GCF_042186555.1. Lineage (NCBI taxonomy): Eukaryota > Metazoa > Chordata > Amphibia > Anura > Ranidae > Aquarana > Aquarana catesbeiana. The sequence continues at coordinate 306,694,203 of NC_133327.1, read as the reverse complement.
TAAGACCAACTCTGAGCTAGCGTACAGAGGTCAGCTTCACGTTTGAGTAACAGTGCACAGTAGTGGCAGATTTGAAAGCTGCTACTGGACTGAATAGAGGCTATGGATTCCCCCACTCCCATGCGCTGCCAATCAAAAGTGAAGCAGACCTAATGGGAAATTAGTCTCTCAGTACCCCATCAGGCTCTGCCCACCCGTAGAATAAAACTCCCTGCTATGCACCTATTAGTGTGGGAGTGAGTGCACTGAGAAAGGAGTGTCCAGTGTGGAAACCCTTTCCTCAGGGCAAACACAGACAAATTCATGCACCTGTCTATGACAGGTACATGAACTGGTGCAAGCACTGACACTTTGGGTGCTGCTCCCCAACGGAATGCAAAGGGTGTCTAGAACAACCTTTCTGAATTTCCCAATTGTTTTCTTGCACTTCAAAAGAGTGGAAAAACATCCTCTGTATTGCATTTAGCTGAAGTCAAATAATGTTGGATTCAACTTCTGTGCTGTGTTATAAGAGTTAGCTGCCTATAGTTGGTTCCAAATCAGCAGGTGACCATACTGTCTTGACAAACTGGGTCTAAGAAGGTATGTCACAGAATAAAGCAGCACCTGAAATAGAACATTGGTTGTAGAAGTCCATGTGAATCTAAATCTAAAGAACTGATATAGTGCTGTCAGCTACTCTGCTGAAAAAGATGTTGTTCTGTGCAACACTTGTCAGGGTTTGTCACTTTCTTCAATTAATGTTTGACTTTCTATCACAAGACCACCACTGGTTGATTATTATTTGAACTGTGGCTCATTACTGATAACACCCATGTCACTATATTGGCACTTATATATCCAGAGAATTTGAAAGCACACCAAGTTATTTTATAGTGCTCACTGTATGCATTTCTGTGAGAAAGCAGAACATATGGGAAATACATTTTTTTTTTTTTGGATTTTATTTTTTTAACATGGCACAGTATAAATTGCTGATCACATACATTCAACAGGAAATGATTTTATATGCGGTGTTATGAACATTAAATATTGGCACCACGAAGCAGTTCCTGAGCACCTATTGAAATACTTGTGTGCTTGCTTGCTGGAAGTGCAGCTTGTCCTTTTCAAGTATAAAAACAATTTAAAGTGGGAGTTCGGCGACCAATCTTTTTTTTTTTTTAGGTCATTGAGACACTTTGCTAATCCCAAAATAATACTCACAGTTTGGGTGTAATATTTCTGCCTCTGTCTGTTTTTGTACTGAAGAATAACTTAAAAAATGTGATGCTGACTGTTTCCATCTTGCTGGTGGGCATGTGAAGCCCACAAGCATTGATTTCCTGGATGCGGTGAATGCTGTTCATTCACAGCTTGTTCACATGCATGATCATTGTTTCCGCACTGAATCTTGGGAAGCCTGACACTAAGCTCCCAGGAGAGAGTGCGGCGCCGGGGGAAAGGCAATAAACACGCCTACTCCCATGGGAGGAGAGACAGGAAGTGCCACAATAAAGTACAATATAAAGATAATTACAGCGATAAAAAAAATTTTCGTGCGGCATTTGAACATCTATGCAATTAACTGAAGGGGGTAAGATTAAGTTAAAAATTTGAGTGGAACCCCGCTTTAAGAGAGTAAGACAAGCTCTCCTGATAAAACCATAGAAGCTACCATTGCTGGTCTTTTCAGTTACTTGGCTGCCATGCTGGTCTTCTGGTCTCAGTACTTTGAGCCACTAACCCAGTAGTATGCAGAATGTATTTTCCAACTTTCCTAATCTGTGCACTTGTGACTGATGAAGTAGTGAAGCCAGAGGGGGGTCAGCGCAACTGTTGAGTAACTGATTAGGCACAAGGAAGTAAACAATGAGAAATACCATAGTTATTTCATGACAATTTCACTTACATATAAAAGAAAATGTTTATGTATGTGTTAGTAAATGTCTTTTCAGAAATGTAGCCCAATGACATTTCGCATTTACCAGAATACACGTATTCTGAATCTCATAGATGGCTTTTTTCTGTTTTGACATCCATGTATTAAAAACAATTTCACCTTCAATTAGATTTTAAAGCAGACCTTTAGTCATTTTTTCATATTTCCATCCATTAAATCTATTACTCTTGCTGTGTTAACTTTGGATCTTAAAACAATATTTTTTTTTGACAGTAAATACCTTTTGTTTCTAACTTCTGCTCTCTGGTCCTGCAATTCACCTATGCAAGTGACATGCTGTACAACATTCGTGATGGCTCCCAGGATGGAATTGTCAGGTATCCCAGAAATCATCAGTAATTTTTTTTTCTCTCATTCTGTTAGCTAGCAGGGGAGGGGAAGAGGGCGCATGCACGGGCTTGCTCAGTGCTTACAGCGCATGCGCTCCTGTCCTTTTTTTTCCTCTGTGGCTGCTATCATAATGTGCTTGAATAGAACAGGAAGTGCGATCGGAATGCATTAGAGTGCATATGCGTGGAATATCGGCACTACCGGGGTAGCAGCAAATCGATAAAATTCCTGGATAACAGTGAAGGGTAAATAACAACAATCTTTTATTGGACTAAATACTGCAAGTTACAAAAAAAAAAGTTACTAAGTAGAATGTTCGCATTTAACATAGCAGGATGGTGTATTTTGGTGAATTATGTTGCTTCCCTGCAGTTCCTCTTAAAGTGAATCTTTACACTCTACAAAAGGATGTAACACTGACCCCCTTAAGGCAGTGCAATTACCCTGATATGCTTGTTTCTGTTCTTCAGTATCTGGAATGTTCAAGAAACCATAATAACTTAGGGCACTCGAATTTGTAAATATTGATTTCAGAAAGAAAAGTTGAGAAATTGTCTCACCCCCTCCTGCCTTCCAGATATTAGTATTAGTTAATTGGTGGGCATCATTAGTGACCAAAATTGGGGCCTGAAATGCATCTTCATCCAATTTTTTTTTGTTTTAGTTTTGGATAGTCTTGGCAACACCAGGACAACAAAGGGGAGATGCCCCTGGTACAGGAAGACAAAGGCAGTAGGGGCGGCACAGTGGTGTAGTGGGTAGCACTCTCGCCTAGCAGTAAGAAGGGTCGCTGGTTCGAATCCCAACCACGACACTACCTGCCTGGAGTTTGCATGTTCTCCCTGTGCTTGCGTGGGTTTCCTCCGGGTACTCCGGTTTCCTCCCACACTCCAAAGACATGCTGGTAGGTTACTTGGATCCTGTCTAAATTGTCCCTAGTATGTATGAATGTGAGTTAGGGACCTTAGATTGTAAGCTCCTTGAGGGTAGGGACTGATGTGAATGTACAATGTATATGCGTAAATTGACGGCGCTATACAAGTACCATAAATAAATAACTAACAATCTGATATAGGATCTAACCTTCCACATTTAACTAAATAATAATTATTTTGTAGGGTCCATAATGAAGATATTTCTCATCCCTTCTGTCTGTCCTCATAACAAATAAAATATCTCAAATGAGGTACAGACTACAGTGAAAATCTTATCTCAAATCCATCAGGCACCAGACCATTATTGTTTACTTAGTTTGGAGTGCACAGCTAATGGTGACACCATCTATGACCATTTTAAGTGTAGCGGTCTCCCTGACTTCCAAGGGCCTAATGGTGACCCCACAGCCAGGGAGAACTGACATTCCTCCTCAGGGTACAGGTTACTAGGCATAGTGGATGTGGTGCAAGGTGGAAAGATTGGGCGCCAATCACTTTTTGTAAAAAATGAACAAATGAGATTTTATTTCTCTTAACATGAATGGTGGGAGAGGGGGTTAGGGCGCAGGACACCCTTAGGCAAATGCAATAGCAATTTGGCAAACGCCGCAGACAAAAATAGAACTAGGCAGACAGCAATACCGAATAGGGCCTTTAAGCTGAATGCAGCGATCTGTATCTTGTAGCAACTGCTGTCTCCTATAGCAACAACTTATTTTACAGTATCCCACTGTAGATCTTCCAGTGTAACTCACAGTATCCCACTGTAGATCCTCAAGCTCAGCTAGCCATCTCTCACTACACTTCTTGGACTCTCAGCTACCTGCTGGATCCCTCGAGCTTTACCCACTGCTAACTGCTGTACTTATCTTCAAGCTTTACTTACAGCTACCCACCACACTCCTTCAAGCTTTACTCACAGCTACCCACTGTATTCCTGGATGAGTCTCCACTGAAGCTTTCCCACTTATTTCACCATCCCCAGCTAGTGAGGCATCTGCTTTGGCTCTCCTTCCAAACTTGACTCTGATAACAGGAGTGGTCGTCCCTCCGGCAACTGCTTCTCCTTTACCTCCGGCAATGAACAGGCTCCCCTCATGCTGAGCCTCTAACACACAAGGTTCTGCCCCAGGCTTCGGGCTTAACCTCTGCTGCTCCTCCTTTGCGGAACCTTGAAATACTGGATAGGCCTCATGTAAACCTAGCAGCCAGTAGGACTCCTGGATAGGCATCAGGCTTCAGGCCTAGCAGCTGTTTAACACTAATCCACCAAGGCCGCAGCTCTGGGCGGGTAGAACCCCTATCACCTAACTCTTCCCAAAAAAATAGCATATCCCAGCATGCAAAGCAGCCAAAAGAAATTCCTGCTAATTGGCTGAGACAACTTATTTACTCATCACCTGAATTCACTGTAATCCATCATCTTAATGCCAAAAGCAACAGTGCCACCTATTGACAGAAGAGGGAGACTATAAATTGAACTCAGACCTAAGACAGAAATCAGTGGATCAAAGACTACCAATTAGCCAGGCTAGTTACCACCTAGCATAACTAGATTTATTAGCAGCCCTGTTTAGAATGTTTAGGACAAGGGTGCTACAGAAGAAAAAGTCAGCATTCAGTCAATGAACCTCAAGATTTTAATGAGGTCACATCGCAATAACAATGTGCAAATATGCAGAGTAATTTATAACACACCAACGTTTTGTGGGTTCATGGCAGACCACTTTCTCAAAATAAACAGTTGTTACCTTGAGAAAAGGGTCCACAGTGGCCCCAAAACATTGGTGTGTTATGTTTTAAACAACATATTTACACATAGTTCTAGCAATATGACCTCATTCAAATCTTGGGGTTTATTAGATGAGTGCAGAGTGAAAACCTGACATTAGTTCTATCCCTTCTCCATTCTGTCTTACACAGTATATGTTTTGGCTGGATATAGTCCTGCTAAATCAAATACAATTATACACACCTAAGACTACAGTTATTTAGAACAAGATATATTGGAAATGAAGCATGCATCTCAATTAAAGGTAGGAAATAGATTTAAGGCATTTTTATTATCAATTTTTTTTTACTAGTAATGGTGGTGATTGGGACTGCGACATTGCGGCGGACAGATCGGACACTTTTTTGGGACCAGTGACATTTATACAGCGATCAGTGCTATAAAAATGCGCTGATTACTGTATAAATGACACTGACAGGGAAGGGGTTAACACTGGTGGTGATCAAGGGGTTAAACGTGTTCCCTGGGAGGTGTTTCCAACTGAGGGGGGAGGGGACTGACTGGGAGTACAGCGAGATCGCTGATACTAATCACTAGGAACAGACAATCACTCAGTACTTCCCTGTTAGAACAAGGATCTGTTTGTTTACATTGACAGATTCCCAGTTTGGCTCTCTCTGTGGAGCGAACGCGGGTGGCCCGTGGACATCGTGGCCGTAGGCCACGCGCATCAGTTCCCCACTCCGTGCAGCGGGCACGCACCACTATAGCTGTAAAATGGACCGACGTACAGCTACGGTGATTCGCGGGAAACAGCCAACCTGCTGGGGTATAATGACGCCAGCTGGTCGGCAAGTGGTTAAAGGGTAACTTCCACTTTCATGGGGGGAAAAAAAAATAGCAAATAAAGAAAAAATAATATAGCGTGTACAATTGCGATACAAGTCATATTGTATTAAAAATTAAAATAAAAAATTACCTTTCCTTTTTAATCTGCAGCCGCTGTAATTGTCTGTAAATGCAAAGCAATATGGCTACCTGGAGTTGTTCTGTACACAGAATGTGTACTGACCACTCCCCAGAAACATAATTTTCTGCTTGTGTGATTGGCTCACTAATTTTCCCAGAAGTCTGCCTAAGATACAAGTCAGATTTCAGGCATCCCCTGCAACATAAATGTCATTTTTGGTGAGATATTTCCAATAGGAACACTTCTAAAGGGATACAGGCCCAGCAGCTTTCCTCATTAGTGCAATGCAGCTGTCACAGCTGATAGATAATTATGAAACCACTTCCATTAGGCCCACTCAGAAAAGAGGTACAGACAAACACACAGTGATTTCAGAATAAAAAAAGGTAGGAATATGCAACAAGAGGTTGTTATAATCCTTGCAGTGTACAGAGATCACCCAGAGGGGAATGTTTTTTTTTTCTCAACAAAAGTGGAGTTACACTTTAAAAATACCTTTGTGAATACCTAGTGGAATTTTATTTTTCTACAGTTCACACCTCTTCTAAGAACAAGGATAAGCTTTTCACAGCTCTGTAGTCCACAAATATTTGTACCACGCTTGTTCATTTTGTTTCCCTCTTTGGAAAAGTCCTTGCTAGGTACATTCATTATAGATTTTTTTTTTCTTACTTTAGATGACCTATGGACCTTGAAATTGAAATTCAAGCATTTTATTGGAGCCATTAATCAATAAGGCTTATGTAAACTAAAACAGATTATTGGGCAAGTATCGTTTTCACAGATACATAGAATTTTCTAGGGACTGTGATGGCTAGACAAGATTAAATAGGCTTTTAGTGTATTTTCATTTTAAATGTTGCTGTGTTCAACAAAAATGTTGCAGGTGTCAAAAATATCAACATGGAATTTGGAAGTCTAAAGTGTGTATAAAAGGACTAAATGCGTATTCAAAGTTAACCATTACATTTTGTTGTTGTTGTTGTATAGTTTTCTCTTGCGATCTATTTATGACAGATGCAATTCACGCCAAGTGAAAATGACAATTCCTCACATTTAGCAACATCTGTTTGTCAATAGGAAATGGTCTTTACTGCAAGATTCACCTTGTGTGTAAGCGTAAATGTTACATTTCTTGCCCATTCACCTGAAATTCCTTCAACTTTTTTTTTTAGAAATCAATATATAGCATTTTTCTACATACATTAATTGCATTAATCAGGCCCTTTGAATATACCTGAAATGCACAAAAACTTTTTTTTGCAGATTTCTATTTTTTTCTAGTTAAAATTTCTAGTTAACATTTTTTTCATTACTCTGCGTCACACATAAAAAGCATGAATGAATGTACGTACTAGAGCATTACTGTATGGACATGGCTGTGAAAGGACTATTAACTCCCCTGAAAACACACATGTATAATTCAACCATGTTGCTATAATCACTTGCACCCTGTAAGAGAAGATGTCTAATGCCGTGTACACATGAGCAGACTTTCGACAGACTGAACTCCGAAGGATTTTTTGACGGACTTTAGACGGAGTTCCGATGCAACGGACTTGCTTACACACGATCACACCAAAGTCCGACTGATTTGAACATGATGCCGTACGACCGGACGAAAATAAGGAATGTCATAGCTGCCCTTGCGTCGTTGTTCTTCCATCGGACTAGCATACAGATGAACAAGTTTTTCGATAGGACTTGAGTCCGTCGGAAAGATATGAAACGTGTTCTATTTCTAAAGTCTGTCTGATTTTTCGACAGCAAAGGTCCGATGAAGCCCACAAACGATCGAATAGTCTGGCGAATTCGTTCCATTCGGACCTTTGCTGACGAAAAGTCCAGTCATGTGTACACGGCATAATACTTACCTTTGTGTAGTCAGTCAAATCTTCACTCTTGCTGGTATGCGACACTTTGTTGGACAATTGCACCATCAGTGCTGTATCCTGTAGTGATTTTGTATCCAGTGGGAGGAACCACAGAGTGCAGAAAGAGATCAGATATAAAAGAAAAGAAGTGTCCCATACCAGTGACTCTGGTAGCTCTCTATGAAAGTGAAGTCTGGGAATAGGGTCACTTCAAAAGAGGCCATTCACTAGTCATATGAAAAAGTTCTGTAATGTGACATTTTAAGCTTGCACTTTCAATCCTAAGAACACAAATCTTATGTGTGTTTGCTAAAACATATTAGAATACACCTGTCATAAAATATGGGGGTTGCCATTGCTGACCTCCTTCTGAAAATTCGAGTTGCCTTGCCGTTTTGTTGACCCTCTCATATTAATACAACCCGTATTCCTCCCATTTGTTTCTCAATTGTTTTGTTGTACATTTTCTGTTTTCAAGGCATATTGCTTTAAGTTTTCTGTCTTTATGCTTTGATGTCTTCCTTGGTCTACCAGTATGCTTGCTTTTAACCACCTTCCCATGTTTGTATTTGGTCCATGTTTTAGACACAGCCGACTGTGAACAACCAACATCTTGTGCAACACTGCGTGATGATTTACCCTCTTTACCTACATACTAACAAGCAGATTTAATCTGATGCAGGTGTTAGTGTTTGTAATGAAAATTTACAGGGTGATTCCATCATTTTTTCCTCAGAATTGAGTGATTCCATAATTTATTCCCTGTGCTTGTTCTATAAATCTGTTACTGGCCACAACAATTATTTTTCTTGATTTCTTTTAGTGTTTCTTAAAGCCAGAAAGTTGCCATTTGAAATGCCTTTAGTTTTTGGCCATGTCTGTGATCTGCTTTTTTTCTACAACAATAAACAACTGAAGGAACATCCTCAGGGACTGGTGATTCCATAATTTTTGCCAGGGGTTGTACTATGGGGTTTATTTACTAAAGCTAGAGAAGGCAACATTAGTCACAATTCTGCAGAGAAACCAATCAGCTTCCAGGTTTTATTGCTAAAGCTTAAACAAGCTAAGCTTAGAAGCCGATTGGGTTTCTCTGCAGAATTTTGACAGATTTTGCCCTCTCTAGCTTTAGTAAATAAACTCCTATGAGTCACAGACCTTTGGCTCAAACACTCAAATACTGAAACCAAAGAATCAGTGTAACAGCCAGGCAAGTATAAGGTTTGAGAAGGAGAACTCAAAAGGGACAGCTTACATATTTTTCTCATAAAGTTAGTCTATTCCTTCCCCATTGTGAGCCCTAAAGAGGGCTTTAATCCCACCAAATGCATTGGCCATGTTTTATGTCATCATACACCAAAAAAAGTGATGCATATTCTCCAGATGGCTGGAGTTTCCAAAACATTCTATTATTCACAATGCTCCTTATCTACCTCCATAATCTTCAAACGCTTGAAGAGACCCATTCTGGGGGCTCTTTACAAGTCCAGTTGCCACAGACCTAACTAAGGCTCGGTTCACACTGGAACCGGCTGCAGATCACACAGGAACATTGTGCGCCCCCATTCTCCGCTTCAGGGACGAATCTGTGCCTGAATTCAGCCCTGAAACTGAGCCAAAGACAGCATTTCTGTGCAGTGCTCTCCACAGCCGACTCGGAGATATGTGAACCGGCTGAGACAGTCATATTCTCCTGTTATGTGAATTGAATGCGGGGAAATCCATATCCAATTCGCATAGGTGTGAACCCAGCCTTACACTGAATAGTTCTATCACACATATACTACAAACTCTTTTTCTCTCATGACAGGTTTTCTTTAAGATCTACTGAAACAGAAGGGAACGTAGCAGTTTGTAGGACTGCTATGGTGGGGAATTGGTTAATATATTTTGCTTTTATCTACTTCATCAGTCTTAGGCTTTCCTTAATATTTTTCCTGTTTCACTTAGGCTTTTAATGTTTTAAGAAGGTGTGAGGGAATTTTCCAGTGCAAAAGAACCTATGATTCTGCATATGCATGGTGAAAAGCTCTATCACATGATCTATCAAAATATGTTGTTTTTTGCAAATATTATAGGTGTGTTTTCCAAATAATGTCTATGTATTTGGTTAAATATTTGAATGTATTGAATTGCATTTACAATGTAATGTCTTTAATTCAATTATAGTAACACTTTGTACAGTACTTTGTGATTCTCCTGAAGAAGCCATATTTCTAGTGAAACATGTCGAGCGGAAACCACTGTACTTACATCATGACCGCAAAAAAATTATGTTGTTGGTTTTAAATAGTATATTCTGTTAATTTTAATAAAAATAAAAATATATATGTTTTTTACATAAGACTATTTTGGTCTGTGTATACGGTTCTTTTGCACCTGAAAAATCCCATCTCCCACTCTTAAAATTATGATTAATGGGATGTGGTGCGTTTGTTCTCAAAACTCCAGCCAATACCTTATATTACCGTAGAGTTTTATGTTTGGATAAGCTAGATATATCCTTCCGTTATGGATGCAGATAAGCAAACTGGCAGTAATTAGGACCAGCTCAAAGTTGGCGTATGATGGGGGGAAGGGGTTGTGTGTTCATGACTTTAATATGTTTGTGCCTCACCTTTACGTCATTGATTGCTAGGACAAAGGCTGCCTACGCCCTAGCAACTCTGACCTCATGACCACTGTGTCCATTAGGTGAGCGGAGTCTAACAGGGAACTTTGAGACTAGTTCCTCATTGGGTCCACCTTTCTTGTGATTGATAGCACATGGCAGTGGTCAAATTTCAAAGCCTATGGGACTAAATATTAGCTATTGAAAGTAAGGCAGACCTTATGGGGAACTAGTCTTAGAGTTCCCCATCAGACTCTGCCCACCCCAGTACAAAAACACTCAGCTTCCAATAACCATTCCCTAGTCCTATGATTACTGGAGCACTCACATTGTTCAGGGCAGTTTGTGGTGCTTAGCCTTAAAAACTGGGAAGCTAGACTCAGAAAAGTACACAGTGGAAGGCTTTCTGCTTAAAGCAGAACTAAATACATTGATTTAAAAGTTTACCAAAACAGTTAGTGTACATTCAAAGCATGCCATTAATGATAATTGTCACAGTTACTTGTGCTCTTAACAGAACCGTAAGCCCATCAAAATGGATGGTGTCATAGCTGATCAAATGTACATACAGCATCATGGCAACTGCAGATCAAACGGAGGCTAAGAGGGCAGTTTCCTTGGCTTTAAAGGATAGGAGGGTTTAGTTTGGGCTTTAATAATAGTAATAGAAATCATTTTGTGGCATTTTGACATCTATTCTTAAGCAGGTTTTCCACTTTTAAATGGCTGACTGGTTCAAATGTATTTAAATATTTACTGTCCATTACAGGAACAAAAATGATTGTGCAATGAACAAAGCTAATCTTACTTTCTTTCAGAGACATAGTGGTGAACAAGAACATAGTGGTGGATGATGTCAGGGTGTCAGAAACAATATAAAAGTAATGAATGATGAACTGTGAGACATCTGACAGTGAACATCTAAAAAGGCAAACATTGAGTGCTGGTGGGATTTAATTCAGATGTTTAAACAGTGCCCCCACTCATCACAAGACTGACAGAAAAACCTGGGGGTGACTCATTCACAAAGGTGTCAGAATCATGTGTTGTCAAAAATAGGATATAACACTTGTTTAATATTGTGACAAAGTGTTACCTGCTAAGCTGTTCTTAAAATGAGCTCATTAAAATGAGCTATTATTAATAATCCAAAAAAGAAACCAAATATAAATGGAGCTTTCATTAACTGGCAATGTATCATACATTTCAAATAGTATTACATTATTCTTTCATTTAAAAGGCTTTTACTTGTTGCAGCTGTTGCAATGCACAATACAGGCAGGTCAGAGGGTCACAATACTCTTAGGTATACATTTTATTTATAATCACCAGGTAACAATGATTTGGATTAACAATCATCATTCCCTCGAGAATCAGGTATATAAATTGTAAGGATTTTAACAAAACTGAATACTGATCTACTTTCATCAGCCTTTCAATGCACTTTTTGAAATCTGTAAGAATGAATTCTAATTGTATATTATACGTACATCATCAGTATTGGTGTTGTAATAGAACTCCATTTATTTCCCTTCAGACAGTAAAGCCCTATTGTAAAATGAAAAAATAAAAAAAACCTTCCCACATTAAATTATTTAAAATGCACATTTATAATGCATTTGCATCAAGTCGGCAAAGCATTGCAACCATGCTCAGTGCATCACAGGTGAAATTCACAGGCACAGGTGAAACTAAGAAACATAAATATATGGTGCTTTCAATAAAGGGCTGATCATACATTTCAAACAGTGTTGCATTATTAATTCACAAGCCATTTACTTGTTGCAGCTGCTGTAATGCACAGTAAGTAGTTTACTAGCTGGGTTTTATTGGGGGGAGGTACATAGAAAGTGAAATTGGCTTAAAAAAAGAGCACGGTTATCAGAATAAGTGAAGCTTATTTGAACATCGATTCACTATATGACAGGACAGAGATAAATGTTTGACAATAAAAGCAAATAATGGCTAGCTGTATAGACCATTTTTAATAACATTAATTTACAAAATGACATAAGTAGCAATTCTGTATATTTTGTAAATCATACCTAAAGTAAAAATTTTTTTATTTAACCACTTGCTTACTGGGCACTTAAACCCCCCTCCTGTCCAGACCAATTTTCAGCTTTTAGCGCTGTCGCACTTTGAATTACAATTGTGCAGTCATACAACACTGTACCCAAATGAAATTTTTATCATTTTTTTCCTACAAATAAAGCTTTCTTTTGATGGTATTTGATCACCTCTGCGGTTTTTAGTTTTTGTTAAAAAAAATGAAAAAGACAGAATTTTTTTTAAAAAAGATTTTTTTTTATATTATGTTATAAAATTTTGCAAACAGGTAATTTTTCTCCTTCGTTGATGTACACTGATGAGGCGGCACTGATGGGCACCGATAGGTGGCAGTGATGGGCACTGATGGGTGGCAGTGATGGGCACTGATGGGCGGCGGTGATGAGCACTGATTGATGGCAGCACTGCTAGGTGGCACTGATTGACACCACTGGTGGGCATTGATAGGTGGCACTTGTGGGCATTGATAGGTGGCACTTGTGGGCACTGGCAGGTGGCAATGACAGATGGCACTTGTTGGCACAGATGAGGCATATGTGCCTCCTTCCTCTTCGGGACCGATGTCCCTTTGACATAAACCGGTGATCGGCTTGTTTTTCCTCCTCGCGCTGTCAGCGTGAGGAGAAAACGAAACCGATCACAGAGGTTTTGTTTACATCATGTGATCAGCTGTCATTGGCTGACAGCTGATCACATGGTAAGGGGGCAGGACCGGCCCCTTACTCGGATCTGTGATCATCCGAGTCTCCGTGACTCGGTGATCACAGCGTGCACACCACGCGCCCTGCAGGGTGCGCGCGCACAGGGGAGGACGTCCCATGATGGCCTCCCGGAAATTGAGGTCTGCGCTGTAGCCGTCATTCGGCTATGGCCCGGACCTCAAGTGGTTAAAGCATTGAAACTGGTGGTCATAATATAGGTACCACTACATTTATTCTCAAGGGCCCTGAATGCTGGGGTGCTCACTTTGGGAATCCCAACTTCAGCTTCAGCTAGAAGTCATTATAGTCACCTGCTTTACACCATTGGTTATTGAATGTCATGGGCGCGACTCACTGATCAGCAGCAAAGTGTGGGTGACAGGAGGGGTGGGTTAAAGTGTGGACATACTTGTTGAAATCATTAATAGCATAAATTAGCACGCCAGGTTTTAGGGTAATCAGGAAACAATATTCAGGTAAGTATCCCTTTAGTTGTGTGCATTTCATATCCACTGTCAGTTGAAATACTTCATATGAGCAACAATCGTACTTTACATAAGGTATAAAGTACTGCTGTAGTTTCAAAATCCTCTTTTGTAGTTTTCCATGACTTGGCCAACGCAATCAACAAAGCATGCAGATCAGACAATGGAGATCCCTCTTTTCAAAAAGAGGGAAAGATAGCCCTGGGACTTTATATGAGGTGGGAGAGATTGGCACACTTTCACAATAAATGCAATAAAATTGTTTTATTGATCACAGAATGCTGTATAAACGAATGGGAACAGCAATAATTGTGCGTTACCCGGCATAGTGGCCTAGTTTATAGCATAAGTAAAAAACAAATACAATTCATTACACTTGATTTATACATCCATAAAAAAGCCAATATACATAATAAATTGCTAAAACCAATAGATACACAAACATCATCTGAAAATATAAAATTCACATGCATGAATTGAAGCAGTATATAATGATGATATGACCAACTTCGGATACCCAACAATATGGGCATACAGGTGGTATCGATGGTGCCCTAGGCGTTTTGCGAGTCTCTTCTCGCTCATCAGGGGCCGATGCATAATTGATGTGTCTAACAAGTTTTCAAAATAGTAAGGGTGTGTAAATAACTAAATAGATCAGGGTAGAAGCGATGGTTGGCAAGAGAGGTCAATGAAACAACGACCTCGTACTTACCACTCGACTGGGCTGGGTCACCAAAGCACTGGGTGTCAAGATGGCGGCAATGAGCAATGCCAGTTCGGGGGCTGAGGGGGCATGGCAACCAGAAACCGGAGCAGGAAAGTCAGGACGCACAGCACGGACCGAAGGGAGGCATCTGGTCTGTGGTCTGGATGTGTCCATGAACATATCTAGCGAGGATGTGTAGAGATGCATAAGTCTCAACAGGTGTACTAAGAACAGACTGAGCATCAGATGTTGATTTCTAATACTAGGAAATGACCAAGAGGGGTTGTATTGGAGGTAAAAGGGTTTAATATATATGTATAGAATTGATTTCTGATATAAAGTATAATAAGTAGTATATAAACCGTCATAACAACAGGAAAGTATAAGCAGGAGGCTGGAGGGAGGTGCAACAATAAAAATTATATAATGTAAAATAAACCCAAACTATATATGGGTGGGTGTTTAAACCAACAATAATGGATAGGTAGTGTGTGTGGTGAGATGATATCACCTACACAGCAGATATGAAATGGATGAGAGAAAATGAAAAGTATTACCTGAGTAAATAGAGCAAGTCCCAGGCATGTGTTGTGCACTCCCAGACCTATGACCGTAGCAAAAGACCAACAGAACACAAATGCAAGCTGCAGCCGCACCGAGCATCCGGATATACCCACGGCAGCTCGGGAGGCTCCGCCGCCAGCATTATGTACGACTGGTGATTGGCAGACATCAGAGACGCCAGCCATAGAGATCGGGTGTGCGTGGCAACAACCACCCGTCCATCCGGGATGTTCCACACAGCCCAAAATGGTGTGAGGTCAGAAGACTTCACAGAGTGGGCGTGGAAAACATGACGCCGACGTGCAGGTGGCCCAACCCGCCCATGGGGACAGGTGAGGACAGCAGGAGGTCAGATATACCTCCCCTATGCATGTCGGAGCCCCCGATCCGGAAGTGCAATGCCACCAGACAAACCACAGCGAGAGGGAGCCAGACCAGCTCAGAAGTGGGCCCCGATGCTAACTGGATGTAGTGGTGAACATGGACCAGTGGTCAGAACAAACCAAATTTTGGGCTGATGGGTGTCTACCACCCGGGTAAGTGAAAGAAAAAAGGAGTTATGGTCTGGAGAGACCACTCTGACACCTCCATCCCTAAATATAGCGCAAAAAGAGGGAAAGATAGCCCTGGGACTTTATATGAGGTGGGAGAGATTGGCACACTTTCACAATAAATGCAATAAAATTGTTTTATTGATCATAGAATGCTGTATAAATGAATGAGAACAGCAATAATTGTGCATTACCTGGCATAGTGGCCTAGTTTATAGCATAAGTAAAAAACAAATACAATGCATTATGCATCGGCCCCTGATGAGCGAGAAGAGACTCGCAAAATGCGTAGGGAACCATCGATGCCACCTGTATGCCCATATTGTTGGGTATCCGAAGTTTGTTATATCATGGTTATATACTGCTTCAATTCATGCATGTGAATTTTATATTTTAAGATGATGTATGTGTATCTATTAATTTTACCAATTTATTATGTATATTGCCTTTTTTATGGATGTATAAATCAAGTGTAATGAATTGTATTTGTTTTTTTACTTATGCTATAAACTAGGCCACTATGCCGGGTAACGCACAATTATTGCTGTTCCCATTCATTTATACAGCATTCTGTGATCAATTAAACAATTTTATTGCATTTATTGTGAAAGTGTGCCAATCTCTCCCACCTCATATAAAGTCCCAGGGCTATCTTTCCCTCTTTTTGCGCTATATTTAGGGATGGAGGTGTCAGAGTGGTCTCTCCAGACCATAACTCCTTTTTTCTATCCCTCTTTTCAAAGACAACAAATAAGCTACAACATATTACTATCAGGTTAATCAAGTAAACTATTATTTAGATAAAGTGAATTTCCAGACATATTTTTTATTTTTATTTTTTTAAAAACACCCCTAGTATAGTGTTGTTATATTGTGTATTTCCACTATGTTATCCTACGAACTGTCCCATTTAGTTTTTGCGCAGCATGTTTCACTTTATTATTCTCTTGTACAGAGCAGCCATATTCAGTCTTGGCATCCGAAGCCGCACTGTTCTTCTTCCAGGATTCTGTGCATGCTGGCTACCCAGCATGCACCCCCTGTTCTCGCGCATGCGCACTAGAGTTTGGAAATAACGCGATGCTTGCTAGGAGCCTGCGCTGTGCATTGGCTACTGGGATTGATGACACTCATCTTCCAGGAGCCAATGCAAAGCAGGAAATTATGTAGGTGGCCGCGACACAATAAGGAGGAAGAGAGGAGATTTTTCAAAATAAATACGGTGAAGGTACCAAAAAAAAATAGTCAAATCGTTATTAGCATGTAAAAGGCTAATCCAGGATGGGAAGTGTAAAATGTGGCCAGAACTCCACTTTAAGGTGAACTGATCAAAAAAGCCAACTTAGTTTGACTCCTATATTCATTGTACTTTTACTGACCTGTTGGGGCCCTTAAAAAAATATGCAAAACTTTAACTTTGTACAGTGGTCAGACCTAGAAATTGGTTGCTCAGGCACTGGAAACTGAAGCGTGGGAGGCTGGTGGGTGCATGTTTTCTATACCTAAAAGTTCAGTTTAGTTAAGAGGCTCCAACAGTGGGCACAGCAGTGCCCATTTACAAGGGCATAGAGAATACTGTACAAGTCACAGAATTCAAGGAAGTGAATGTGCAAACTTCAAGATCAGGCTAGAAATAATTAAAATACAAATGTGGAAACATACGATTTCATATTTTGACCATAGACGTGCTTTAAGCTTCAATTCCTTTAGACTGCTGCTTACAGCCTCAGTCTGAATTACACTCCGTAGACTTATTCCAGATGCAGTGATAAAAAAAAGTATCATCTGCTAAAAAAATTTTTTCAGGTAAAAAGTTTAGCCAATGTAGCGTAATATCACTCAAGAGACATTTCACAAGATAACAACTCATGATAGTTATATATGTAAACATTGTAACACCAGTTTTAAAAATCCGTTTTGTAAATTAAAGATTTTATTTCTAACCATAGGAATTAACAGTCAAATGTGAATGTTCAGAAAATTATTTTATGGCTGAAGATTAGTTAAAACCCCCAAACATTATATATTTTCTGAAAGCAGATACCGCGGATAATAAAATGGTGGCAGTTGCATTTTTTTTATTGTACATTTGATGGTACTTATTTAATCCTATATCTAGTAGCTTATGTTTATGTGTACCAGAAAGTCCTCCCACAATGAAAATGTGCAGTAATAACTGTCCCACACACCCTTACTTCCTTCAATAAAATATCTTCTATTTTAGATTTATATTACCATGGGGGTTATTTACAAAAGGCAAATCCACTTTGCACTGAAAGTGCAGTCGCTCTGAATCTAAACGGTAGATCTGAAATAAGTGGAAGCTCTGCTGATTTTATCATCCAATCATGTGCAAGCTAAAATGCTGTTTTTTATTTTCCTTGCATGTCCCCCTCGGATCTACAGCAACTGCACTTTCAAGTGCATTTGCAGTGCAAAGTGGATTTTCCTTTAGTAAATAACTCCCCATGTGCCTTACACCCTGTTCCAAATTATTATGCCAATGATATTTTTCTCATTTACCTAAATAATAGATGTAAATAGTCAGCATAATTCTCATGTTATCAACTATTAAGAGTACAATTCAAATTTTATTGAAAAAACCTCCTAATAAGTTTTTTTTTTCAAAATAAAAAACTTACAATGCACTCTTCCAAATTATTACGCGCAGTAAGTTTCAAAACACTTTATAGGTTGTAAAGAACTGAAAATTGTCATTTGTTGTGTTTGCAGCATATTTACTGAAATCAAAAGCTATTTCAATCAAACTTTGAACAACATTTTACATTTTTAAACATGTTAACAAGTCACGTTACATTTTAACATAGGACCCCTTATTTGATAGCAGCTTCACAAGTCTTGCATCCATTGAACTTATGAGTTTTTGGACAGTTTCTGCTTGAATTTGTTTGCAAGATGTCAGAATAGCCTCTCAGAGCTGCTGTTTGGATGTAAACTGCCTCCCACCCTCATAGATCTTTTGCTTGAGGATGTTCCAAAGGTTCTCAATAGGATTGAGGTCAGGGGAGGATGGAGGCCACACTATGACTTTCTCTCCTTTTATCCCCATAGCAGCCATTGATGCAGAGGTATTCTTTGCAGCATGAGGTGGTGCATTGTCATGCATGAAGATGATTTTATTACGGAAAGCATAGTGTACCAGGGAAGGAAGTGGTCAGTCAGGAACTCCACATACTTTGTAGAGGTCATCTTTACACCTTTGGGGACCCTAAAAGGGGCCGACTAGCTCTTGCCATGATTCCGGCCCAAAACATGACTCCACCACCGCCTTGCTGACGTTGCAGCCTTGTTGGAACAGGGTGGCCATCCACCAACCATCCACTACTCCATCTATCCGGACCATCCAGGGTTGCACGGCACTCATCAGTGAGCAGGACTGTTTGAAAATTAGTCTTCATGTATTTTTCTGCCCAATGCAGCCGTTTCTGCTTGTGAGCATTGGTTAGTGGTGGCCGATTGGAAGGTTTATGCACAGTTGCAAGACTCTGGAGGACTCTGCACCTTGATGTCCGTGGTACTCCAGAGGCACCAGCAGCTTCAAATATCTGTTTTCTGCTATATAATGGTGTTTTAGCAGCTGCTCTCTTGATCCGATGCATGGATCTGGAAAAAATCTTCCTCAATGTGCCTTTATCTGCACGAAAAGGTCTGTGCTCTGAATCAGCCACACATCTCTTATTAGTGCAATGATCACGTTTAAGTTTTCGTGAAATATCTAATGTTTTCATACCTCGTTCAAGGCATTGAACTATTTCACTCTTTTTGGCAGCAGAGAGATCCTTTTTCTTCCCCATATTGCTTGAAAATGGTGCTCTGCTTAATAATGTGGAACACCCTCCTTTAGCAGTTTTTCCTTTAATTGGGCTCACCTGGCAATCTAATTATCACAGGTGTCCGAGATTGTTTTAAGTGATCAAAAGAGCCCTGAGACACAATGCCATCCATGAGTTAAACTGAAAAACAAAATATTTAATCTTTGTGACACTGAAATAGAATTTGCATAATAATTTGGAACAGGGTGTATAGCAATAATGCAGAAGGCAAAACAAAATGCTTGAATCACGTTTTTCAACTTTGGCATGTCGTAGTAGAACTGTACATATGCCCTTGCAACTACTTCATGTATTCAGGTGAATTATACCACTTTTTCAAGGCAAGCTGGGCCTTCTGTTAGGACATCACTTGTTTTAAAGGAAAACTGCCCGAAAAAATAAATGTGTGTGTATATATATATATATATATATATATATAAACTCATACATACACACACACACACTTCTTGCCATTACCAACAAACCAAAAAAAAATGATCATTCTGCTGGTGTGCATGGGAATGGAGAATGTGCATTAGTTGTTTTTCTTAATGGTGGGAAGCAGAAACAATAGTGCACATTTTTTACCCCACCTAAACCACACTGACACTAAATATACATTTTTTTTGTGTCCTACTATAATACACACTGGAGCGAAACAGTGACACTAACCTAGATGAAGTACTGTGTTTTTTATAACTTTTTTTTAACAGTTATTTGCTCACAAACTAGAAATAGATATAGGGAAGGCACGTCAAACAAGTGCTCACTGTGATTGGCTATCATCCCAGCTCCCAGTCATTACTCTGAGACCAGAAGCTATTGGTGGCTGCTTGGTCTCTGTGCTAGGGATGCGCTAAAGAGCAAGCTCCCAGCACAAAGATAATCATATACAATACTGTAGGCGGCTGCATGGCATAAGGTCCATCCTGTGCTGCCACACATACAGTCAGGTCCATAAATATTGGGACATCGACACAATTCTAATCTTTTTGGCTCTATACACCACCACAATGGATTTAAAATGAAACAAACAAGATGTGCTTTAACTGCAGACTTTCAGCTTTAATTTGAGGGTATTTACATCCAAATCAGGTGAACGGTGTAGGATTTACAACAGTTTGTATATGTGCCTCCCACCTTTTAAGGGACCAAAAGTAATGGGACAGATTAACATCCATCAAACTTTCACTTTTTAATACTTGGTTGCAAATCCTTTGCAGTCAATTACATCCTGAAGTCTGGAAAGCATAGACATCACCAGACGCTGGGTTTCATCCCTGGTGATGCTCTGTCAGGCCTCTACTGCAACTGTCTTCAGTTCCTGCTTGTTCTTGGGGCATTTTCCCTTCAGTTTTGTCTTCAGTAAGTGAAATGCATGGTCAATCGGATTCAGGTCAGGTGATTGACTTGGCCATTGCATAACATTCCACTTCTTTCCCTTAAAAAACTCTTTGATTGCTTTTGCAGTATGCTTCGGGTCATTGTCCATCTGCACTGTGAAGCGCCGTCCAATGAGTTCTGAAGCATTTTGCTGAATATGAGCAGATAATATTGCCCGAAACACTTCAGAATTCATCCTGCTGCTTTTGTCAGCAGTCACATCATCAATAAATACAGGAGAACCAGTTCCATTGGCAGCCAAACATGCCCACGCCCTGATACTACCACCACCCTGCTTCACTGATGAGGTGGTATGCTTTGGATCATGAGCAGTTCCTTTCCTTCTCCATACTCTTCTCTTCCCATCACTCTGGTAACAGTTGATCTTGGTCTCATCTGTCCATAGGATGTTGTTCCAGAACTGTGAAGGCTTTTTTAAATGTTGTTTGGCAAACTCTAATCTGGCCTTCCTGTTTTTGAAGCTCACCAATGGTTTACATCTTGTGGTGAACCCTCTGTATTCACTCTGGTGAAGTCTTCTCTTGATTGTTGACTTTGACACACATACACCTACCTCCTGGAGAGTGTTCTTCATCTGGCCAACTGTTGTGAAGGGAGTTTTCTTTACCAGGGAAAGAATTCTTTGGTCATCCACCACAGTTGTTTTCCGTGGTCTTCCGGTGTCTTTTGGTGTTGCTGAGCTCACCGGTGCGTTCTTTCTTTTTAAGGATGTTCCAAACAGTTGATTTGGCCACACCTAATGTTGTTGCTATCTCTCTGATGGGTTTGTTTTGTTTTTTCAGCCTAATGGTGGCTTGCTTCACTGATAGTGACAGCTCTTTGGATCTCATATTGAGAGTTGACAGCAAAAGATTCCAAATGCAAATAGCACACTTGAAATGAACTCTGGACCTTTTATCTGCTCCTTGTAAATGGGATAATGAGGGAATAACACACACCTGGCCATGGAACAGCTGAGCAGCCAATTGTCCCATTACTTTTGGTCCCTTAAAAAGTGGGAGGCACATATACAAACTGTTATAATTCCTACACCGTTCACCTGATTTGGATGTAAATACCCTCAAATTACAGCTGAAAGTCTGCAGTTAAAGCACATCTTGTTTGTTTCATTTCAAATCCATTGTGGTGGTGTATAGAGCCAAAAAGATTCGAATTGTGTTGATGTCCCAATATTTATGGACCTGACTGTATGCATACAGCTGGAAGAAAAGGGGGTTAAACAGATGAATCACTGAAGAGTAGTGGTCCTTTAGAGTCAATCTTCAGAATTTGCACATACAGAGTTGAAGTACTTACTGTACCATCTTGATGACACATTAGGCATAGAAATATTTATCGTTTTTAACGCTTACATAGCCCAGAAAACCCATTCTAATGTTCCTTTAAGGTCTAACTCTATGTTTACTTTTATTTTGAATAGTATGGGTCAAGCTGGCTGAAATGAACTAATAGATGCACCTGCTGTCAGTGCTGTATAAACTGAATGGAGCTACATACAGTATACAGAGATGTGTTCTAGCAGCAATACAGGGACTTCCTGTCTACTACCAAAACAAAATTGAGGTGGGTTGAGCGCTGTTCAGCCATTCACGAGGCATTGTATTTTATGCATGAATACAAGGCTTCCTGTTATTTGCTGAGGTAGAAAGGTGGGCAGATGGCGTCACAATATGTACCTTAGCCAATCAGAGGAAGACTCATTTGCAATGATAAAATACAGGGGATCCTGTGAATGGCTGAGCACTGCTCAACCCAGGAAATCCCCATTACAATACCAGTACATAGCGCTATATACTGTATGTAGCTTATATGGTGTGGACAGCGGGCACACCTGTTAGTAGCTTGATTTTGCATAGCGAAGCCCTGATCCTCCTCTTCTGGTGTCCCCTACTTCTGCTCCTGGCTCCTTCTTCCTTCCAAGTCCCATAGCAAGCCGCTGGTTCTGGCATAATCCTGAGCGGGGTTCTGTGTATCGAATTCACACATACAACGTGGCTCAACCCCACAGCCTGCTCTCTGCACTCGCTACCTCCTCCATGTCCAGTGAGGAGACATTGCTCTCTGACACAGAACTGGATCAGGTTCAGGCAAGTCTTTGGGGAGGAGCCATGGAGCTTAACATAGAAGGTTTTTTTTTTTTTCATTTATTTTTTACAGAGAATGTGTTAACCACTTCAACTACTGTGCACTTTCACCCCCTTCCTGCCCAGGCCAATTTTCAGCTTTTAGAGCTTTTACTTTAAATGACAATTGCGAAGTCATGCAACACAGATAGAGCTTTTTTTATGGTATTTAATCACCACTAGGTTGTTTCTTTGCTAACCAAAGAAAACAAAAAAGGCCGAAAATTTTGAAAAAAAACCAAAAACTTTTTCTTAAGATTATGCAAATAAGTAATTTTTCTTCTTCACTGATGTGCATTAATGAAGCGACACTGATGAACAGTGCCCTGATTATCACTGTAAACGTGTCCCGTCAGAATAGCTGGCTATCCTTTCCTCATGCTATGACAGTGCCTGAGGAAAGGGCTGTCGATAACCAGCAAGTCTGTTTACATGTGATCAGCTGTGATTGGACACAGCTGATCACATGGTAAAGGGCTGCTGCAATTGGCCCTTTACCATGATCTGTGATTAGCTGTGTCCCCGGGGGGCATGGTTCTAGGAGGACATCCATGGCCACCCTCCCAGAATGAGAGAGCTTTGATGTAGCTGTCTTTCGGCTATGGCGCAAGTCATGAGGTGGTTAAGGTAACAAAAAAAAAAAAACCTACAACCATTTTAAAAGCTAGAACCCCTAATTGTGTCCTGTGTGACAACTACTTGTCTACAACAGTTCTGTACTACAATTCCTTGCAATGGAATTTCATAAATTAATATTATGAGGAAGCAGAAAGAAAACTTTGTTTTCATTAATTGTAAGAACAGAAACATGGGCAGTTAAAAATAGATTTAACAGATGAACCAGATGCACCAGAACACAGCTTTATATTTTGATGTATGGAACTTACTCTAAAGCCACTTGGATATTATGAACAGGCAATGCAGAACTGAGAAAAGAGGAATTTTTAACATACAGCATAGGGGAAGATTACAGGTGCTAGATGAAGGCCATACTGTATAATGGCAGATTACTTGACAAATTTTCAGGGACAATGGGATATCTTTTACTCACTATTAAATCTTTCTTGGAGTCCATTTAGGGGCACATCTTTATGTATAATAAGCAACCAAGGAGTTATACTGCCACCTATAAGAGAAATGGATACAAGGCACAGAGATACAACGCCAACAACTGCTCAGTTATTGTAGCACATAAGAGGAGGGAGCTATGTCCCTCAATGGCCCCTGAGAAACATTTTATGTAAACAGTGATTTGGAACAGAATTCATGAAAGTGGCCACTTTCATGTTTTACTCATGTTCCAAATCACTGTTTTTGTAATGTCTTTGAGGGTATACAAAATGGTAACAGCTTTTTCCTTCCTGAGTTGTAGCATGGTCTTGTGAACGTATCATTTTTATGGGCATTTCTTTCGCATAGCCTTCATATGCATTTTTGGTATGGTTTCCATATGCAGCATTTTTATTATGTCTAACATTTTATGTATTTTTTTTTTGTTTTTAGATAAGATTCTTTTAATATTTGTTATTCATGGTTGTCAAAATTAGGGCGTTGTTGTACCATTTATAACATAGTTGTTTTTTTAATAGTAATTTTTTTTTACAAAGTAAAAAAAAAAAGTACTATTTTTTACAGTCAATTTTTTTTTAGACATCTGTGCATGAATGATGAATTTCATTTTATATGGAATTGTTTGTTTTCATGTGTACTATTTTAGGTATATGTATATTGGTGTACTATGGTGAGATCTACTAACCATGTAGAATCTGAAATTATTAATTCCAAAAATTAACCCATTACACATTACTTATTCTGATACTTCTTTATCTTCATTTGTGTGCATGTATATGTAGGTATTTTTGAATGCACAAATATGTATACATATGCATGTTATTTCTGATTGTTAGGCTCATGATTTTACCAGTCACAAATTATATTTACATTATATTGTGTTTTGTTGTAGCCTGGTTGAAGTGGGGGTAACTTTGACCCCCGAAATGCATTGGCTGTCTTTTAGCAATACATTTATTTGGACTCTTATCTTTTCATCTGGTGCACCTCCATGTATTCACATTTTTTTTCTGGTAACCTGCTAAAGTACCCACTGGAGGGTATCCTTGTCTGTCATGAGATGCCTAACCTGAGACAGTGGGCTCTTCAAATGTTTTTTGCCCTCTACTACTTTGTATAAACTTATATCAAAGTCCAAGTGCCTTTTTTCATAGGAGGCAACACTGACAGCCCTCACCAAATCCAGACAATGAAGTTCAAACCAATGCCCCGTACACACGATAGGATTTTCAGATGGAAAATGTTTCACAGGAGCTTGTTGTCGGAAATTCCGACCGTGTGTAAGCTTCATTGGACATTTTTTCTTCGGAATTTCCGTCACACAAAATTTGAGAGCTGGTTCTCAAATTTTCTGACAACAAAATCCTTTGGCGTAAATTCCGATCATGTGTACACAATTCCGACGCGGGAAGTGCCACCCATGCTCAGAATCAAGCAGAAGAGCAGCACTGGAACTTCATTTTTCTCAGCTAGTCATAAGTGTTGTACGTCACCGCATTCTTGATGTTCGGAATTTCTGACCAACTTTGTGTGACCATGTAGTATGCAAGACAAGTTTGAGCCAACATCCATCGGAAAAAACCCATGAATTTTGTTGTCGGAAAATCCTATTGTGTGTACAGGGCATTAGAGTGAACCAGTACTGGACACAACAAAGGTACCATGATGTGCTAATGAGGGTGAAAAGTAGAGCCAACTTTGGATAAAAAAAAAATTTATTTGTCTCAAAACAACATGGTCTTTGTGTAAAATTAAATGGGGCTCCTAGCAGGAAAGAAGTAGGTAATGTGTGCATTAACTGTGTTATGAAGTCAACCTATATATCCTATATATCTTAACGTGGATCTTAAATTGTTCACAAAGATCCTTGCAGGTCACCTGATCCCGTCTCCAAAAGATTATACATTTGGGCCAAGTGGGCTGCATGCCCAACAGAGAGGTGAGGGACTTGACGATTTGTGCACTTGTGGTTCACTCTACCATGTTGAAGGCTGATCCAACTTTTATTCCCTCCACAGATGCAGAGACATCAACAGGGTGGACTGGTCATTTAGTGATCTCATGTTGGAAGCGATAGGTCAGGGTCCGCATATGATAGGGTGAATCGGTTGCCTCTATTCATCGCAAGTGAGGGTCATTCAGGAATGTTTGCCTCTTTTTTCTATCAGAAATGTGACACGTCAGGGTTGCCCTGTTGCCTCTCATCTTTATCATGACACTAAAGCCGTTCCTTTAGCAAGTCAGGGCAAATCCAAATATTGGAGGCATATTGGCTGGCAATCACTGTGACAAGGTGTCAGCTCATGCTAATGTTTTACTGTTCTTCATCAGTCAACCAGATATCACTTTCCCCAATCAGCTTGCAGAGTTTCATCGTTGCAGTGCACTATAGAATTTTCATATAAATTATTAGAGATCCGACACATTAAGCCTAAACTTACCAGGCGCATTTCTGCAGAAGCTCAAGATCGATTTTGCATTTAAATGGTCGTCTTCCCATATTCATTATCTAGGGTGCACCTTTTCACCCTCAGCTTTCCACTCATCCTTACCTCCTTCAAGACTTACAAGGCTAGGCCAGGCAAACATTTTCCTGAATGATCAGGCATATCATTAAGAGAAATTTACTTTCTAGACTTCTGTATGTGTTCTTCTCCAAACTCCAAACTGTCCAGTCAGCCTGGAACAATTTTATGTGGTGAAATAAGCCAGCCAGCATCAAACACTCTATTCTCCTTTGGTAAAAAAAAAAAAAAAAAAAAAAAAAAAAGGGGAAGGGGGAATTGTGTTACCAGATGCTCATTTCTACCAGCTGGTTACACTTCTGACCAGGGCACTTGATTGGTGCAAACATGCAAAATTCAAACAGTTGGTTGCTACAGTGAAGATTTTTTCACCTACCACATCCTTGCAGAATCCCCCCTCTTTCGTACACACATGGTAACTTTACAGATTAGCTTCCAAAATGTTGGGTACATCACCACACCCTTCCCCTCTCCACCTGATTTTAGGTAATCCGACATTTACACCGGATTTGCATGGTGCTTCCTTCCAGTCACGTTGTCTACAGGACATGTGCACCACTCACCATAAAGTATATCGCTCAACTTGGCTGGATACTTCCCAAATGTCTCAGGACCACCGTTTTTCCCAGATGAGCCATTTGAATTTACTTAAACATTCTCATTTGTTAAAATCACTGCCTGATGACAATCGTACAATCATGTACTGACTATTTTTTGAATGGGAGTGTTATTTTTAAACTATCGCTGACTGAAACTTCACACCCGATATTCAACTTTCTAGATATATGGGAGGGAGAAAGACGCTGAAATAGATATGCCCACTATGGCTTGTTCCAAAATCCTAACCCTATCCTACAAATGTTCCTTTAGAAATAAGTACCAGGAATCTGGATATAAAATTATTGTATGGTGGTACTGTACACCCGTGACATCGATTCTACCCTGCTAGACAGTTGCTGCCATTGTGACTTACAAGGGAGATATGCTACATATGTACTTTTGGAAGCAAGTCCACGCTATTGGTCAGAAATTTACAATCAGGTTCTCCATTATGCCCACTTTCTTTTTTTTACACCATTCTCCAATGGCGATGTACAAGAAAATCAGTGGTGAGACACTTGGTTAAAGCTTCCCGCAACTGTACCCTCTGACACAATGGTTTCGTAAGTTTAAGGCTATCTGGCACATGGAGAGCCTGATTAGTGCCCTAAGGGGGACAGAAGAGAAATTTATTATGACAATTGAATTTGAGCGTATCTTTCTTGGCAGGCCAACTGGCTCCTCTGTCTACGCATTAGTATAGCGCGAGGTAACTAATGTAGCTAAGTAATGGCTGGTACACACTGATTTTTTTATTTCATTTAGCCCAGTGGGCTGAACAAAAAAAACAAACTGATGCGCTCACGAGGTCTCTGTACTAAGTATGCAATGTTAGTTCAGCAATCTCCCCACTGAGCTATTTTGTTCTGACGGGCACTTGGCTGTGAGCACTGATCAGATGCGAAACCGCAGATTTTTCTCTGGCATGCCAGTTCTGCAGAAGCCAGAAATTCGTCCGGCTTCTATCGGACAGGCTGCCATACAAACTGGCCGAATATTCGGACAGTGTGTACAAGGTCTATGGTAAAGGCCACGGTATGGGTGTGGGCTGTCCCTTTTTGACCATTATAGCCCAATCAGTGTAAGAGTGTGCAGGGAGCAGGTTTGTCCTTGGCCCTCTCCCCCACTTTTCTACTCTTGAAATTCTTTACTTTTCTACATGGTTACCCATACCCTCTCTCTCTTCCCCTTCATGATTCCAAATATGTAGCTTGATTCTATCAGTGGAAAATCCATCCAATTCAAGGTAAAACTATAGCAAATATTAAAAAAAAAACAAAAAAAAAACTGGATGTCTCTTTAAGAACATGAAGCAAAACTAAGCTGGTGGGAGGGCCAACAGCCTCTAGTGGGCTGCCTTAAGTTTTCCATGTGCCTACTGTCCTCTTCTATAGGCAGCAGTATGTCTCCCTGGTTGGTTATTATCCATAAAGTTATTTCCCTTATTTAATTCACAGGTATACATTTAGGTTTGTCAAGAAATGTAATAGAAAACATACTGTAAACCCACTATTCAGATTTATAATAAAAAATGAATTGTGCAACAAAGCTTATAATAGGCCTCCTAAGTTCTATGAAGGGGTCCATAGATTTACAGTCAGATTTGTCCCAAATTTGGAAATCCAGGGTTTCAAATTCATATAATTATGTAAATCCTCTCTCCTTGTGAAAAAGTAGGAAAGGGGGGGGGGGGATCAAGCATTATGTGGAGGCCTGGTTTAAGTGTAGAACAAAATGTAAACACAATAGGAGGATAAAAAATGCAAAGCCTACAGAAATGGAGCTGCATGAAGCATAGTATAAAGAATTGCTGGAGAGAAATCAGTAGTGAAGGAACTGTACTGCATGATCCACTGCTTCACTCAAAGCAGAAGCAAGATCTGTGATCCATGAATGATATCCCACTCCTGTTGCTTGTTAACCACTTAAGGACCAAGCCTCTTTCTGAGATTTGGTGTTTACAAGTTAAGTAATTTTCTAGCAAAAAAAAAAAAAATGTTAAAACCCCCAAACATCTCTCTCTCTCTCTCTCTCTCTCTATATATATATAATTTTTTTTTTTCTAACACAAGACTAAAATGGCAGTCGTTGCAATACTTTCTGTCACATCATATTTGCGCAGTGTTCTTACAAGCACACTTTTTTTTAGAAAAAATACACTTTTTTGAATTAAAAAATAAGACAACAATAAGGTAAGCCCAATCTTTTTTAAATTATGAAAGATAATGTTATGCTGAGTAAATTGATAACCAACATGTCACGCTTCAAAATTGCGCCCACTCGTGAAATGGCGACAAACTTTTACCCTTAAAAGTCTCCATAGGCAATGTTTAACCACTTCCCTATCCGCCTATAGTCAAATGACGTCCACAGATGGGATCTCCCATCCTGGGTGGACGTCATATGACGGCCTTGGGTTCCCGGCCGACCTAGGGGGCGCGTGCGCCCGCCGCGTTGCTCGGGACCCGGTGCGTGTGCCCGGCAGCCGCGATGTCCGCTGGGCACCCGCGATTGCCCGTTACACACACAGATCCACGTCCTGTCAGCTCAGAGGAGAGCGATCTGTTTTCCCAGTACAGCGGAACACTGATCGGTCTCCTCCCCTTGTACGTCCCCGCCCCCTACAGTTAGAAGCATTCCCTAGGAAACACATTTAACCCCTTGTGTCCCCCTAGTGGTTAAACCCTTCACTGCCTGTCACATTTACACAGTAATCAATGCAATTTTATAGCATTGATCGCTGTATAAATGTGAATGGTCCCAAAAATGTGTCAAAAGTGTCCGATGTGTCCGCCATAATGCCACAGTCACGAAAAAAAAAAATCGCGATCGCCGCTATTATTAGTAAAAAAAAAAAAAATTAAAAAAAAATGCCATAAATCTATCCCGTATTTTATAGACGCTATAACTTTTGCGCAAACCAATCAATATACGCTTATTGCGATTTTTTTTACCAAAAATATGTAGAAGAATACGTATCGGCTGAAACTGAGGAAAAAATTTGTTTTTTTTGTTTTTTTAAATTGGGATATTTATTACAGCAAAAAGTAAAAAATATTGTGTTTTTTTTTCAAAATTGTCGCTCTTCTTTTGTTTATAGCGCAAAAAATAAAAACCGCAGAAGTGATCAAATACCAACAAAAGAAAGCTCTATTTGTGGGGAAAAAAGGACGTCAATTTTGTTTGGGTACAACGCATGACTGCGCAATTGTCGTTTAAAGTGCGACAGCGCTGAAAACTAAAAATTGGTCTGGGAAGGAAGGGGGTGAAAAGGCCCAGTATTGAACCGGTTAAAAAATTCTACAGGTTGCATGTTTCGATACCTTACATGTGTGGTTTGAACAGTGTTCATATGTGGGTGCTACTCACTTATGCGTTCGCTTCTGCGCGCAAGCTCAGCAGGACAGGGCGCGTTTAACCACTTGTCTACCAGGCACTTACACCCCCCTTCCTGCCCAAACCATTTTTCAGCGCTGTCGCATTTTGAATGACAATTTCACGGTCATGCTACACTGTAAACAAACACATTTTTTTATCATTTCCTTCACACAAATAGAGCTTTCTTTTGGTGGTATTTAATCACTGATGGGTTTTTTATTTTTTACAAAAAAAGACCAAAAATTTTGAAAAAAAATGTTTACTTTTTTTCTGTCAGTAAATTTTGCAACTAAGTAGTTTTTTGCCTTCACTGATGTGCGCTGGTGAGGCAGCAATGATGGGCACTGATAGGCTGAACTGATGGACATTGATGAGGCGGCACTTATGGGCACTGATTAGGTGGCACTGATAGGTGACACTGGTGGGCACTGATAGGCTGCATGGATAGGCGATACTGATGGGCATTGATCGACAGCAGTGATGGGCAGCACAGATTGCCAGCACTAACTGGCATGGCTAATGGGCACTGATTGGTGGCAATTGTGGGCACTGTATGGTGACACTATTGTTATACTGTAATCAGTGCCCTGATTACATACCTACATGTCTCCCTGCGTGGAAATGCCACTGATCGGCTCTCCTCGCCACACACTGTCAGTATCTCGTGTTTATGTGACTGGCTGGGTTTGGACACAGCTGATTACATGGTTAAAGAGGTGCGGACGTGGCTCTTTATAGAGATCGGGGTCACGCCGTGTCCTAGCAACATGGCGCGGGCGCGTTCCCCGCAGGCGCTGCCATTCTGGGACGCCGTCATATGACGCCGCTGCATCATCGGTGGCTAGCGGGCTCGAGTGCCCACCGCAGGAGCATGCCAGCGGGTCCCGCAGACTCCATGTCCGCCGGTGGTCCGTGATGGTGACACGGAGAGGCAGAATGGGGAGATGAAAAAAAAAATTAAATGTCATTTGAAAAAAATAAAATGTCCCTTTAAGAGCTATGGATATGCAATGATATGAAGACGGGTGGGGGCCATCTTCCCCTCACTCGTCTCCATGCTTAACAGGGAGAAGAACTGATCGCCTCCGCCGCTGCAAGCGGCACCGGTAAGCGGCGGAGGGCACCGGAGCACGGCAGGAAAAGGGGCCCCTCTCCCGCCGCCGATAAGCGATCTTGCGGAAAATCCATCACAGAGACCACTTTAATCTGAAAGCGGACTGCCCGCTGAAGAGTAGGATACCGAGGTTATGGCAGCTAGCTGCTGCCATAACAATGTTACTCCTCTTCAAAGTAGCAACGTAAAACGACGGCGGGCGGTCGATAAGTGGTTAAATATTCTCCCAACAGTTATCAAATCACCAGTCATCAAGGGGGCAGCTTTCACATAGAGAAGCAGGGCTCTCCTTCCTTATCAAGAAGACTAACTCCACACAGAGACACAGAACACAAGACATTGTAAGCCAGTAATGGTTTAAAGATCAGCTGCAGGTAGGCTACAGGAAGTACTGGTTACAGGTAGTTTGCTATTTGCTTGCGTTTTTTGGGCACAGTTTCCACAATTAAGGTCCTCTTTAAGCAAGGAAAAATGTTATAGACCTTGTGCCGTTACACAAGACATATAAACAAATGCTTAACTTTGGAGCAATGCCCTACAAATTTTACTGTGCTAAAAAGGAAACCATCGTTTATTTTCAGATAAGCCATATTTTGAGTTAAAGGAGTTGTAAAGTCAGAAGTTTTTTTTTATCTTAATGCATTCTATGCAAGTGTGAGATCTCACACGAGTGCTAGAGGAGGGAGTGAAGGGGGACAGAGCAGAGCTCCAGTGAAGGGACAAGTGCTGCGGACGGGTGGAACTAACGTGAGCACACACACTTCCTGGGTCCGCCGTGGCCTGACTGTTGTTATTTCAGTTGCTATTGCTTGCTGTGCTGTGGGATTTCTCCATTTGCCGTGAAGTGATTTGCCTGTTGTTTTATTTTAAATGTGAGTTCATTACAAGTTGTTTTATGTGTGATTAAACCTTTTAACGGGATTACACTATTGGAGCTTCTTTTATTTTTATGTCATACTACCAACCTGAGAAAAGCGGTGATCCTATGGAGCAGTGGAGGTGTATGCTCGCATGTTAACCCCCATGTAAGTGGGTTAGAGGCTCTGTCAGGCCAAACACGAGAGTGAGAGGCCTTAATAGCTGGTGAGTTTGAACTTCAGCAGGGAGTGGATTCACGTCACAGAGGTGTGGTGGATGTTTGAAAACACAGCTGAGCAGTTTTGGAGTCACCCTCACTCTTCTTTGGACTTTCTTCAAATATTTTCACGATTAATGTTTTCACGATTGATTGGTTTTGGACTTTATAGACATTTACTTTTTTAAATTTTTTATTATATATATTTTTTTCGTGGATTTATATATTTATGTATCACCTTCACTGAGTGTTATAATTTTTATTAGCTCATATTGAATTCTTTGAATAATTTATTTTATTTAATATTAATTTTTATTTTTTGGGGTATC
This sequence comes from Aquarana catesbeiana, assembly GCF_042186555.1. NCBI lineage: Eukaryota > Metazoa > Chordata > Amphibia > Anura > Ranidae > Aquarana > Aquarana catesbeiana. Next base: position 306,661,277 of record NC_133327.1, on the reverse strand, counting down.
TAGCAATATATGTTTTTTTCTAGTCACTTCTGTATTCAGCTCACTGGCTGGATAAGAGTGTCTGGCATCTCCCCACCTGGGGATCAGCGCCACTATTTCATCCATAATTTCCTTTTGGTGAATTCGGTTTACATATATTCTATTGTTAAGTGGCAGCTTTGGTAGGGTTCTGACATTTATAAACATAGCGCGGAGGTGGTAATACAGGTCAGGGGTGGCGTAATTTGTACCTGGTTATCTTCAGTTTCCAATAATGACATATTACCACACACATAGGTTGGACTTTATGGACTTTGTCTTTTTTCAACCTCACCTACTATGTAACTATACAAAGAATACGCAATCGCAAGTAAAGAAAACAAAACGGTTTTTGCTTGAATTTGGATGATGAAAACCAGCAAAGATTCACCACAAAATTACCCTGCAAAGTGAACAGGCTATTTGCCTTGAGTAAATCAATCCCACAGTTTTGTGGGTTTTAAGGCTAGTCAGACATATAAAAAAAAGTATTCTGAAACACTGCACAGATAAAATCAATTAAAGGATATACCACAAAGAGAAGAAAGAATACAGAACATGTATGATTTTTATTCAGCCTGAGCTGAACTAGAACATAATTTTCCAGGAAGAATAGAGGCAATACAGTACAAAAAAAAACACACTATATAGTACTATGAAAATGTATTTGCCCCTTCCTGATTTTTTCTTTTTTTGCATATTTCTCACACTTAAATGGTTCAGATCATCAAACAAATTTTAATATTACACAAAGATAACCCAAGTAAATCCAAGATGCCATTTTTAAAATTATTATTTCATTTAAGGGAAAAAAGATGTTCAAACCTGCCTGGCCCTATGTGAAAAAGTAAATGCCCCCTCCCATGCTGAATCATGAATGAACTGTGATTAACCACAATTTTTTGGAAAGCCGAGTTAAATTTCACTTGCCACACCCAGGCCTAATTACAGCCAGACCTGTTGAATCAAGAAATCACATAAATAGAAGCTGTCTGACAAAGTGAAGCACACTTCAACAGATCACAAAAAGTGACACATCATGCCACAATCTAAAAAAAAAAAAAAAAAAATCAAGAACAGATTAGAAACAAACATGTATCGGTCTAGGAAGGGTTTCAAAGCCATTTCTAAGGCTTTGGAACTCCAGTGAACCACGAGGAGAGCCATTATCCACAAATGGAGATAACGTGGAACATTGGGGAACCTTCCCAAAACTTACTCCAAGATGATGACGACGACTCATCCAGGAGGTCATAAAAGAACCCAGAACAACATCTAAGGAACTGCAGGCCTCACTTGCTTCAGGTAAGATCAGTGTTCATGATTCAACAATAAGAAAGACTGGGCAAAAATGGCATCCATGAGAGAGTTCCAAGGCCAAAGCCACTGCTGACCAAAAAGAACACAAAGGCTCATCTCACATTTACCAAAATACATCTTGATTATCCCCATTCTAGGCAAATATTCTGTGGACTGATGAGACAAAAAATGTAACTTTTTGGAAAGGTGCGCGTCCCGTTACATCTGGCATAAAACTAATACAGCATTTCATAACAAGAACATCATACCAATAGTCAGACATGGGGGTGGTAGCGTCATGGTCTGGGGCTGCTTTGCAGCTTCAGGACTTGGACGACTTGCCATAATTGATGGAACCATGAAATCTAAGCTCTACCAGAAAATCCTAAAGGAGAATGTCTGGCCATCAGTTTGTGATCTCAAGCTCAAGTGCACTTGGGTTATGCAGCAGGACAATGATCCGATACACAACAGCAAGTCTACCTCCAAATGGTTAAAACAAAGCAAAATTTAGGTTTTGGAGTGGCCTAGTCAAAGCTCGGACTTAAATCCAATTGAGATGATGTATCATGACCTTACACAGGCCGTTCATGCTGGAGAACCCTCCAATGTGGCTGAATTAAAACAATTCTGCAAAGAGTAGTGGCCCAAAATTGCTCCATAGTGAAAGACTTTTTGCCAGTTATCGCAAAAGCTTGATTGCAGTTGCTGCCAAGGGTGGCACAACCAGTTATTAGATTTAGGGGCAATTACTTTTTCACATAAAGCCAGGCAGGTTTGGACAGCTTTTTTGCCATAATAAATGAAACCATCATTTAAAAAGTACTTTTTCACAGCATTGTACATATCAAAACAAACTTGGCCTGTGTATTGTAAACCATTTAAAACCATGTTTTTTTTATTCGGAAGCTAACCAGTTGCAAATCAAAATTCCAAAATTTTTTTGAAATGTTTATATTGACCTTATAATAACTTACACAACTTGGGTAGGACACATAATTACCTTGATCACGTTTACATTGTTAATTGTTGATGCAGGTTTAACAGTGCTCAATGCTTTTGCATACATTGACATAGCTGGATATAGGAGGAAAGACCAGTATTGCGGGAAAGTACTTTCAACTTTCTTCATGAGTTAAGATGTGAAAAATTAACCATACTAAGCATTTCAGGCCATCCAAATTTGGTAACTTTTGTACCTACACTCAGCTTGTAGTATTATACATTTCACTAAACGCTTCAATTTACTTCTAGCATCCTTGAAAGTTACAGCAGTTGGCACATTATCCTACATATCAATTACTGTAAATATGAATGGATTGGAATATACAGTATGTGCCAATGGTTTCCTAATTGAGATACTGTTGCTATTCCAAATGTATGTGGCAATTGTTTGTTTGTAGCCACTGTTCTAGATAAACTTGGCAATAAAATTATTCCTAAATAACTAACTCACTTAAAAAGTTAAAGAGTAACTCCACTTTCATGGGAAAAATAGTGGATAAAAAAATATTATAACATACACAATTGCTACACAAGTCATATTGTAATTGAATGTTATTCAAAATTACCTTTCCTTTTTAATCTGCAGTGCTGAAGTGTTCTGTAAAATAAAATGCAATATGGCTACCTGGAGGCATTCTGTATGATATTGGTGTAGGGAACACCTCCCAGAAATGTGTGATTGGTTTAAAAATAAATGCATTGTTCAAGACTAATTTTCCAAGAAGTCGGGATTAAGTCAGATTATACGCACTACAGTTTTTTGTGAAATGCTCCCAAAGGGTTGATCACTTACAAAGGGAATCAGACCCTGCAATTTTCCTCAGTAGAACAGGGCAAGTATATCAGCTGACTGATGAAAAAGTCACTCCCATTCAGATTAATTTTGCACATTGACACAAAGCGCTTTTTTTATTCAGAGCAGAAACTGGTAGGAACATTCAACAAAGTTTGTTAAGGACCTTACAATGTTCATTGATCACCGGAGGGAATTTTTCTGGCAACAAAAGTGGAGTTACTCTTCAAATGTACTCTTTAAAATGTATGTATTGCAAAATATCATTTTTTAGTTTTGGATAGACTGGAGATAGGTTAGTACCACTGCCAAGTGTTTATTGCAGTCTATGACCCTATTGAGGGAATGCACTATAATTACTCTGGTGACCATGGTCATGGACACAAAGTGATGCCAATTAGTGCACTTGCATCAGAAACAATTGAGTACTGTCTGTGATTTTTTTATTTGCACTAACATACAATTTTTCAGGACAAGCTTTTATGACATGTCCCCTTCTTTGAGGTTCAAGGAGTACTGCTTGAGCCTTGAATAAGGTGACATACCCTGAAAGCCTGTCTTGAAAAATTGAATGTTAGTGCAAATAAAAAAAAGCATTACAGATAGTACTTAATTGTTTCTGCCACAAAAAGCAATGAGAAAAAGGCTAAAGATTTACAGCTGTAACCTGAGCAAGGTAAGGGTAAATCTTATAATGAAAACACTTGTTTCAGTAACAACTAAGATTGGAATTCCCTTTACTTACTAGAGAACTCCTTTCGCTTACTATTGCATTGCATTTCTGGGCCAGCAAAAGAAGGAAAATCTAATTAAGGGAATGTACACAGGAAAAAAAAAAAAAAACCTAACGGAGGGGTTTTTGCCCTTCACTATCCTATCCAAAACAAAGAAAAAAGTTTTGACTTAACATACATTTTAATATAGGTTTAGTGTTTACCTTCTGTTTTATTTTTTTGTTTTTAAAAGCTGAAGATAACAAAATTCTCCTTGTTAAAGAAATATTTTTCTGCCAATTTTTCCCAGCTGAAGATGATGCTTACCGATATTTATATTTAACCAGTTGCCCTAAAAGGCCCCTGAAATACCACATTTTCCTTGGTGACATTGCCTATAATAGATTTTCACACTATCTCTTTTCAAGGTGACTTTTTTTTTCCCCTTAACAAACCATAAAAATGTCTTCTTATTTTGATCTTTGTTGTGTTCCAGGATTTGCTGTCAGCCTACAAGTGATTCTTTCAAGCCCCAAAGCAGTATTTAAACGACGAGGTTCTCAGCCAGGAATGCAAGAATCCGATTTTTTAAAGCAGATTACCAAGGTGGAAGAACTTGAGCCAAAAGCCGACAACTGCACAAAGGTAAAACCTCCAAATGTGACATCAGAATTTTATTTTTTCATAGATACCTTGTTCATCATAGTTTATGCATTACTACATTCAGTCCATAGCTCTAAAGTTGACATTGTGACAATACACAAAGTTCAAAATCAAGTTTTTTTTTTTCTCTGGGAAAAGTTCTATAATTTCTGGGCTCCATTAACATTAGTTATAACCTCACAAGCTTCAAGAGAAGCATCAGTTTTAACAATGCATCTGTACTGCTGGTTAATTCAATGAAGATAAAAAGATCATAAATTAAAACAAAAAACTCATTGTTCTAACTTGCCAGTATTTTGTATTGTAATTTTTTTAAGCTCTCGACACTAATAAAAGCAGAAGACAAAACAGAAAATTAAAATCACAGCCAAAATAAAGTGATTAAAGAAAAAGTAAATAAAAAATATATTTCTAATGACTAACTAAAAGCAAATAAAAAAAACGTTTTATTTGATCTAAACCATGAAAACTACATGGGGAATTGTAGAGTTACTAATCCTCTGACAATCACCATACTTGCGGCAACTATAATCTTAGTGCTGCAAAATAAGCCACTGCCAGTGAAGGCTCAAACTGCTCAATAACACAAGATCAAAATCAGCCAGGTCTTAGCAGTGTATGAAATAAAAAAAAATAAAAAAACACAATTGCATTTATAATTTAAACATTCCAAAAGTGTTGTAACTCAAAAACTGAACTTATGGACAGGGTTGAACAATATATGCTTGTCAGAGATAAAATATGCCCTCACTAACCCCACATTCGTGGGTGTGATTCCTTACCTTCTCCCGTGTACAGAACAACTTCAAAAAGATATAGTCAGAGTGGGCCACACACATTGAGGATCACATTCATATTGATTTTGTTGTTTTTTTTTTGTTTTTTTTCAAAAGCAGCACATTATGAAACTAGTAACTGGTTTGTGAAACTTTTCTTTCAGGTTCTAGTGTGGCATACACGAACAGAAAAGGTAAATCTAGCTAATGAGCCCAAACATCCTCAGGATACAATTAAAATTGAGGTATGATAGTCAAATGTCATCACATGGAATCCTGAAAAGTGGGCACCATATGGATCTTTTCATGTGGACCTTAAAAATGTTTGAGGAGCTGTCATTCCTTCACCCATATTGATCATGGCTTGGCTTTCAGCCAAAGCTTCAAGTCACTGGAATACAGAGAGCTAAAGACACTGTGCATTAAACCAGAGAAGCTACTGGGCCTCAGACTCCAGGTGCTGGGAGTGCACCCTACACTTCTACTGCAGGACTAAGGAGAACAAATGAGCTATACCATAGCTTCAAAGCATACCTGGACATTTACTCCATAGTCCAAGGATCACCTAATTTTGCCTGAAGTTAACATAAAACGTGCCCCCCACCTGTGTTGTGTTTGATATTTTACAACTTGTATGTTTTTTTTTGTACAATGACTGCATGTGTCATCCCATCACCTAAATGCTTTTAGACAAACCAGCAGCAGGATAATTTGGAAGTGTGTTGATTTGGCCCTACGTGATAAAAGTAAAATGGTTACTGATTTTACAGAACATTCCACTTACAAAACTACAGCACACCGATTAACCATTTGCCTTGTCGGTACTAAGTATTAAACTATATAGCCTGAAGGGCTGCATTAAATACAAACAATCTGTAGGTTCATAGAATACATGGGAGAAAACATCTCATTAATACTAGGCACCTTAAAATGTAAACACGATCACTGGCATAAATCTGGATGTACCTTATAGGGAGAGACCTGTGTTTACTTCACGGAAGAGTGAAAAGTCCATGAGTGAAGCTGGTACACATTCTTAAATTTTTTTTTTTAGCTCTGATGTAAACAGAAGTTTGTCAGTTCCATTATCTTAACCCCAAATTTTTCAAAGCATGTCATCCAGACTTATGTTGCTTTCATGTATGGTGGTACTTGTTCAGCACACCTTAATTACATCACAGCTAATGATAAATGAACATCCAAAAAAGATACACAAGTAGAGGTGTCTGGCGATACATTTACAATCAATCTGACAAAGCAATCATATCTTGGTATGACTAGATTTTTGTTTTGAATAACCAAAGGGCAATTTGGGATTGGGTGCTAGGTATTGCATTAGGAAATTGGAAAACACCAATTACATCCAGTCCCTTTAAACCATAGCACAATAAAACATGTTAGAACACGTAGGTTTATAAACAGTTAAAAATCATGAAAAAAGTATTGATATGTAAATGTACCCTTTTTCCACTACCATCAGACCTGACAATGTGACGGGACAAGCCTCTTTATAAACATTTGGAAGAGAGAGCTTAATATATACATATTTAAAACAAGGGGTATTGGTGTGCATTAAAGCAAGGAATGTCAAATGGTTCCTCTTGATGAAGTCTCATGGGCTCTTCTCATTTCCATAGTTGTGTACTTAGAGTCTGACCAGCAGCATTCCCTGACCATCCCGCTCCGACAGTGTTTGCTGGCTGACCAAATCCCATCATATTGCTTGCTCCATTCAGATTCATTGCACTCATCTGTTGATTCATCTGTGAAGCACAAGAATAGAATGTTGCAGTTAAAACACAAGCACAACCAGCAGCTGCATGGATTTCCAGTGCATGGCTGACATTATTCTGTGACACTTAGAAGCTGTTCCATTTAAAGCAGCCTTGTAATGACAGATCTCTGTGGCATCCACAATCCTTACATGACAGCAATCTATAAAAAGCTCAGAACTAGTACAATATATGTGTAAAACCATTACCAGCGCACCTCTATCAAAATTACATTGTTACCTTTATATGTAGATTTTGTCATTGTGGAAACCTTTACAATTACACCTTTATAGTCCTGTTCACTATTTATATCCTTCCAAATATCACTGCAGCCTTACCTCTGTTCCCTTTCTAATAACTATTTTTGTCACTGGTGTCATTTGATAAGTGGATATTTGTTTAACTGAAATCTGGGTATCATTAAAAGATTACACTGATACATAAAAACACAAACAGGATGGTCATCTGGATATTATATATTCTTTTACTAGAAGCCTGTGAAGAAAAAAATGTAAACATGATTTTTTTCATATAGTGCCTACTAGGTCTTGCCTATTATTGTCTCATTTGCCGAAATAAATTATTGTAAGCACACATTTGTTACTTTCTATGTATGCTATAACCAAGGATCACACTGGATTTGCACATGTTAACACATCTGGATTTTAGGTGAGAATTTAGATGCATTTAAAAGGGCCACTAGAATTGACCTGAAACACAACATGCAACAGTAAGGTATTTCCAAGCAAGATGCTTATTAGGAATGGCTCCGAATGGTTAGTATTGCTTTTAGAACATATACTCCATATTCCTGTATTCAAAGCCCAGGATGAAAGAGCCCTAACACTTTTCCTCTCAAATATTACAAATACAGGCGGTCCATGAGGTACAAACATCTGACTTACAAACGGAAGGAAACAACAAGAAGTGAGAGGTAATCTACTCCTGGGAAGTGAAATTCACTCCTGTAAGATTTATTATGGGAAAACGGTGTCTCCACTAAAGCTTTATCACCAACACACCCCAACATTATCAAAATCCAACTGTCATAGGGACAGAAAGTGAGGTGAAATCTTCTGAACAGGGGCACAGAGAGCAAAACAAACATTACAGGAGTGTTAACCCTTCCCTATGCTATCCAAAAAACTGAAAAATATTTTTTTTGGGCTGGAGCTACACTTAAATGTACCAGTACAAATTCAACTTGAGAACAAACCTACAGAACCCATCTTGTTCATAACCTGGGGACTGCCTGTACATACAAATTACGCTGTTTAACAATAACAAAATGTAAAGTTGATCTAGACAGAGCAATAAGACCATCCTGTATTCTTCCCAATAAAAAGGCAGCTTTTTTAAGCAGTTATTCAAAGAAGATGAAAGCAAGCGTCTCCTCCTCGGGGTCAGTATCAATTTTGGTTGGCTTAAAAAAATTTAGCACTTTTAGAGAAAGACATTTTGTGTATACTGAATGGGTGAAGATAAAAGGTGAATAAAGAAGACAGCAAGAAAAGAATACAGTGCATGTTGTGTGGAGCTCCTTTTATTGCAATACAAGTCTTTGGTTCATCTCAGACATGATTCAAGAACACAATAAAATCTTTAGGTGGCTTAAAAGGAAAGTGCCACTTCAAGTTCCTCTAAGAAACTGAAAGGTGCTCTTGAAAGCCCAATTAACCGCAACCCCCCCGATATTCGCTTTCATAACACTCCGTCACCACTCCAAATACAAGCCATGGCTATTACCTGCTCTCCTCCCCCACGACTCACTCAAACACACACACACTAGATAGGTCCAAGGGATCCAACAAATCTACAGAAGAGAGCAGGAAGGCGGGCGGGGGGGCGTCTATTATTTTGCCCTAAATGGGAAAAAAGATTCTTCAGTTCTCCATTTTTTGTGATTTTTTTCGCAGTAGTTCTGCAAGGATGCACACTGCAGGTGTGTGACACATACTGGTAGCCACTTGGGGAAGAATCTATTTATTTGTACAGATAGTATGATAGTGAAAACATATTACATCATACTTACAGGTAAGCTTTGCAGTGATAGTGTAAAATGCATACTCACTCAACATACTATATTCCTAAGCAAACAAAACAGTTATTTTAATAGACTGATTTGAAAACTCTATACACATTTACTTCTTGGTTTGTGTAGCTATATACACAAACAATATATTTACCAATTTCATTTTTATAAATGAAATATTAACAAACAACAATTTTATATTAACAACCCTTAGGGACCAGAGCAATGTTTACATTTCTTCTATGGGTCTTTTTGTTCAAAAATAACTATTACACTTCAGATAATAAAGTAAAACATACATCATGTTTTTTCCAAAATAAACAAGGTTTTCTTTTGGCGATATTGGCTTGCAAAAATTAGGTTATCTTCTGTAAATCAGCAGACATAGGTTGCAAGACTCGGCTGTCATTTTGACAGCTGGGATTTTCCAGCAAGTGGGGTGGGGGTTGGCAGAGGAAGGGAGTGAGACATATGCCCTGTGTAGTTCGATTATTTTTGGGCCAAAGGTACAGGCCGACTGCTGCATTGAGGGGCCAGTGGACGGGGCCATGTATTGCAAAATCTTAGATGAGAACCTTCTTCCATCAGCCAGAACACTGAAGGTGGGTCATGGATGGGTCTTCCAGCATGACAATGGCCCAAAACATACTGCCAAGGCAACCAAGGAATGGCTGAAGAAGTACATTAAGGTCATGGAGTGGCCTAGCCAGTCTCCAGACCTTAAACCTATAGAAAATTTATGGAGGGAGCTGAAACTTCCAGTTGCCAAGCGATAGCAAAGAAACCTTAAAGTGGTTGTAAACCCTTTACAAAAATTTCCAAATTGCCAAAAAAAACCTGCAAGACAAAGGCATAATGAGCTAGTATGCATAACTAGCTCATTATGAATTACTTACCTGAGATTGAAGCCCCAGCAGGGGTCCTTGTTCATCGCTCCAGCAGCCGACATCTCTCCGGGGGGGTTACTTCCGGGTATCGCGGTTCCGGCACTGTGATTGGCCAGAGCCGCGATGATGTCACTCCCACGTACGTGCCATTGCTTAAGTGCGCATGTGCCGATGACGTTGGCCCATGCAAATACAGGGATATCTCCTAAACCGTGCAGGTAGGCCTAATTATAGGCTTGCCTGTAGTATAAAGTGGTTGTAAAGGGTTTAAAACCACTTTGAGGATTAAGAGAAGTTCTGTAAAGAAGAGTGGACCAAAATCCCTCCTGAGATATGTGCAAACCTGGTCACCAACTACAAGAAAAGAAATATCTTACCTCTGTGCTTGCCAACAAGGGTTTTTCCATCTAGTACTAAGTCATGTTTTGCTTGGGGATCAAATACTTATTTTACTCACTGAACTGCAACTCAAATTATAACATTTGTATCATGCGTTTTTTCTGGATGTTTGGTTGATATTCTGTCACTATCATTTAACCACTTCAGCCCTGGGAGATTTTACCCCCTTCCTGACCAGAGCACTTTTTATAATTGGCACTGCGTCACTTTAACTGACAATTGGGTGGTCATGCAATGCTGTACCCAAACAAAATTTAGGTCCTTTTTTTCCCACAAATAGAGCTTTCTTTTGGTGGTATTTGATAACCTCTGTGGTTTTAATTTCTTGCTTTAAACAAACAAAAAAAAAGAACGACAATTTTGAAAAAAAAAACAAACAAAAAAAAACCAATATTTTTTATTAAAATATTTATTAATCGCAATATACTGATTTTTTTTTTTTTGAGCAAAAGGTACAGCGTCTACAAACTATGGGAAAGATTTATGGCATTTTTGTTATTTATTTTTTTGTTACTAGTAATGGCGGTGATCTGCGATTTTTTTTCTGGCTCACGTGATCGTGCCCGCCGGCCATGCGCATCGGGTCCCCCACCATGCAGCGGGCTCCCCATCGGTTCTTAAAGGGGAAGATGTACCCGTACGGGGTTTAGCCCAACGGTGACATTTTGCTGCTGTATATACACGTGAGCCGGCCAGGACCCAGTTAAAATACACCCATAATAAAAATTATAGACCCTTCATTTCCTTGTAAGTTGACAAACTTACAAAATTTGCAGGGGATCACAATTATTTTCCCCACTGTTTTACTTGAGAAAGGAGCTTTAATACTATATTGCCAATCACGTGATTTACTCAGCTTAACCACAATGTACAACTCAGCAAGTGACATTTATTTTCTGTTCCAGCAATTCAAGTATCTATGTCACCTATCTACTCCTATGAACACCTCCGTTCAAATAGCAGGAGGGAATCTAGAAAGTAAAGTGGAAGCATGAAGCAGAAAAACTAGAAGTAACAGAGTTGTCTTCCTGGTTGTGTAGTGTGGCATAAGTATATAAATCAAATAGTTGTAAAGTATTACAAATCCTTTGGTAGGTAAATCAGCAAAGATATGTAGCAGCGTGCCTGAAGTTCCACTCAATATTTACGGAACAGCCTAACACATTCACACTATATAGGCATTTGTATTATCCAAATATTTTTCTGCAAGGCTTCAGAAAACCTTTGTATTCCTAGCTTATGGCTATAAACTAAAGTGGCATGATTAATCTTTTTTTTTTTTTTTTACAAATTCCGTTCTTTATTGAAAATATCATTCACATGTACAGGAAAATACATTCGTGGTACAGGTATCAGGGATACATCGTATTAATTGAATATCAAGTATACTGAGGCCTAACAATTTTTCTAAAATGTAATGTTGGATATACAATAGATATGCTTATACACAAAAAAGCACGTTTAAATCTTTTCAGTGAACTGATTTATTGCAGTCTATTAATAGTTTTGGTTCTTTGTCCTCTTTTTATTATTGGTCTGGTGGTGTGGTATTCAGTTCGTCACAGGTGGAAGCTTCGTTTAACCAGGTGTCCCATATCTTATTATACTTTGTGGGACATCCTCTATGGGCATAGATTTCTTTTTTATATGGCAAGACGTTGTTAACTAATGCAACCCATTCCTGGATTTTGGGCGGTGTTGCTCTAAGCCATTTCCTTGCAATAAGCATTCTGGCAATAAACAGTGTTTCCTGTAGGAATATGTGATGGAATTTATCCGATTCAGGGTTCGGGAACACTCCCAATATACATTGTTTCGGGCATAGAGTTAATGGCGAGCCCATCTTGTCATGAATGAATTGAACTATTTGGGCCCAATAATCCTGTATCATTGGACATGTCCACAGGAGGTGAAAAAATGTCCCCTGGGGGCTTGCGCATCTAGGACAAAGTGGGCTATGTTCATCTCTAAATTTGGCCAAACGTATGGGGGTCAAATAAGATCTGTGTAGAATAAATAATTGTGTGAGACGGTCTGAGAGTTTATGGGATACCTTTTTACAGGCGTCTAGAACCTCTTCGCACTCCTCCTCCTCCATCTCACCCACGTCCCCGACCCAACGCTCTTTTAATTTATAGGCAATATTTACCGCCTTGGAGCGAAGTAAGCTTGAGTAGAATATAGAAATTAGTTTTTGGTGATCTGGACCATTTATCACAGCCAGAATATCCGATTGCTCTAGATTTGGTGGGGAATCTCGAAATTGGGTCTGGAGAGCGTGGCGAAGCTGGAGGTATCGGAAGTGCATAGAGTTGGGGAGACCATACTGGTCTTTCAGTTGTTGAAATGATTTGAGAATGTCTCCAATGTACATATCTGCTAGATAAACCACCCCATGATAAATCCACGGATCAATATCTGGTAACTGTGATAATTCGGTGAGACCTGGGTTGTTCCATAAGGGTGTCTGACTGTGTGTGCGTGGGATTTGAAGTTTACGACCAACTATCTCCCATATCTTACAATAGTTGTATAGCAGGCCTTTGCCTTTGTGACCGTCCAAGTTACCTCTTTCTTTATTATCCCTGAGGATAAGCTGGAAGGGGTGGGAGTGTGTACGTGCGGCTTGAGAGCTTACTAGTGCCATGAACCGTACCTTATCTTCTTTATCTATATGAAAAAAATGGGACAACTGTGCTGCCAGGTAATATAAATTGTAGTCCGGCAGTGCTGTACCCCCTAAATCAGTGGGGTTTTTCAGCACCTGCCAGGATAACTTGTGCCGTGTTTTACCCCACACAAAGGTGTTTAATATTGTTTCTATAACTTTAAAATATCTCAGGGGTATGTAAACAGCTGCATGCCAGAAGACATATAGGAATTTGGGCAACAAAATCATTTTTGTCAAATTTACTCGACCCATCACTCCCAGTGGAAGTCTAGACCACAGTTGTGTTTTAGTTTTCAGTATTTGGAACAGCGGCTCTAGGTTTAGTCTAATGTATTCATCTGGAGATCGTGTAATTTTTATACCTAAGTATTTGATTTCACTAACCCGTATTAAGGGGGATGAGGTCTGCACCTCTGATGGGGCTCCAAGATCCACAGGGAGTATCTGGGATTTCTCCCAGTTGATCCTTAAACCTGAGTAATTCCCAAATTGCTTAATAATTTCAAGGGCCTTTAGTAATGAGTGACCAGAGTCTTCTAGATATAAGAGCATATCGTCCGCATATAGGCTGATTTTCTCGGTCAGATGGCCCCGGCTTAAACCCTTAACCTCTGGATGTTCTCTTAGTGATGACGCCAGGGGTTCTACTGCCAGGGCATAAAGTAAAGGGGAAAGGGGACACTGGCCCCTGGCTAGTGGGAATGCCTGTGACGTTTTGCCGTTGACCAAGATCCTGGCACTCGGAGTCCGGTACAGAAGCTGAATCCAGTGGATATATTTGGGTCCAAAACCGAACCTGGCCAGACACTCCCAAAGATAGTCCCATTCGACAGAATCGAAAGCTTTAGCAGAGTCAAGGGACACCACCACTCTGGAGCCCGTCTGGTCGTGTCTGGCCTGTAAGTTCATATACAGTCTTCGTAAATTGTACGCTGTATTTTTTGCCGGCATGAACCCGGTTTGATCGGGGTGTATAAGACTCAGAATAACCTTATTCAAGCGAAGTGCCAGGACCTTGGCCAATATTTTTATGTCTATCTGTAGTAGGGAAATGGGACGATATGATTCTGGGAGTGTGGGGTCTTTACCTGGCTTAAGGATGAGTACAATAAATGCCTCACTCATTGATTTGGGAAGGGAACCTGATTTAAATATGTAGGTAAATATCGCATGGAGCTTGGGGGTGAGAATCTCACTGTATGTGTCGTAGAATTCCAATGGGAGACCGTCAGACCCCAGAGCCTTGGAGGAGGCGAGATGTGACATGGCTTCAGCGACATCATCTTTGGTGATTGGCTCCTCCAGCATTTCTATTTGGGAGTGTGTTAGATGTGTGAAGGTAACATTGGATAGAAAATCGGCTATTTCTTGTCTAGATTTGTTAGTTGTGGACGAGTATAGAGAGGCATAGAAGGAGCGAAACATATCAGCCACTTTATCGGGGTCCTGTATCAGAGCCCCCGTATTATCTTGTAGGGCAACAACTGTGGGTGGTTTATGTTCCATATGGGCCAAATAGGCCAGCAATCGTCCCGTGCGCTCCCCACACTCGTACACTTTTTGTTTGATGTGAAATATTTTTCTTTCTGCTCTTTCAAAGTGAAGCCCATTCACTATATGCGTTTGTAGTTTTATCTGATTAGCTGTTTCAGTGGAGGGGTGTTCTGAGAAGGTTCTGTCTGCCTCTGCCATAGCTAATTCTGCTTGGTGGATATTGTCGTTAGAAGTGCGTTTATATCTGGCTATTCTTTGTGCTAGAATCATGCGGGCATGGTTTTTAAACATATCCCAGACTATATCAAAAGGGGCTGTGTCAGTGTTTGTGCTGAAGAAAAACTCCCACTCCTTTCCCAGACCACCCAAATCCGGAACAACTGTGAGCCAGAAAGGGTTAAGTTTCCATGCATATGTAGAGGGGGAGAGGTCCACCTCAAGTTCTATCCAACAAGGGGAGTGGTCCGAGAGAATACGAGGAGATAGACCTGCCCCTTTGAGGTTCGGTGCCAGCGATTGGGATAGCAGGATCAAGTCAATTCTTGACATGGTGTTGTGTGTCGCAGAGAAACATGTAAATGCATTTACCGTGGGGTGGCAAGCTCTCCAGGCATCTATCAGACCCATTTCACCCATTAGCTTCCCGAATCGTGTGGGGGAGGGCGTACTGTCACTCAGGGCCGTCAGAGAGGTTCTGTCTAAATGATTATCCATTACATTATTAAAATCTCCCATCCACATAGTTGGAGTTGTGGGAAATTGTGACAAACTCCAGTCCTTCATTTATAACACTGAATTGAAATGGGGGGGGGTACATATATTGCCAGGAGAAGTATTTCTAGGCCGTTCAGTCGGCAGTGTAGAAATAGGAACTTGCCCTGGGGGTCAGATTTCAATGTAAGCATGACGAATTGTGTTGTTTTAGCTACTAAAATCGCCACACCTCTAGAGTATGCTGTGTATGGGGCCTGGTAAACCCACCCCAGCCATGGTTTTTTAAGCGATAGCATTAATTGACCAGTTAAGTGGGTTTCCACCAAGACCATAACCTGTGCTTGTTGTGCCTTAAGATATTTCAGAACTGCATTCCTCTTAGGTTTAGCTCTAAGGCCATGGACATTCCATGTTATACATTTTATGGACGACATATCATTATAGGTAATATATATGTAAATCTCCTAGTCTGTAACAACTTGTCTCGATATTGGAGCAAGTTTGAACTGCAGAGCTGGGAGAGTATATCATCATAATCCATTACCCAATGGGCATATTTGGCCCTCGTGTCAGTACATTCACTTGCGTAATTGATATACCACTTCAGAATTTCATACAGTGTGAATAAAATAATAAGAACGATTAACTTAAAACTAAACAAAACATTACCATGAACAAATTCACTGGACTGGCTGGGCACGTCACATCCCCCGCATACAATCCTCCGGGGAACGTGCTCCCAGACAGGCCAGGGAAACTTAGCTTGTGAAATAACAGTGCAATACTGTATTGAAGTAGCGGGGCCCATTAAGACTCTCGCGGCTAAGGGGACGAACTTCCGCTGCAAAGCCAGCGATAGTGCAAGGGGAGCAACCTTTAGGAGCGGGCGTGGCGGATAATAACATAGGATATAAAAACATAAAAAAATAAAATATGCATGCCCGATCATTAGACATCCTGGTAGGAAGTAACCCGAGGGTAACTTTAGTATTCGACAGTTACAATATTGTTTTGTAGGATAAAACAGTAACAGGGGAGGCGAAAACGGAGTGCACAGTGGGAGCAACAGAAAAATAAGAAGAAAAAAAAAAGGGGGGGGGGAGATGAGAGGCCATAGATCTTATATTGGAGACTGCCATCTTGATCTTGATCGGGAGAAAAAGAAAAATAAAAAAGGGGGGGGAGGGGGGGTCCTGCGTCTTCAGCACTGCCGTGCTAAGGGGGACAGAACAAACTGCTATTCTCCCGACGCTGAGCTGCAAGGGAGAGTGCGATGGTCTAGTCAGGCAAGTAACGGCTCCAGTGTAGCAGAGAATGTAATGTCATCGTCCCCTACCACCCGGGGCTTGAGGGGGAGTAACATAAAATGCTTAGGGGTGCCGTGAGCTGAAAAAGTACCTTTTCCTGTAGTCCTTCGGGAAGAACAGATGCAGGGGAAATACTTATGGCTTCATCACGTCTATGGCTAGGGGGTCAACCTACAGTATTATTCTCCCGGAGGTGGACGATTAGGAGCAGCCCGGTTGTCCAACCATGCAAACACCACCTCCGGTGTGTCGAAAAAGTGGGTTAGATCATCTCCCACCACGCGCAGCCTGGCGGGGAATAACATGGCGTATGTGTAATGTCGAATTCGGAGTTGGCGCTTCGCTTCCGTGAAGAGCGCTCGTTTCTTCTGGACCTCTGCTGAGAAATCCGGGAACACTTTAATTTCCACATTTCTGAAGGGGATGTTGCCTTTCAGCCTTGTAAGACGAAGGATAGCGTCCTGGTCTCCGAAATTCAAGAATTTCGCTATGAATGTCCGGGGGGTGCACCTTGCGGTGGGGGTTTTGCCGCCAATCGGTGCGCTCGTTCAACCACAAATGATGTTGAGAATTCCGGTCTTCCAGAAGTAGAAATGAGGAGGTTTTCCAAAAATGCCGGAGGATCAGTGCCCTCCGCACCCTCCGGCAATCCTACGAATCGGAGATTACAGCGCCTCAGGCGGTTCTCCATGTCGTCTTGTTTTGAAAGGATAGTGTGGAGTTGCTGTTGGATATGGTCAGTGGCATGCTGTAATGGCGGCATTTCGTCTTCCACTCTGCTGATACGGGTCTCCGTTTCAGTGACACGGTCCCTTAACTTTTGCAGGTCCTGTCTTATAAGGGACACATCGATCTTCACTTCCTCAATCTTACAGGTTAGAGAGCTTTTGCAGTCAGATATTGCCTCAAGTACACGGGCCGTATCATCTGCCGCTGATTCAGAGGAGGAAGGTGCATCGGCGCCATTTTCACCTGTAGTCCCCTTCTCTTTAAGCCGGTATTTGTCGAGCTTAGCAATTGATTCTGCCGTTTTTTTTGGAGGCGACATGGTGGCGATATGTGTGGAGGTGGATATCCAGTCTAGTAGGATTAGAAAAGCCACCTAAATTTGTAGGATTTTGAAGTGACGGATCTTTCCTCGAGCGGAGCTCCCTTGTACTCCTCACACCATGCCGGTCCAGGCCACGCCCTGGCATAATTAATCTTTAAAGAATCGAGATCGCGGTTCAACTTTCCTCATAATCTTAAAATACAGTCGTTTTTTTCAGGATTCTATGTAACAAGTGCAGAGAGTTCTCTGCTCACTTCTGACAGCTGACGAAAAAAAATCCAGGCAGCCTGCCAAGTTTTATCACAACATCGCTTAGGCGGAGATAAAGAAAAACATTGTAACATTGTTATTTTAGATCAAAGGAATGAACTTTGGTCTGTAAATGAGGTCCGTTTAACCACTTAAAGACTAAACCTTTTTCTGACACTTGTTGCTTACAACTTAAAATCGGTATTTTTTTTTTTTAAGCAGAGACCCTAGAGAATAAAATGGTGGTTGTTGCATTATCTTATGTCACACTATATTTGTGCAGCGGTCTTTCAAATGCAAATTTTTGGGAAAAAATACACTTTAATGAATTAAAAAAAATAAACCGTAAAGTTAAACCATTTTTTTGGTATAATGTGAAAGATGATGTTACGCCGTAAGAATCGTGATCTTTATTCTAAGCAAAAAAAATTGTGATTCTCATTTTAGCCACAATTATGCAGCTTTACTATAAACACAAACTAAGTTTAAACACTTCAATACAGGGCACTTATACACCTTCCTTCCAGACCAATTTTCAGCTTTTAGCGCTGTCGCAGTTTGAATGACAATTGTGCGGTCATCCATCACTGTACCCAAACTAGATTTTTATTATTTTGTTCCCACAAATAGAGCTTTCTTTTGGTGGTATTTGATTATCATTTTTTGAGAAACAAATAAAAAAAGACCGAAAATTTTGAAAAAAATAAAGTTTTGCTTTTGTTTCTGTTAAAGAGTTTAGTAAATAAGTAATTTTTCTCTTTCACTGATGGGCACTGATAAGGCGGCACTGACAAGGCGGCACCAATGAGCAGGCACTGATGTGTAGCACTGGTGGGCAATGATAGGCGGCACTGGTAGGCGACACTGATGGGCACTGAAAGGCTGCAAAGATGGGTTCTTATGGATGGCACTGATAGGCGGCACTGCTGGGAACTGATGGGCACTGATACGTGGCACTGATACGCGGCACTGGCAGTGGTAGGCATTGTCAGTGGGCACTGACTGGCAGCTGCCTGGGCATAGATTAGTATTTCCCTGGGGGTCTAGGGGGCATACCTGGTGGTCCAGTGTGGATGGCTTCCCTGGTGGTCCTGGGTGGGATCTGAGGGGGGGCTGTGCTGATAAACAATCAGCACAGACCCCCCCTGTCAGGAGAGCAGCCGAACGGCTCTCCTCTACTCGCGTCTGTCAGATCACGTGTTAAAGAGTCTCCGTCAGAGACTCTTTACCTAGATCGGTGTTGCGGGGTGTCAACAATCGCTGCAATGCGCGCCCCCGGGGCAGTTTAATATCCTGCGGACGTCATATGACGCCCATTCAGGATATTGAAACCACTTTGCCGCCGTCATTCTGCTATATGGCGGGCGGCAAGTGGTTAATACAGAAACTCCACTTCACGCTTATTTACATATACAGTAAAACCTTGCTTTGAGAGCATTTTGCAAGACAAGCAATATTTTTAAATAAATTTTGACTTACAAGCAATGTCTTGATATACAAGTAGCATTATGTCACAACTGAGTATAAAAGAGAAGAGAGGCGCCTCTAAGTGTAGCAATATGGTTACATTTAATGAAGGTACAATTAGAAACTCACATGGTTGATGATTAAAACAGATACATCTAAATATGCAGGAATCCGGGATAAAGCTGTCCACATAGACCGTCCTCCACACTGCCATTGACATCGTCTCTTCCAGGCTGCGCTCCATGAGCGCAACAAGCCTCGCTTTCAGATCGCTCTACTGCAGGGTATTCTTCCCGGTCATGATTGCAGACTGACAGCGGTGAGAGGCGGAGATGAGAAGGATGGTCTATGTGGACAGCTTTATCCCGGATGCCCGCATAGATATCTTTTAATCATCAACCATGTGTGTTGCTAAATGTTGTACCTTCATTAATGTAACCATATTGCTACACTTAGAGGCGCCTCTCTTCTCTTTTATACTCTGTAGCTCCTGCTGGATTTTGGTTCTAATCCCCTTGTGGAGGCTTCCATTTGTGGATGGACATTTTATGGTTCCACAACCTATCACATTGCTATAATCTTTTTATATGGACTATAAACTGAAGACTTATGAATAAATGGTTGTGGAAAGAATCATCTGAGTTTCCATTATTTCTAATGGGGAAATTCGCTTTGATATACAAGTATTTTGGATTACAAGCATGCTTCCGGAACGAGTTATGCTCGCAATCCAAGGTTTTACTGTAATCAAGAAAGGAAAATATTAAAAGCAAGGGACAAGATTAGTAAGGAATGACACATTGAAAGCACTTAGAAACCGAGCTAAATAAGCACCTACTTTTTAGAGTTCAGTGCACATGAAGTCTATAGCAAGATCCCACAATTTAGTTGCACTTTAAGACACCTATATGTCAACTCAAAAGCCAATGTAAGACGCCTATATTTCAGCTACAAAGCCAGTAATCCTTCAGAGACACACAATATTTTATCACTGTTTCTCATCGTGATCTCCCCTGCCACAGTCCAAGGCTAAGCGGGCTAAGCTTGCTTTATAACTTGCTGCTTTACCACCTTTTTATGAAGGAGTTTCAACCAACTGAAACGTTACAATATAAAACAAAGCAGCAAATTATAAAACAAGTCTGGTGTGCTTCAGTGATCCTTTCTTCTTTTCATTCTTCTCACTGCCATAACAAACCAGGGCATTCTATTTTTGTTCTCTAGGGCTATGTGAACCATGATAACAGGGCTAATCGTGAAGTGCTGGGTTTGGCACTGAAACCATTTTCTGTGTTTAACAAAGCTCATGGAAAAAGACTTTTTTAAAATATATTAGGTTTGGATATTTTAACCAAAGCCATAAACAATTAAATCATTAGCACTAGTCTGCACAAAATGTATTTGTGAAATGGATTACTACCATGACTGATGCACATATGAATGAATACATTGCGGCTGCAATGCTATGCAAGCTCATGTGCACAAAAATAATAAATGCAGGCTTATAAATTTTTGGCAAAATATGGACTTCGTACACTGATAAGTCTAGGAGGAGAACAAGCATGTAACAGAGAGAGTCCCTTAGCTGCCATCGTACTACAGCCACCACTGGATGACTAGCTGCCACTGCTGCATGAGAGGACACTGGTACTGTTGACTGTAATGCACACCTCCACACAGAATCACCAATCAGATCTCTTCCTGCTCGTGTCCAATAGCAAAAGGATCATGGGAGACCCATTTTGGAGAGAAGATCCTCCCCTTTGTCAGCTAGCACCAATTCCTTGGGATTTATATGTATCTATCCATCTATCACTCACGCTGCAGGTGTTACCAACCTAATTACCACCAACAGTTATTGCAGTATGTGTGCAGCATGAGGGAGCATATTAAGAATCAAATTTGGAATAAAAAATTGATGAATAAGCAATACATGTCTGCTGATTGGATGTTAGAAAATAAAACAAATAAAGGAACAATATAACTAAACAACCACAGTACAGACCTGCCTAGTGTGATATCCAACGAGTAGCTGCCAGCATGAACATGTGTTCCCATATCAAACGAAAAAACAAAAATAAAGGCAATACAGCGCGCTACTCCAAACCAATAAAGTGACTATAAAGTATTAGTGCAAAACACCCAGTTTTGTGTTGTGTGTTATTTACAGATGGTATTAACACGGATATTATTCTGGGAGTTCATTTTTGCCCACCCTATGTAATAATTTTGAATAGGGTGTTTTGCACTAATACTTTATGGTTTTTGTTAAAACAAATAAATGAATAATGAATGAATACCCTAGGTACAGAAAGAATATGAGAAATTAGAAATTAATGGATAAACAAACTCATCCCATATATTGACAATACAATTTGAAAATTAAAACTATGTGTGATATCAGAGGGAAAAATGAGAGAATAAAATAAAGAATAAAAAAAGATTATAAAAATAGCAGTGTAAAAGAAAATAAAGGAATAAAAATGACATTGGGTCTGACATAGGTAAATTAATAATGAACTATTGTTATTGATCAAGTGTCATCACCTCTAGAAACATAGGAGAGCAACATCTGTGAAAATAGATAAACCAACATGTGAAATAAAAAAAATAAGCAGTTTAATAAATAAATAAAAAAGATTATAATCAATAAATGAAAGAAAGTGTGTGTAAGTGTACATGCTGCACACATCCTACAGTGACCAGTGGTAGTAGTTAGGTGGGTGAAGGGTTAATACTCACAATGTGCGTGCGAGAGATATAGATACATCCCGAAGGTTAGTGGTTAGTAAGATTGATGAAGGGGAGGTCATCTCTCCAAAATGCGTGACCCTTTGTGATTGGACACAAGCAGAAAGATGTGAAAGGTGATTCTGTGTGAAGGTATCTATTACAGTCAGCAGTACCCGTGTCATCTCATGGAGTGACAACTGTAGTTGGATGGCTTGAACTCTAGATAAGGGACTCTCTCTGCTTTGTTACATGCCAGTTCTCCTCCTAGACTTATGAGTGCAAGACTAATGGCCCGTACACACGATCCGAATATCGTACGAAAACGGTCGACCGAGGAAGGATCATACGATATTCGGATCGTGTGTGCACTACTTTCGACAGCCGATCACGACCGTTCATCCGATCTTATTCGATTGGGCATGCACAAAAATTTTCCTCGTACGATTCCAGATCGTACGATTTTCGTTTAGTCAGTATAGTTGTCGTCCGAAAATACAATACAAATACATTACAACACATGACATCACTTCCGATTTTTTTTTGTCTGTCGTACGAGAATTTTCATGACTTTATTTAGCTATTCAATTTCTACTTGCGACTATTAAGCGAGAACGGTCGTACGATCGGTCGTACGATATTCGGATCGTGTGTACGGGCCATTACTGTTTCTGTGCTTTACTGATTTAAGTAATACTACACTATGAAGCTACCTGGCACCCCTTACATCTTTTTTCCCATTTAGATCTCGTTTTAGCCTATGTACAAAGTGGCAGCATGGCCATTAGCTATAAATAGTTATTCAGTGGATAGCATTCAGTTTCACCTCTGGGGCATGTATTTTATTATTCGATTAATTTTGAGTAACATACAATTTTACTCTGAGATAAAATTGTACTGTGCTACTAGAGCCCATGTTGAGACATTTGCAACAATGTTACTTTTTCTTTTTACAATATTTCTTAGGAATTAACCCCACATGCCTTCTAGTGGCTGTTCATATTATTCCACATCATCTGTGTTTCCCTTGGTTACAGTCCTTAGGTTTGATTGTGTGCACCCCACAAGCAATTTTCTTTGTTTTTTTAAAGCCTTTAATACTAGGACTAGGGTTTTCTAATATACTGGCAGATTTCTATGCCAAACACTACCAGCACTTTCCATGCTGAAATGTACTCATTATCCAACACAATCAAATTATCTCAGAAGTTAAATCTCCACTACAAATCACCAGAGTACTCACCTGTCTGAATTATGTTGCACTGGTGGTACATGCTTTCAAAGGGAAAACATTGCAGGTCTCATGACTCCAGTGCAGAACTGTCTCATTAGAGTATATGTTAAGTGATGGCTACCAGTAGGCAGAGGGGAGCACTGCAAAATAGTATGTATAGCTTCCACTGGGCAGTTTGCTCTGAAGAAATCAACATCCAAGCTGGATTTTAGCAGTGTAGGATGAGGAGATGTGATCATTTTCATAGTACCAGTGTGACTGACACTACAGTGATTGAGATGGTTGCACATAACTGAGCAAAGTTTGGTAAAATATGTTGTAGCCTACTCATTACTTCTATTCTCACTCTGTTGTGTGATGCATTTGAGTATATACACATTACAAACAAAATAGCTTGACCTGGCTTCTTGGAAATCACATCAAAAAAACATTTAGGTAAAAAATGAATGTAGTATAAGGATTCCTTGTAAAGGTCAAGAGAAACAATTTCATTAACTTTCATTAGCTTGACTAAACTCCACATTCAAGTGGTAATAAAGGTATGCATTCTATGCATGGGTAAAAAAAACCTTCTGCATGCAGCTCCCCCCTCCCCCAAGCCCCCCTAAAAAACTTACCAGAGCCCAATCTTTATCCAGCGATGTGCACAAGAGCAGTGTCTGTCTCTGATTTCTCCCTCCTATTTGGACAGGGAAGCAGCAGTGGCTGCCATTGGTTCCTGCTGCTGTCAATCACAACCAGCAAGGAGGCAGTGGGGCTGATCTGTGCTCTGTGTGTTAATGGATACGCTGAGCTGTGCGCTCTGTGTGTCAATGGATACACAGAGCTGGCTCGGGAGTTAACACACAGCTTGCTCTGAGGGCATGACGGAGAAGCCAGGAGCGCAAGTGGGGGACCCAAGAGGAGAAGGATCATTGCTGCTCTGTGCAAAACCATTGCACAAAGCATAACATGTTTGTTATTTAAGAAAAAACGAAAACATTTTCCACTTTCATAAGAATAAAAAAAAAAAAATAGTCACTGTGTAAACTGAACTAAATCTTGTCCCTTGCGTGCAGCACGTTCCTAAACCCAGAGCAGATACATATACGTTATTGTGCCTGCACGTGACGCCCCACCGCTGTATATGTACTGTGGCGGGTCAGCAAGTGGTTAATGTTCTTTAATCTTTCTGTAATATTTGTGTCTGTAGGTTATTTGTTGTCTGTAGATGTTTCAAGGAATGAGTTCTTGAGTTTTGCCCTGATAGAAACAATGCACCGCTCTTGTGACTACACAGTCATTATTATGAATGCTTTGCTAATTCTCCTTTGAGGAAATGTATATTGGCATAGCCTTTTATCTAAGTTGCCATGTTTTTACTTATCTTTTCTCTGAAATTAATTTAGAGAAAAGGAAATATCTGCCCTTTATGATCTAAATTGAATAGTTCTTGCACAGATTACAGATGCATTAACGGTTATCAATCACACTTAAAGGCTTCTATCACAAAGAGGTGAAATTGTTTTGTCATTAACCTCTAAATTGTCAAAGGAGAAATATCTGATGGGATTCGACCAAAAAGAATAGCACATTTCAAATTGCTCACTTACAGTCCTTATCTTGCTATTTTCAAATTGCATATTCACAGAAATGACAGTGCTGTTTGATTAACTGGTCCACTTGAAAATAATAATATTCATCAGGTAATAGTGTTTGGAGGAAGATTAGATGTGGCCATCCTTTATGCCCTTCAGGCCTTACATCAAGCTTTGCTTGTATTTCTGATAATATCCCCTAATGATAAGGGGACTGCATCTGACATAGGCAGCTAGGTGAAAGAGAAGATAATTTTACCATACAATAGCAGACCTGTATTAGTTACATTTTAACAGAAAACATTGTGCCCACACTCAGTCACAAGTTGAGTCACTTAAGGTTTAAAAGATACCCACAGTGGCTCATTTTGTTCAGGCACGATTTCTAAAATGTACTTGCCATAATATCCCTCTAACCTGCTGTTGTAATGACCATACCAATCTACCATCCTGCAATGGTGCAACCATACATTCTATACCATTTATATATTAATATTCTTATTGCTTGACATGGGTTTTTTTACTCCTCATTTTTGTCTTCCAGCACTTGGAATGTGATTTCTGCTGTAGTTTGTAAAGCAGATAAAGTTATACCTGACAACACTGTCAGGTTGTGATACATTACAAAGTGTTGCACACCACCGATTTTCATATATGTTGTAGAGTCCTGTCCACACACATGCCTATGGTGATTTGTGTTAGATCAGTCCAAATATAGAATGGTACTTTAAAGTGATTTTAAAGACAAAAATCTACCTTTTTTTTTTTTTTTTTTTTTTTACATCCTTAGGACATTAAACAAAGACAGAAATAGGCAGTAAATGCATATACGAGTTTCCCAGTCCCTCCAAAACAATGTTCCCTATTTTTGGTGGCACTTTGCCTGAAGCTGTGTTTTTCTTAAATTTTTTACACTTTGATAAAGTTTGCAACCCCTGTTTTTTGGGCATAGTTTCCTTTTACCTCCTACCTTAGAGACACAACAGTAAGTGAAAGGAAATGTTTCCAAAACTGGAGCAAATCCCCTTTAGGCCACTTTCAAACTGCTTCATTGCAAAAATGCTGTAAGAGCGCATATGCATTTTGCCACGTTACCATGTTTCTGGTGTGTTTTGCACCTGTGTAAAAAATACAAGCAACTCATATCTGCACTAAAAACGTAATCTCTTGACGCAGTTCCCATTCTTTTTAATGGGGTGGTGTGTTTTTGGCGCAGTTTTTTTACCGCACTAAAAATGCAGCAAGCAGAATTTTACGCTGTGGTCTTGCAACTGATCAATGTGAAGAGTTCCATAGGCTTTTATGATCAAGTATTTTTCTTCCGTTGTCACTGGAACAGGTGTCCCCATTAGAAGACTTCCCTTACCACCTATTCAATTGTACAATTTGAATTTCCTATTACTTTCTGTCTCTGTGAAAATGGTCATTAGGACAAATAAAGGGTGAGTATTCCCAGGAGGGGCAAAAATACTGGTAAAACTTGACAAAGATTCTAAACCCTCCAAGCCCTATAATTAGAGAAAAAAAATTGGCATGATGTATATTCACTAGTTAAGCAAACACAAATAAAAGATAGTAATCATGACAATAACATACAAAAAACCTATACAGTCCAATCCATATGTGAATCCTTACTTGTACAAAAAAAAAAAAAGTCCAATTTACAGATCAAAAAGCAAACTCTTAAAGTCTTCATGCTTACCACTAACAAAACAAACTCTAAGGGAAAAGCACTCAGTTTATGTAAAGGACCTCTTCAAAGAGAAAAAGTGGTCAATGTATAGCCTGAAACAGTAGGATAACTCAGTTATTTAAGGAATCATCCCTTGCATTTCATCTATTTCTGGATAAAAGAGGAGTTTTGACTTGCATGTAAAATCCATATATCTTGGTGTACAGAACACAGGCAAAGTATTCATAGACCCTGGGTTAAAGGCCTGTACCTGACCTGTAGGTGACTGGACACTGGCAAGGCTTTCGAGGACATGCACCCTATGAGCCTCCCCTATAACCTTACCCCACTCGGAGTCATCAGGTTTGTAGCAAGCAACGCAGAGTAACCAAGGAATGAGAGGATGGCCTGTGTTTTTTACTGTACCCCAAAATATGGAATTTACAGGCAAGTCAAAATTCTTTTTATTCTTTTTTACAGTACAGGACACAGGCAAAAGTATTCCTAGACCCTGGGATGTACCCAAGCAATGAATAAGAAGGGTGGGCTACAACCAGGCAAACAGAACTGTGCCAACAGGCCCAACAACAAGGGTAATCTGACCCAATTTCACAGTGCCACTGCAAGAACCTTGCAGCTAAAAGCTGAATCTGCAGAAGATTGGAAGTTAGAACTTCGAAAAGGTATGAACAGAGAACCACACACAATGCTGGGCTACAGAGGCTTGGTGCGTGAATGCCCCAGAAACTACCACTGATCTGGTGGAATGGGTGCATAAAGCGTAGAAGGAGATTTGTCTTGGAAAGTGTAAGCTTCAGCAATCAGATTTCTTATCCATCAAGTGATGAAGTCTGAAGCAGGATATCCCAAGCAAGGTTCTGAGGACAGGACAAATGGAGAATTTGTCCTCCTGATCAAAGCGGTTGTTTTAAAGGTAGGCGCCTATGGCTCTGACTACGTCCAGGCAGAGAAGAGAGGTTTCCTTTTATTGCTTTGGAGCATGACATAAGATGGAAGGACGTTGTCTTCACTGAGGTAAAACACTGATACCACCTCAGTAATCAAAATGGACACTCTGAAGGAAAGGTCATCCAAGCAGATATCCCTGATTTGTTCAAAGGGTGGTTTCCACAGGGCAGAGAGAAACAAGCTGAGATCCTAAGAAAGAAACAGGGTGCTGCAATGGAAGCCTGATAGAATATACAATTTGTAAAAAACTTTTTTATAATGGAAAGCGAAGCCAGAGGCTTTTGAAAGAATGGACACGGCGAAGACCTGTCCTTTTAGCGTGCTTAAGGCCAAGTTTTGGTCAAAATCTGGAGTAAAGGAAGGCCAGAATGCTAGGCACAGGGTAATTTCTGCAACTGACTTGTCTGTATTCTTCCCATGCAATTTCCGGGTACGATAGATCTTTCTGGAAGGGACTTTTTATTGCTTTTAGCAAGGTAGGAATGACAGACAGTTTCTTAAGACCTTCAGCAACCATGTTGTTAAAGCCAGACTGAGAAGCAGGATGAAACAAAGGGCCCTGGGGGAAAAGATTTGGCCACTTGGTAAGAGGCCAGGGGTCATCTCCTTGTAGTAAGACTATATTAGGTTTTTCTGGGTCAGTTTGGTATAATGAGAATTATCGGCGTCTTCTCCTGCTCTTCATCTTGTGAAGCAAACTAGGCAGGATTTACACTGGGAGGAAGGCATAGATTAGACTGAACTGAGACCACGGGATTATCAAGGGAACCAATGCCAGTGTTAGAGGGTCCATGGTTTTGGCCAGAGACTGAGGCAGTTTGTTGATGCTGGAGGCCAGGATGTAGGGTTTCCCATTTTTGACATATCAGGTTGAAGATATCTGAGTGAAGGGCCCATTTCTCTTGAGTCAGGCAGTGGTGATCCCCTTTCTAGTTGTCGACCCCTGCAATGTGGACTGCAAAGGTTGCTGAACAGTGAGTCTCTTTCCATGAGATTATCTTGCTTTCTTAGCACAAGGCTGCATAACTTCTGGTGCTTCCTTGATGTAGGCCATGGCTGTGCCATTGATCCTGAATTGGCATCCTTGCAGAAGGGAGATCCAGTGTTGCAGAGCCATTTTTCTTACTGTAAGCTCTAGGATATTGATAGGGAGCTTGGCTTCAAACTATGGCCATAAGGTAATGAAACACTCCTCCCAAGCCTGAAAGATTGGCATTTGTTATCAGTTTCTAGTGATAAGGAAGGAAATACTTCCCTATTGTTTAAGTTGGGTTGCAGATTCTCCAAGCCTTGCTTAGCTGGAGAAACTGCATAGGTAGGTTGAGAGAAGGAGAATGCTTGTTCTAGGTCAAAAATATGTTGTGCTGAAGAGGTCTTGAATGAAACTGGGTAAATAGTACAACCTCAAAAGGAGGCTACCATGAGGTCAAGAACTGTCATGGAGAATCTCCTATCTCTTTGATGTCAATTGTTCAGCGTGAACCCAGAGAGAAATTTTCTTCTATAGAAGAAAGACCCTTGCTTGGGATGTGTCCAGGACCAGACACAAGTTTTCCAGGCAAAGAGAATGCTAGAGAGCAGATTTTTGAAAATGGACTACCCAGTTGAAAAGCTGGAGCATCTGAACTGTCTTGTGGACATTTATGGACAGCTGGAAGGTGGATGAGTGCTACAGGAGATGGACATTAATATAACCCATGACCTGGACGTCCTGAGTTTTGAGAAAGACAAGAATAGGTATCAAGACCTTTGTGAATACTCTTGGAGTGCAGTAACGGCCGAATGGCAGTGTGACAAACTGGGAAAGGACAAAGTGTCAGAGTATCTTGATTGCTCATGCAGATAATGCTGGTCAGTAACCTAATCCAGCAAACAGCTTTCCTGGACAGATTCACACAGAAATGCTCTATTTTGAGTCTATTCAAGATTTTTTAATAGAAATTTTCCTTCGCGCTGGTAGATGTAAAATAAATAAATAGTGACTAGATCATTTCTAATAGAGTATTCCTATAAAAAGGTATAAATATTGCAGCAAAATGAGGGTGTTTCACACCAACACTTGATACAGTAGATATTGAATGTATTTCGCGCAATATCACTAATACTCGATATGTGCAAATCTGTGTAAACATAGACAAAATTAAGACTTTGGATGGTGGTTGTTACAGCTGTAGTTGCTAGGATCAACGATCTCTATGTTTGCAACATATAGCAATTCCCACGATCTATTAGTAAAGTGATGGTGCTAAAATAATATAGTGCTAATAGTACAAATCTATTATAATATTGCGACACAAATGTCGTGAATTAAAACGGGTTAAATCCGTGGATAAATTAGCATAAATAAATAAATTCTTATGGGCGAAATATTTTTCTAAAGTGCTGATAAATAATATTATGTGTAACCCATCATACATAAATACATAAACAATAAAAATACCAGCAATGATCTTTAAAATAGTGCTGTCAGAATTCATGCAAATGTGACCTTAAAGTGCAAGTGATAAGATTATAAAATTGCAAATAAAAATTTAAAGTTTTTGAAAAAATAGATGGCAATGATGAAAAAGTATTAAAAATGGTTCTTCTATTCAGATCTGTTCTATCTTGTATACTGGGTGTATTATTCTTGTGGTGGTGCCTCCTAGTGTGGTCTCACAGAACTCTCACCTTAATTTTGCAATAAACCGGCATATGGGTTGTTGTGACTTTAAGACGTAGAAGCGGTGTCTGGGAGCCTCTCCTTTTTTGTTGTTATCTCTCCATGCTTTCTTCCCTGTCACTCTGCTCTGGTAAACTCAGTATCAGGGGAGATAAAAATAGGGGAGGAGGAGAGAGAAGAAAGGCTCCACTAGTGTATTAACGTTTAAAATCAAAGGGAAGGGTGTTTATTTAGTATTCTTCTTACATTTAAAACAGGCAGAGTATATAATGAATGATCTGGCGTTCTCAGCGCCCTCTCACTTGTGCTTCAGTATGTGTGCCGCTCCAGCCAATCCCTACGCGTTACGACACCGTCACATGTCTTCATCTGGGGAACCGGATTGGCTGTTCTATGTTACCTTATATGTGTTAAAACCGGAAGTTCTAAAACCGCCATTTTGCTTGTGGTTGTATTCGTTTAGATAGGCGGCGTGTACGTTAGAACCGGAAGTACCAGAACCGCCATTTTACTTGTGGTTTTGTTCGCTTTACTCGGCGGTCATTTTTCCTTAGGTTTAGGGAGTAAATACTCCTCCATTTTATTGTAGATGTGTGTAATATTTCTCTATATAATAGACTCCTGTGTGGGCGGCCATTTTTTTGGTGGAGATGTAGTTACATATTACATCTCATTGGCGGCCAGCATCTATCACAAGTGTATTATAAAGATTTTAGAAAGGGATAAGGAAATACCTTTGTTTGGTTCACTACTGATGTGTAAAACAGCCCATCTGAATGAAGGGTGTATATAAAATTGTGCATATATGTTATAACTTTACCGCATATTGAATTAATTCTAAGGTATCATCATTTTAATGTGTGGATGAAACAGGTATGAGAGTGCTCTGATGGATCAACCAATTAATCATTTGTTCAACGCACAATGTAAAAACAATTAATGGCATTACATATTAAAACAATTCTCATCCAATAATAAATAAAAACGGTGGTCATCCATAAACATATTAATCATAAATAATAATCAATCCGTCATGACGACAATTGTACATGATTATAATACACAATCTTATTAAACTTAATTACATAGTAAAGGAATCATCAGCAATGGATAGAAAGTAAACACTCAAATCTAATATATATAAAAAAAAATATAAAAAATATGTGTTGGGGATATTTAATCTTCATATAATCTTTCCAATATTATAGTTTATTAAAAGTGGATATTAAAGTTTATTAAAAAATGTAAAAATTATTTAAAAATTATTTAAAAAGCAGTTTAAATCAAATTCCACGTTCAGGCCCCCAGGTACCAAAGTGCGTAAGGTATGAATCCATCTGGATTCTTTCCGGTTAATATCACGAACCAAATGGCTACCTCTCCATGTTGGTTTATGTTTTTCAATTCCCCAAAATTGGAGATGTGCAGGGTCCCTGTTATGTACTAGTGCAAAGTGTTTTGACACATTGTGTTTCGGGAAGCCAGATTTTATATTTTGTACATGTTCTTTTATTCGTGTTTTAAGTGCTCTTTTTGTGCGGCCTACGTATTGGAGGTTGCAGCTACACTGCAACACATAGACTAACCCTTCTGTGTGACATCCTATAAAATCCCTAATATTAAAATTTTCTCCTGTATTGGTAGCTGTAAAATCTTTACGTTTTCCCTGAAACTTTTTTGCATGGCGGCAGGCGTAACAATTGCGGCAGGGATAAAATCCTTTTCCTGAAAAAAATGTATATGTATATGTAGATGTAGGGGGAGGGTCGATTACTGACTTGACAATTAGGTCTCTAATAGGCGGTGCTCTTTTGTATACTATATTAGGCCTTTTTGGCAATATTTCTTTGAGATCCTTGTCGTTTTTTAAAATGTGCCAGTGTTTTTGAATGACTTTTGCTACATCTTTGTATTGTGTGTTGAAGTCTAATATTAT
Organism: Aquarana catesbeiana; assembly: GCF_042186555.1. Taxonomy (NCBI): domain Eukaryota; kingdom Metazoa; phylum Chordata; class Amphibia; order Anura; family Ranidae; genus Aquarana; species Aquarana catesbeiana. Next base: position 306,629,187 of record NC_133327.1, on the reverse strand, counting down.
ACTAGGTGCTTCTTGTTGGAATCTTTTCTTGGGCTGTTCTTCAAGCATTTTCTTCCTATCGATAAGGTTGACATGTTCGATCTGGTTTTTTATCCAATGTTCGTCATATCCTTTTTCCCTAAATCTATCTCCAATCACCTGTGCTTGGTTCTGATAATCTTCCTCTTTCGTACAATTCCTCTTGATTCTTGTGAATTGGCTTTTTGGGATATTATATAGCCACGGTTTATAGTGACAGCTGTCGGTTGACAGATAGCTGTTGGCATCTACATTTTTAAAGTGCGTTTTGGTTACTATTTTCTGTCCCTCTAGACTTATATTTAAGTCTAGGAAATTTATTTCTTTCTCATCTATTATCCACACCAAATTGATATTTCTGTCATTGTCATTTAATTTATTCAGGAACATTTCCAGGCTATTTCTATCACCGTTCCAGACAATCACTACATCGTCTATAAATCTTTTATACGATGTTAGTTCGGCAGGGGTATCTGTGTATACTGCCGTTTCTTCCCACTGTGCCATAAATGCATTTGCCACTCCTGGTGTGAATTTGGCACCCATGGCAATTCCCACTAGTTGTTTGAAGTAAGTTTGGTTATGCCAAAAATAATTGCATTTGAGGCAGAAGTCAAGACATTTCATCAAATATTTTCTTTGTTTACAAATTAAGTTACTGTATTTCATTAAAAGCCATTTTGTTGCTAAGATCGCGTTGTGATGTTGTACTATTGTATAGAGCGATGTGACGTCTGCAGTGGCCAGTAATGTTCTTCCCTCAAGTACTGGCACTGTATTCAAAAGTTGTAGTGTATGTTTGGTGTCTTTCAAATATGCTTGTGTTTGCTGGACCGCTGGTTGTATAAAGTAATCAATGTATTGTCCCATTCTAGATGTTAGAGAAGCAATACTATTGACTATTGGTCTTCCGGGTGGGTTTTCTTTGTTTTTATGGATTTTGAATATTTAATACCGGAAACCTGTTGAATACCGATAATTTATACAATTCCCAATTTATACAATTGTTTTAATATGTAATGCCATTGTTTTTACATTGTGCGTTGAACAAATGATTAATCCATCAGAGCACTCTCATACCTGTTTCATCCACACATTAAAATAATGATACCTTAGAATTAATTCAATACGCGGTAAAGTTATAACATATATGCACAATTTTATATACACCCTTCCTTCAGATGGGCTGTTTTACACATCAATAGTGAACCAAAGGTATTTCCTTATCCCTTTCTAAAATCTTTATAATACGCCTCCCTCTTGTGATAGATGCTGGCCGCCAATGAGATGTAATATGTAACTAGGAGTATTTACTCCCTAAACCTAAGGAAAAATGACCGCCGAGTAAAGCGAACAAAACCACAAGTAAAATGGCGGTTCTGGTACTTCCGGTTCTAACGTACAAGCCGCCTATCTAAACGAATACAACCACAAGCAAAATGGCGGTTTTAGAACTTCCGGTTTTAATACATATAAGGTAACATAGAACAGCCAATCCGGTTCCCCAGATGAAGACACGTGACGGTGTCGTAACGCGTAGGGATTGGCTGGAGCGGATACTGAAGCACAAGTGAGAGGGTGCTGAGAACGCCAGATCATTCATTATTTACTCTGCCTGTTTTAAATGTTTTAAATGTAAGAAGAATACTAAATAAACACCCTTCCCTTTGATTTTAAACGTTAATACACTAGTGGAGCCTTTCTTCTCTCTCCTCCTCCCCTATTTTTATCTCCCCTGATACTGAGTTTACCAGAGCGGAGTGACAGAGAAGAAAGCATGGAGAGATAACAACAAAGAAGGAGAGGCTCCCAGACACTGCTTCTACGTCTTAAAGTCACAACAACCCATATGCCGGTTTATTGCAAAATTAAGGTGAGAGTTCTGTGAGACCACACTAGGAGGCACCACCACAAGAATAATACACCCAGTATACAAGATAGAACAGATCTGAATAGAAGAACCATTTTTAATACTTTTTCATCATTGCCATCTATTTTTTCAAAAACTTTAAATTTTTAATTTTATATATTTTTATTTGCAATTTTATAATCTTATCACTTGCACTTTAAGGTCACATTTGCATGAATTCTGACAGCACTATTTTAAAGATCATTGCTGGTATTTTTATTGTTTATGTATTTATGTATGATGGGTTACACATAATATTATTTATCAGCACTTTAGAAAAATATTTCACCCATAAGAATTTATTTATGCTAATTTATCCACAGATTTAACCTGTTTTAATTCACATTTGTGTCACAATATTATAATAGATTTGTACTATTAGCACCATATTATTTTAGCACCATCACTTTACTAATAGATAGTGGGAATTGCTATATGTTGCAAACATAGAGATCGTTGATCCTAGCAACTACAGCTGTAGCAACCACCATCCAAAGTCTTAATTTTGTCTATGTTTACACAGATTTGCACATATTGAGTATTAGTGATATTGCACGAAATAAATTCAATATCTACTATTCAAGATTTTTATTTTAACTGCAGCCCTGATGAAGTGAGTGTTTCTCTGACCCCTGAAATGCATTGGTTGTCTTTTTACAAATAAATTACATTTGGACCCTTTTATCCTTTGGTCTGGTGCTCCTTCCATTTGTGCATTTCTGGTAACCTGCTGGGGTATCCATTGCAGGGTAGCCTTGTCCGATGTGAGCAGCCTAACCTTAGCCATGAGCTGTTCAAATATGTTTGCCCTCTCACTACTTTTTATGAACTCACATCAAAGTTACAAACTGAGAATGACTGACTACCATTACAAAACGCAGAAAACGCTGATGAGGTTGATAGCGGTAATAACTGACCTTGTATATTTCATGTGAAAATTTGGAAGGTATTTGTTCAAGGGTTTTAAATCCAGAAAAGGAGAAATAGCTTGCTGGCCTTTGGTATCATGAACAGGTTTGAAAAGTCTTTTGAACTGTACATGTGGGGGCACTGTCACAACTATTCCCTGAGACAAAGGATGGTTCAGATCATTCTGCAAATCTCAGGGCCCTTGGGCAGTTTTTAGTGGATTTGAGAGAAGAAAGTAGTTGGTACCCCTCTGAAATCTCCAAATGAAACCACAGGTCAGGGATGTCTGGGACGCCTGTGACGCAGAGAGAGGCAAACTGTAAAAGATACCCCCACATTCTTGGCAAAGAAAGATCCCTTTTTTGGGAAGAGGGCTTTGAGGAAGACTTGGTGGGATTTGTGGCTTAAGCCTTGCTTTGAAAAGGAAGGGTTGAACTTAGTTTTTCAAGTTGAAGCCTGGGTATAGCAGTTAAATGCTTTGCATTTTGAGGTGTGTGGGGGGAAGGGGGTTTAATTTTCTACTGTGGAAGTAAAACCTTGCCCCAAAAGATGTCTGCTTTGAAAGGGCATATGTGTGAGGCTGTTTATAAAAGGCAGTGTCAGCTGTCCAGGCTTTTGTGCCACAAGATTCTACACGTGAATGGAAATTCTGCTTATTCTGGAAACTTGTCTAATCACGTTTCAGGGCAGCCACACAAAAAAAAAAAACAAAGCAGCTGGGCCTGCAAGAGTAAAGAAAGCCTTTAGGAGCTTCTCAAACTTTCTATCTGCAGAATCTTTGAATGAAGGAACATCTTCAATGAGTGCAATGTTTTTTTAAAGTGTCAAATACAGGAATAGACCACTTTTTAGTCAACTCTAAGTCCACTGGATAAGGTTCAGCAAAGATTTTTGCAGGCGTGGAAATCTTCTTTGGCATGATCCAATCTACCTAGTTTGCCCATTATATTTGTTCATGAATAGGGAATGAACAACTGGCTATATTTATCTATGAACGGTTTGTCAAAAAGACGCTAGTTAGTGGATACAGTGTCAGAAAAATGAGTACTACAACTACATATTAATCTGCTGCATAGATGAAGCAATCTCATCTGACACGACAAAATATATGCCTCTGAGGACCAGACTTGAACATAACTTGGCTGAGCAGGTTCCATTGAGGTGTTCTAGTATGCTTCCAGTTTATTTTATATTACAAATTTACAGCCATTAGTCTGTGGATAAACATTAAACATGCAATTTAAATCTGCCCATAAACTATGCAGTTTTGCAGGATATACAATTGAATCTAAATTCTGTAAACATTAAATGTTAGATGCAGTTTAGCTTCACCAGGCACGTAAAGTAACACTAATCTTATTGCAAATGTGTTTTTTTTCTTTCTGGTTAAAACTATAAACTATCAAAAATATGGATTTCAATTCAATATAAAAAAATAAAACTGCCGTTTATAATAATAATACTCTAAGCCAATTTAAAATGCAAACCTAAACACTAGGTCAACAACCTTTATTTCCACAGCAACAATTGTTATGTGCTATCCAGCAATGTCAGCAGGCCAAATTTTTCACACAGTATCTCACCAAAGTGAGTACACCCCTCACATTTTTGTAAAAATGTTATTATATCTTTTCATGTGACAACACTGAAGAAATGACACTGCTGCAATGTAAAGTAGTGAGTGTACAGCTTGTATAACAGTGTACATTTGCTGTCCCCTCAAAATAACTCAAACAGCCAATAATGTCTAAACCGCTGGCTACAAAAGTGAGTACACTCCCAAGTGTAAATGTACAAATTAGGCCCAATTAGCCATTTTCCCTCCCCGGTGTCATGTGACTCAGTGTTACAAGGTCTCCGGTGTGAATGGGGAGCAGCTGTGTTAAATTTGGTGTTGTTATTGCTCTCACTCTCTAATACTGGTCACTGGAAGTTCAACATGGCACCTCATGGCAAAGAACTCTGAGGATCTGAAAAAAGAATTGTTGCTCTACATAAAGATGGCCTAGGCTATAAGAAGATTGCCAAGACCCTGAAACTGGCCTGCAGCATGGTGGCCAAGACCATACAGTGGTTTAACAGGAGAGGTTCCACTCAGAACAGGCCTTGCCATGGTCATCCAAAGAAGTTGAGTGCACATGCTCAGCGTCATATCCAGAGGTTGTCTTTGGGAAATAGACGTATGAGTGCTGCCAGCATTGCTGCAGAGATTGAAGGGGTGGAAGATCAGCCTGTCAGTGCTCAGACCATATGCCGCACACTGCATCAAATTGATCTGCATGGCTGTCATCCCAGAAGGAAGCCTTTTCTAAAGATAATGCACAAGAAAGCCCACAAACAGTTTGCTGAAGAAAAGCAGACTAAGGACATGGATTACTGGAACCATGTCCTGTGGTCTGATGAGACCAAGATAAACTTATTTGGTTCAGATGGTGTCAAGCGTTTGTGGCGGCAACCAGGTGAGGAGTACAAAGACAAGTGTGTCTTGCCTACAGTCAAGCATGTTGGTGGAAGTATGACCCCCTGAGGAAGACATGTGAAGACATGTGATTCCCTGTGTCGAAACGTCTTAGGGACGGGATAGGACGGTGTTTGGCAGCAGCTGCAGCTTGGGTGCTGGCTGCAGAGACTGCTACATGGATCGGTAGTCCTACGGGCATACACAGTTATGCCTGCTATAGTTTGGTGTGCTGCAAGTACCTTGTATATGTGAGTACTTATTAGGGTTTTTTTTATTTAAATAAAGGATATTTTAAATGTTATCACACTATATAGTTAGTTTCTTTTCCCATTACTACGAGGATATCACTATAGGAAGATCCAGGACACCTGAGTAGCTTTTCCCATAGAACCCAGGGGTGGTTCATCAGTGTGTAGTGGAGTGGGAGAGGACTCCAGTTGCAACCTGTGAAGCTCTGGTGAACTCCATGCCCAAGAGGGTTAAGGCAGTTCTGGACAAATAATTGTGGCCACACAAAATATTGACACTTTGGGCCCAATTTGGACATTTTCACTTAGGGGTGTACTCACTTTTGCTGCCAGCGGTTTAGACATTAATGGCTGTGTGTTGAGTTATTTTGAGGGGACAGCAAATGTACACTGTTATACAAGCTGTACACTCACTACTTTACATTGTAGCAAAGTGTCATTTCTTCAGTGTTGTCACATGAAAAGGTATAATAAAATATTTACAAAAATGTGAGGGGTTTACTCACTTTTGTGAGATACTGTATATACATACATATATACAGTGCCTTGAAAAAGTATTCATACCCCTTGAAATTTGCCACATTTTGTCATGTTACAACCAAAAACTTAAACGTATTTTATTGGGATTTTATGTGATAGACCAACACAAAGTGGCACATATGTGTGAAGTGGAAGGAAAATGAGAAAGGGTTTTCAACATTTTTTACAAATAAATATGTGAAAAGTGTGGCGTGCGTTTGTATTCAGCCCCCGAGTCAATACTTTGTAGAACCACCTTTGGCTGCAATTACAGCTGCAAGTCTTTTTGGGGAGCTTTGCACATCTAGAGAGTGACATTTTTGCCTATACTTCTTTGCAAAATAGCTCAAGCTCTGTCAGATTGGATGGAGAGCATCTAAACAGCATTTTTCAAGTCTTAGCACAGATTCTCAATTGGATTTAGGTCTGGACTTTGACTGGGCCATTCTAACACATGAATACGCTTTGATCTAAACCATTTCACTGTAGCTCTGCTGTATGCTTAGGGTCGTTGTCCTGCTGGAAGGTGACCCTTTGCCCCAGTCTCAAGTGTTTTGCAGACTAACAGGTTTTCTTCTAAGATTGCCCTGTATTTGACTCCATCCATCTGCCCATCAACTCTGACCAGCTTCCCTGTCCCTGCTTAAGTAAAGCATCCCCACAAAATGATGCTACCACCATGTTTCACAGTGGGGATGGTGTGTTCAAGGTGATGTGCAGTGTTAGTTTTCCGCCACACATAGCGTTTTACTTTTAGGACAAAGTTCAATTTTGGTCTCATCTGACCAGAGCACCTTCTTCCAGGTATTTGCTGTGTCCCCCACATGGTTTCTTTCAAACTGAAAAGGGACTTCTTATGGCTTTCTTCTTGCCACTCTTCCATAAAGGCCAGATTTGAGGGGTGCACAACTAATAGTTGTCCTGTGGACAGATTCTCCCACCTGAGCTGTGGATCTCTGCAGCTCCTCCAGAGTTACCATGGGCCTTTTGGCTGCTTCTCTGGTTAATGCTCTCCTTGTCCGGCCTGTCAGTTTAGGTGGACAGCCATGTCTTGGTAAGTTTGCAGTTGTGCCATACTCTTTACATTTTCAGATGGATTGAACAGTGCTCCATGAGATGTTCAAAGCTTGGGATATTTTTTTATAACCTAATCCTGCTTTAAACTTCTCCACAACTTTATCCCTGACCTGTCTGGTGTGTTCCTTGGCCTCCATGGTGCGGTTTGTTCACTACGGTTCTCTAACAAACCTCTGAGGGCTTCACAGAACAACTGTATTTATACAGAGATTAAATTACACACACAGGTGGACTCTATTTACCAATTAGATGACTTCTGAAGTCAATTGGTTCCACTAGATCAGTGGTTCTCAACTCCTGTCCTCAGGACCCACTAACAGGCCAGGTTTGCAAGATAACTGAAATATATCACAGGTGATATCATTTGGTGCTCAGTGATTGCAGTGTTCTAGTCTGCAACACCCCAAGGTAATACACAAAACCTGGCCTGTTGGTGGGTCTTGAGGACTGGAGTTGAGAACCACTGCACTAGATTTTAGTTAGGAGTATCAAAGTAAAGGGGGCAGAATACAAATGCATGCCACACTTTTCAGATATTTATTTGTAAAAAAATTGAAAACCATTTATCATTTTCCTTCCACTTCACAATTATGTGCCACTTTGTGTTGGTCGATCACATGAAATACATTTACCTTTTTGGTTGTAACATGACAAAATTTGGAAAATGTCAAGGGGTATGAATACTTTTTCAAGGCACTGTATGTATGTATGTAGAGACAGATAGAGATATATATATATATATATATATATATATATATATATATCTCTATCTCATGAGCCAACATCCAAGCAGTGAACAGAGACAGCTCTAGGGTTCTTAGGAGTCAAAGATGACTGGACAACATTCTAGTTAAGGTGAATGGAGAAGTCTACCTCAGGCAGAAAGGAAGCCCTAGGCCTCGGGAAAACATTATACTCGTGCAACACCAGAAAAGATTTCTTGCAGGACAATGCTGCCAACTCCAATACTTGCCTAGTGGAAGTGATGGAGACAAGAAAAACCAACTTGTTATTGAACTCTGCTAAGAGAATAACCCAGCTAGGTTTGAAGGGAGGACTTTAAAGAGTCTTAAGTACCAGACTAACTGCTTCACTAGAGAGCATCTAGGAGGAGCTAAATGAGCAACTTTCTGCACTAAAGGTCCTCACCAGGGAGTGAGAGGCTAAAGAATGCTAGAAGTCGATAGCCAAATTTGCCCATTAGAGTACCCAAGCCTAGATGCTGACCCAAAACGAATTGAAGAAAAGCCAGGACACGTCCCACAGAGAACTGTCTAAAAAGAAACTTTCTCTGCTCACACCATGCAAAGTAAAACTTTCAGGTGCGATAGTATATATTTTTTGAGAAGTCTACTTCCTACCATGGAGAAGTGCCAGAAAAACTGAAGCCCAGGGGCCTGAAGTGCCGTGCCATCAAGGGAGGATGGATGGTAAAATCGAGCCTTGAGACACAAAGTCTGAGATGCAGAAGAGACCAGGGTGAGTCTGTCAAAAGCAGGAGAATGTCTGGGTGCCTAGCTTTTGTAGGTCAGTTCGGTACAAAAAGAGTCACTAGCTTGCTTTCTGACTCGATCTTGTGAAACAGTCATGGAAGGAGCTTCAGTGAAGGAGAAACAAAGATCAGGCTAAACCGATCCCACTGGGTCACCAGAGAGTCCACTGCGAAGATCTCTGGACCTGACAATAACCCCATTCAGCTTGTTGTTGAACCCAGGTGCAAACATGTCCACATGTCCGCATCCCCCACTTGTGACAAACATCCTGAAAAAATGTGCATATAGGCATCTTTGATGTCCACTGACACTAGCAGATCCTCCTATTGCAGACTGACCTGGCCGATTCCATACAAAGTTTTTGGATCTAATGGAAAATGTTCAGGTCCAGAATAGGTTGAATGCTGTCCTTGGCTTTTGGAACCAGTTGGAATAAAAAGGATCCTTTTCTTTGCAGGCACAGGAAAAATACTCAGAAAGTGAACAATTACTGAAGAGCAGCATGCAAATCATTTAGCCTCTGTGGAAAACCAGGCAGATTTGAAGGCATGAATCGGATGGAGGAGGGAGAGAGCAAAACTCCAGTCTGTACCCCATGGAGATCACACACATAGGTTGGACTTGATGGACTTGTGTCTTTTTTCAACCTCACCTACTATGTATATGTAACTATGAGATGGCAAACCTGACCCAAAAGATTCAGAATGTCTCAAATCCATGTATTCGAGAAAGCCAACAGGTGTCCCCCCACTTTAAGAAGTAGTTGCTCTCAATCACAGAGGGAGGCTTGGAGCTGGGCTTAGCCACCTTGGGAGTAAAGAGCTTGTAGCAAAAAGGAGCTGCTGGAATTAGACTTGAAAGAAATTATCTGGGAGAGATAAAAGGAACTTTTCTAAATTAAGACTGTGGGGGGGGGGGGTACGTGGGCGGGAGTCTTCGCTTTTTTACTACGCAAAAGCGTGCTTTTTCCACCACTGACTTCCTTAATACAGGAGACTAGAAGTTTGCAAAGAGAGGTCAGCCTACAAAGGGCATATACTCCAAACCCATTTTACAGGCTGGTTCAGCAGACCAATATTTAAATAACAGGATCTGGCAAATCTAAACAGACAGAAGGCTAAGTTTGGACATCTGCTGAACCCCCAAGACCATCCACGCAATACTGCAAGGCCTTTGGAAGAAGTTCTAAACACAGAGTCGGAAGGATCTGCGAGAACAGAATTCGGGTCATAAGCCATATGTTTCAACCAGACCGCAGGGGTATCACAGACCTTCATAGAGGCAACGGGGTAAATGATTATGTGGTCTCACTAGAGCAAAAGAAGCCTTAAACAGGGATTCAAGCTTTTTGTAGACTGTCATTAAAGACCAGGACATCCTCTACAGGAACCACAAGGGATTTATTGAAGCATCCTGTAAATCAAAATTGCTGAAAAAGTTCATGCAGGTTCTGATAAAAAGGTGTAAACACACACAGTGCATCGCAGTTTATTGCGTAAGTGGCTGCATAGCCGCAGACCAGTCAGGGTGCCCATGCTGACTTGTGTCCACAGCCAAAAGTGCCAATATTGGGCACGAGCTTCAGAACCATAGAGCAATGAAAGAAAGTGGCCTGGTCTGATGAATTTTAAGAATGATTTTAAGGAACACAACGACATGTTGACCTGGTCTCCTAATTCTCAGTATCTCAATCCAATCAAGCATCTGTGGGATGTGCTGGAAAACCAAATTCGATCCATGGAGGTCCCACCTCCCAACTTGCAGACATGGATTAGCAATGGGGCACAAAGAGACTTATTTATTTTTTTTTTTTTAAAAAGAGAACAGGTCTTGGCTCACCAACTTGCTAAGGAATACGGCTGCAATATTTAAGGGGAAACACAGCACCCCCGCTTCACTTGCTCTGGAAGGGTGTACCCCCAAAGTGGGTCTTAAGGGACTGGAACACATCTGTGCAGATCAACACTGCCCTGGACCAGTATAGCGGCTAACTCCATGTGCTGCGCAACATGCCAGGGAGGACTGTCTAAGGGTCCCAGTGACATGCCTAGGGTTCTGAGCTGGAAGTTGTGTAAGTAGTTAGAATAGCTGGTGCGTAACAGAAAACAAAACAAAAAAACAAACACAGTAGAAGGAAAAAATAGCATCCATCATCTAAGAACACTAGCAAAAAAAAAACTGACGATAACTGTCAGTGGGAGGGGTTATTTGGGAGTGCTTACATCTGAAGGTAGCAACATATAACGCAGACATCTAAGAATTTTCCTGTGTCCTGTGTTGTATGCTCAAGAAACATAACTTTTAAACCAGAGTTTTGTGTCATTTTAAGAAACAAAACTGGTTTATAGAATAAAGGCAAAGTAGCAGTTACATCGTACCTGGCTCATCTGTAAGATTCTGGAAAGAGCCTAGAGTGTGCACTGGATGATGCATGTGTCTTACAGTGTACAATGAAAATAAGGGGAAGAGAACAACAGTTTTTGACAGAAGAGACTTTGTGTATCTATACTGACAGAAATCCCCATTTTTAAGTTTAATTTCACTGAAGTCACTGATTGAAGAATCATTAGACAACAGTATTATTAAAATGCATAGCTAATACGAAATGTAAAGTAAATGAAATTGAGAAAATCATGTGTTTTCAAGGAAAATAAAAACAAAATCACAGAGATAAAAACAGGGAGCTTAACACTGTTGCTTTAAATGGCAACCAAAAAGAGCTTAAGATTTAATTTCCACTTGCACAGCTATAAAGCCTGAATTAAATAATGGCAGTTAAAAATCTGGGAGTGATAAAAGCTTTAAGCTATGTGCGTGAGCATTTGCATGTGGGCAGCATTTAAAACTAATTAAAAAGTTTGCCATCACCAGCTGCTCAGTGTTAATTAGTCTTCACATTTGAGTCAGTAAGAAAAAGTGACACTGATGCTACGAAAGACTATCACCTTCACCCACTGTATGGAGAAATGCACAAATTCCTCTCGCAAGCAAGGATAATCACCAACTTAGCAGATCTCTCTAAGAACTAGGAAACAAACAAAAAACTGCATTAGAGTTCAGAACACAGCTGTATTATAACTTATGGTCATTAACAGAAACCTGTCATAAGAAACACAGAGGCTGCCATACCACCATTTGAAAATGCTAGTAGTAGCTTCACTGCCATGATGATCCTCCTTGCTTCAATATTTTGCATTACAGACCAGCAAGAAATATGCAGATAAGGACTTCTCCATTGCACTTTTCTGATCTCCTTACTTGTGTAAGGTCAGTGACTAGGAAAGCATTAAAAAGGTAATGAGCCAACATAAAAGCTAGACAATTACCATTTTCTCAAGGAGATGAGCAATGGCAGCCTCTCCCAAGGCACAGCAGGAAGTGTCTATAGGCTCAGAGACCACTGGCCTCCAAATAATGTGCAATGGGGACCCCATGATAAATCCATATATTTGAACAGCTGGAAAAAAACTGCATGGAATTCTAAATGCAAACTCAACATACTGAACATTAAGCCAACACCACCAACAATCAAAAGAGTGATTTGGATTTAATATGTAGTTACTATTACTTTCCTGTACACAACGTTTTTTTTTTTTTTTTTAACTCGTTTATACATTTTCATTCCTTGCCACATTTTACTTCTTGCGAGTAGCCCTATGACTACTGCATCTGTACTCAACAGTCCTTTCTGTTCATATTTTACGTTTATAAGTTTACATTGCACCGTGTGTGTCCTCAGCACTCAGCACCTAGTAGCACTGAATGAAAGGGGTTTCCCTATACCTTACTGTCAACTGAATTCTTTCTGATCAGATTAGCATTTTTAATCTAGATAATTAAACAGCAGGGTGGTCTAATTGTCACTGTTTTAGCCTGTCTTAGAAATTAGACTCTGCTGGGGGTACATGTATTATAAAATGTGGGTGGAGAGCTTATTAGCAATATCCAACAAGAAATGTTAAGATTTATACGATTAATATTGTTTCTTTTAATGGATGCACAAAAATAATATCCAAACACCATATTATGTTTAGGTCAAGTTTACAAGAGTGTTCACGATGGTATGCAAATGATCAGACTCTCAAAAGGTACTGTATATATTCAGCTAGTATTCAAATTTACTGCTAAATGTCATGATGGAAAAGCTATCCACAAAATGTGACCCATAGCAAGTAATGCATTCTCTTAACAATAAAAGCAACACTTTTTCTAGCACACAAGGGTACCTTAAAGTGGACCTTCACCCCAAAAAATAAACTCTGCATCTGGCTCCTGTCCTCTCCCTCATTTGGTTTTTTCATTTTTGTGCTTCAGTGTAGCACTTACTCCTAAATAAAAAGAAGACAAAAGCGCACCAGCCTAGTGCATTAACTTTTAAAACATTTATTTGATAAAAAATAATAAAGGAAATAACTCACAGGCGATTGGTGGAGGAGGCACAACATAAAATCGCACCGGTATACAGTCTGCGATTTGGAATGAGCGGAACCTTCCAGGGGTCGTGGAGGAACGCACAGACGCTGCAATCCGCTAATGCGTTTCGAGGGGAATGTCCCCTCTTCCTCAGAGCTAGCTCTGAGGAAGAGGGGACATTCCCCTCGAAACGCGTTAGCGGATTGCAGCGTCTGTGCGTTCCTCCACGACCCCTGGAAGGTTCCGCTCATTCCAAATCGCAGACTGTATACCGGTGCGATTTTATGTTGTGCCTCCTCCACCAATCGCCTGTGAGTTATTTCCTTTATTATTTTTTATCAAATAAATGTTTTAAAAGTTAATGCACTAGGCTGGTGCGCTTTTGTCTTCTTTTTATTTCGGTTTTCACTAGGATCCCCATCCTTGAGGGCAGCAAGGCCAGTGCTCAGCCTACTACATATGGTGATCCACCTGTGCGCAGGAGTTGCTTTCTTTTTTTCTCTTCTAGCACTTACTCCTCTCTTACCTAGGCAAGAATGACATTGCATTCGATTCCATGCATCCACAGATGTGTTGAATGGCTCTATCTGACCATTGGACCTGACGGAGACCTTGGGCAAAGATGGCACAGTTAAGGAGGTACTGGATCACTGTTGGACTGTGCGTGCACTAGCATCCTTCGGCACATTTGCGTATGCAGTGGGACTTCAAAAGATGGCAGCACCAGTTAGGGAGGCAGGGTCAATATTAAGGGGTATGAAGTGCCTCTTTAACACACAGAAAAAATATTTTCCTCAGACTGAAATATTGTTAGTGCTTGGCGTGTTCTCTTAAAAGAAGTATGGGTTTCTTTTTTTGCTTACATCTATTCTATGTGAGCTGCTGATATCTAGAAATCTTTCCAGCCCTCTCAGAAGTGCCCCACATTCTGTTAAAATCGAGCTAAATAACTGTGGGAGGGGCTAGAGACTTTCATACATGTAATACCGACAATGGTCTGGCTCTGGATCCACCCACTTTCCTGTCATTTTTCTTGATTGATGTTGGCTCTCTGCTCATTCCCTAGTCTTCAAAGAGCGTAGCTGCTCCCCCTTTATAGGGACGAATATCCCTATAATGCCGAAGTCATGGTCCAGATTTTGAAATGGTGGCAATAACCGATTGGAAACGAGTAAATTTAAGTGGGATCTGGCTCAATACATTAGGGAGTAACTGGGTTATAAACAGTACGGATGTGAAAATTGCCACAAGGATAGTAAAGCAGGCAATGGACATAATTTAATTTTTCTGCATTTATTAGGATATTTTAGTTTGTTAACCACTTTAGCCCCAGAAGGTTTTACCCCCTTAATGACCAGGCCATTTTTTGGGACTTTATGTCCTTTTTTCCCCACAAACAGAGCCTTCTTTTGGTGGTATTTGATCACCTCTGCGGTTTTTATTTTTTGCGCTATAAACAAAAAAAGACCGAAAATTTTGAAAACAAACTTTCTGATAGAATACATATCCAAAAAAAAAAAGCAATGTAAAAAAACAAATTTCTTCATTAATTTAGGCCAATATGTATTCTTCTACATATTTTTGGAAAACAAAATAAAAATAAGAGTATATTGATTGGTTTGTGCAAAAGTTATAGCGTCTACAAACTATGGGATAGATTTATGGACTTTTAATTTTTTTTTGTTGTTTTTACTGGTAATGGTGGCAATCAGCGATTTTTTTAGTGGAACTGCAACATTGTGGCGGACAAATCTGACCCCAAGTGACACTTTTTGGGGACCAGTGACATTAATACAGTAATCAGTGCTAAAAAAAAAATGCACTGTCCCTGTATAAATGACACTGGCAGGGTCGGGTTTAACATCATGGACGATCAAAGGGTTAAGTGTGTTCCCTGCAAGTGTTTTCTAACTGTGTGGGGGATAGACTGACAGGAAGAACACAGAGATCACTGTTCCTGATTACTAAAATCTCTATGTACTTCCCTGTCAGAACGTACATCAGCTTTGCCAGACCCACAGACTGGGTCCCCCTCTGTGCAGTGGGTGCGTGCCCACAATATCTAGTGCATGATACAAGGTACAGGTATATATGCGGTGGGCAGTCTTGAAATGGTTAAAGCTGAATTAAAGTAGAATTCTGGATTAACCCTAACTAATCTTAAAAACATTCCCTCTTCCCTCCCAACACATATTGTTGGTAACCTACATACGAAAGATGTGTATTCTTACCTAATTTCATGCCGCTCCAGTCTGGTCAGAGGAGAAGAGAAAGTACACAAACACATCTAGTAAAAAACCTGAAGTGGTAATGGAACCCACAGGCTTCAATGGCCCATCAGTTGTCAGTAGAGGTGCACCAAATGGAAGTTTTTGTGCCGAAACCGAAAAATGACAGATTTTAAAAAATGCATCCGTGTTACATTTTTTGATTTTTTTTTTTGGAGTCACACGACCTATGAAAACCCCACCATAAGCATAGTAAAATCATGGTAAAATCGTGCGCTTTCAGGGCCATTATTGGCACCTTTTTCTCTAAGCAGCAAAATGTCGATGACACCATTTTCGGCCAATGTGTTT
Source organism: Aquarana catesbeiana (assembly GCF_042186555.1). Taxonomy (NCBI): domain Eukaryota; kingdom Metazoa; phylum Chordata; class Amphibia; order Anura; family Ranidae; genus Aquarana; species Aquarana catesbeiana. The sequence continues at coordinate 306,613,561 of NC_133327.1, read as the reverse complement.
TGGCTACAGCTGCAAGATTCTGGATAAAATGAGAATCACAATGTTTTTGCTAAGACTAAAGATCACGATTCTCAGCGTAACGTCATCTTTCACATTATACAAAAAAAAGTAGCCTAACTTTACTGTTTATTTTTTTTTTAATCATTCAAGTATATTTTGCCTAAAAAAAACCTGATTTTGAAATAAAATATTGCAACGACTGCCATTTTATTCTCTAGGGTCTCTGCTAAAAAAATAAAATAATATTTTATATATATAATATATATATATATATATATATATATATATATATATATATATATATATATATATACACATATACATATATACATACATACATACATAAAGTAGTTTTCTAGCACAAAATACAGCTTTTAACTTGTAAGTAACAAGTGTCAAAAAAGGTTTAGTCTAAGGGGTTAAACTGAGCTCATTTACAAACGAAAGTTCATTCCTCTGATTTAAAAGAACCGAGAGACCGTTGATGATAAAGAGTTTTTTTTTTTTCCTTTTGACAGCTCTGCTCAGCTCTCTGCACTTGTTTAACATGAATCGGGGAAATGCTGTATTAAAATGAGGAGGGGGGTTGAATCGCCATTTAACGATTAATCGTGCAGCTCTAATTTTGGCCACCGAAAATGTCAGCGCATCTCTAGTTGTCAGTGCTCCCTCCTCTCCCCTGCAGCCACTGCTGGCTGAGAACAGAGAAGTCGATCACACGATCGGAATGGAGAGGCAAAAAAATAGTTACGTTTATGTATCTTTCTTATACAGGTTAGTAAGCATAGTGGTTAAGAGGCAGGAGATAATATTTTTAAGATTAGATTGGGTTAACGCATTATTCTAAACACTTCTATCCTTTATAATGAAGGAAACTACTGTCTTATCTGCTGTTGCCATGGTGCTGCACATGTGATCAGCTATGACGACATTTGATGGCTTGACAGTTCAATTGAGAGCCAACATAAGCACACTAATAACGAACAGCTATAATTTAAAACATGCCTTGATTGTAAGTAACTTGAGAAACCATAAAAATGGTGGGTTTAATTTAACTTTAATATGCTTATGGGTAGCAATCCTTTACTCTAGAAAAACAAATGTCTGGTGGAGGGCATTTTAAACCATCAAACCAGAACATTAAACTGTAGCCCCGTTGAGGAGAGTTCCATTAAAAGAAGTGGGGGATTAAAAAAAAAAAATCAATTATACTTACCTATGTGGCTGCAGCACTGATTCAGTGCTGCAGCTGTCCCCCGCTGCTCTAAGACCTAGTGATCACATGACTGCTGATCATTCCATTTTCGGTCTTTATAGAGCAGACCGCAGTGACCGTCAATCACCAGCTCTCTTGCTCTACTTATCCAGGTCAGGGTGTGGAGGAGGCAGGAGCGGCTGGCTCAGGCATTCAGCGGTGCACTGAGAGGCTGAGCCAGCTGGGTCCCGACATTATTGTCGGGATCCCTGCAGAGTCTGCGCTGGCTGGCTCTGTGACAGAAATAAGTGCACTCCTGTGACCCACACAAAAATTATGGCCAAATCAGCTAGCTATCAGTGTGTGTGGACAAACCAAACCTGTGGAGTTGGTCATGCATGGAGGGAGGAACAGCCTGGATGAACTACCGCAGGGGAGTGTGGGTATGCAGGAACGCTTCCTTTATCAGCCTTTCCACTGCTCAGCCCTCTTGGTGAAGATTTGACTGGGACCTGGGAGGTAGGTGTGTGGCTGGCCATGCCTTGTCTCACGGCACTTAGAGCTCTCCTCCCCCCTCAATCATTTCTGCTGTGTGTGCAGGCAGGTGTTTCATCAGATTAGTCGACCCATCAGAATGTGTAACGGAAGTGACGTTTCATCACCATCTTGCTGCACCCCACACTCCTCTACAGTAAGGATATACTGAGAAGGGGGCAAATGGATATCTTGTTACACCCACTGGAGTTTTGCATTTTACACGTTTAACATTAAACTGAGTTTAAATAGTGGAATACAGTACTTAGTACTCCGTCTGACTGTTTTTGTTTGCAAAACCCCGGTGGGTGTAACAAGATGTCCGCTTGCCCCCTTCCCAGTGTATCCTTACTGTGGAGGAGTGCGGGGTGTAGCAAGATGACGGCAACCTAACATCACTTCCGTTACACATTCTGACGGGTCACCTAATCTGTGGAAACACAGGCTAAACACACTTTAGCTGGAGTCTGGACACAGGAGCCGTTATTACACCTTGTGCTGCCTGCCGGGAGAAGAGCCTGCTGATGACTGTGAGCTAATGATGGAGACCCCCCGCCCCAAACTCCCAAATGCTGAAAATAGGTATCGTACATGGCGAGTACTTAACAAAAGTATCGATACTCATACTCATTGCTAAAAAAGTGGTATCAGTGCATCCCTAGTTCTACTCCTTCACTACTCAAATCTAAACCAGATAAAGTTTTGGCTTTGAATAAACTTTAAAGGATAAATTCACCTTTTTGAAAAAATAAATGCACATATTTTTGCTGGAAAAAAATTGTAATTTTCTTTTTCAGAGGAGTCTGCAGAGCATTGTACCTGTGATCAGTAAATAGTGGGTGTAATGTCAAGCTCCTGCAGTTTTGTGCCTGTACCTCTGTATGGGCTTTCAGTTACAAAGTTGGGAGAAGTGTGAATAAACTATGATGGCGCTCATCAATATCCTCACAGTTCATTGAGAACTACAAGCCATTTGTCATGGTGGCAGACGTGATTTATAGTTTCTAAATTTACAGCTATGGTTGTAACATGTAGCATGATCCAAAGTGAATCTAATCTTTAACGACCGTGCAAACAAATACATCATATATTTGTAATAAATTATATAGGTGACACTGTTCATTGTTTGCAGTAAAGCACAGCAAAAGGGTGACAAAACGCAGGGATCAACAATTTTTGTACCTGTGAAAGATTCCAAGGTGTAGGTTGATTTTGCTGCATTCCAAATTTGTTAGGAGGTGTTCCTATATTGCTAACCATTGTTGCTTGTGGACCCATCATGTTAGGAGGGAGTCCCATTACTCCAGATGGAGGGTTTCCCACAAATCCATTTGGAATACCCATGCCAACCATCATTCCAGTATTCTGTCCCATTGCAGGCATGGCTTGTCCCATCATGTTTCCCATCATTCCAGCACTTGTAGGAACAGCTACTCCCATTGGTTGGAAAGCTTGGAAATTGCTTGTGGCCTGGGTGGAGTAGGGAATTGCAGAGGAACCCATGAACATGCCTATATTTAACAAAAAACATTTCAATGATTAGTACAGTTATATAAGGGGGTGGAACTAGAAATTCATAAGGTCACATAGCAAAAAAAGAAAAGAAAAGAAGAAAAAAAACAGCTACAGAACACTGCCCAATAACATTGCCAACCCACTGTTCTTCTATTTGTATATATTTATTTTATATTTTTAAAAAAAATCTTAATGGAAATCCTGAATTATTATCTTTTCCAGTAAGTATATCTGTCTGTGCAGGGCCAACAACGTTCCTGAATGCTTACAGTAGTGACTTCATCCCACCGGCACCCTTAGCCCTAAGGTGTTATGGGCCCTGAAAGCATTCATGTCTACCAGTCAAACTCGCCAAAGCTTTGTGGTCACATTGCATTTTGCAGATGGGCATAACAGCAGCAAATATAGGAGCAGAGGGTAGGGAACATTTAAAAGGTGGTGAATCTTATAGTCTTCTGTTCTACTTTAACATTACTAAGGAAACTGGGGGGGGTTGTTATAATTAAAGAGTAATTCAAACCCCACTTTCCCCAGCTTTATTGGTGGTGGTATAAGTTGGTTAAGCAGTGGGCATGTTAGAATATCTTTAAGGTAACAGATCTGTTTATCCTACTATACAAGTTTTAGCCTGGGTGCACACTAGTGCGTGCGAACACAGCATGTGATTCACACAGAAACCGCGCCACATTCCAGTGCACATCACACGAGATGTCTTTGCGGTGCGATTTGAGCCATACATTTTGAATGGCTCAAATCGCATCTGCACCAAAATGGTGCAGGACCCTTTTTTCTGCATCTGAACTGCATCTTATGGGTGTTCACACCCATACAATGCGATTTTGGCAATCGTCCTGTGTTTTGTAATCTGTTTTGAGGTGTTGTTAATTTAACATTGACACCCGCAGCAGACTGCATGGACGCTGTGCGATTGTTATGCGGTGCAATGCGGGAAACACAGAAAATCTTGTGCCTTTTCCACATCGCAATTTTTCAATTTTTGTGCGATTGATTTTATCCTTAATAATAAAATCATGCTACACTATAGTACAACACCACTATGTGGATTTTATCTTGTTTAGAAAGCGCGGCACTATTTTTGTTTTATGTTGCTACTTACAGATAGTCCTGTGTGGTGGGGTTAATCAGCAGCAGATTTTACTGTATTTTGTTCTTGGTTTTATTTTGGTTTAGCGCAAAATATTTATCTATCTACTCCAGGAGAGTAGAAATATTTTTTTTTATTTACATCTTATTACTGCAGGAGCACAGGAAAACATCTGTTTACTAATATAAATCTGATATTAAGAGAGAAGCTAGGGAATGTAAAAAAACTAAATTTATACTCACCGATGCTGCATCTATTCCACCTTGCTTCTAGGACAGAGAACCGACTGATCAAAGACCATAGATCACTCAGTTCTCGGTCTTCAGTGAGTAAAGAGCCGGTGACTTCAGTCACCGGCTCTCTGCTCTGCCCCTCCAGTGCTCACAGGAGTGCCAGGCTGTGGAGGGGATTGGAGCAGCTAGCTTAGTCTCCCAGCAGCATTTGTTCTGGCTCGGTGACATCAGCCGCCTTTAGGCCGCTGTCGGCTGAAAAAGGGGTCATAGGAGCGCTGGACGAAGTAAACTCACAGAAAAGCTTTGGCCCTACTTCTCTTTAATCGCTTGTCGACCAGCCACCGTCATTATACTGTGACAGGTCAGCACATTCCCGCGAACCGTCGAAGCTGTACGCCAGCCCTTTAAGTGGGGATAGCAGGCGCACCCGATGCACTGGGGGGGGGGGTGTCAATGCATGTGGCCGGCGGTCGCGATGGCCACTTGCGATCAAGGGCACGAGAGCCAGGACAGAGACATGTGTGTTCATACTAGCTAGGAACAATGATCTGTCACCTCCTCTAGTCAGTCCCATCCCCCTACAGTTGGAACACATACAAAATTGCTGATTACCACCATTACTAGTAAAAATAAATAAATAAATAAATAATAATAATAAAAATGCCATAAATCTTTCCCCTATTTTGTAGACGCTATAACTTTTGTGCAAACCAATCAATATACGCTTATTGCGATTTTTATTACCAAAAATATGTAGAAGAATAAATATCAGCCTAAACTGAGGAAAAAATTTGCTTTTTTTTTTAAAAAAAAAAAAAAAAAAAAAAAGGGGAATATTTATTATAGCAAAAAGTACAAAATATTGTGTTATTTTCAAAATTGTTGCTTTTTTGTTTATAGCGCAAAAAATAAAAACCGCAGAGATTATCAAATACCACCAAAAGAAAGCTCTATTTGTGGGGGAAAAAAAAAAAAGGAGGTCAATTTTGTTTGGGTACAGCGTTGCAGGACCACGCAATTGTCAGTTAAAGTGCTGCAGTGTCCTTTTGGCAAAAAATGGCCTAGTCACTGAGCAGCCAAATCTTCCAGGGCTGAAGTGGTTAAAGGAGTATTTCAGCATTGAGTATCATAATACATCACTGTTCTATACAGCCCATGGTTTTATCTATGCTATCACATATACAGGACACAGTGGATGTCCTGAATCACCTTTGAGGTTACCAACAGACTACATTGTACTACATACATCGGTAGCCTTTACACCTGGATTACACATGGTAAAAGAATCTGAGTGGCCCGACGAGGTCTCTGAGACTATGGCTATGCACTTGGAGGTTGCAGAACTTTGTTTCAACTACTTTTGTTTGTTCCAACTAAAAATTACTTTTTTTTCAATGGTGAAATGCTTACAGCTCTAGGGAATGACCATGGGCTCCAAGATGGCACCTAGTTATAGCAAACAAATTCATGGCAGACTTTAAAAATAACTTTGCAAGTACTCATCCTGTGTACTTCAGTCATCTTTTGTTATGACTAAGGTACATAGATGATATTTTCTTTATTTGGCACGGCCAGTAGAGGCACTGTAGTCATTTAATACTTTCCTGAACTTATGCATGCCAATGATATGGTTCATGCACATACATTCCCTTAATGTTAAAATTAGCCAACAGGATGGATGTTTGATAATGGAAACTGACCAATAGGAATAACTTCCTGAAAAAGTTTTCATCCTGCTCCTCCAAAGAGAGGATTACCATTGAGTGTGTCAAACTATGCAAGCACACGAGTGTTGCCAGCCGTCAGTATTTTTACTGGCAGCCAGTAAAAAAACAGGCACTTTTCTCCTGCCACTAAATGGCAGGGACAGGAAAAGGTTGCCAGAAAAAAATATGGCTGTTGCGCTCGGCTCAGAACTGCGCATGCGTAGTTCCGGTCCGGAGCCGGCTGAGAGCATCTGAGTGCCCGCTACAGTGTTCGGGAGGTCCCAGCAGGGGGCGGATCTGGCAGAGGTGGTGCCTGAGAGTGTGGTGTGATGTAATAGTGCAAGGGAGCCGGCCGGAATCGAGTGTGTGGGTCAGCGGGACGTGGGCAAGGCAGGCCGGGAGCGGGACGTGGGCAAGGCAGGCCGGGAGCGGGACGTGGGCAAGGCAGGCCGGGAGCGGGACGTGGGCAAGGCAGGCCGGGAGCGGGACGTGGGCAAGGCAGGCCGGGAGCGGGACGTGGGCAAGGCAGGCCGGGAGCGGGACGTGGGCAAGGCAGGCCGGGAGCGGGACGTGGGCAAGGCAGGCCGGGAGCGGGACGTGGGCAAGGCAGGCCGGGAGCGGGACGTGGGCAAGGCAGGCCGGGAGCGGGACGTGGGCAAGGCAGGCCGGGAGCGGGACGTGGGCAAGGCAGGCCGGGAGCGGGACGTGGGCAAGGCAGGCCGGGAGCGGGACGTGGGCAAGGCAGGCCGGGAGCGGGACGTGGGCAAGGCAGGCCGGGAGCGGGACGTGGGCAAGGCAGGCCGGGAGCGGGACGTGGGCAAGGCAGGCCGGGAGCGGGACGTGGGCAAGGCAGGCCGGGAGCGGGACGTGGGCAAGGCAGGCCGGGAGCGGGACGTGGGCAAGGCAGGCCGGGAGCGGGACGTGGGCAAGGCAGGCCGGGAGCGGGACGTGGGCAAGGCAGGCCGGGAGCGGGACGAGGGCAAGGCAGGACGGGAGCGGGACGAGGGCAAGGCAGGACGGGAGCGGGACGAGGGCAAGGCAGGACGGGAGCGGGACGAGGGCAAGGCAGGACGGGAGCGGGACGAGGGCAAGGCAGGACGGGAGCGGGACGAGGGCAAGGCAGGACGGGAGCGGGACGAGGGCAAGGCAGGACGGGAGCGGGACGAGGGCAAGGCAGGACGGGAGCGGGACGAGAGCAAGGCAGGACGGGAGCGGGACGAGAGCAAGGCAGGACGGGAGCGGGACGAGAGCAAGGCAGGACGGGAGCGGGACGAGAGCAAGGCAGGACGGGAGCGGGACGAGAGCAAGGCAGGACGGGAGCGGGACGAGAGCAAGGCAGGACGGGAGCGGGACGAGAGCAAGGCAGGACGGGAGCGGGACGAGAGCAAGGCAGGACGGGAGCGGGACGAGAGCAAGGCAGGACGGGAGCGGGACGAGAGCAAGGCAGGACGGGAGCGGGACGAGAGCAAGGCAGGACGGGAGCGGGACGAGAGCAAGGCAGGACGGGAGCGGGACGAGAGCAAGGCAGGACGGGAGCGGGACGAGAGCAAGGCAGGACGGGAGCGGGACGAGAGCAATGCAGGACGGGAGCGGGACGAGAGCAAGGCAGGACGGGAGCGGGACGAGAGCAAGGCAGGACGGGAGCGGGACGAGAGCAAGGCAGGACGGGAGCGGGACGAGAGCAAGGCAGGACGGGAGCGGGACGAGAGCAAGGCAGGACGGGAGCGGGACGAGAGCAAGGCAGGACGGGAGCGGGACGAGAGCAAGGCAGGACGGGAGCGGGACGAGAGCAAGGCAGGACGGGAGCGGGACGAGAGCAAGGCAGGACGGGAGCGGGACCAGAGCAAGGCAGGTCGGGAGCGGGACCAGAGCAAGGCAGGTCGGGAGCGGGACGAGAGCAAGGCAGGACGGGAGCGGGACGAGAGCAAGGCAGGACGGGAGCGGGACGAGAGCAAGGCAGGACGGGAGCGGGACGAGAGCAAGGCAGGACGGGAGCGGGACGAGAGCAAGGCAGGACGGGAGCGGGATGAGAGCAAGGCAAGCCTGGAGCGGGACGAGAGCAAGGCAAGCCAGGAGCGGGACTGTCAGCGCTGTTTGAACTAGAGTGGACTGAAGGGACCACCTGCCATGGAGAGAGACTGTCACGGACTCAGGAGGGGACGGGTTGTGTCAGTGATCTGTGCTGCTAATTTCTTGCCCTGATCTTCTTACTTGCTAGATCGAAAACAAAATAAGAAATTTTTTTGCCTTAATATCTACCTTAAATTACATTGCTAATTGCATATTGTACTTGCTTGTAGCCTAAATACTGAAATTTGCACTTAAAACTGTAATTTTGCAACTTTTGGAAATGCCAGTAAAAACTTGGCTGTCAGTAAACGTTGGGTGTCGTATCAGTGAATTTCAATCTGGTAAGTTGGCAACACTGTAGTACACGAGTTTGAAAATAGGGTTCATGAGATGACAACTGCTTTTTTAACCACTTCCGGACCACCGCACACAGATATACATCCTAACTTTGAAGAGGAATATCGTTGTTATGGTAGCAGCTAGCTGCCATAACCCCGGTAACCTCCCGCCGCGCTTAGGTGCCCTCCGCCGCTTATCAGAGCCGTTGGTAGCGGAAGAGGCGATTGGATGCTTCTCCCTTCTGGGTATAGAGACAAGTGAGCGGAAGATGGCCCCCATCCGTCTCCATACCATTGCAGGGCGGAAGCGACGTCAAAACGTCACTTCTGCCCATAGCTCTTAAAGGGCCATTTTTTTGACCCCAGATCTTATATTTAAGAGGTCCTGTCATGCTTTTTTTATATTCAAAGGGATGTTTACATTCCTTGTAATAGGAATAAAAGTGACTTTTTTTTTTTTAAAGAACAGTGTAAAAATAAAAAAGGTAAAATAAATAAGAAAAGAATAAGTAAAATTTTTTTAAATGCGCCCCGTCCCGCTGAGCTTGTGTGCAGAAGCAAACGCATACGTGAGTAGCGCCTGCATATGAAAACTGTGTTCAAACCTCACATGTGAGGTATTGCCGCAATCGGTAGAGCAAGAGCAAGAATTCTAGCCCTAGACCTCCTCTGTAACTCAAAACATGCATCCTGTAGAATTTTTTAAACGTCGCCTATGGAGATTTTTAGAAGGTAAAGTTTGTAGCCATTCCACGAGCAGGCGCAATTTTGAAGTGTGACATGTTGGGGATCAATTTACTCAGCTTAACATTATCTTTTACAATATATAAAAAAAAAAGGGCTAACTTTACTGTTGTCTTATTTTTTAATTAAAAAAAAATGTAATTTTTCCAAAAAAGTGCGCTTGTAAGACCGCTGCACAAATACGGTATGACAAAAAGTATTGCAACGACCGCCATTTTATTCTCTAGGGTGTTAAAAAATAATGTATAATGTTTGGGGGTTCAAAGTAATTTTCTAGCAAAAAAAATCTGTTTTTAACTGGTAAACAACAAATCTCAGGCAGAGGCTCGGTCTTAAGTGGTTAAACCAAAGGTTACTCTCTAGGCTGGAAAAGTTGGCAATAAGGTTAAAACACAAGATAAGAACTCCCTGCTTAAGTGCAAACCTAAAAAGACATATTGAGCACATCCCTGTCACCTCTACCTTTTCTTCATGTTCCAGGACAGCTTATTCCATTGTAGGTAAGCATTTGCCTGTTCTGTTGAGTGACACACTTTCCAAGATTCTCCACTATTGACTTACAAGCGATTGTGATTAAATGGAGCAAGCTGATATTTTTTCCTACATACAGTACATCCAGAAATTATTCCCAGTGCTTCACTTTTTCCACTTTTTGTTATGTTACAGCCTTATTCCAAAATGGATTAAATCAATTATTCTCCTCAAAATTCTACAAACAATATCCCATAAAGACAACGTGAAAGAAGTTTGTTTGAAATATTTGCAAACTTATTAAAAATAAAAATAAAATACGAATAAAATACTTTGTTGAAGCATCTTTGGCACCAATTACAGCCTTAAATCTTTTTGAGTATAATGCTACAAGCGTGGCACACCTATTTTTGGGCAGTTTCCTCCATTCTTTTTTTACAGGACCTCTCAAGCTCCATCAGGTTGGATGGGGAGTGTCAGTACACAGCCATTTGCCAGCCAGAGATGTTCAATCAGGTTAAAGTCTGGGCTCTGGCTGGGCAACTGAAGGACATTGCCAGAGTTGTCCTGTAGTCACTTTTGTTATCTTGACTGTGTGCTTAGGGTCATTGTCTTGTTGGAAGATGAACCTTCACCCCAGTCTGAGGTTCAGAGTGCTCTGGAGCAGGTTTACAAGGATGTCTCTGTACATTGCTGCATTCATCGTTCCCTCAATCCTGACTAGTCTCCCAGTTCCTACTGCTGAAAAACAACCTCACAGCATGATGCTGCCACTACCATATCTCACTGTAGGGATGGTATTGGCCAGGTAATAAGCAGTGCCTGGTTTCCTCCAGACATTACGCTTGCCATTCAGGCCAAAGAGTTCAATCTTTGTATCATCAGACCAGAGAATTTTGTTTCTCATGGTCAGTTATTCAGGTACCTTTTGGCAAACTCCAGGCGGGCTGTCATGTGCCTTTTACTGAGAAGTGGCTTTCAACTGGCCACTCTACCATACAGGCCTGATAGGTGGGGTGGTGCAGAGATGGTTGTTTTTCTGGAAGGTTCTCTCTCCACAGAGAAACGGTGGAGCTCTGTCAGAAGACCATTGGCTTCTTGGTCACCTCCCTAAGGCCCTTCTCCCCCGATCACTCAGTTTGGCTGGGCAGCCTGCTCTAGGAAGAAACCTGGTGGTTTCAAACTTCTTCCATTTATGGATGATGGAGGCCACTGTGCTCATTGGGACCTTCAATGCTGCAGACATTTTTCTGTACCCTTTCCCCAGATCTGTGCCTTGATACAATCCTTGGAGGTCTACAGACAATTCCTTGGACCTCATGGTTTCGTTTGTGCTCTGACATGCACGGTTAACTGTGGGACCTTATATTGACAGGTGTGTGCCTTTCCGAATCATGCCCACTCAACTGAATTTACTACAGGTGGACTTCAATCAAGTTGTAGAAACATCTCAAGGATGATCAGTGGAAACAAAATGTACCTGAGCTCAATTTTGAGTGTCATGGCAAAGGCTATGAATACTTATGTACATGTGATTTTTTTCGTTTTTCTTTTTAATAAATTTGCAAAGCTTTCAAACAAACTTCTTTCACGTTGTCATTATGGGGTATCATTTGTAGAATTTTGAGGAAAATAATGAATTTCATTAATTTTGGAATAAGGCTGTAACATAACAAAATGTAGAAAAAGTGAAGCGCTCTAAATCCCAATACGGCAAATGGTTTTCACTTCTTTCATTGCATTTATTAATATGCCCAGGGGCGGCCCGTCCATTAACGGAGCAGAGCGCCACCCACTCTATCACGCCACCCCCCTATATGTAGGTGCATAGCATGAATCTATCCATGGCCGTCGTAGCCGCCTCCTATTCAGGCGTCCGACCCCTTTTCGAATGCCTGGATTACAGCTGCAGGGATGTTTTTCTGAAGCACCTGAAAAATGAATAATCGCTTTTCTAACACAGCCGCCTCTCTACCAATCGTGATGTGCGGGTCTAAAACCCGTCACCTGATTGGCTGAAGGCACAGGTGATCCTATTGGACGCCTAGCAGAAGGGAAGAGATGCACGGGAAGCATGGAGAACAAAGGAGCCGTCGCCTGACCCACTGCCCATCCCACAGCTCGCCGCCGTCACCCGCTGGCTGACCCGCTACCAAGATGGATTAAGTGCCGGTCAGACAGCAAGCATGCGGGCAGGGGGTTGGTCACAATGAGGCTGCATACGATAGGCACAGTGGCTGCATTAGACGGGGCAAAGTGGCTGCATTTGATGTTTTTTTTTCAGTATTTTTCAGTTTGTTTGTGCCCCCCAAATATTTTGAGCACAAACTGCCACTGAATATGCCTAGACATTATTTATTGTCAAATGTTTTTCTTGCATGATATATTTTGTGGGTGAGCTCATTCAATGTTTTGCTCCAAGGCTCGAATGCACCAAACTTGGCACTCCAAGCAGAAAAATATTGCACTGACAAACAAGGCTTCAAATTACATATAAAAGTCCTGTACCAAAACATTGGCACTTAAAACATATTATCTGACTAATAGCAAAAGAAAGTGCAAACAAAGTTTAAAAAAAGAACAGGGGCACCACCACAGCAGCATTGTTAAACTGGAGAAGGGGAGTGCACTAGCAGATTTAGATAGCTGAAGTTCCACTTAAACGTGTTAGTCTAACAGTTTATAAGCAAACATTTTTTGTTGCAACTTTTTGCCTGTATAAGATAACCTGTATAAGATAACCTTAAATTTTACAGACATAAATCGCTAGTCTAACAAACCTGGGTGGACTCCGAGTGCAATGCTTTGCGTCTGGTGCACACCCTATTTTGAAGCCTATTAGAGCCTCTGGCTCTAATTAGGTGCTTAAAAAAAGAAAAAACCCAGCTGCTGCAATTCATGCGCCCCGCGTCCTGAAAGGGGCTGGACACATGAATAGAGGGTGGTAGCGGCGATGGAAAGGGGAGGCTGCGCCCTTAATGAACAGACCGGGCCATCCTGCTCAGAAACATGAGCAGCTAAACTGAATTATTAAAAGAAACACAAAAAAATATACCATACTTCAGACAGCTCTCCTAAATCCCTCAAATCCTGCACCAATCAATCACACATATTAAAGGAATATTTACCCGCTGTATTTTGCTGCTGCATGTTTGTTGTGCCATAAAGTGACAAGATTGAGTCTTTTGACAAGGGCTTTTTGGGAACTTCTTCAGATTTTGCGGTTTGATCAGTAAATAAATCTAGATCTCCAGAAGCAGGAGGTACGATAGCTGCTGGGGCTGTCGATGTAACCTTAAAGAAGGAAATTAGAAAAAAAAAAAAAAATCAAGTATGCATTAAGATGCAATAAGTTCTCACAAAAAAAAAAAATATCAAGAAAACTATTTACAAATCTGCAATATGCACTTTGTGTTTGGGGGCTTTACAGCATCTAAGCTAGATCATGCTTTCTGTTAATACAATATATAACAAACTTTTTATTCATTCAATGAAGGCATACAATAGTCAATAAGCCATAGCATCTAGATAGCATGATCAGTAAAAATTGTTGCCACAATAAAACACTTTAACCAGATCATAAAATATGCTTTACATGACAATATTCTCGTGGCATTTATAAGACAGAAGATGTAATGGTAATCCATTATATTTGTAAATCGCATATTAAAGTTGTTTTCCATCCAATTGAACCAGTTTTCAAATTTTGCTAAATGCAGCAACGACTGCACTGTAACTGACCCCTCAAACCTGGAGTATTTGCACGTTTCCTGTACATACCGTAGATGGACAGCCCAAGCAGAGTAAAGTCTAGTCTTCCTTCACATTTGACAATTTGGATCATTAAAGCAGCATTAGACCCAAAGCCAAAAATGTAATATCCTTAGATGTGGTGGCTGCATTAGTTTCTAGGCTCCCCCCGTTTTCACCTGGTGATCTGTCCAGTAACACATGCCCCCACTCAAGGATGAAGGAGCACAGGGGGCAACTTTGGACAGCAGCATTATCTGGGGGGAGGGGAGTGACAGATGTACTAGCAGATTTAGGTACACTAAGGCTGGGTTCACACTTATGAGAATTGGATGAGGTTTCCCTGCATCCAATTCACATGACAGGAGATTGTGACCGTCTCTCAATGCCGGGGTGGCTGCAGAGCTGTTTCGCCCCGGAAACTGATAACAGGGACGCACTGGACCCCCTGCTGTGAGCCACTCTGCAAACAGTGTGAACCCAGCCTAACAAATTAAATCCAAACTCCAGTTAATACTTTATAAGCAGTTACAGCAAACTTTTTTTTTCCCTTTTGAGTTAAAAGTTTTACCTAAATAAAAGCTGACCATTATAAGCATCCCTGAAATGGAAAATGGTTTGTCTCAACCCTCAAACTGCATAATCTGCAGGACAGCTTGTTCTGCTGAAAAACAACAGGCTTAATGATACGGCCAGTAAGTGCAAATAGAAGTAAACCAGCCTAAAAAAGAAAACTAATTCTGCCATCACATCTAAGAATTGGCAAGCTGCAATATAATAAATGTTTGCTTTAACCACTTACCGACCGCTGCACGCCGATATACGTCGGCACAATGGCAGCAGTGGACAAATCGGCATACCTGTACGTCCCCTTTAATTGGCAGGCGCGCGCCCGCTGCGTACAGCTAGAACATGTCCGAAGGTCCCGCGGACTCAATGTCCGCCAGTGTCCCGCAATCGTGTCAAGGCATTTCCCCGTTCTGCCTAGTTACACGACAGGGATCTATTGCTCCCTGTCATCGGGAGTAGTGATCGATGTCATGTCAGTGGTAGCCCACCCCCCCACAGTAAGAATCACTCCCTAGGACACACTTAACCCCTTGATTGCCCCCTAGTGTTTAACCCCTTCCCTGCCAGTGTAATTTACACAGTAAACAGTGCATTTTCATAGCACTGATCGCTGTATAAATGACAATGGTCCCAAAACAGTGTCAAAAGTGTCCAATTTGTCCATCATAAAGTCGCAGTCATGATAAAAATCGCAGATCCCCGACACTACTAATAAAAAAAAAATAATAAAAATGCCATAAAACTATCCCCTATTTTGTAGACGCTGTAACTTTTTTTTTTACTAAAAATATGTAGGAGGAGGATAAATATCGGCCTAAACTGAGGAAAAAATTGCTTTTTTATATATTTTTGGGGGATATTTATTATAGCAAAAAGTAAAAAATATTGCTTTTTTTTTCAAAATTGTCACCCTTTTTTTGTTTATAGCGCAAAAAATAAAAACTGCAGAGGTGATCAAATACCAAACGAAAGCTCTATTTGTGGGGAAAAAAAAAGGACGTCAATTTTGTTTTGGTGTAACGTCGCGCAATTGTCAGTTAAAGCGGCACAGTGCCGAATCGCAAAAAGTGCTCTGGTCAGGAAGGGGGTAAAATCTTCTGAGGCTGAAGCGGTTAAACACTTCAAGGATTTATATGTTGTCTCTCCCACGCAAGTAAACATATTGACATTTACAACTTTAAAAAAGCTTACTGTAAAGAAATGAAGTGGATAGCTTACAGGTCCTTAGCTTCAATATTCACAAAAAATATTTTGATTAAGCATGAATGGCTAAGACTTAAAGAAGGAAATAGAGGTAAGGTTACAGAGGTTTGGTAAGGACTCTTAATTCTGAAACCCCAACGCCAACCAAATTCTTTTATTTGGATAAACTGGGGAGAGTTAGGACAACTATTAAAACTTTGTGTTGCTGTTTTTTTCCTTTTACTAGTGGTAATGATTTACAGCCTCTGTTAGGGTTTTAGTGACAAAGTGAAGAAGAGAAATCTCCTTTATAAGGATCAGGACAGCATTTCAAGGATAGGTTCACCTTTTCAGAAAAAATGTATAAAATGCACATTTTTTGCAGGTAAAAAAAACAAACAAACGTGCATTTATTTATTTTTTTGCAGGAGCCTGTAAAGCTTTGCACCTGCGATTAGCAGATCACTGATGCCATGATGCCATGCAAGTCTCCTGAAGACCTGTCAGGGTATCAGCTTCCTCATAAGAGGAAGCCGATACTTTCTGACAGTAAGAATGAACGAACTACCACGGCGCTCACAGTGCCGTGGTAGTTCATTGAAAAATACAAGCCGCCAGCTACAAAGGCTGCTGGACCTTGTAGTTTTCCATTCGCAGAGAGCTATAAATGAGTGACGCGGCTGGGTGGACGGAGCCCTGCACTGGCACGTTTAAAAAAAAAAAAAAAATTGGACAGCTAGCAGGTGGAGAAGAATCCCCTGCTAGCTGGCACAGCGAGGATCGGGGAGGTGAGTGGGCCAGTGCATTCATAACATGTTACACCCCGAATATGGGTGTAACATGTAACATGTTATGGAAGGTGAACTTCTCCTTTAAATCCGACAACAAAATTAACCTCAACTCGAACAGACAGCATTTAAAACGTTACAGAAATTCTAAAAAACCTTCCAGTCCTTTACGAGAATACGTGTTGCTGAAGTCAGGCATTTAGTAAGAATTTCTATGGTTTTTGTGCAATCATCAGAACAGGCATTATCATGCCTGTTGGGATTTGAGGCAAGTGTCCTCAGCTGCTCATATCCTGGGACTGTACTGTGTTTTAGTTTTGAACTACTTGGTCTTACCATTATGACTGATTATCTGGACTGTCCAGCAACTAGTGGCTATATGCCACCTCCTATAAAAAGGACCCAACACCAGTTTATGACCCAGTTAACCAGTGGTACACCACCCCAGGGACTTCAAGTGTACAGCAAATTCCATAATTTTCCTTGTGTATTCTCCAGTTGCGGGGCCCTTTGAGCACCAATAAACTGGCCGAGTACACTGATCAACGGTGATACTCACCGGGATCCGTGAACTAATGGCCTGCTACTCTTTGCACCTTATTAGGTAGCTCTATAGTGGGTATTTGATGCATGCATGCACCATATGTGACGTAATTAGTTTTACTAGACAACGTTTTCTTATTACCTTTTAAATGAGCCAAGGTGTTGGTGATGGGTATTTAGTGTTTGTAATATGTACAACAAATTTTCTTTTTGTGCAATAAAGTTATACCTTTTTCAAGCAGCCTGGCCTGCCCGTAGCGATTTTTAGGATCCTTTTTTTCCTTTTTTTATTTTTGGGCGCCCTTACCAGGCTCTACTGAGAGTTCAGGGAGCACGGTACCACCACCGCTGGGATCGGTGAAGCACTGGGTGGGGAGGCACATCAATACCAGCCTCCCCTTTGTGATGTAATAAACCGGAAGCTATTTTGTCACTTCCAGTTTCGGTTTGTAGTTTACAAGCCATCAAAACTACAGTTTGATGAGATGCTTTGAAGGCCAGAGGAGAGATCTTGGGTCTAAAAGACACCATTTCTCTTCATAAAGAGGACCTGTCATGGCCCAAGCTACCACAAGGGATGTTATTTATTTCTTGTGATAATAATAGTTAAAAAAAAATTAAAGACACAGCGTAAAAATAATAAAACGTAAAAATTAAAGCACCCCCATTCCCTTGAGCAACTGTGAATGCGTTACAAACACACACATTTGTGAGCAAGTAGGCCCTGCACGCATATGTAAATGATGAACGCACTACTCGTAAGATATCACAACATCAGAGCGAGAGCAATTATTCCAGCCCCAGACCTCCTGTGTAACACTTAACTGGTAACCTGTAAAGCAGGTGTCAGCAACCTTTTTCCACTTAAGGGCCGGATTAAATGTATGTAAATGCATGGAGTACCGCATTCACCTGCTAATAAATGAAGCTAACAATCTGGACCCCTTTACATTACACAGCCCCCGCACCTCTGGACCCTGTTACATTACACAGCCGCTCCCCCCCTGCATATTACACAGCCCCCCCGCCCCCCCATGTTATGCTTTAAAATTTGCACACTCGTAGAATAGCAACAACATGTAAGTTACTACTAGTTTTGTCGGAAATAAATTTTAATACTACATTATGGAGCCACCTTTTCTCTTTTATCATTCATCCTAACTGCATTTGCTGAGTGTGGGAGAGCGCAACCTTGTGCTGGATATCGTATGCCCCCGTTTGCCCTATTGTGACGAATACCGGAGGTTGATCACCT
The DNA here is from genome assembly GCF_042186555.1 of Aquarana catesbeiana. Classification (NCBI taxonomy): domain Eukaryota; kingdom Metazoa; phylum Chordata; class Amphibia; order Anura; family Ranidae; genus Aquarana; species Aquarana catesbeiana. The sequence continues at coordinate 306,595,562 of NC_133327.1, read as the reverse complement.
GTGGATTACTGCACCTATTGCTGGTTCATGCTCGATTCGGCCCATTGGGGGCCGCTGCTAGAGGTGAGAGGCTGGGGGAAATAGGTGGCGCACTCCGGATTGTAGTTGGATGAAAAAAAAATCATAGACATTTTCGTCACATCGATCATATATTGCACTTGCACTTTTTTTATATATTCTTTGAATTACTACCAGAAGATCTGACCCTGTTGGTACTGGGAGTCGCAGTACACTGTTCATTGGATTGCACCCATCACTTCAAATATTCTTTTTGTTTTTTGGACATCACACACATTGATGTGTCACGTTATCGCATATTCATATTTATATTTTTATGCACATCGTTCGATTTGTTTGCTACATTCACCTTTTTGCACTTTGTTTATATACATTGCACTTATCCAGATCGTTATTTTGCTTCACTTAATATTGCACTTTATGATTGATCTATTCCGCACCATTTAGATTTGATGTATGCAGTATGAATTGTATTTTATGCATTATTTGATTTTTTTAAATATATTTTTTATATTTTATTATTGATTTCATCGCTCCTTTTACCAGACATTTCACCTAGGTCAGGTAGCGCCACAAACATTGTTTATTATAAACAAAGGTACTTATAAATCTCCATAGGCAACGTTTTAAAATTTTTTTTACAGGTTACCAGTTTAGAGCTACAGAGGTCTTGTGCTAGAATTATTGCTCTCACTCTAGAGATCACAGCGATACCTCACATGTGTGGTTTAAACACTGTTTACATTTACGGTCAGGACTTGCGTATGCATTTGCGAACACGGAAGGATGGGGTGCATTCATTTTTTTTTTAAATTTATTTTATTTTTACACTGTCCCTTTAAAAAATTCTGATCACTTTTATTGCTGTCAGAAGGAATGTAAACATCTCTTGTGACAGTAATGGAGGAATCTGGGTTCTATAAAACCTCAAATCGCTCCTTTTCACTTAAAAGCATTAAAAATGCCAAGTTTGCCTGTTTTGAATATTGTAATTTTTTTAAAATTTGGCGCCTTTAAGTCTTCTGTAAACTGAAAGTGATGGGGTAGGATGACGTTCCCTCCTTCTGCTTGGGAGTACAGCCGAATCGGTTGTTATCCCAAAAAAGCTGACTGGGGTCAAAACGTCCGTGGGCCAGGTGCACGCAAATTTATCACGTGCACTGACGGACCAGACATTTAGCGGCCGCGGGCCGGGTGTGGCCTGCAGGTTGTCGACCCCTGCTGTTAAGGATTTTTAGATACTGTAGTTTGGCACCATTCCGCGGGTGTACACAATTTTAAAGCAGGACTTGTTAGGTATCCATTTGCTTGGTGTAACATCATCTTATGTTTTACCAGAAATTGGGTTTTATATTGAGTTTGCGTGTACTAAAGATGAAAATCTGAGCATCTGCTCACTTTAACTTGCTGGAACTTGCCAAGTAGTTTTGAAAATGTCTTCCCACTTTCACCCAGAAGAATTACTTTAGTGACAAACAGGGCCTTGTGAGCAGATAATCCTTTCTTTTTAAAGCACTTGAGACTCCTGTTCCCCTGTCATAACTCCTAACCACTTGGCTACTATTCTGTTCTAATTCACCACTCACCTTCAGTTACATTTCCAATACTGTAGAAGTAGTTAATAAACTAACAGGGAACGCAGGACACCCTCACAGCAATCAAATCAGACATGCAGGCTTGGGAATTGGATAGTATCCTTTCCATTTGTAAGCAGCAAGGTAGACATGGACAGGTATGTGCAGGCATCAGAGGGTGCATGCTTTTCATTGCTACTACAGAACACTTTTACTTTTTAGAAAAGCTAGCTTTAACCTCTTCTGTATTGCAGTACATCTGGCAACGGTGGATCAGTGGTCCTTTATTTACCTAGTGCCATTTATGAGTGGCACTCAATAAATAGCCTTTGTATACCTGGCCAATCTGAGAGGCTAGGTACCATGCAATCACAGTGATTGGTCATCACAGAGATCGCATTGTACTATTCACAATGCTGATCCCTTCCCTTTCCCCTTACAACAGAGGAAGGAGAGAGTTTTAACGTTTATGAATGGGAACAGAATGAATAGATCAGCAGCTGTTGCAGTGACAAAGGATTTTGTTATTTAACCCCTCGCCCCCTTACACAAATATTGACACACACACAGTGCTCCTCGGGCCAACCCCCAGATCCCCCATCACATCTGATTGACAGCTGAGGGAGCCAACAGCTCCTTCTGTGATCACTGAATCCAGTGAGGAGAAAGAGAGAACAGTGCCGCTGCGCTCAGGCACAGCACTGGATTGAGATCGGGCTCAGGTAAATATATTTGGGGGGGGGGGGGGGGGGGGGCTGCACATAAAAGGTTTTTTACCCTAAAGCAGAGAATGCATGAAGGTAAAAAAAACAAAAATTGAAGCCTTGACAACCACGTTAAGGCCCCACACCTCCCTTATTCTGCCCATCTGAACATTAACCCCTTCTACTCCATCCTGCCACTGTATGGGACCAATACATTGATCCCTTTACTTCCTCCCTCCTGTGTATAATCTGTACATTAATGAATCTAGTGTACCATTACCAAGCTCCAAAAAAAAAAAAAAAAAAAAAAAAAAAAAAAAAAAAAAAAAAAAAGAAAAACACCTCAAACAGCGGTTGTTAAATACTATCAAAAGATAAACTTTAGCTGTAAAAAAAAATGATAAAAAACTCATTTGGGTATAGCGTTGCATGACATAATTGTCAGTAAAACTATCACAGCACTGAAAACTGATAAATGGCCTGAAAGGGATATTACAGGCTGGTAAGTGGTTAAGAAAAGATATCAGAGAAACCTAAAGAAGCATTAGGCAGTTCATCTTGCTAGCACCAAACAAAAACCAAAGTATTAGTTTGAATGGACTGAGCTTTTAACAAGGATACATACCAAGTATTCTGGATAGATCCCTTCATTCAATGAAGCACTTGTTTAACTGCAGGCACACATTAACACAGTAAATTACTTCAACTGCTCTGATTCCTAGTCTTGAAATGAATCAATTTCTGTGAGTGTACCTTAAACAGAGCTTTCCTAGATTCGTCCAATTTACAAATCTACATTGTACAGTAAATGCCTTTTCCAAACTTTTGAATTCTCCCTCCTCTGCAGAAAATTTATATTGTCTAACTAGCCAGATCTCCTGCTGAACTTCCCTCAATCCCCTGAGGACCAGTTCTCTGAAGGAAGAGATACCGAAGCCAAATAACAATGCATCACTAATTGTGCTTCCAACACAGGCCATCCAAAGCATCTATGCCAGGAATAGCAGCCTTGCGTCTTAGTCACAGGAAGTTTTTTCTCCCACTGAACTACACAGTGTGTGTGCATAAGCAATTCAATGCAAATAAGAGTAGACTGAATACATTATAATAAATAAATGAACTTGAGCAAAAATTAAAATAGCACAGTTTTTTTGGAGGAGAAAAAAATTTGTCAAAAATAACGTGGAATTCATCATGAAAAAACAGCTTTACCTTACACTGCATTCAAAGTTCTACAAACTATAAGAACCAATAAGATTTTGCATACTGCTGTAAAAATTACAAAAGCTCTGCAAACATAATTCAAATAATGCATAATATTTACCTGCTGTGGGTGTTAAACATAATTGTTACCTTAAAGTGATACTAAACACACACTGTTTAATTTACACGGTCCCTTCAATTTACAAAGTACTTTTTTCCTAATCGATACACAGCTGCCACAAGACCCAGCTCAATCCCAGCCTGTCTGCAGGGAAACGGAAGCAGGAAGAGCTTCTAGTCCTCTGCTGCTGGTCATATGTACGAAAAAAAAACAAAACAAAACAAAAAAAAAAGCCTTTGGAATACATATAAATAAATAAAATCAATAAACGGTTTTAAACAGTCATACAAATATATATCTTTATTATTTTTTGTCAATAACATGGTGTGGGCGGATTTCTGCCAGTCACAGCTGTTATGCCCCTCCAGTGTGTGGCTTAGGAGGTGAAGCCTCCATCAATCTACAGTGAGGGAAAAAAAGTATTTAATCTCCTGCTGATTTTGTACATTTGCCCACTGACGAAGAAATGACCAGTCTATAATCTTAATGTTAGGACTATTTTAACCACTTGCCGATCATCCGCCGTCATTATACTGCGGCAGGTCGGCACGATCCCGCGAACCGTCGCAGCTATACGTCGGTCCCTATAAGCGGGATAGCAGGCGCGCGCGCACCCGCTGCACAGCAGGGGTGCCGATGCTCGTGACCTGCGGTCGCGATGACCGCCGGCCACAAGGGATCGCGGGCACAATAGGCAGAACAGGGACGTGTGTGTGTACACACACATATCCCAGTTCTGTGAAGAGACGAGAGAGAGATCGTGAGAGTTCCTACGAGCTGGGAACCACGATCTCTCATCTCCTATAGTCAGTCCCATCCTCCACAGTTAGAACACACACATAGGAAACACAGTTAACCCCTTGATCACCCCCTAGTGTTAAACCCTTCCCTGCCAGTGACATTTATACAGTAATCAGTGCATTTTTATAGTACTGATCGCTGTATAATTGTCAACCGACCCAAAAACATGTCAAAAGTGTCCGATGTGTCCGCCATAATGTCACAGTCTCGATAAAAATCACAAAATGTTGCTTTTTTTTGTTTATAGCTCAAAAAATAAAAACTGCAGAGATGATCAAATACCACCAAAAGAAAGCTCTACTTGTGAGAAAAAAATTACGTCAATTTTGTTTGGGTACAGCCGCGCAATTGTCAGTTAAAGTAACGCAGTGCCGTTTCACAAAAAAATGGCCTAGTCATTGAACAGCCAATTCTTCCGGGGCTGAAGTGGTTAACAGTGAGAGACAAAATAATCCAGAAAAACGCATTTCAAAAAAGTTATAAATTGATTTGCATTTTATTGAGTGAAACAAGTATTTGACTGCTTTGCAAAACATGACTTCGTACTTGGTGGCATAACCCTTGTTGGCAATCACAGAGGTCAGACGTTACTTGTAGTTGGCCACCAGGTTTGCACACATCTCAGGAGGGATTTTGTCCTACTCCTTTTTGCAGATTCTCTCCAAGTCATTAACCACTTCTCGCCCGGCCTAAAGCAGATTGACGGCGGGGAAGTGGTTCTGTTATCCTGACTGGGCATCATATGAAGTCCAGCAGAACATGGTGGGTGCGCAGTGCGGCGATTGCTGGTGCGTCAGTCTGACACACTGCATCTCTGATCGTAGTAAGGAGCTTCTTACCACGTGATCAGCTGTGACCAATCACAGCTGATCATCGCGTGAACCAGGAGGTGCCGGTAATTGGCTTTCCTTGGTTCACGCTGACAGGGAGAGCCAGTCAGCGGCTCTTTCTGTCGGGGGGGTTATGTGCTGATAATCAGCACAGCCCCCATCAGATGAGCCAATCAGCTGTCAATCAGTGCCCAATAGCTGCCAGTCTGTGCACCATCAAGAACACCAGTCAGTGCCCATAACAGTGTCAATCAGTGCCCCATCAGTAATGCCTGTCAGTGCCCTTCAGATGCAAATCAGTAATACCTGTCAGTAGCTCATCAGTGCTGCCTATCTAGTGCCATCAGTGACACCTATTAGTGCCCAATGCCGCCTATCAGTGCCCATCGGTGCTGTATATCACTGCCGCCTATCAGTGCCCATCAATTCTACATATCAGTGCCGCCACATCAGTGCCGCCACATCAGTGCCCGTCAGCGAAGGAGAAAACGAAATTTTAATAAACAAAAAAAACCTTTTTTTAAAAAAATTTCAGTCTTTTTTAGTTTGTTTAGCAAAAAATAAGAACCCCAGCAGTGATCAAATACCATCAAAAGAAATCTCTATTTGTGGGAAGAAAATGATAAAAATTTGGTTTGGGTACAGTGTATGACCGCACAATTGTCATTCAAAGTGTGACAGTGCTGAAAGCCTGGGCAGGAAAAGGCGAAAGTGCCTGGAATTGAAGTGGTTAAGGTTTCAAGGCTGACGTTTGGTAACTTGAACACTCAGCTCCCTCCACATATTTTCCATTGGATTAAGGTCTGGAGACTTGCTAGGCCACTCCAGGACCTTAACGTTCTTCTACTTGAGCCACTCTTTTGTTGCCTTGGCCATGTATTTTGGGTCATTGTCATGCTGGAATACACATCCACGACCTGTTTTCAATGCCCTTGCTGAGGGAAGGAGGTTCTCACCCAAGATTTATTGGTACATGGCTTCATTCATCGTCCCTTTGATGCGGTGAAGTCATCTTGTCCCCTTAGATGAAAAACAACCCCACCTCCATGTTTGACCAGGGGGGGGGGGGGGGGGGTGCTGGTCATAGGCAGCATTCCTCCTCCTCCAAACATGTCAAGTTGAGTTGATGCCAAAGAGCTCGATTTTGGTCTCATCTGACCACAACACTTTCACCCAGTTCTCCTCTAAATAATTCAGATGTTCATTAGCAAACTTCAGGCAGGCCTGTACATGAGCTTTCCTGAGCAGAGACTTTGCGTACGCTGCAGGATTTCAGTCCTACAAGGCGTAGTGTGTTACCAATTGTTTTCTTGGTGACTATGGTCCCAGCTGCCTTAAGATCGTTAACAAAATTCTCCCGTGAAGTTCTTGGCTGATTCCTCACTGTTCTCATAATCACTGAAACTCCATGAGGTGAGATCATGCATGGAGCCCCAGATTGAGTGCGATCGACAGTTATTTTGTTTTTCTTCCATTTGCCAATAATCGCACAAACTGTTGTCACCCTTTCACTAAGCTGCTTGGCGATGGTCTTGTAGCCCATTCCAGCCTTGTGTAGGTCTACAATCTTGTCCCTGACATCCTTGGACAGCTCTTTGGTCTTGGCCATAGTGAATAGATTGGAATCTGATTGCTTCTGTGGACAGGTGTCTTATACAGGTAACAAGCTGAGATTAGGAAAACTCTTGTTAAGAGTGTGCTCCTAATCTCAGCTCGTTACCTGTATAGAAGACACATAGGAGCCAGAAATCTTGCTGATTAATATGGGATCATATACCTTTTTCACTCATTAAACCTACCATTAAAATTAAAGACTGATCATTTCTTTGTCATTGGGCAAACATACAAAATCAGCAGGGGATCATATACTTTTTAAAAAAATCATTGTATATGCAATATCCTGCCTTCATTGTGTTAACCCGGTTAGTGGGCAAGGAGGAGGAGGAAGGGAATGGGCTGTCTTTTACCACTGTGTATATGCCCACATGTGTGGCTCTATAGTCACATAGGCTGCTCAGATATAGCTCAGGTATAATAAGGAGGAAATTCTCAGCAAAGAAACTCAATGAAAACTGAGCATGTGCAGAGCTGCCAACACTGCTCTGCAAAATCCCTAGCTGAATTGGAAACTTGAAACTTGAAACTTTTTTTTTATTTATGGTAGTTTTATACATATATATATATTTTTTATATAATATATTTTTATATATATTTTTTATTCATGGTAGTTTATTATTATACTTTGATAGTATTGGTGACACATATGTCCCAATTCCTAATCTTAGATTGCTATTTTTATACGCTCGCTTGCCCCCACTCATTCGTATCATGCTGTTGCGCATGTATGGTTGTTGTTCCGTCCATATCAGACACTCTAATGATACAACACATTATATATTCTGTTTTTTTCATCCCTTTTTTATTTTTTTTTCCTTCATTATTTTAATTTTTATTTTTATTTTTATTTTTTCTTTTCTATATATCTTATATATATTTTTTACATCTTTTTCATTGCCTCCTGTTTAGAATGCTGCTATTTGTGTTTTTATGTATTTAAATGTATTTAGACGTTTTTTATATGAATCCAACTCAGATTATTGCCCCCGCCCCCGGCCAACCCATTACTAGAGCGTGTGTATATATATCATGCATAGTCATCATTATAGCCATAGGTTGATAAAGGAACGAAGGACTGTTCCGAAACGCGTCCCTTTTTGATGACATCACATCCTCCCTTCGGCTGTTTGTTTGCGGTCCAGGCTGGCTAAGGAACCGCTCGAGTGGATGACATCACTTCCGGTTACGCCGTCTCTCCTTGCTGAGTACGCCGGCTTCACAGCGGCTCCCTGTGTTCCACGCTGCTGCTGCCAGTCACAACATCCATCCGCTCTGAATGCTTCCTCCCACCGTGACCCTTTCCAATGCAGCCTTATTCATGAAGTGCCTGATCACATCTCTTATCCTGTAAGTGCTTTTTGAACCCAGTTGGGGCATTAAACTTGTTTTTCTTCTGCACTTAGAGGCGCCTTTGTTTGTCTTTTTGTATTCCTATAGACCCTGCTTCAGTCTTTTAAAGTTGCAGCCCTTTGTGCTGAAGATTATCATCCCACAACTTCCATCACTTCCACCAGCACCCTCATGTTTATTTTGGACTGCCTTATATAGAGACATTATCTAGATTACGCTAGCCCTGTGCGCCCTAAACATACATTTCTTGTTCTCTATTGAATTGGAAACTTGGACAGAAGGAGGAGATAGCAGGATCAACCAGTTTTTTTTCAGTACACAGAAAACAAATCTCATAGTGACTGAGTAAGTATGAACAGCATGCAATACAGCATTTACTGATATGAGTCAAATTCAGCATCTTTCAGGTGCTTTTGACATGCTTTGATGGACTTTTGAGTAGCTTTGATTTTTTTTTTTAGCTTATCAAGGAGTTGCTTTATGTTGCTTCTAAGTTGCATCAACCTTCGAGATGCTTCTGTAGTCACTTTAAAGCATAAACGAAGGCAACATTTTTTTTTTTTTTTAAGACTTAGATATAATTAAAAAACCAACAGGTTTTTATTGCCGCCTGTGTCATTGTTAGGGGGATCCAACCTCCCATTACTTGTCAAAAAGATTTTACTTTAGACATTCTTTACTTATATGAGCAAGAAAAACATCGCAGATGCAAACTAAATTCAATGTACATAAGCTTTTAGGCTATAATGGCTTGATCATGCAAATATGGTAAAAAAAAAAATACAAAGATACTGTTGAGATATGTTGATCTGTTTTGTGCACGGATGACTTTATTCAAACTTGGTAGTGGGTAAAGCAGTTAGGAAAAAACATTTAGTTATTAGAAATCTATTATTTTTTCTAAGCAGCCAACAAATAGATCAGTGATAAGTGATCCTCATCCTTTTAAGAGGTCTGTGCTATAAATTATACAATTCATGTACATCTAACCTATTTTTACACTGCCTCCAAAAAGGCCTAGTTCAATTGTAATTATTATGACAGTTTGGGGGTTAAGGCCCCTTTCACACTGTCGGACTGTTTAGGTCCGCCTGTCAGTTTTGACGGCAGACCTGAACAGGCGCTCCATGCTAGTCTATGGAGCGATGGATGTCAGCAGTGACATGTCCGCTGACATCCAACCCAGTCTGATCCGCTAAAATCAGACTGATGCCCCTACGTTCGCACCCATCCCTGGCGGATCAGGTGAGATCTGATAAAAACGGACAGCATGTCATCCGATCTCTCCATAGGAAGCAGCGGTGCTCGACAGGCCCCTCCCTGCTCAGTGAGCAGAGAGGGACCTGTCATCCACCAGCTCAGCGGAGATCAACAGAGATCTCCTGCTGAGCTGGCGGAAAGAGGCGGACTCAGAGGCAGCGGATTCCGCCTCGTGAGAATGATGCCTAAGGATACTAGTGGGAACAGGCAGGTGAAACTATCAGGAAAATGTTTACAGAAGCAAAAAAGCTGCTAAAAACTGTATAAAAATATTTTGCTATAAGTAGAAGAATGTTAAAAGGTATCCAGAATACTGTGGCATGGGCAGCATGATTAAAAAAGCACCTAAAAAATGTGCATGTTGTTTGATATGCCTAAAGTAAAAAATGAAAATATAAGGTGGGGGGGGGGGGGGGGCGGGGGGGACTTTATATTAAAATATAAAGTCCCCCACTTCTAAACATATGACAAAAAAAGTAAAAAAAAATGCTTACTTTACATTGACTACATGAGGCTGTTTTTTGGCCTCACTGTAGTCTTTGAAAATCTGCACAGTAAGGGTGTGCATTTTCATAGGATTTAGATCCTTTCCTTTCTCAACATCCAACAGCAAAGCCAAGTGATGCCACCAGGCTAAGGCAAAACTCCCTAAAGACAATGTCTAAGATAAGTATTTTTTTTTTCTCTCAGAATTTAATATTTTTTTCCAAGTGTAACTAAGGACTCTGGCATGGGAGGTGACTGTAAAATGAGTAGTGAACAGTAAACAGTGTAACATTACAGAAAATCAAACGTATTGCATCCAGTCATAATAACCTCCAAAAGGGAACTCTCAGTTTAACATCTTCACTCTTATATACAAGCATTAAAAGTATACTGCAGCAAGGTTGTAGCTAGGCAGACAGGCTCCCCAGGTGTGGATACAGCAGAACCATCCAGAATTAGCGTAGAAAAAAATAGAATGCCAGGCCAGGGATAGCAACTGTCCCAAGATACTTTTCAAACTTAGTATAGGATCCCGTGTATATTTTATTTTCATTAACAAATATATATTTATTTGATCAGTCCATTACTGATTGGTAGAGTTGGTTGTGACCACTGTCATTTTGGACAATGCCAAAGCATTTGTGTTAAGGTCCCTTTCAAACCTTTATTCAAAAGGGGATGTGCTCAACTTTATATATCATTTAGCAGAGGTCAGAAGTATATAAAGCTATTGTTTCACTAAGGCTGCTTTCACACTGGGGCGGGCGTTGATGGTAAAACGCGGCTAGTTTTAGCGGTGCTTTACTGTCATTTTACTATTCGGTAGCTAGCGGGGCGATTTTAACCCCTGCTAGCGGCCGAATAAAGGGTTAAACGCGCCCGTGTTTCACAGCAGCAGTGGCCATTCATTTCAATGAGCAGGAGCGGTGGAGGAGCAGTGTAGACACTGCTCCTTTACCGCCCCAAAGATGTTGCTTGCAGGACGTTTTTTTTAACGTCCTGCCAGCGTATCGCCCCAGTGTGAAAGCACTCTGGCTTTCACACTGGGACTGCAGAGGAGATGTTTTTCAGGTGCTTTACAGGTGCTGTTTTTAGCCCAAAAGCGCCTGAAAAACACCTCAGTGTGAAAGGGGTCTAAACCTTACCCAAAGGCTAAGGGCACATTACCAAGAGCAGTTAACCACTGATCCTCATCTAGGGTACCCAGGTCACCATCCCAATGTTCTCTAGCCTTAGTTGGGTATTGAGATGTTTAGGCAACAACAGTAACATGGAGAAAAAAAAAAACTTTAGACTGTAGTTTGAGTGATCACATCCTAGAGGGAAATAGGTTCAATAGTCCAAAATCCATTATCCCTGTGACTGGACAGCTTTTCTCGGTTGTAGGAATCTGTAAATCATGCTGTTTGGGAGTACAAACGTGCTGCTGTAACTGCGTTAATGATTTAAAGATCTTTATAAAACAAGTATTTAACTTTAGTGACCACATATCTAGTTTAATAAGTTCTAGCAAACACCAGTTCTGCCAAAGCAGGGTCTACCTAGCATGTCCCTTTATGCAGCATATCATCAGCATATAACATAATTTTCTCCATTAATGAACCATAGCAAAAAACAAACATGTCAGCAGGTCATCTAATCATAGCGGCTAGGGGTTCAAAAGCAATTGCATATACCAGGGGAGAGAGGGGGATATCTTTGAAGAGAGACAATGCACACAACGGGGAACCCCCAGTTCAATTTGCAAGATCCTCTGTCAGGTGCTCAGTGTAGCCACACAAAAATAACACTGCTCCAAACTACAATATCCAGATAACAGGTACCTGGTAACCTCAGCACACCCAGAATCCAGGTGCTCTAGGGCTCAGTATGTTCTTCTTACATCCAAAATAGGCAAACTTAAGAAAAAACTAAAGGGAGAGCTAGCACTGCTGGATATAACATCTGTGATCTTGATTGTATCATGACAAGTATAAAAAGGACAAAGCATGTTATATGCTCTTCCTTCAGTTTTATCAGGCTCAGTGTGTCCTTACACACCACAACACAAACAAGTAAAGGGATTGAGGCCATATAGCGATTTTAATGGTTGGTTACATGAAGTGAAAAGCAAAATAGCTGACGCGTTTTAGCAACAGCCTTAGTCGTAGCAAAGGGATATCCCTGCCTTGCATCTCAGTACAGGCAGAAACCATTAGATAGGCTCAAATATAAAAGCTGGATCCAGCGAACAAAGTTGGGACCAAAGCTAAAACAATGGAGAGTGGAGAAAGAGAAGAGTGGAGAAAGAGAAGAGTGGAGAAAGAGAAGAGTGGAGAAAGAGAAGAGTGGAGAAAGAGAAGAGTGGAGAAAGAGAAGAGTGGAGAAAGAGAAGAGTGTCTTTGGGATTCACAAGTGTTTATGTTCATCACTATGGAGCACTGAAGAATTTTTGGACTCTATATAGTTTTTTCCACAGTTTTCACACATTCATTTCTTTTAAGGGAAAATTTTGCACGCTTGGGGTTTTGGGTAGTCTTGCACACAGCCTTGCACTAATAGGCTTCATATACACTACAGCTCCTAAACTTAAGGTTAGGAGCTTTTGGCGTTTTTTTTGACACTTGAAGACAGGGTCAAGAGTCAGTCCCCCCAGTAGTCACCAATCATAAAAGCATCCCCCCCCCAATTTTAATGTGTGCGTGCACACCCATAAAAAAATGAAAAAAAAAAAAACTTGGCAGACAGGTAGTGACCCAATACTAAACAGCAGCATGGACAAATACTAGAAATGTTTCTTATCTTTATGTACCACAGAATTTCCATCTGGTTCTAAATAGATATTCAACCCTGTGTTGAAAGGTACATGTGATAATGGAATGTGCTGCAATGTTAATAGAATTTTTCCATCTTGCATGATATGCCTGCTTTAATACACAAAGCAGCATGGTTTCATTAAAGAAACACTTAAGGCACGTTATTTAAGCGGCTTTAGATAATTGTTTTAGCAGTGAACAACCAAGAGCAAATATTTTTTTATTTCATTGATAGGTTACCTTCTATTATGAGTAATATAATGTAATGATAATCAAAGTGAAAACGAATAACACTTTACTATTTATAGCCATGTTAGAAAATACATATGCACAGCAGCTAATTTCTTGACCAGACTGGCAGCTTTCAGAAAATGTGTCATAGATGCATATAAAAGCTAAATCCAATGGACTATTCTTTACCCTTAGACCCCTCTGCTGCCTTTGACATCGTGGATCACCCCCTCCTCCTCAAAAAAACTCCACGCCTTTAGTCTCCATGACTGTACTCTTCGCTGGTTCTTATCCTAATCCAACCGCACTTTTAGTGTCACTTAAAACTCTACAGCCTCCTCTCCCTTTCTCTGTCGGGGTCCCCCCAAGGTTCTGTTCTTGGACCTCTCCTACTCTCCATCTACACCTCCTTCCTGGGTCAGGCAATAGCCTCCCATGGCTTCCACTACCATTCTCTATGCTGACGACACCTAAATCTATCTCTCTACCCCTCAGCTCACTACTTCAGTCTCCCCACGTACAGTGTGAACAGAAAGTATTCAGACCCCCTTAAATTTTTCACTCTATGTTATATTGCAGCCATTTGCTAAAATCATTTAAGTTCATTTTTTCCTCATTAATGTACACACAGCACCCCATATTGACAGAAAAACACAGAATTGTTGACATTTTTGCAGATTTATTAAAAAAGAATAACTGAAATATCACATGGTCCTAAGTATTCAGACCCTTTGCTCAGTATTTAGTAGAAGCACCCTTTTGATCTAATACAGCAATGAGTCTTTTTGGGAAAGATGCAACAAGTTTTTCACACCTGGATTTGGGGATCCTCTGCCAATCCTACTTGCAGATCCTCTCCAGGTCTGTCAGGTTGGATGGTAAACGTTGGTGGACAGCCATTTTAGGTCTCTGCAGAGATGCTAAATTGGGTTTAAGTCAGGGCTCTGGCTGGGCCATTCAAGAACAGTCACGGAGTTGTTGTGAAGCCACTCCTTCGTTATTTTAGCTGTGTGCTTAGGGCAGTGGTGTCCAAACTATGGCCCTTCAGTTGTTAAGGAACTACAACTCCCATCATGCCTAGTCATGTCTGTGAATGTCAGAGTTTTACAATGCCTCATGGGAAGTGTAGTTCCGCAACAGCTGGAGGGCCGTAGTTTGGACACCCCTGGCTTAGGGTCATTGTCTTGTTGGAAGGTAAACCTTTGGCCCAGTTTGTCACTACCATGCTTCACTGTTGGGACTGTAGTGGACAGGTGATGAGCAGTGCCTGGTTTTCTCCACACATACCGCTTAGCATTAAGGTCAAAAAGTTCTATCTTGGTCTCATCAGACCACAGAATCTTATTTCTCACCATCTTGGAGTCCTTCAGGTGTTTTTTTTTTTAGCAAACTCCATGCGGGCTTTCATGTGTCTTGCACTGAGGAGAGGCTTCTGTCGGGCCACTCTGCCATAAAGCCCCGACTGGTGGAGGGCTGCAGTGATGGTTGACTTTCTACAACTTTCACCCATTTCCCAACTGCATCTCTGGAGCCCAGCCACAGTGATCTTTGGGTTCTTCTTTACCTCTCTCACCATGGCTCTTCTCAACTGATAGCTCAGTTTGGCCGGACGGCCAGCTCTAGGAAGGGTTCTGGTCATCCCAAACATCTACCATTTAAGGATTATGGAGGCCACTGTGCTCTTAGGAACCTTAAGTGCAGCAGAAATGTTTTTGTAACCTTGGCCAGATCTGTGCCTTGCCACAATTCTCTCTCTGAGCTCTTAGGGCAGTTCCTTTGACCTCATGATTCTCATTTGCTCTGACATGCACTGTGAGCTGTAAGGTCTTATATAGACAGGTGTGTGGCTTTCCTAATCAAGTCCAATCAGTATAATCAAACACAGCTGGACTCAAATGAAGGTGTAGAACCATCTTCAAGGATGATCAGAAGAAATGGACAACACCTGAGTTAAATATATGAGTGTCACAGCAAAGGGTCTGAATACTTAGGACCATGTGATATTTCAGTTTTTCCTTTTTTAATAAATCTGCAAAAATGTCAACAATTCCGTGTTTTTCTGTCAGTATGGGGTGCTGTGTGTACATTAATGAGGAAACAAATGAACTTAAATGATTTTAGCAAATGGCTGCAATATAACAAAGCGTGAAAAACGTAAGGGGGGTCTGAATACTGTCCGTCCCCACCGTATCACTAACTTACTAACAGACATATCAGCCTGGATGTCACACCACTTTTTCAAACAATATATCCAAAACTGAGCTAATGGTTTTTCCTCCCCCACGTGCCTCTTCCCCTGATCTCTCTGTCAAAATCAATAGCACTACTATCAGCTCGTCCACGCATGCCAAGGTTCTAGGTGTAACTTCTGAACTATCCTTTCGGCCCCACATCCAAAAACGTTCCAAATCTTGCCATCTCAACCTCCGCAACATCTCCAATATACACCCCTTCCTAACCAATGACACCACAAAACTCATAGTTCAATCCCTGGTCATCTCCTGCCTCGACTACTGCAATTCCCTCCTCATGAGATTACCTTTATACAGGCTATCCCCCCCTTCAGTCCATCACAAATGCTGCTGCCAGGCTCATCCACCTTACCAACTGCTCTGTGTCTGCTACCCCTCTCTGTCAATCCCTCCACTGGCTTCTGCTCACCCAATAAATTAAATTTATAATTCTAACAACTTACAAAGCAATCCACAACTCGGCCCCCAGCTACATCACTAACCTAGTCTAAAAACCCCAAACTACTCGTTCCCTTCGTTCCTCCCAAGACCTCCTGCTCTTTAGTACCCTCGTCATCTCCTCCCATGCTCGTCTCCAGGACTTTTCCCGAGCCTCTCCCATCCTCTGAACTCCCTACCCCAATCTGTCCGACTATCTCCTACTCTGCTTTTAGACAATCCCTGAAAACCCTTCTCTTCAGAGAAGGGTACCCTACCCCCACCTAACCACTGTACTTGTCCTTTCTCCATCAGATCATCCCCCACAGCTATTACCTTTTGTATCGCTTGACATTCCCTTCTAGTATGTAAGCTCTAATGAGCAGGGCCCTCTGATTCCTCCTGTATTGAATTGTATTGTAACTGTACTGTCTGCACCCAATGTTGTAAAGAGCTGCACAAACTGTTGGCGCTATATAAATCTTGTATAATAATAAAAAAAAAGTGAAAGCCTAAAAAACACCAAGGACAAAATTGAGCATTCTATGGCAGCCAACCAGAATTCCCTTAAAATAAGTTAGACCAGTACAAGTTAAAATCTGATTGGCTACTCATGGCAAAACTTTGTTTTTTTGCACTATTTTACAGAATAAACTTGTTGGGAATCACGCCTCACAAGTGCTCTAGATGAATGGGGTCTACAGTAAATGACATGGATGGTAAGATTCAGAAAGAAAACATCTTGCAAAAGACCTTTGTGCGTTGTGCTGTATGACTCCATATGTTTCCAGTGCACCAGGAAGCTCTCAGCTTAATCTTCAGTACTCATCTGTACTAACTGGAGCAATACATCAAGACCCTCCGAATTCCTGAAAACCTTCCACAAAACACTAAACATGTCCATACACAAAGGTTAAGCTGATGAAATCAAGCAGTGGGCAGCCTAACCTTAGAAAAAATAAAAAGTGATAAAAAAAAAAAAAAAAATATTTTGACACCCTTCTTCTATAAGCCATATGACACCTTGATAAACTGGCATTGGTTGTCACCACACACCCAGATTTCCTATTCTGTCTTTTTACCACCTACTAAACTGGTAATTACATGGATGGCTTTCAAATACCCATGTATGGCTGCCATTATGATATATGGTAATAAGTTAGCTTGGGAGTTCATTAGCATACCAAAGATTACCATGTATATTTTTATGTTAAAAATGTATGCTGCTTTAAATAAAAAAATTAAATGTAAAAAAAAGGTTAGGCGTCATGTTCGCTGCTGCTGCTAAATGGAAATTTAGGATCAGTTGGGCATTTTTTTCAACTGCTCCTGAACTCTCCTGTATGTTCTCTTATCAGTACATGTACACAGGGTCGTTTATAGTCATTTCTAGGCAGTTGAGTTAGAGGCCTTTTTTGGAAAGCAATTAGTTCAGACGCTGAGTTTAGAGGCATTTCAAGCGCCAAATGCTTCTAAACGCAGCTAAACACAGTAACTCGTGTTTAGCCATGTTTCATTTACAGGCGGTTTTCATTTTTGGCCATTTAGAAAAAAAAAAAAAAAAAAAAAAAAAATTTTATATATATATATATATATATACACACACACTTTTTTTTTTTTCAAACGCTTCTAAACACAAACGCGGCAAAACACAGCTAGGCGCAGCATGTAAACGAGGCAAAACTGACGTTTTAAACATGGCTTACTATCTGTCAAGTTAAATTGTTCAGGCGAGGTTGTAAAAGCGTCCTGTGTACATTAAGCCTTATAGGTTTAATATTATATTGGCAGGAATGATATAAAATGCCTTTTAACACCTTAGCTTAGAATATAAGGCATAGACAATAGCTGCAGGTGAGCAGTAACAAACGTCAAAAAACCTGGACCGGACATCAGGTGGATGAGGCAATGGTTGACGCGTTTCGGGGAGAACCCTTTTCTTCAGAGCCTAAACGGGTAATGGCTGCTCACATGTGAGAGCTCCTCTATATATGTGTGCGTGTAACTATGCATCCCAATCCCCACCAGCACCAGCCCACACAGGCCACTTATACCCACTTTCTATGAGGTTGTAATGGAAGAGTTTAGGAAGATTTGTGGGGGAAATGCTCGGAAATACAACAAAGGCCATGAAGCTATCTTAAGCTGTATTTATGGTTTTGTGGATTTATCCTAGTATGTATGTACACCAGGTTCCCATATGTACATGTCCTTCTGAGAAAGTGTGCACATATATATACACATATGTACATTCTCCTTATGGGGATTGTGTAAAGGGTCCATGATCCATAATGTGGTTCAATACTTTTGTATTGATTACATTCTTCTCATCACTTTGCACCACTTATTTCATATTTGGGGACTTTCTAATGACCAACTTTCATGAGGCTGGTCTCCTCTGTGCGTTGTGTGGTTCTCTGTGCGTCCCTGCCACCTTGCAGCATCAGCCTCCCCATTTTGGCCCACCCCCCTTCCCCTTTTGGTTCCCCCCTCCATTGTAGCCCACCCATATATTTCTACTATATTTATAATGGGCCCTTTTAGGGGAGCGATCAGCGTGAAATACACAGTGCCTTGGACGTTCCTGTCCATTGTGGATGTGTGCGCATCCACATGCTCACTGTTTCCAGCGAGCGCTGCTACAGCGGTCGGAGGTAGCAGGTGGAACGCAAATCCACCCGCACTTCCGGGCCGCGTCTTCTGTGCACGCGCGGAAGTGACGTCTGGGCCAGCCGGAAGTCGCCGGTGGAGCGCAAACGCACCCGCACTTCCTGGACATCGAGGCGGCGTGCGTTCCACCGGCGGCAGACAGCAGCTGAAGGCCCCAAGATGTCCAAGTTAGTATGCGGTATGCCCACAGCACCCCTTCAATACGCGGCTATTGTGGAGGTGGTACGGTTATTACTTCTGCCCGACCACCTCCGCTTGTCAGCTTATGTAGTC
The DNA here is from genome assembly GCF_042186555.1 of Aquarana catesbeiana. Lineage (NCBI taxonomy): Eukaryota > Metazoa > Chordata > Amphibia > Anura > Ranidae > Aquarana > Aquarana catesbeiana. The sequence continues at coordinate 306,576,960 of NC_133327.1, read as the reverse complement.
CATACTTGACACCAAGATATGGCCATTCACTTATCCTATCCATCTATTTATTGAATTTGGTATATTTTAGCCATGTATGTGCGGGGTCACTGGTAGAAAACCATTATGGTGTCACTATGGCGACTGAGTGACATTAGGGAGGGCCCTACCACCTAAAGGGGGTTGTGATCCCTGTGCAGGTGGGCGTGGCCTGTGTGGGCTGGTGGGGATTGGGATGCATAGTTATACGCACACATATATAGAGGAGCTCTCACATGTGAGCAGCCATTACCCGTTTAGGCTCTGAAGAAAGGGGTTCTCCCCCGAAACGCGTCAGCCATTGCCTCATCTACCTGATGTCCGGTCCAGGTTTTTTGACGTTTGTTACTGCTCACCTGCAGCTATTGTCTATGCCTGATATTCATGCCCGTTTGTGAATATTCATTTGCTGTTTTATCTTTTTTAATAAATGTTACCAGTGGTAATGCACTAGGTCGGTGCGCCCTCCTTTCTTTCTTTTTTCAAATTATCAAAGTTGCAGAGAAAACCATTGAAAACTACTGCAGTGCCTGTCAACTGCCAGGCATTTAAATCAATCTCCACTGAAATCTCAATCATTTGGTACCTTGAATCTGAGAAACAAATATGTGGGTGGCATACTGATGGAGTTGAGGGGTCAGCAAAGTTGTCTGCTCTAGGGTCAATACCCCTGCATCCAATGCCATGCCACAGGATTACTGGGCAAATCTAGGAGATTGTTGACAGAGAGGGTCTTTAATCCTTTTGGCTGCCTGATATTAACTTTAAATATTTTTTGTATTGTGTAACAAATATATTCTAGATTGCACCTAAGAGTTACATATCCTTCACTCCTGCAAAAGGATTCCTGTCTTCGGGTTTTATGCTTTGTTCCAGACATAACACTTTCCATTTGGACTTGAAGTACATAACTTCAAGTTGATAATGACTGATGTGCCACCAGTGAATTATATATATATATATATATATATATATATATATAGCCATTTTGCATCAATATACATACATTAGATCAACAATGACTTAATTTTAGTGAAGAGAAAGAAAGAAGTAAAACTTGGCAACACACGTTACAACTGCATGCAGCCTTACCAGATGATTCTAATGTCGTGAATAGACAGTTTCCCAGTTGATAGGCCCCTTTTAAGCAAATATGCATTATTAAAATTATAATCATACTGTACTTCTAAAGCACAATACAAAAAGATGCCCATCCAAATGAATCCAAGCCAAGACTTACTGTTGGCAGCAAAGTCTTGTGTTGTGTTTTGAGATACTCACCCTACTGTTGTACACGTGTCAACCGTACAGCAGTTAGTCTTTTTCCATTTCATAGCCCCTTACTCCTAACCTATGACATTTGTTATCTGTAGGTCACAAGCTACCTGCAATATTCTCCACAGGAATAGATGGAGAAATCAGCAACACTGTTCAGCATAGTTCATAGTTCAGCAAGTAATCAGATCTGTGAGTGGGAAGGTGGAAAAGATCTCCACACTGAAATATCAGTGTATTTTAAAACAATAGTGAGTCAATGAAAAGTGGAGCAATCTATTTTTGGTGGACTTGCATTCAAAAAAATAAAGTAAAGTGACATCTAGCAATACAGTATATATTTATGAAACACTAAGATGGTTAAATTGTACAAGAACTCGGAGGTCTTTAAATTATATATTGCAGACAATAGATATGGAATATAAAAACACAAACTATACCCTTTTTTGGATAACTCCAGACAAAAGTAAATTTAATAAATGCAAAAAGTGAACAACTATTTATTTGTTCCAGTGTTTTGGTACTACATTGCCCAGTCAAAGGAAAATAAAATACTATATACATTTTTTGGCCTGCCACAAGAAATAAAGCTGTCCCACAATTTTCAGTTTGTGTGCTTTTTGGAATTGGTCCTAATGCACTAAGAAAATCCAAAACGGATCCTTTGCTTACAAATGGATATTTATTGGCAGAGAACTTATTTGTAACATTTGGGGTAGGAACTGGTGCAGCAGCTATTAAATAGAAAAACAAACTGAAAGTATAGGCATCTCTATATTATAAAAGTTTACAGGTGATAATATCCACAGTGGCGTTCGCCCTTGAAAAACATACCACTTCTGGAATTAGCAAAGTAATTTCATAATTCTTCCTCCATGTTTGTGACTAATGATACCTAAATATTTTATAAACAAATTGGCTGCATGGAGGGTTTAGCTATTAAATGTTTAATTAGCAATATTTATGCTATCTCAGAATAACAAATTACATAAAAATAACCGAGACTACATGTGGAACTACTAAAAAAATGTATGCTAAAGACACAGTAATAATTTTGTGAAAATAAAAATCTGATGGCCCCTGTTGGGCAAAGCAGATGAAATTGGACAGCTATTTTTAATAAAGTCAAAATTTATATTCTGCATAACTGCATATACGCAGCATTTCACATAGCTCTCCCGGTGGAGCAGAACAATTTGAATTAGAACAAACAGCATGGCCCAAAATTAGACAACTTAAAAATAATGTGTGCATTGAAAAAAAAAACTCCGTAGGAAATACAGCATCTGAATGTGACAAAGGAAAAAGCATGTATACAGCCAGTGGAAAGAAAAAAAATGTATGCAGTATACAGAAAAAGCAAAAAAAAAAAAAAAATTAACTTGCAGTCTTAAAGGCTGAGTGGTCATTAAGGGTTCATGCACAGAATTCATTAGACAGTACCTGACTGACAGCTTCTAGCTGAAATGGACTCACTTGTTGGGTTCACTGAAAACTACAAATGCTTAATAGTCAAAAGGCAATATTCTGGATACGATCAGTAATTCTTTGGAACCATTTAACCTGCCATAAGAATATCTCAGAACCTAATCAACAGAACATGGCCAGAAAATTTTTTGGATGCAGTCAACACCAGTTTGGTAACAACCAAATACAAAAAACATCAAGAATGGTAGATAGAAAAACATAAAATGATCCAACTTGCAAGGCTAAGTAGCCTTTTTTTAATGTGTTATTATGGGATGTTAAATTTAGATGTTCAGTTTAAAGTTTTTCAAGATTGGCTATGAAAATGAATAGCATATTATAGCCATCATCATCATGAGAAATCTGGCTTGCCCATACATATACACAAAATTGGCTTGCCCAGGCTAGCGGCTATCTCCATCTTTTCTTAATGTATGGATGCAGTGCACTTGGGTTACACTTTGGCCTGGGGGGCAAATACAGCTAACTAGCCTCTTTTGTGGTAGAGACAGATTTTAGAAAGAGAACACTAAAGAAAATGTACGTATGAACGTCTGCCTCACTAAATTGGAAGCATGATAAAAGGTAGGCGTTCCAAAACGACATGATTTATTTACACACATTTTCACATCCTGTGCTTCCTTTGCAGCCCACTGCATTTATTCTTGTGGCTTTTCAGAGTCAAAAAAGGAAGTTGGTGCTGGAAGACTCCCTCCTCCTGTCAGACTGTCTGCGTACAGCCAAATCATGCAACAGCTGTGGGTTCTAGGCTCCAATATATTGCTGTATTTTACATTTTATTCCCCAATATGTTTGTGTGTATGAGTCCTCAGATGCAATTCAGACTACACCTCTTACCCAACTCTATATGACTAATTTTCTGTGAATTTGCAATTCTTATGCCTGAAATATTGGGGAGCCAACTGCAACAAATTTGCACAAGTCCGTGAAAGATTTAGAACTGTGAATGAAACAGATTTTAACTCTAAACAGATGCAGACATGATCATGGTCAGGTGTCATTCTCTTGCAGTGCTACTTTAGACCAGCAGAGGGAGGCATTTCTGACAAGCTGCAACTTTGTAGTTAATCTGTTGCACAATTTGTGTCACTGCTCCTGTTTAGGATTGCCTTTCTGTGCGACAGAATAAATATCCTCCTCTTTGTTTTGCTCTTTGCAAGGTTTAATGAAAATTTTAGGGCTCAAACCAGTATGTTTTAGTACAAGTGTTATTAGCCATAATGATTGTAATTTTCAGACATGAGACTACCATTTTCAACCCATTTTTCTGAATAGGAATTTTGACTTGCCTGAAAAATTCTTTATCTTTGAGTACAGTACAAGACTTGTATTCATAGACAATGGGTTAAATTGTAGGATACCTTCAGGGGAAGGTAAAATTTGGAGAACATGAGGACAAGGTTGCTAATCTGAGATACAAATGCTTGATGCTGAAAAGCCCAAGAGACACCAACAGCACTGATGGGGAAGAGAGGAACCCTTTCCTTAAGAGGAAAGGTGCTGGAAAAAACTTGCAGATAACATGGTAAAAACTCGCACTTCGTAGACAACAGCGGGTGCAGCACCTGGTCTAGTCTGAATACTGGACCTAATTACTACCTTAAAACATAAAAAACACATATTAAAATGGGTCTCTGATCATACATATAAGAAACAGCTTGACAGAATGATCCAGGCAGGTGTGATTTTCGAGCCTGGAAAGCATGAGATCAGGAAAAAAAAAAAAACCACGATCTCGTGCTTACCAGCCGCGATCGCGGCTTTATTTACAGCCGTGGCCCGGACATGATGTCATAACATTGCGCCCAGGCCTCCAACGGTCATAGAGACGACTGGTGACCATATGGTCACCGAAATCTCTATGGTTGTCATCCGGCGGCGGCTGATTCTTTCTCCGGGTTCCCAATGGCACGGGAGAGCCCAGAGAAGTACTAGATGGCGGCGGGAGGGGGGGAATGTCCCCTCCTGTCACCTGTTGGAACGATCAAGCGGCGAAACCGCCACTATGATCATTCTTATGGTGCACAGAATTGCCGGCTGAAAACAAGGATATCTGAACGATGCCTGTAGCTGCAGACATCATTCAGATATTCCCACTGAAAGTCAAAGACGTCATATGATGTCTTTGGGCGGGAAGTGGTTAAAGAGGAACTGCAGTCTGCTCACATAATTTGTAATAAAAACATATTAGCCATTCTGAATCTTCCCCCCAACCACTCTGCATATTATTTTATATATACTGCGATTCTGTACTTGCCAAATATGCTGCAGAAATCTCCCTCCACTGAGTCTGGCTGCAGCCATTTTAACTGTGGGAAGCTGAAGCTGCTGCCCGTTCACTTCCTGAATTTACACAGACATACAGAGGCACAGCTCCAGCTCTGCAGCTCTCATTGGCCCTCTTATGACTCACCCCCCCTCCCTTCCTGGCAAACTCTCACGAGAGAGAGAGAGCTGTGCATGATGTCATAAGCCTAGGCTAATGACCAGACAAGAAAAAGGAAGTGGGCTTTATAAAGGTATTTACCGGCAGAAAAAAAATGTTTTACTAGTCAAAGTTAAAACAATAAGGGCAGAAGATTTAATAGATGGAAAGTTGAAAAAATGACTGAAGGTCCACTTTAAGTTTGCTATGGAGCACAACTATTTTGATTATGGCGGTAGCTTCTACCTACAATGCTAAATTCACTCCCAGCCTTCTAACCTATTCATGACATGGTGGGAGGAGGAAGCTATCCGTGAAAGATCGTGCTGACCTGCTGATCTGAAGGCGTTATATTGATGATGCCTTTTTCTTATGGCGTGGGGATGTTCAATCTATCCATGCATTTATGACACATTAAAATAATAATTCCTGGAGGATAAAATTGTGGAGTAATATATGTATTAACTTTTTGGATGTAGTAATCTTCAGAGATCGAAATGGACTTCTCACAAAAATCCCAGTGGAAAGTGGTCATCACCCTTCCTGTTGTAAACAATATGCAATACAAGAATTTATCACTTGTTCTACTAAAGGGGTAATTTACCTTCTTCAGTGTCCACGTGGTCTGCAATATGCTGGGCGGACCACAACGGGCACTGAGTGCAAGTATTGTTGAGCATCTCACCAATATGCACAATGGTTTTCAAGGACATAATCTCTCAAAGCATTTTCTATGTTACCACAGCAATGACCTCTCTGGGTTGCAAGAAATAAGGATTAAATAACATTCCCCACACTGTCGAGGGAGTGATCTAAAAAGTCAAATCTCCCGGCGTGAAACTCGCTGGATATTCTCAAAATGTTTTCCCCATGGGGATTAAATGTGGATTGAGATATCAACTGCTAAATTAATAACAACTGATTCCAGGTACTGTCCTGTCATTTGGTATTAATTTTTTAAATATTTTTTTTTATATATTTAGATTTTATAGTAATTTTCTTTGTTGGATATTTCTATTTATCTCGGCGCACACGGCTGCTTTTTTGATATATTGTCACTAGAGGGCATGGCGTCTCTCTAGTCTGGCTATTCAATATACAATTTAATTTTGAGTTCCTTTTTCTTTTTTTATACTTTCTTTATATCATTAAGGAGATTTGCGGATATATTTTTACTTTATTGTTTTTGATGTATTTACAATATGTAATTTGCATTGGTGGTCAGCAGTTTGGTCCATGAGGCTTCTCCTGTATTTCATCTCTTGATGTTAATGCTGAGAGTGGTTTAAAAGTGAAGTGTCCAGGCGGTGCAAGTCTTGGAGCCAAGCAAGTTGGACCATTTGTTGTGTTGCAGCTAGAGAGTGGAGTCACCTGCTTTGCTGAAGATCAAGCGCAATCGATCGCATGCGATCATGGCACTCAATATATGTGGTGCTATTGAAATAAGACACAATTGAATCTGTGGGACACTATATTATTCATATTATTTATTTTCATTTTAATTCATTTGCATTATAAATTTAAAGTGAAATGCACTGTAGATTGCACATATAAGAATCTGGCATCACATTTTTTGCACATTAACCCTAGAAATAAGTTGTCCGATCCACCTAGCAACTGTGGAGCAGGAAGCAGGATGTCCTTTACAAGGACCTACAGACAGAACAAATCAATCTGACAAACAGAGGCAATGGCTGCTAAGTAGAAAGTGATGGCTCTGACCACATCCAAGCAGCATAGGAAAATATCCCTGTCATGTTTTGGTTAAGGAAGGAAGAACAATGTCCTCATTTATTTGGAATGAAAATAACACCTTAGGAAAAAGAAAGGTTTTGGTCTGTAGACCACCTTGTTCCTGTGCACAACAAGAAAAGGTTCTTTACAAGAAAGTGCTACCAACTCAAAAATATTCCTAGCAGGCATAATGGTGACTAGGAAGACAACCTTACATTAGGGGTCTTCCAAACAAATGTTTATAATCGGTTCAAAGGGGGGTTTGGGTCTTTGAGGGACAGAGAGCACAAGGTTGAGATCCCAAGCTGACATGTCAAGTTGGGGTATTTATATGCGAAACTCCAAAAACAAAAATCCTGATTAGGGAGTGTGATGCAAGAATATTCTGGGACAGAATGGATAAAGCAGAAATCAGCACCTTGAAGGGTACTCAAGGCCAAAACATAGTCTAAAATATGAGTGATAGAATATTCCCTAGGGTTCAGCCATCTGATTTTTTTCCTTGAGTAGGGTGCATGATTCTGGCCAAAATGAGAATCACGATTTTTTTGCTTAGCATAAAAAGATCATGATTCTCTCACGATTCTCGTGACGTAAAATCTTTCACATAATACAAAAAAAAAAAAAAAAAAAAAAAAAAAAAAAAAAAGGGATAACTTTACTGGTTAGCTTTTTTTTTAAAATTCATTAACCACCTGGCATCCGCGCTATGGCCAAATGACGGCCACAGCGCGGACCTGAATTCCCGGGAGGATGTCATACGACGGCCTCCCCTGTGCACACGCTCTGCGCGCGCCCTGTAGGGCGCGCGCCGAGCGCGCTGTGATCACTGAGTCACTGAGACTCGGATGATCACCGATCTAAGGAGGGGGCCGGTCCCGGCCCCTTACCATGTGATCAGCTGTCAGCCAATAACAGCTGATCACATGATGTAAACAAAAGATCGGTAATCTTTTTTTTTTTTTCTACTCACGCTGACAGCGTGAGTAGAAAAAAAAGCCGATCACCGGCTCAGATGTCAGGGACATCGGTCCCGAAGTGGAAGAGGCACATCTGCCTCATCAGTGACATCTAATAATGCCACCTAACACTGCCCACAAGTGCCACCTAACAGTGCCCACAAGTGCCACCTAACAGTGCCCACAAGTGCCACCTAACAGTGCCCACAAGTGCCACCTAACAGTGCCCACAAGTGCCACCTAACAGTGCCCACCAGTAGTGCCAATCAGTACAACCTAGCAGTGCTGCCTATCAGTGTAACTGCCGCCTCATCAGCGTACATCAATGAAGGAAAAAAATTACCTGTTTTAAATTTTTTATAACAAAATATAAAAAAATTAATTTTTTTTTTTTTTTTAAATTCAGTTTTGTACATTTTTTTAACAAAAAGTAAAAACTGCAGAGGTGATCAAATACCACCAAAAGAAAGCTCTATTTGTGGGGAAAAAATGATAAAAATTTCATTTGGGTGCAGTGTTGTATGACCGCGCAATTGTCATTCAAAGTGCGTCAGAGCTGAAAGCTGAAAATTGGTCTGGATAGGAGGGGGGTTTAAGTGCCCTGTAAGCAAGTGGTTAAAGTAATTTTGTAATTGTAATTGAAAGACCGCTGCGTAAATACAGTGTGACATAAAATATTGCAACAACCACCATTTTATTCTCTAGGGTGTCTACTAAAAAATATATATAATGTTTGGGGGTTCTAAGTAATTTTCTAGCAAAAAAAAAAATGATTTTAACTTGAAACCAACAAATGTCAGAAAAAGGTTTAGTGTTTAAGTGGTTAAACTTTTTTCACTTACACACAAAGTCTATTCCATTGACAAATTGTTACAATGTTTATACTTAAGTTCAACTGATAAAGAATGTTTTGATTCTTGGAAGACTGCCCGTTTTTTTCCTTCCTTTCTTTTGGCTGTGGCTTCAGAAGAGCAGAGAGAATTATTTGCATAGAAAGAACCAGGAAACACTTTAGTCAAGATCGTGATAACGATTCTTGACGATTAATCATGCAGCTCTAGGTGGAAATAACCGATTTAAAAATATTCCTATCCTTTAGGACTTGTGTTTCAACAGCCATGCTGTTACAGGCAGTGACTGAGAAGCAAGATGGAGGGGTCAGTAAGCCTAGTCTGTTTGGAAGAGGCCAAGGCTTCTCTGCCTTAAGTACCACATTCTTCTGGGTCAGTTTGGCGCAATGAGAATTAATGGGATCCTTTTCCTTCTCTATATTGTCCTGCAGTATTTGGAGGATCTTCATCAGAGGGAAGCCATAAACCAGCCTGAATTGAGCCCAATGAATTACCAGAGCATCTATTGTGAAAGCTTGAGGATCTCTTGTCCTAGCTACAAATTTGTTCAGCTTGTTGTTGAACCTGGAGGCCAGGATGTTTACATCTTTCCCGACTTAGCCAGCATCTTAGTGCCCATAAGAGCTTGTTTTGCTAGTGAGTTTTTGTCATGAAACCATAGCCTGTACCTTATAAAATGCTATCTCTGCTACAAAATCAAGACTCCCAATACTTTCATCAATAAATATCCTCAAGTTATGGATGTTCAGCCTCTGATTACTGAGCAGGGTCAAGGGAACAGAGGACATGTAGCATTTTTAGCCTTCGGAAACCAAAGGTTCTAGAAGTGATGTAGGCTTTACAAAGAATTCAGGCACACGTCTCTGTTTATTAGGTTGCGTGGTATCTGAGAGGGGAATGTTGTCATAATAGGAGATTACTCAAGACAAGGGACAGCTCAGCAATGTTTTGTTTCCAGTGGGCTGTCTGCAGAACACGTTATTTGGCACTTTTGTTCCAGCTCCCTGCAGCTCTCCTGCACTCATGATCTGTCAATGAAAAATGGGGTACTCATGGAATGTAGCTCTGACTGGACAGGGGATTTCAATGCAAGCATAAAGGAGCCACTAAAACCCAGGGGCTGACTGTGTTCCTATAACAGTGTCACTAGATTGACTTTAGTACAAGCAGGCTGCCCATAGATGGTTCGAAAATTCACCCAGTTCCAGCTGAAGCGGCTGAATTTTAATCCGTATATGGCCAGCTTAAGGCAAACTTTGTCTCACAATCTTTCTACATAAAACCATGGCAGCATTTGGTGGTTGGGTTTAAGTTTTAGGTTTCACAAACCACAGTTCTTATTTTGTAGAGGAGGGGAAAAAAAAACGAAAAGAAAGCTGCAGCATCCAGTTACCGTTTTGAAAATTAGTGTCAGTTGGAGATATAGTGCCCCATCATTAACACCAGTGGGAGGCATAGTGACCCACCCGATGGCGTTAGTCTGAAGAATTGTGGGACAAATTGTGCTCCATTATTTGTGTCAAAGGAATTTGTGTCATATGAACAGTATGTTGCCCTTGTATGTAATAACCAATTTGAGATACTATTGTTTTATATAATCTTTTGCTGGATAATAATCATTTGACACAAAAGATCTAATTCTTTCTTGTACAACATTTTACATACAAAATATTATACAGCCCAGGTTATGAGCCAAAAGGCATCTTCTTAAAAGACTTGTACAAAGAATAAGCTTAAAGTGGAGTTCCGGGCTTTTTTTTTTGTTTATTAAAAGTCAGCAGCTACTAAAAGTTTAAGCAACAACAAAAAGGGTCCCCTATTGGTGGACTTTTTAGGCACATGTAAAAACCATGGAACGGTATACTTAGTACAAATAGAATTTATTAAATTGACATAATAAAAATATAACAAAACTATAACATCTATTGTTAGGAATGTGGATCAAGCAGTGTTGCAATAATGCGTATACAGTGTTTGAGGCAGTACTCTTACTCAAACACTGTATACGCATTATCGCAACACTGCTTGATCCACATTCCTAACAATAGATGTTATAGTTTTGTTATATTTTTATTGTGTCAATTTAATAAATTATATTTGTACTAAGTATACCTTTCTACGGTTTTTACATGTGCCTAAAAAGTCCACCAATAGGGGACCCTCTTTGTTGTTGTTTATTCAAATTTTGGATGTGGCACAAATCTACAGTTAGATGCTGATCTACATTATAAGCTACTAAAAGTTTAGCTGTTCACTTTTACTAAACAGATACTCACCTGTCCCACGGTCCAGCGATGTGGCCGCACAGAGCCTCGCTTCTCTCCCCCACCTCTCCACGCCGCCTCCATTGAAACTGTGGGCACCCGGCCGGGCACGCACTGAACATGCACAAGTCCCCTAGGCAGACTGTACTCGGAAGCAGGTAGTGGGACAGGAAGTCCAACTCAAAACTAAGCACCCATTCTCCCCCCCAAAAAAAGACATGCCAAATGTGTCATGTAAGGGGGCGAGGAGTGCTTAAAGTGGAAGTTTCACTTTTGGGTGGAACTCCGCTTTAAAGTGGTTGCAAACCCTTACATATACCCAGTGAAGTAACTGACCCTAGGTGATACACAGAGTAAACAAATCCTCCTACATAATTTGTACTTGTTTATCTGCAATCTTCTCTCCATCCATTTAGAGCACACAATTTTCAAGTTTTTCTGAGTGTTCAGAAAAAAGGGGGCAGAGAGCTGAAGTTACACTCTGCAGAGCTTAGTGAGGATAGCTCTGAGAGCTGATTGGAGGGGAGGGACACATTCCCCTTCATGCAGGGACAGAGCTGAGGCTAGAGATCTTTCCTGTCACCTTTTTTCCTCTTGAAAGTTTGTCAGAAGTTATTCGTTAATAGGAGAGGAACAAAACTGCATGCAGAAATTACACTTCATGCTCTTAACTGAGACAAGTACACACTATAGAGGGATATTCTGTGTTCATATTTCATGTCTGAGGTTTACAACCATTCAAATGTGTTATTGCGTATAAAAGATATGCTTCTTTCATTGAACCAATTGTTGAATTAAACAGTCATATCATTATCTGTATAGCCACCTTCATTTCTAAAAAGCTTTAACATTCTTTCAAAGCCACTTTCTGAAAATAATTTGTGCACCCAGATACTTAAAAAATCCATGCATTAACCCCACTATATAAAAGCATATAAATACTAAAATATGAATATGCGCATGATTCCGATGTCATATTTGTATATCGTTTGTATATTTCCTTCAGTATTTAAAAGTCATTACATATTTTACTTTTATCTGTCATTTATCTCATTGTGCTTATGATTACACAATAGAAAAAAAAAAAACAACATGCCAGAATATAGCTTTAAAACTACCTGTGTTGGAGGTGCAGAGGATACAGGCAGAGGGTTAGAGATCATTGGACCAAATATATCCAGGTCGTCGTTTAATGTGCTTGCAGTAGAAGTGCTTCCATTTGCAACTGGTGCTTCAGCAGGTGTGTCTGGAAAACACAAAAGTATGAACAATTTATAAAAATTCACAAGAATGACGACACTGACAATGAAATATATAAAAAAAAATTAAATCAGAAAATACATGAGAAACTGGGATTTTATCATTTTTATAATATTCACAAATATCTAATATTAAATATCTATGCCATCGAAAAAAAAAAACATAGAAAGAATTTGCATAGTCTCCCACAACACCAACAATTAACCCTCTATACTTGCTATTATAACCTGCTCATAACTGTTCCTACATGCTCTTGATTTTGTCCATCATGCCATTAGGTCTAACCACTTGCCGACCAGCCGCTGTCATTATACCGCGGCAGGTCGGCATGTTTCCGCAAACCGTCGTAGCTGAACATCGGCCCTTTAAATGCCTATAGCAGGCGCACACGACCACTGCACGGCGGGGGTGCCGATATGCAATGACTGCCAGCCACGTGTGATCGTGGGCACGAGAGTCAGAACAGGGTGTGGGTGTGTGTGTGTGTGTGTATGTGAGAACAACAAATCCCTGTTCTGTGAGGAGAGAGAGACAGGTAGTCTACTTCTACTAGCTAGGAACAATGATATGTCTCCTCCTCTAGTCAGTTCCATCCCCCCCAGTTAGAAACACAAACGAGGGAACACATTTAACCTCTTGATCGCCCCCTAGTGTTAACCCCTGCCCTGCCAGTGAAGAAATTGGATTTTTAAAAACATTTGGAGATGATTACTACAGCAAGAAGTAAAAAATATAGCTTTTTTTTTCAAAATTGTCACTTCTTTAGTTTATAGCGCAAAAAATAAAAAAACTGCAGTGGTTATCAAATACCACCAAAAGAAAGCTCCATTTGTGAGGGGAAAAAAAGGATGTCAATTTTGTTTGGGTACAGCGTTGCACGACCGCGCAAATGTCAGTTAAAGCGACGCAGTGCCGTATTGCAAAAAATGGCCTGGTCATTAAGCAGCCAAATCTTCCAGTCTGTAAGTGGTTAAAAAGTAACAGTTAACCTTTCCAATCTTCATCCACTCTGTATTTAACTGCAGGCCTCCGATTACTTTGCAATGAGTTTCCTGATCAAACCCATCTACAAGAGCTCAGTAGCATGCACAGAGCACACTATATTATTCATGGGTTATGCATCATCTCTGTTGGCAGCAATGTAACATACATATATACTGTGCCCTTTGCTAGCTAGAAGGATCTTCCAGGCAGAAAATTTACTCACAGCCTTGTGATAAAATATTAAGTACAATACACTGGTCATTTTACTTATAATCATGTGTATTGGACATTAACTTAAAAGTGCATGGGTGATAACCCTTTTACAGCTAAAGATGCTGATGAAACTCAAAGTACCTTTTTTTTTTTTTTTTTTTAAACAGCAGTACACAAACTTTTAGGTATATAAGTAGCTAGGGAGAAATGAGTAGTTTACAAACTACATTGCTGCTGGGATTTGTAGCCATTTATTTTAGCGCCAAGCGTTTCATATAGTAAGCATTGAAATCGAAACAGAATCAAATGTCAATGCGTGAATAAATAAACTGCAAGGAATAAGTGCTCTTTATCCATTAATGAAACTGGATATTTTATGCTCTTTCAAGACTAATTTTGACATTTGCACAATGCAATTTCAAGCAAAAAAGGAAGCTTAATGTAAGAATCAAGGAATAATCAGAAATGATTGATTGTCAATTACTAATATGGTAAGGATAAGTAGGGTAGATGTACACAAATATATATTTTTTTAACTACTGTATTAGTAATATATTTTTTCTAATTAAAAATGAAGCATTGGAGTTACTAGCCAGAAATTACATAGACAGTTCAAATATTTCATTGTGGATGATTATGGTGAATTACCATAAATTTATTGATGCAAATGTACTCTTTTCTACATTTTTACTGTTCTGAGTGAAAAAACGTCAGCTAGTCAATGCAATGCAAAAATTGTAACAGTAAAATCTACAAGGTGAAACCTGTACTAAATATTTATTCTAGAAATACAAATAACAGTATGCTTCATCCAAAGAAAATTTTATATTTAAAGTGATTGTAAAGTCTGTTATTTTAATAGAAAAAAAAATAAAAATAAACATGTCATACTTACCTGCATTGTGTAGTGTTTTTGCACAGGGCAGCCCAGAGCCTCTTCTTCTCGGGTCTCTGGCTGGAGCTCCTGGCCCCTCCACTCCTGTTGAGTTCCCCCACAGCAAGCAACTTGCTATGGGGACACCCAAGCCAAACTGCAGCGCCGTGTATCCATTCAGACATGGAGCTGTTGTTCGGCCACACCCCCCTCTCTCCTGATTGGCCGAGTTTGATTGACAGCAGTGGGAGCCAATGACCCCGCTGCTGTGTTTCAGCCAATCACGAAGGAGAGTCCCAGATGGCCGAGGCACTCTTTGACATCGCTGGATAGAGATGGGGCTTAGGTAAATATTAGAGGGGCGCTGCTGCGCACAGAAGGCTTTTTATCTTAATGCATAGAATGCATTAAGATAAAAAAAACTGCCTTTCCATCCACTTTAATATCTATCACATAATAACCCACACTTGGACTTTTCACCAACATTTCTCAGCAGCATTTTACAAATTACTTTTCTAATCCAAACAATCCCTGCCCCAGTGTAATTTATAACTGACTGTCCCTACATATGATATCACATGGGGCCACACATGTAAGGCAGATGCCAAAATCAAGGTGTCGTGTTGGTATACAGAAAAACTCAACACTATACCACTGCAAAAAATGAAACAGAAAAAAAAAGAAAAAGAAACAAGAACTTGCAATATTTAAAATTAACCATATCTGCTATTAAAAAAAAAAAATGGGAGGAACAGGATGAATATACTAAAACATCATTTACGTTACAATATAATATATATTGTACATGGTCTTACAGAGGCAGCATTAAACTGTCAAAATTTGTTTAAATATGGATTATAACATTCACAATTCTGGTTAGTCAGTCTTATGATTGACAAATGTGCCCACTGCATAGCTAGCAGAATGCTACCACTACTCAAAACTGCAGATCTTTCCCCCTTAAGCTCCTAGTGCCCAACATATTAGACTGGTAGCACCGCAAAAAATTTTGGTTTTGTCAAAGTGCTACATTTTGTGCTGGGTTGGATTCTTGCCATTTGGTAAAAAAAAAAAAAAAAAAACATACAAAGATGGATTTGAGAATGTTGCATTAAAAGCAATTAAAAATATATAATTAATGATGGTGGTTTTTGTAACTGTCAAATGCTCACTTTGATGAAAAACTGAATAAGATGGGTTACTGCACATAAATTAGATGTATTTATTTGACCATTACAATATAAGAACGTACAAAAATAGAAAGATGTTTATTGCATTACAATGCTTAGCCATCTGTCACCTTTATTGTTGACATTCTAGTTTTGAGCCAATCAAGTTTCCTGCTAGTTACAATGCACTGTCTCACTTCATAAATGAATGCACAGAGGGGACAACAAATGAAATGAGCAGAGCAGATCTATTCAGCAAACAATAAATGTTGCTATAGTAATGGCAGGAACTAAAGCGTTGTGGCTCTTCCTTTCAGAGGACTCATTTTGTTTTAGCAAATGAAACTGTAAAACACATTTCTGTGACTACAATGAAAACCCAAAAGAGATATAAACAAAGTATGCTATTCAGATTTAGCCCCCTTGATTTAATAATTTTCAATTCATTTTCAGCAATTTAAAACCAAGCTGCAGTTGAATATTTACATATAAATCAAAAGCAATCAAAGCTGGGAATGAAGCTACCTACTGCTGGAAATATTCTTATCATCAAACTGAATGGACATTTTGATTTGCAAAATATTCCTTAAGTTGGTTATCCCATGTGTACAAAATGCCCACTATACCATTAAAGCAGATGCTTGTCATAACTGCAGTGAATTTTTCTTCAGGAATTTATCCAGGTTTGGGAAAATGGATTGGAGGCTTTTAGTGTGCTCTGATCACAGCTATAAACCATGTCCTTTCCCAGGAAACCTTCAACTTCAGTTTATAGAGAATGCAATAAAGCTGCAGAATGCACTAGTTTTTTCAGAGGATGGCAACAGTATGGCTAAAATACACAAACCATTTTTAATCATGCATTACTAAAAGTTACTGAGGCCTGAAAGTGTATTGCTGCAACTAATTACATGCAATCTTCTCTATAGTGTTTACAACACCTCAACAGTGCACAGTTAATCACAGGTAATTGCATTTAACTTCAGTGGTCAGGGATCATTATAAAAGTCAATGGGTGCAATTATGTGCTGCCAATTTAAAGGAAAGCGGGCCATAAGACTAAAAAGTTACCCACATAGCTTAGGCTTTAGAATGCCACGTGAATTGGGTTACAAGCAGGTAAAAGTAACTCATATCTGCAATGTTAAAGTGTTACTAAACCCAGGACGCATGATATCTGGTATCCCACAGTATATAGAACATTGAAACGCAATCGTTTTAGGAAACATAAACTGCTAAATACTTTTTCTCATCAGCAGTATATAGCAGTCTTGTGATTTCTATCAGTGTCTGGTTAAAGCTTGTAGGAGAAGTTTTAATTCTACTCTGGCTGTCCTATGAGGATGCAGGGCCCCTGACCCTCTGTCTGGACAGTACTGATTGGACCTGTGCTGATCACATGCACTCTCCCAAAAAAAAAAAAAAAACGCTCTAGCAATACACACCAAACTGAGCATGAGCAGCTTGTCCTCTAGACTCTATCAGAAAATGGATTGGATACAGTGGAAGAAGGGGCAGATCAGAAAAGACAGGATCAAACAGCCTTTTTACACAATGCAGAGGATTAACCCCCTTAGGTGAGTATAACAAGCATGCTTTATATGCAGTCTGTATATACTGTATGTTTTTATGATTGTAGGTTCAGTAACACTTTAAGCTTAGGCGAACAGTATGTGCATAAATTACTCCTTTTTATACATACAGAAGCTGAAAATGGTAGTTGCCCATCTGCCCGTCATCACTACCTTGAGTTACTGTCCAAGAACAAGTTGGTAAGTGGAGCCAGACCTCCTGATTTGCATAAACTTTCCAACTCCGAAAGTACTGAAGCCACCAGATTAATAAAAAAGCAAGCGACTAGCATTTTTAGGGGAGCTCAGTAAAGGCAGTCTGAGTATTTGACTTTGCACAGGCTTTCATAACAGCAGAACACGAATTGGAAATATGGTAAACAACAAATATACCTAAAAAAGGATTTACAATTCTGTTTAACCAAGTGATGCAGACTTCCCAGGCAATCCCCAAGACAGCTCTGCATAATTCCTTGGAGCTGAACAATAAAGCCAGGTCTAGGCCCTAATACAAATTGTTCTTGGGCATTAAAGGAGCAAACACACATAACTATGCTTTTGCTTCATGTCACCACCTCCCGATTGGCTCTCAGAGCTAACCTCCTACAATAGAATTTGAGGCAAATACCTGAATACAAAGTTAAACTACAGTCAATCCTGCGCTTTACACATTTCTGTCATGATCCACAGCCATAAAGATCACACTACTACTTATTGATGCTGCTTTACTACTTTCTAGGTGACCTCTCTACAAAAATTGGGCAGAGGGGAGGATACCAGTTCACTGTCTAATGAGTAGGCTGGAAGATGAGCAGTCACACAGAAAGATCCACCAATTAGTAAATATGTATTTTACCTGCCTGATGGTGTAGTTTGACAGAGATGTGTAAATCATAATACTAGTTATACAATGTAACAAATCTTTTAATAAGTACATATAAATGATTTGGCAATTTGCACTGAGGTCCCCTTTAATATGTCCTACTACAAGAATAGAGTTTATTTATAGAACCAGCGTACATATTTGCCAGCACACCATGGATCAGCAGTTATTCGTCCAAAAAAGTTTTAATGAAGTCATATCACCTTCCTTTGTGATGTGACCTTTCTTCATTAAAACTTTTTTGGATGAATAACTGCTGATCCATGGTGTGCTGGCGAATATGTACGCTTGTTTGATGCTTCCAGGACCTAACTGGTAATCGCTGCAGCACCCACCATTTTATGAGCCATTTCTACCAGGAACGTATGCGATAGGAAAATTGATCAGACTATTTATAAAACCAGTGAACTAAAGAAATCATTCATATGTTTCTTTAGCAAAACTTTTTTTTTTTTCTAACACAAAAACATTCATATTTTATAGATGAGGAGCAGTCTGCCTGGAAACATAACCGCATAAGTGAAGTGTCTAATTTTAGTGTTAAAAGAAAATCCACAATACACAGTGAGCCTACGGCATTGGTATAAAGTTTGTGTTTGAGCCACTTGATACCTGAAAGAAGGCAAAGACTAATGTCTCCAAGAAGTATTTTATACTGGAACATGTAATGAAGTATAGTTAAAGTGGTTGTAAAGGCAGAAGTTTTTTTTTTATCTTAATGCATTCTTTGCATTAAGATAAAAACTGCGTGTAGTAGCTACCGAGCCCCATCTCTATCCAGCGATGTGTACGAGTGCCTCAGCCATCCGGGACTCCTGCTGCTGTCAAAGTCAGTAAGCCAATCAAGAGATAAAGGGGGCTGGGCTGAACTGTGGCTCTGTGTCTGAATAGATACAGGGAGCTTCAGCTCGGGTGCCCCCCATAGCAAGCTGCTTACTGTGGGGTCACTCGACAGAAAGGAGGGGCCAGGAGCACCAAAGAGGGATCCGAGAAGAGAAGGATCTGGGCTGCTCTGTGCAAAACCATTACACAGAGCAGGTAAGTATAACATGTTTGTTATTTTTAAAGAAAAATAACTAGACTTTGGTATCACTTTAAGCTGAACATGCTACTGTATGTCAACAACGAAGCCCCATTTAAATGATAAAATGGTTTACTGGTATTCGGCATGAGCTATTGACTTGTTGCTCTTAATATGGAGTGGTAGTAAAAGGGCTTTACCCTTATTTGTCAATTAACACTGGTAAAACTAAGGATTTTTTTTTTTTCTGCAAGAAGATGCAAGTAGCCTTTCTAGCAGGGAGCTAAAATAGCTTCCTCGAAATGTAAAATAAAAAAAAATCTGATAAATCATACATCAGACAAATCTTCTGGTGGGATTGTGTCCTGAGTAAAGCAGACTAAAACTTATTAGGTTAAACCATGTCCATGTTTTATTTTTGTTTTATAAAGAGCCTGTAAAGCATTGCAAATGTAGTTAGCAGATCAAAGGTGCAATCTCAGGCTCCTTCAGAGTGCTTGTATAGGCAGGCAGTTAATGAATGACAGGAAGGGTCAATGAACTACCAAGAGTGCTTATTGGTGCCCTGATAGTTCATTGAGAACTACAAGCTGTCAACCACAATGGATGAAGATAGTTGTAGTTCTCCCATTCACAGAACTCTGTGAATGAGTGATGTGGCCGGGTGGGAGGAGCCCCCCACACAGCCACGCTTTTTGTTTTTTTAAATTGTGATATCGGGTGTGGGGAGAAGACCCCGGCCCGCTGTCACAACGGGGACTCAGGGGGTGCAGGGGCTGCTCAGTTAGTAACATGTTACACCCTCAATATGAGCGTAACATGTTACACCCTCAATATGAGCGTAACATGTTACACCCTCAATATGAGCGTAACATGTTACACCCTCAATATGAGCGTAACATGTTACTAAAGGTGAATTTATCCTTTAAAAAGGTCTTTTTACAACATTACCAAATTTAAATGAAAACTTCACTTTCACTGAAAAAAATATAGCATATAAAAATGCTACACAAGCCATTTTGTACTTTAAAGTTGTCAATCTGAAGTCATTGTAATTTTCAAAAAAAAAAAAAAAAAGAAGGCAACATGGCAACCTGGAGGTACTCTGTACATTGTTGGGAATGACCCTTAGAAATGTAACTTCCTGCTTGTGCAATTGGCTTATCGATTCTCAGAAGTCTGCACTAAGATACAAGTAACATTTTATGTCTTTTTTTTTTTTTTTTTTTTTACTGATGAGATGCAGACACTGAGAACACTGAGATTTGCTGGGGTGGTCTAAAACACAGACCCTCCCAAGTCTGGAAAGGACAACGTAAAACAAATATCCTATGTCTACTGGACTGAAAAAGGTATGAAAACTGCAACAAAGTTGGTTAAAATCCTTGCAAAAATTACAGAGGGGATTTTTTTTCTCAACAAAAATGGAATTGCATACTTAATTCAACATTCTTTATGCGTATAAGGCTCACGCACACTGTACTTTTTTTTGCTGCTCCTAGGGGCATTTGGTTTTTTTTTTCTGCCTCTAAACACCACTGCATGTTAGCCTATGCGTCCATGCACACACAGACATTTAGAGGCAGAAAAAAATCCCCATAGCCAGGGCATTCAAGAGCAGTGGCATTTTAGCAGAAAAAATACTTTGGCACTCCTAAACGATGTGCTAAGCAGTCAATGCATCTTTTTTTCATTTTAGGAAAAATTAATAAAAGCAGGCCATTGTAAGCACCCCTGTCTGTGTTAATACAGAACTAAACCCTCCCAGCCAACAAAGCTGCTCTCTTAGCCTTTGTTTGATCTGCAGTCACCATGGTGCTGCAAATGTGATTAGTTAATGCACCAGGCATTTGATGGTGCGAGTTTAGATGAGAGCACAATTAACCAACAGTTCGCATTCACGGCATGCCTTGAATGCAACTGCTTTGTGAACAAGTTAAACATATGGCTTTATTTCCTAAATGGTTTGTCTCAAACCTCTAACTGAAACTATTACTTGACAGCTTGGTCTGTTAAAGGACGTTAAAAAAAAAAAAACTTTTGGAACCGTACAGCTTGAAATGGTTCATTCTATCTGAAAAGTGGTGCAAATAAAAGCAATTTTTTTTTTCATGTGTACCTGTATGCCTTTGGTATGTCAAAATAAAGAAAGTGTGAAAAAATAAATGACTGCTTATTCTACAAATATATTCTAAAATGCCCTAGGCAGATTTGCTGCTACCCCTATAAACAATTCTAAATAAATGGAACATGGTGACATTTAAAACTGTTTCTTGTAATTAGTATCACAGGTATTCAATCTTGTAATCAGTCAACCTATTTAAATTGATAAAGTAGTCACTCTGCTGTTTGGTATCATCATACGCACTGCACTAGACATAGACCTGGAAAAAAAAAAAAAAGAGAGAGTTGTCTAAGACAGCCTTTTTTAATTAGGGTGACTTCTTGGATTTTTAGGGGTGCCTTTGCAAAATTTCTAAAAATTGCCACAACTTACCTGCAAGCCAGAAAGTGGATCAAGCCTGCCTTTGTTACACAAAGCCACATGTTTATACATGCACAGTGCAGGCCAGCCACTGGCATCTTAATAAATGAATGATATCATTGATTGATAAGGAGGAGGTCGGGGGCACCTGCACAGCATCCTTGGTTTGCCCCTCTCCTGCCCTTCTTTGTCAGCACTGGGGTCACCTCAGGGGAGAGAAACTAAGGGAGATGAGAAACCACAGAATACTAGTGTTCTATGTGTGTGGATGCTGCTGCAATATGTACAATTATTAGATTCATTTTTTTACATTTTAGAATGGGTGCCTCAAGATTGTGCATAATTTCAAATGTCTTGACTGAAAAAGATTAAAAAACACTGGCTTAAGGGAATCATAAAGAAAATTATAGAACACATTGTCAAATGTAAAGGCTATAAGAAACATAAGACTAGCCAGCTTCTATGGATGTGGTCCCAAGTGGAAAATTAAACAGATTAAACAGGCGGATAGAGCAAATGTTAGAGAAAGAGCCAAGACTGACTTACAAAAGAGATACAACCTGAACTCCAAGGTCAAGGTACATTAGTGTCTGATAGGACCATCCAGCACAAGTAGGAGGTGGAGTGCTAGATCCAAGTTATCAGAAGATTGAACAGAATATAAGAAGGCACAATGGCTCTGGTAAGGCAGCGCTTGACAACAATGGACAGTCCTTCCAAGAGAGGCACCAGATTTGAAGACTCATGCGTGCAAAATCCAAAATCCCTTAATAATAGTATTGATTCACAAACTACAACACAGAGCGCATTTCAGGAACTCAAAAACCTTCCCCTTTCTTCAAGGCTTCAACACAATAAGGACTCTAAAATGGCACAAATCGCCACAAGCAACTTGCAGTGCTTTGAAAAAGTATTCACACCCATTGAAATTTTCCACATTTTGTCACATTACAACCAAAATCGTAAATGTGTTTTATTGGGATTTTATGTGATAAACCAACACAAAGTGTCACATAATTGTGGAGTGGAAGGGAAATGATATAGTTTTCAAAATATTTTACAAATATCTGAAAATTGTAGCGTGCATTTGTATCCAGCCCCCTTTACTCTGATACCCCTAGCTAAAATCTAGTGGAACCAATTACCTTCAGAAGTCACCTTAATTAGTAAATAGAGTTCACCAGTGTGTAATTTAATCTCAGTATAAATACAGCTGTTCTGATGAAGCCCTCAAAGATTTGTTAGAGAACCTTAGTGAACAAACAGCAACATGAAGGCCAAAGAACACACCAGACAGGTCAGTAATAAAATTGTGGAGAGGTTTAAAGCAGGGTTAGGTTATAAAAAAAATCCCAAGCTTTGAACTTCTCACGGAGCACTGTTCAATTCGAAAATGGAAAGAGTATGGCACAACTGCAAACCTACCAAGACATGGCTGTCCACCTAAATTGACAGGCCGGACAAGAAGAGCATTAATCAGAGAAGCAGCCAAGAGGCCCATGGTAACTCTGAACGAGCTGCAGAGATCCACAGATGGGAGAATCTGTCTACAGGACAACTATTAGTTGTGCATTCCACAAAACTGGCCTTTATGGAAGAGTGGCAAGAAGAAAGCCATAAGAAGTCCTGTTTGCAGTTTGCAAGAAGCCATGGGGGGTGCACAGCAGACATGTAGAAATGTGCTCTGGTCAGATAAGACCAAAATTGAACTTTTTGGCCTAAAAGAAAAAAAACGCTATGTGTGGCAGAGATTCACCTTCCAACAGGACAACCCCCCTAAACATACAGCCAGAGTTACAATGGAATGGTTTAGATCAAAGCATATTCGTGTGTAAGAATGGCCTAGTCAAAGTCCAGACCTAAATCCAAATGAGAATCTGTGGCAAGACTTGAAGATTGCTGTTCACAGACGCTCTGAGAGAGCTTGAGCCATTTTGCAAAGAAGAATAGGCAAAAATGTCACTCTAAAAGCTGCAAGCCATACATAAGAAGACTAATTGCAGCGAAAGGTGGTTCTACAAAGTATTGACACAGTATTGGGCTGAATTCAAATGCACGCCACGCTTTTTAGATATTCATTTGTAAAAAATTTGGAAAACCATTTATCATTTTGCTTTCATTTCAAAAATATGCGCCATTTTGTGTTGGTCTATCACATAAAATCCCAATAAAATACATTTACCTTTTTGGTTGTAACATGAAAAATGTGGAAAATTTCAAGGGGCATGAATACTTTTTCAAGGCACTGTATTTTCTGCATACAGTACAGTCAGAATCCTTGCATAGTCAGTTTTTTAATTATATATGAAGATGATGGATGCTTATTAGTGTGGTCAGTCTCAAATTACTTAAGAGAAAATAGTGAGGGATTATTTTTTTTTTTCAATGAAAGGATACCAACATCTTTTGTCCACATTTGCAGATAAACTGCATCATGAAACCTTATTGCTGGAAAGGAATAATGCAATATATGACCTGTTCTTGACTTCAAGTGATAGTCACATATTTTACTCATTTGTATGAAAATTTCTGGCAACAGAAAAGTCTTCACTGGCCAACTGCACCGTGTTTTGCAGAGAAAGTCCAATTATCAGTTACAATTGATTACTTGAGCTTGGTTAGATTAGGTGCACACAAGTTGCTCTTGCCATCATCACCTTAAAGTGTCATTAAACCCACATCATTAAAATCTGTCAGTATATGCTGTATTACATACTTGAGATTAGACCAGCTGTTTCCACAGCAATTGAGTATGCTTCAGTATCAGTTCCCATCTATGCTATGCATTTCCTCTTATTTTTTACCTGTGTAGCCCATGTGACTATAAAGTCACATATGTGGGCATATAAACAGTGTGGTAAATGACAGCCCACTCCTTTGCTCTTTCTACATGTGAACTAAACACAATGGGGGCTGGAAGTTACATGTTGATTGATAAAGGAATTATCTTCCTGTAATTTTAACCCCTTCCCGCTGGCCACCTCCTGGCCCTTTAAGGGTTTTAACTGCCGTGAGGAGGGCAGTTGGGTCATATGACTGCTTAGATTGGCTGTCACATGATTGGAAAGCTTCCGATCGCTAGTATGCATCGGGAGCTTTCCGGTAACTACCATGCTGGGAGCATGCCCTCAGCAAGTGTTAATTTTATCAACGAAAACATTTTTGGCAAAATTTTTGTCAGCGGCCTTTTTACAATGAGGAAAACGAAATGAAAAAGTACACGGTTTTCATCCACTGACAAAAACTATGACAAAATCAATTCCGTTTTTGTTAACGAAGGAAAACTAAACAAAAATGTGAAGGAGGGACGTTTACCCTTGTGAATTTCCGGTTTCCATGATGCTCCATGCTTAGCAGTTAGCAATAAGGATGGTGGCTGCACCTCTCACTTTTGTCTGCTTTCCGTTCTCACCCGAGCGTCTGGACAGCACATTCCCACCCCCCCACATGAATGGGACAGGTTAGATTAGCTCTCTCTCCCTGTGCCGGCCCCTCCCTCCATGCAGCCCATCTGTGCACTATGTATGTGAAGAGGATGTGTGGGTAGGAAAGTTTCAACCAAGCAGCCAAAATATGAAGCCGCTGACTGAGCCTCCAGGTACTACTGAGTGAGCAGTTCAGCACTGACTCTCCCACTTCTCTGTCAATCCCTTCCTGCCATCTCTCTCCCTCCTTCTCTTTCTTAAGTTGTCCCCCAGCAGAACCTTTACTTAACTGCAAGCATAGAGCTTTTTTTTTTTTTTATAATAGTACTTGGTTCTATGTGTATTTAGGTGGGCTCACCATGCCATTGCCTTGAGAGATTGGCATTTAGGAGGTTAAAACAGGCAGTGAGTAAATGTGATATCACCTCCTTACTGTCTGTCAAATGCCTCTGAAAAGTGGAACCTGAGCATGGATCACTTTTCAATGGAGTGACAGTGCCTGCTGCAAGTGTGAACAACCTTTTGAGTTCACACTGGTATGCTGTGGTTTGACCTCAGTTGTGGTGTACTTGCAGTTTCCCTGCATGTTACCCCTGGTTATAGTCACAGTCCCATAGACTACTATTAGGTTGCACATTCTTTGAAAGCGCATCAAAAGTCCTGCATGCTGCATCTTTGGTGCACTTTCAGAAAACCCTACAAAAATGTGCAACCTAATAGTTGTCCTCAAGTACCCCCAACAAGCCATGTTTCGGGAATTTCTCTTAGATAAAATAGCTGTCCAAAATACCAAGCCATTGACTCTGATTTAAAGCACTTGTGCAAGATAAAGGAAAACTTGCAAACATGGCCTGTTAGGGGTACTTGGGGACAGGGTTGAGAACCACTGGTCTATGGGATTGCCGCTATAACAGAAGTAACATGCAGTAAAACTGCAAGTACACCACCACCAGAGCACTGTGCATCATTACAGGCCTCCTCAGACCACTGTCCAGAGCACCGTACAGCATTACAAGCCTCCTCAGACCACCGTCCAGAGCACTGTGCATTTCAGGCCTCTTCAGACCACTGTACAGCATTACAAGCCTCCTCAGACCACCGTCCAGAGCACTATGCATTACAGGCCTCTTCAGACCATCCAGAGCGGTTGAATCTGTATCTGTGAGTTTGTTCAAACCTTAATACCATAAATAACAACATATTAGAATTGTTTTACTCCAGGAGTATATAAAACGTTTGGAAATCTTAGAGAAATGCTTAAAGTGTTACTAAACCCAGGACCCTGCATTCACTATATCTGGTCTCCCACAGTAAACAGAACATGGTAATGCAATTTAAGTAAATATAAACTAATATATTTTCTCATCAGCACTATATAGCAGCCTTGTGACTTCTATCAGTTCCTAGTAAAGGTTGTAGGAGGAGTTTTCATTCTCTTCTTAATCTCTCTCTGGACATGTCTGGACAGTGCTGATTGGCCCTGTGCTGATTGGCCCTGTGCTGATTAGGGATGGGCCGAACTTTGGTTGTTTGGACGTTCGGGTGAACAACTTCAAAAGCCGCCGTAACACCGTTCAAGTCTATGGGACATTAACATGGACAATCGAACTGCTAATTTTAAAGGCTTATATGCAAGTTATTGTCATAAAAAGTGTTTGGTGACCTGGGTCCTGCCCCAGGGGACATGTATCAATGCAAAATTTTCTGTTTAAAAACAGACGTTTTTTCGGGAGCAGTGATTTTCTTAATGCTTAAAGTGAAACAATAAAAATGAAAATATTCCTTTAAACTTTAAATATGCCTGGGGGGTGTCTATAGCATGCCTGTAAAGTGGCGCATTTTCCTCGTGTTTAGAACAGTACTGCAGCAAAATGACATTTCTAAAGGAAAAATTGTCATTCAAACCTGATCGCGGCTGTAATGAATTGTCGGGTCCCGGCAATATAGCTAGAATCTGAACCAAAAATTTTTTTTAAAAAAATTGCGTGGGGGTCCCCCCAAAATCCATACCAGGTCCTTCAGGTCTGGTATGGAAATTAAGGGGGACCCTGCGCCAAATTAAAAAAATAAATGGCATAGGGGTCCTTCCAAAATCAGGTATGGATTTTAAGGGGAACCCTGCGCCAAAAAAAAAAATGCATACCAGACCCTTATCCGAGCACGCAACCTGGCAGGCTGCAGAAAAAGAGGGGGGAAGAGAGCACGCCCTCCCCTTCTGAACCGTACCAGGCCACATGCCCTCAACATGGGGAGGGTGCTTTGGGGTCTGACAAGGGCCTCATCCCCACAACCCTTGCCCAGTGGTTGTGGGGGTATGCGAGCGAGGAGCTGATCGGAATCTGGAAGCCCCTTTAACAAGGGGACCCCCAGATCCTGCCCCCCCCATGTGAATTGATAACGGGGTATATCGTACCCCTACCATTTCACAAAAAAAAAAGTGTCAAAAATGGTATGATCGAAGATGAATAGACATCGCTGGACATTTTTGTTTTTTTATCTTTTAATAAAGGACTTGTTCCAAGCTGTCTCTTGTATTTTTTTTTATCATTTTTGACATTTTTTTGGGGAAATGGTAGGGATACAATGGTACAAACACCCTGTTACCAATTCACATAGGGGGGAAGTGATCTGGGGGTCCCCTTGTTAAAGTGGGCTTCCAGATTCCAATAAGCCCCCCGCCCGCATAACCCACCACCGGGCATGGGTTGTGGGGATGAGGCCCTTGTCCCTATCAACATGGTGAAAACGTGCTTTGGGGTCAGACCCCAAAGCACCCTCCCCACGTTGAGGGCATGTGACCTGGTACGGTTTAGGGGGGGGCTCTCTCGTCCCCCCCTCTTTTCCTGCGGCCTGCCAGGTTGCGTGCTCAGATAAGGGTCTGGTATGGATTTGGGGGGGGGGGCTCCTACGTCTTTTTTAAAATGTGGCGCAGGGTTCCCCTTAATTTCCATACCAGACCTGAAGGGCCTGGTATGGATTTTGGGGGGACCCACACGCAATTTTTAATTTTTGGTTCTGGGGTTCCCCTTAATATTCATACCAGACCCAAAGGGCCCGGTAATGGACTGGGGGGGCCCAGTTTTTTCAATGAGTTTTATCTATATTGCAGAAACCAGACAATTCATTACAGCCACGATCAGTTTTAACCACTTCAGCCCCGGAAGGATTTATCCCCTTCCTGACTAGAGGACTTTTTACAATTTGGCACTGCGTCGCTTTAACTGCTAATTGCGCGGTCATGCAATGCTGTACCCAAACGAAATTTGCGTCCTTTTCTTCCCACAAATAGAGCTTTCTTTTGATGGTATTTAATCACCTCTGCCGTTTTTATTTTTTGCGCTATAAACGGAAAAAGACCGAAAATTTTTGAAAAAAATGATATTTTCTACTTTTTGTTATAAAAAAAATCCAATAAACTCAATTTTAGTCATACATTTAGGCCAAAATGTATTCGGCCACATGTCTTTGGTAAAAAACAAAAATATCAATAAGTGTATATTTATTGGTTTGCGCAAAAGTTATAGCGCCTACAAACTAGGGTACATTTTCTGGAATGCCTATGTCATTTCTTAAGGTGCTAAAATGGCAGGGCAGTACAAACCCCCCCCCAAATGACCCCATTTTGGAAAGTAGACACCCCAAGGAAATTGCTGAGAGGCATGTTGAGCCCACTGAATATTAATTTTTTTGTCCCAAGTGATTGAATAATGACAAAAAAAAAAAAAATTTACAAAAAGTTGTCACTAAATGATATATTGCTCACACAGGCCATGGGCATATGTGAATTTGGACCCCAAAATACATTCAGCTGCTTTTCCTGAGTACGGGGATACCACGTGTGTGGGACTTTTTGGGAGTCTAGCCGTGTACGGGGCCCCGAAAACCAATCACCGCCTTCAGGATTTCTAAGGGCGTAAATTTTTGATTTCACTCCTCACTACCTATCACAGTTTTGAAGGCCATAAAATGCCCAGATGGCACAACCCCCCCCACCCCCAATGACCCCATTTTGGAAAGTAGACACCCCAAGCTATTTGCTGAGAGGCATGTTTAGTCCATGGAATATTTTATATTTTGACACAAGTTGCGGGAAAGTGACAAATTTTTTTTTTTTTTTTTTGCACAAAGTTGTCACTAAATGATATATTGCTCACACAGGCCATGGGCATATGTGGAATTGAACCCCAAAATACATTTAGCTGCTTCTCCTGAGTACGGGGATACCACATGTGTGGGACTTTTTGGGAGCCTAGCCGCGTACGGGGCTCCGAAAACCAATCACCGCCTTCAGGATTTCTAAGGGCGTAAATTTTTGATTTCACTCTTCACTGCCCAAAGTTTCAAAACTTTGTGACAAAAAGTGAGGTCTGCAAAATACTCACTATACCTCTCAGCAAATAGCTTGGGGTGTCTACTTTCCAAAATAGGGTCATTTAGGGGGGGTTTGTGCCACCTGGGCATTCCATGGCCTCCAAAACTGATAGGCAGTGAAGAATGAAATCAAAAATTTACGCCCTTAGAAAGCCTGAAGGCGGTGCTTGGTTTTCGGGGTCCCGTACGCGGCTAGGCTCCCAAAAAGTCTCACACACATGTGGTATCCCCATACTCAGGAGAAGCAAAAGAATGTATTTTGGGGTGTAATGGCACATATTCCCATGGCATGTTTGAGCAATATATCATTTAGTGACAACTTTGTGCAAACCGGGGGGTGTTCGGCTCATCCTTAGTGCTGATCTCTAGCAATACACACTAAACTGAACGTGAAGAGGTTAAGAACATACAAACAATAAACACAGGTTGAATGGGCATGAAACAGGCTCTGATTGGCAGAACCTCTGCCTAGATAGCGCCTACCATGTTTTTTCACAATAATTATAAAGATTTGAGTTCAAATACATATTTGCATGACTATTTAAAACATTTATTGTATACATTACAGTGGGTATAGAAAACAATCACTCCCCTTAAAAATAATCACATTTGGTTGCTTTGAAGCCTGAAATTAAGACAGACATTTAAGACTGTTTTATCTAGCTGTATTTACTCAGTGCAACTTATAAGAGCCAAGTGAAAGATAGAACACCAACATGTCAGAAAAAAAAAAATCAAAAACAGAATCACTGAGTTGTAAAAAGGATCACCCTCCTCCTAAAAATGACTTGTAAACTCGATAGGGTGTAGCTAATCACCTTCTCAATGGCACACAAACCCATTTGACTTTCAGGTGTGATCAGCTGTGGTCATTTTGATCAGCTCAGAATGAAAAGAGCTTTACTGGAGCATTTCAGTCCCTGGTAGTGCAACTAAAACAATCAACTATGGGTGGCAGGCAATACCAACTTTTTTTTAAAGATTTTATCAATGCCTAGAAGCACGGTGAAGTCTATTAGGAAGTGGAAGGTATTTGGTGCAACACAGACCCTCCCTGGATCAGGACGTCGCTCCATACTAGATGAAAGAGCCAGGCGGAAGCTGGTCAGGGAGGCTACCAAGAGGCCTACAGCAAATCTGAAGCAGTTGCAGGAATTTATGACAAAGAGTGGTCATTGTGTGCATGTGACAATAAGGTCACAAATTCTCCACAAATGTAACTTGTATGGGAGGGTTGCAAGAAAAAAGCCACTCCTCAAGAAAGACCACATGCAGTAACGACTGAGTTTTGCCAAAATGCACCTTGAATATTCTGAGGCCACATGGAAAAAGGTGCTATGGTCAGATGAGACTAAAATTGAATTATTTGGCCTCAACACCAAACGATATGTCTGGTGGAAATCCAACACAGATCACCATCCAAATAACACCATTCCTACAGTAAAGCATTGAGGTGGTAATATAGTGTTAAAGGGGAATTTCTATGCAGCAGGGACTGGAGCATTTGTCGGGATAGAAGGAGAAATGGATGGAGCAAAATTCTTGAGGAAAATCTGCTGCCCTTTGCTAGAAAGTTGTCAATGGGAAGAAGATTTGCCTTCCCACATGACCCAAAGCACATAGCAAAAATGACCACACAGTGGTTGAAGAAAAAAAGTTAATGCCCTTGCATGGCCTAGTCAGAGCCAAGACTTAAACCCCATTGAAAATCTGTGGAATGACTTGAAGACTGCAAACTAAAAACGGTCACCATTAAAATTATCTGCACTTGAGCAGTTCTGCAAAGAAGAGTGGGCAAATATCGCAAAGTCTAGATGTGCAAAGTTAGCAGAGACATACTCCAACAGACAAAAGGTTGTAATTTTTATTCTATTTTTTAAATCATGCTTTTATGTCTTTCACTTCGATGTTAAAGGCTGCAAATATGGTAAATATGGCTTGATAAAACAAAAATCGTCTTAATTTCAGGCTTCAAAGCAACAAAATGTGATTTTGAGGAGGGCGTACTTTTCTATACTCACTGTTTTTTTTTTTCTTTGTATTTCAAAGACTATTTTTTTCCTTTTTTGTGAACATATGACTGGCAGCAGAGGACCACAGACGTTTCCCTGCAGATGAACTGGGTCACAAGTCAGCTGTTTATCAATATGAAAAAGAGAAAGAATGAAGGGGTTAATGGAAATTAAACAGTGTATTTAGTGTCACTTTAAAATAGGTAATGAGGCAATGCAGCAGGCAAAACTGTGCCATTCAAGACCTAATCTGCTCTGCAGATGAGTTTTTCAGTGCTATTATCTTAGTATTGTGTGGCTTTGGTGCAGGTGATGTGAAGGGTTCAATTACACCGTGTTTCTAAAATCTGCTTAGTCACAAAGCCAGCAGAGCTCTACCATTCCACATGAGAGTTGGGGGGGGGGGGTAGGAAAGAGCCCAGTCACATGGCTTGTCAAAGTCATATGACCACTAAGGATGAGCTCCGGCGTGTTCGCACACTCCACGTGCCGAGCCCGGCAAGTCGTCGGCACAGCGCTGCGCTAATCACAGGCAGTGAGACATTTCCCGATCTCTGCAGCCGCACATCGGGAAAATGTCTCACTGCCTGTGATTAGCGCAGCGCTGACTTCCTGGCAGGCTCGGCACGTGGAGTGTGCGAACACGCCGGAGCTCATCCTTAATGACCACCTCTCCTTCAAACATGGAACTCTCCTTTGGTGCATTAACCACTTCATCCCCAGAAGATTTTACAGCCTTCCTGACCAGTGCATTTTTTACAATTTGGCACTGTGTCACTTTAACTGACAATTGCGCTGTCATGTAATGTACCCAAACAAAAATTTGCGTCCTTTTTTCCCCACAAATAGAGCTTTCTTTTGGTGGTATTTGATCACCTCTGTGGTTTTTATTTTTATGCGCTATAAACAAAAAAAGAGCAACAATTTTGAAAAACAACAATTTTTTTTCACTTTTTGCTATAATAAACATCCCCCAATTTAAAAAAAAAAAAAAAAAACGAATTTCTTCATCAATTTAGGCCAATATGTTTTCTTCTACATATTTTTGGTAAAAAAAAAAAGAAGTGGTAAGCGTATATTTATTGGTTTGCGCAAAAGTTATAGCGCCTACAAACTATGGGAAAGATTTATGGCATTTTTAATGGCGTTTTTATTTATTTTTTTACTAGTAATGGCGGTGAGCTGCAATTTTTAGCGGTATTGCAACATTGCGACATTCGGATCGACTGATCTTGACATTTACAGAGCGATCAGTGCTATAAAAATGCACCGATTGCTGTATAAATGTCACTGGCAGAGAGGGGGTTAACACTAGGGGGCAATCAAGGGGTTACCTGTGTGTTCCCCCACTGTGTTCTAACTGTGTGGGGATGGGACTAACTAAGAGAGATGATAGATCGCTGTCCCTACTTTGTAGGAACACACGATCTGTCTTCTCTCCTCTGACAGCACAGGGGGAGAAGGACCAGCAGAGGGGAGAAGGACCGGCAGAAGAGGGAGAAGAGCCAGACAGGGGGGAAAAAATTGGAAGAGACGCCGGAGCTGCCTTAATAAAATACTTTAAAAACCTGTGTACTGTGTTCGTTTTTGACACTTTTTTTTAGGTGACTGGGTAGGGGTACAATGTACCCCATACTCACATAGTGTGGGGGCCGCCTTGTTAAAGGAGGCTTCCAGATTCCGATAAGCCCCCGTCCGCAGACCCCAAAAACCAATGGCTAGAGTTGTCGCGAAGAGGCCCTTGTCCTCACCAACATGGGCACAAGGTGCTTTGGGGTGGGGGATGCAGGGCCCCCCTGCCCCAAAGCACCCACCCCATGTTGATGGCATGTGGCCTGGTATGGTCCAGGAGGAGGAGTGGCGCTCACTCACTCCCCCTTTCCTGACCTGCCAGGCTGCGTGCTCAGATGAGAGTCTGGTATCGTCCTGGGGGGAACCCCATGACAATTTTTTCTTCATTTTGGCAGGGGTTCCTCTTCAAGATCCTCAGCACACAGGTTGCACCGCAAGTCGGATCATCACGATCCGACTTCTGGTGCGCCTTCTATTCAAATCAATGGGCTCCCATAGGGAACTATTGATTTTGAATAGAGGCAGAAAAACACCTGATGAGGCTTAACGCTCTGTATACGTTAAGCTGCGTTTAACAGCTTTTTCCGTCTGGTGTTTTTACAGCTCTAGCTCTGGAGCCTCAGAACGCGCTGGTCCTGGGTTTTTTTTTGGAGCTTAAAAATGCCTATGCCACTTACAGCTCAAAAATGCCTGTGTGGGTATGAGGCCATTGAATAACATGGAGAGGCATTTTTAAGCTGTAAAAAAAAGCTCCTAAACGCAGCTGTAAAAATGCCCATGGGCATACGGCCTTAGTTTAATGAGCACAGTACATGCAACAATCACAATGAGTGTCAGATGTTTTCCTAGCTGTGGGTTTGCTCCAGTTTTTCCTAAAGCGATCTGTGGTTAAACATACTAGCATGTAAAACCCCCTAGTTGTATATATGGCTGGATACTTAATGTCCTCCTAGGCAAGCTATGTTTTGTGACTCTCCTCCTAACATGGGCAGAAAGGCTTAAAGCCTTTCTGCCCTTTCTGCATGGTACAACATTCCCCCAACAAATATGCACAAACGGTGTAGATTAGCAACAATGGCTTTATACATTAGAATGTGATATTCACTTGGAAACATGTAGTATGGGTGTCTGATTGGTGCTGCCCTTGCCCATGGCTACGCAGAACCGTGAATGTGTTCTAAGCTATTATATATAAAGAGACTCCATTAAAGATGCAAAGTTTACTTATAATCCTTATTATAACTTACTATAAGGTTCTCTATAATCCTTCAAGGCATTATGGATTTCATTGAACCATGTTGCCCCCAGAGTGTTAATGGAATTTTTTTTTACACGTTGGAATAGCTAAGCTCTGCCACATCACAATGTTGGCACTGCATTCACATAATAGGTCCACCTTCAAGCTTCGAGTAAATAAGGTCTAACAATTATAATACACAGAAACAAAACATCCCAGTGATAAACATGTTTGAAGTGACATTTATAAATAATGAATGTACTTTGTAACGCTGTTGGTATAAATTTTCAAATTGATTAGAAGCCTGTGGCGATATGCAACAGCATCATTTTTCTTCTGAAAGAGGTCTCTGCAAATCTCTGTTGTAAGGTTTTAGTTAGTAAATTTGCTGCCTACAATAGGATGGTCAAGTCTGTAAAGACTAACAAGCCAATAACCAAAAAAATGCATTCTAAATTGTTTAGATTAATCAAATGTCAGTCAATGTTAATACTGAAAATTAAATAAAGGCAACCAAAAACCACAAAGGAACAAAAATATTCTATATTTTTGGGTATTTTAGGAAATAGTTATCACTATGAACATCTGTTGAATAACCAAGATTGGATTTACACCCCTTCTGTGGCATATATCGTGCTCTGACCGGCACTGCGTTGTATGTAC
Source organism: Aquarana catesbeiana (assembly GCF_042186555.1). NCBI lineage: Eukaryota > Metazoa > Chordata > Amphibia > Anura > Ranidae > Aquarana > Aquarana catesbeiana. The sequence continues at coordinate 306,542,206 of NC_133327.1, read as the reverse complement.
TGTATATGCGTTTTGTTTGATGCACTGCATTGGTGTGCAGGGTTTTTTTTCGTTCGGAGGAGGAACCAAAATACATTACTTTTGTTTACCTAATGTGCAATGCTGCATGCTGTGACTTTGTGCTGCAATTAAATGCAGCATATTTTATATTCACCCAGCACTCACCAAAGCAACAGGTTGGCATGAACTCCTTATAGAAACAAAAGATTTTGAGTTGGTACTTCATTGTGCCTGCATTAGGAAACACAAACCAATGAATGTGCTGTGATTGAGGTCTAAAGATGTTTGTCACAGTCCATGAAACCAAATTAACCCACACCAGGAACTAATTCTCCTCAAAGGTGCCATGGAGAAGACAATGTAAACCAAAGACTTATATTGCCTTTTAGGTTTGTTGCTGTATACCCTGCACTCAGTATTAGATTTGCAATCAGGGAATCAAAAACACATTAGTTGTTAGGCCTCATTCACATGGGCACCGTCAGTTCAGCCACGTTAAAAACGTATCAGTTCTTATCCGTTGCTTCATCCAACTTCATCCGTCTTCTGTTCTGTTAATCTCCATTTTCATCTGTTAATGTACACGTTTACATCCGTTTTTTCATTCGTTTTTGTATCCGTTTTGATCCGTTTACAGCAGTTTCTGTGCTTTTGAGGAAATTACCCAGAAAGCATTGCTCCTCCCATGCTGCATAGCAGTTTTCAGTGAGTGACTTGTCCTTGCTGTGTCCTTCCTTTGTCCATGTGTGTGCCATCTGTATTATGCAATTTTGTGCATTGTGCCTTTCGTGCACCAGGTTTATAAGCTCCTCATGGGTGACATCTCTCGCCACGTTTCTCCTTGGGCATGTACTGGGGATGTACTTCCTATGTCCAACTACAGCCTGGGTCATAGGTTGAGTTCTCAGATAAACAAAAAAAATAAAAATTTCTTCAAAACGGATCTTAACTGATCAGATGTTGATGGACATTGTCCGTTAACGTCAGTTAACATCCGTTTTCACGGACCTGGACGTAGCCTTGTAGTGGTGCAACGGATCATCACCGATCCGTGATCCGAACGGGTCAACCTGTTCGGATCGACACACCACGCGATCCGCTTCCTCGGCCTTAGGAAAGGCCGTGGCTTCGGCCTCGCTCCGGTGAGGAGGGCCATCTTGGTACACCTGGTGGCTGCGGTGAGCTGCGCGCTAACGTCATCACCCCTCTGGCCGGTGTAACGACATATTCGGCGACCCATTGCAGTTTGCTACGGAAGTGACATCCCGTCGCCGCCATCTTGCTACACCCCACACTCATTAAAATTCAACATCTAAGCAGGCAGACGGAGTTCTAAGAACTGTATTTCACTATATAAACTGACTTTACTGTTATAAATATGCGTAAAATGCAAAACTCCGGTGGGTGTAACATGTCCGCTTTCCCCCTTCTTAGTGTATCCTTAGTGTGTACGAGTGTGGGGTGCAGCAAGATGGTGGGGACAGAACGTCACTTCCGTAGCAAACTACGATGGGTCACCGAATATGTCGTTACACCGGCTTCTATTCTGGTAAGGTAAGACTAAACACTATTCTTCCTATACTGTATACAGTGCGGGAGATGTCTGTGGATATTACAGTGAGTGGGGGAGATGTCTATTACAGTGAGTGGGGGGGAGATGTCTATTACAGTGAGTGGGGGGGAGATGTCTATTACAGTGAGTGGGGGGGAGATGTCTATTACAGTGAGTGGGGGGGAGATGTCTATTACAGTGAGTGGGGGGGAGATGTCTATTACAGTGAGTGGGGGGGAGATGTCTATTACAGTGAGTGGGGGGGAGATGTCTATTACAGTGAGTGGGGGGGAGATGTCTATTACAGTGAGTGGGGGGGAGATGTCTATTACAGTGAGTGGGGGGGAGATGTCTATTACAGTGAGTGGGGGAGATGTCTATTACAGTGAGTGGGGGAAGAGGACGCGGATATTACAGTGAGTGGGGGAAGAGGACGCGGATATTACAGTGAGTGGGGGAAGAGGACGCGGATATTACAGTGGGGGAAGAGGACGCGGATATTACAGTGGGGGAAGAGGACGCGGATATTACAGTGGGGGAAGAGGACGCGGATATTACAGTGGGGGAAGAGGACGCGGATATTACAGTGGGGGAAGAGGACGCGGATATTACAGTGGGGGAAGAGGACGCGGATATTACAGTGGGGGAAGAGGACGCGGATATTACAGTGGGGGAAGAGGACGCGGATATTACAGTGGGGGAAGAGGACGCGGATATTACAGTGGGGGAAGAGGACGCGGATATTACAGTGGGGGAAGAGGACGTGGATATTACAGTGAGGGAAGAGGACGTGGATATTACAGTGGGGGAAGAGGACGTGGATATTACAGTGGGGGAAGAGGACGTGGATATTACAGTGGGGGAGATGACGTGGATATTACAGTGGGGGAGATGACGTGGATATTACAGTGGGGGAGATGACGTGGATATTACAGTGGGGGAGATGACGTGGATATTACAGTGGGGGAGATGACGTGGATATTACAGTGGGGGAGATGACGTGGATATTACAGTGGGGGAGATGACGTGGATATTACAGTGGGGAGATTGTAAATATTACAGTGGGGAGATTGTAAATATTACAGTGGGGAGATTGTGAATATTACAGTGGGGAGATTTATTTTTGCTGATCTGAAAAATGATCCGATCTGTGACTCTGATCCGAGGAACGATCCGAACCGTGAGTTTTTTGATCCGCTGCACCCCCTATAGCCTTGTACGTTAAAAAAAACAGATAAAATCAGAAACGGAGGTTAACGGATGGTCATCCGTTTGACCACAGGAATGCATTGTCGTCTGTTGACAGATGGAAGAAAAACAGATAGACGGTCCGTCTGTGTGAAAGGGGTCTTACATGATGAAAATGATTCCCATGTGTAATAGCTTCACAATAAGAGGGAGAATAGGGATAGGGTTGCATTGTAAAAACTCTCTTTCACAAGTCAACCTGTTTCTGATAAAAATATCAGAACCATTGTATAAAAAAGCCACCTGTACAAAAAATACAGCAATTGTGTATTTTTATGCTATGTATTCATGAAAATGTTTTTTTTCCCCTCTACTGAATCAGTATCTCACCTACCGATGAAAATGACATCTCGCTATCCTGGGGCTTTGAGACAGATGGCTGAGCAGCAGGAAAAATGTCCAAGGATTTGAAATGCTCAAGAGGCAATCAGAATCGCAAAGTAAGCATGAACTGCAGTGTAAGACAGGTTATCATGTAAACCATACTTCATAGCATGCCATAAAACACAACACAATGGGATGGAAAGCCATTTTGAAATATTTTCCCAGCATAATTTACTCCAAAACCACTTATAGGCCATTTACGTTTTCCAGGGGCCATTTCCACGAGGACACTGTAAAGCGTACAATTTCCTTTAAGTGGGAAAATTAAGACAACAGAAATGCGCTAAAATAATTAAGCCTTTGTACTGTAAAATTGTATGGCTTTGCAGGGAAAAAATACGATATTTGTGCTATAAATGGTTATTACTAATTACTGCTATTGTTTAAATGGAACAGGTAATATCACTATGTAAGGATGAGACAAATATCGGACTACCCAAAGGCCAGTTAGAGTAGTAGATTAGTAGCCAGATTAGAATGTAATCATTTATACATATTATATATTCATTAGTGAATATTGTGTTTTAGCAGTAGTTCTCCTGGCCTGTCATTCCTGTTGCTTTCCTCCCCCCATCAGCAACAGTAGATCCTAAAGCTGTCAGCACATCAGCCTTTAGCGGCTCCGATTTTAGGCACAGTGCCAAGAACAGACAGCAACTGAGCATGTGCAGAGCAGGGTGAGATAGTGCTTTACTGTATTTTAACGGGACCACCCTATGCACATATACGTTGATGGGGTGTCTGCACTGGCCTGGATCACTCATATATAGAGGGAAAAGTCCGTTAGATCTACTAATAACAGCACTACATATTGTTTTTTTTCAAAAATTTTCGTCTTTTTTCATTTCTGAAATAAAAAATGAAGAACCCAGTGGTGATCAACTAACACCAAAAAAAAAAAAAAAACAACTCAATTTTTGTGAGTAAAATGACAAATTTAATTTGCGTACAATGTTGCATGACCATGCAATTGCCAGTAAAGTAGCGCAGTGCCGAATAGCAAAAAATAGGATTTTTATAACAGCTTACCTGTAAAATCCTTTTCTTGGAGTACATCATGGGACACAGAGCCTTAAGTAATTACCTAATGATTATGGGCCACCTTCAGGTGTTGACACTGGTATACCCAATACAGGAAGTTGACTCCCCTATATAACCCCTCCTCCTTCCAGGAGTACCTCAGTTTTTGCAGCCAAGCAATATACTTAAACCCCATAAAAAGAGGGTCAAGGCCTCTGTGTCTCATGATATACTCCAAGAAAAGGATTTTACAATGCTAGTTGAGGGGAGGGAGACAACCCATAGGGCACCCCCAGACCTGAGGACTTATACTGCTGCCTGCAGCACACTGCGCCCGAAGGCGATATCCTCATTCCTCCTTACATCCACTTGATAAAATTTTGTAAATGTATGTACTGAAGACCAAGTTGCGGCCTTGCAGATCTGAGCCATGGAGGCCTGGTGACGCACTGCCCAAGAAGCACTAACCGCCCTGGTAGAGTGCGCCTTAACTTGAAACGGGGGAATTTTACCCTTTAAATCATAAGTTTGAATTATCACTTGTCGAATCCACTTGGCGACAGTGGATTTCAACGCTGTCTGTTCTTTCTTAGGACCCTCTGGCAGAATAAATAAGACATAGGTCTTACGAATCTGAGCAGTTGCCTTTAAATAGATTTTCACTGCTCTCACCACATCAAGACAATGTAGTGACATTTCTTCCCTGGAACATGGTTTTTGAAAAAACGATGGCAGGACAATATCTTGGTACAGGTGAAATCCTGAAACCACTTTGGCAAAAAGCCTGGACGAGGGCGTAACACCATTCTGTCCTGATGAATAATCAAATATGGCTCTTTATAAGAAAGAGCAGCCAATTCTGAAACCCTCCTTGCTGAGGATATAGCAACCAAAAATACCAGCTTCCTAGTCAGAAGGACTAAGGGAATATGCTGTAATGGTTCAAATGGCTGTTTTTATAACACTGACAAAACTAAATTCAAGTCCCAAGGGCTTAAAGGTGATTTAACTGGTGGATTAATCCGCATTACCTCTTGCATGAGACCCCGGACTAAAGAATGCGTAGCAAGCAATCTTTGAAATAAAATTGATAAGGCTGAGACTTGGCCCTTAATAGTACTCAGGGCCAATTTCATCTCTACGCCTAATTGCAGAAAGGCAAGAATTCTGCCTATGATATATCTTTGAGGGTGCCAACCCTTGGATTCACACCAGGAAACATAAGTCTTCCAAACTCTATAATATATAGTTCTGGAAGCTGGTTTCCTTGCATTAATCAAAGCAGAGATAACTGACCTGGAAAGCCCACGTTTCTTCAGAATGTGGGTCTCAATAGCCAGGCCATTAAATTTAGCGTTCGTAAAGTAGGATGGAATATCGGCCCCTGTGAGAGCAGGTCTGGCATTAGTGGGAGGGACCATGGACCCTCCACTGCCATCTTTACGATTTCTGCGTACCATGACCTTCTGGGCCATACTGATGCTACCAGAATTACTGTTTTTTTTTTCCAGCTTGATCCTGCAAAGAAGTCGTGGCAGCAACTGAATAGGTGGGAATGCATAGATCAGTGAGAACTGATCCCACAGGGTTACCAGCGCATCTGTTCCGCATGCGAGTGGATACCTTGTCCTGGACATAAAGTTGACTAACTTCATGTTGAATCTGGACACTAAAAGATCTACGTCTGGAGTCCCCAATCTTTGACAAACAGCCCGAAAAACGTCGGGGTGAAGAGATCATTCCCCCGGGAATAACTTCTGTGGACTTAAGTAACCTGTCCTACAATTCTCTACTCCCGGAATGAAGACTGCCGATAGGCACGGGACATTCTTTTCTGCTCAAGTTAGAATATGGTACACCTCTCTCTGAGCTGAGAGACTCTTGGTGCCCCCTTGGTGATTAATATAAGCCACAGCTGTGGCATTGTCGGATTGGATCCTGACAGGACAATTCTTTAACCTGGAGGTCTAGGTTTTCAGAGCCAGACACACTGCCCAAATCTCTAGGATGTTGATGGGCAAAGCTCTTTCGGATCTTGACCACTGTCCCTGGACAGTTGTTTTCTCTAGTACTGCTCCCCAGCCTGAGAGGCTGGAATCTGTCATTACTACCTTCCAGATAATTGGTCTGAAGGATTTTCCTTTCAGCAGATTCTGGGTTAGTAACCAATTGAGGCTTTGGGACACTCTTGGGGACAGCCGCATTGGCAAGTCCAAAGCTTGAATCGTTTTGTTCCAAGCAGACAGGATACTGTTTTGCAACAGTCTCGAATGGAACTGGGCATAGAGGACTGCTTCGAACGGAGCTACCATCTTTCCTAACAACCTCATGCAAAGGCGAATTGAGGGATTTTCTTTTCGACCTGACCATCCGCACCAGCTCTCATATGGAGCTGATCTTTGCCGAAGGCAAGAACACCATTTTCTGGGCTGTGTCTATGATCAGGCCCAAATACTCCAGCCTTTTTACTGGTTTTAAGGAAGACTTCTCTAGGTTTATGATCCAACCCAGACTTTCCAGGTAACTGGTTAAAATGCGTACGCTTTGTTCTAAGCGAGTCACTGACTGGTCTATTAACAATAGATCGTCTAGGTATGCCAAGACTGTTATATGCCCTGTGCCCTTAATCTGGCTAGAGGTGGGGCCAGTACCTTTGTGAATACCCGGGGTGCTGTGGCTAGCTCGAAAGGCAAGGCCGCAAACTGAAAGTGCTGCTGTTCTACTTTGAATCACAGAAACTTTTGGTGAGCGAGAAACATAGGGACATTTAGATATGCATTCCTGATGTCGATGGACGCCAGAAGTTCTCCTCCTTGAAGGATGGAGACCACTGACCTTGTGAAAGAACCATCTGTCCTGAATTTCCCTTTTCCAGACTTCTGAGACATACAGAAGTCTTCCCACCACCTTGGTGAGGGGGGACGCCTCTTCATGATGAGGCCTTAGTATTCTGCTTTGCAGCTTTCCGGCCCCAGGTCTTCCTTTGCGCCTGGGCCTTACCCTGAGTTTTTCCTCTCGAATCAGATGGTGGAGGCCGTCGCCACTGCCTAGAGGAAGATGCCCCTGGTGCAGGAGAAAAAGTCTGTTTAAATGAAGGACGTTTATACTTTCTTTTGACTGGCAAAAGAGTACTCTTCCCACAAGAAATCGTTTGGATGTATTTATCCAAATTATTGCCAAATAGTTGCTCCCCATGAAAGGGGAAACTAGCGAGAAGCTTTTTGTAAGGAGCTTCAGCTGACCAATTTTTTAACCAAAGGGTCCTACGCATGTGTACTAGCAAAATGCCTGGTGAATAGAGTCCTTCATAGCGTCTATGGCAAAGCATAATGCCTTATGCTAATTCACAAGCCTGTTGTGCAGGGAGCTCTTTAAGAGCATCTGTGAACTGGTCCTTTAGCGACTGACAGATGCCTATTGCTGCGACTGCAGGCTGAGTAACAGTCCCTGCCAAGGAAAATTAGGATTTTAACAGAAATTCCAACTTTTTATCTGTTGGATCTTTAAGCATGTGTGCATTGTCTACTGGACAAGTTAAAGGTGTGTTCACACTGGAAATCGCAGAGTCGACTGCTGGAACCTTCCACTTCTTGGTGAATTTCTCCTCCATGGGATAGAGAACTGAAAATCTCTTTGGAGGGAGAAAATGCTTATCTGGATGATCCCATTCAGCATGAATAAGCTTTTCCAGGAATGAATGGACAGGAAACGCATGAAAAGGCTTTAAAGGTTTTAAAGACCCCAAGGAAGAAACCGAACTTTCAGCTAACTCTATCAGGGGTAGCATGAAAGCAGGGTGAACCATTTCAGAAAGAATTTGTACCTCAGATTGTGAAGCTGAATCCACAACTGTAGTTTCCTCCGCAGAGGAATAATCAGCTGGCAGTTTGAGGCTTTACAATAAGTGTGAATTAGTCCTTAGTGCTGTCACACTAAAAAAATTCTCAAAACTGATCAGGATGCAATGTACCACACTGTACCTGTAAACCCAGCCCTTCAATTTTACCAACTGGGGGAAGAGGATACGCTGCTAGAATACACCACACTATTGTGGCTGGACATGGAGCTGCTAAATGGGTATGTGTATTCTTACTCCCTCTAGAGGAGACTTTAAGGCATTACAATGTAACATATGAAAGAAAAGTCATAAGTGGACTTTACAGTTCCTAAGCTTTTCTCTTACCTTTTCCTCGCTGCAGGATACTGCTGAAAACAGACAGATCATAACTTCACCCATTACGGCGGGCAGCGTAGTTAAACCTCAAGATCGGGTCCCTTTTAATAGGGGTTCCACTTCTTTGGACCAGTATAGGACCCCTCAGGACAACTTTAGGTAACAAAACCAAAAAGAGTCCTGGTTCCTAGGGTCCAGTCCTCAAAGAGAAGCGTTACAGGCAAAACCTCATTTTTCTATCCGAGGCCCGGGTACCATCCTGTGGCCGCAGTGGTGTGAATGGATCCGGCTGTGCAGGTTTTTTAAATCCAGCATGGATCCCTCCTGGAGCTCTTTAGAGCACATCTTCACTCGTGACCAACACCTTAGACACTGGTGAAAAAACTGAGGTACTCCTGGAAGGAGGAGGGATTATATAGGGGAGTCAATTTCCTGTATTGGGTATACCAGTGTCAACACCTGAAGGTGGCTCATAACCATTAATTAATTAGTTAAGGCTCTGTGTCTCATGATGTACGATAAAGAAAATGCTTTGGTCATGAAGGGGGTAAAACCTTCTGGAGGTCAAGTGGTTATACAGTATATGCACTTATTTTTAATGTTTTACACAGTTATGAAGCCTGAAGTGATCAGAACTTCATTTTCTGACTAAAGTTCCACTTTAAGTACCATATGGAGGTGGTATACTGCATATTACATGAAATCCATTAATAAATCCTTAAGATCCCTTTCTTCCCCTTCTGTATGGTCCGGAATACATTGTTAAAGCTGTTATAGTGATAGTGATGTTTAGTGATGTTTAGTGATGTTTAAATCAGTGTTTCTCAACTCCAGTCCTCAAGGCGCACCAACAGGTCATGTTTTCAGGATTTCCTTTAGATGAAACGGCTGTGGTAATTACTAAGGCAGTGAAAACTGATCAAATCATCTGTGCAAAATAATGGAAATCCTGAAAACATGACCTGTTGGTGCGCCTTGAGGACTGGAGTTGAGAAACACTGGTTTAAATAGTGGATTTGGACCAAGCTGGTCCTAACAAACTATTACCTTCACTATTAGTTGCAGCAACTTTGAGCGCTGTATAAACTGTACATAGCCCCAGCTACATACAGTATACAGCGCCGTGTTCTGGTAGCGGTATGGGAATGTCTATGCTCAGCCTCTCACAGGGAGCTTCCTATTCTATAAATAAATATAAAACTTCCTTTGATTAGCTGAGTCAGAGATTGTGATGTCATCCACCCGCCTCTCTCGTTCACACTGTTGGCCAGTGCTCAGCATGTCCCCTTTCATTGGTAGCTAGTGCACAGGGCTTCCCTTTCTCAAACTGTAAACTGGTTTAATCCCCCCCCATTTATGTATTGGCTATGCAAGTTACCCAAAAAGCTCCCGGAAATCCGCCCCCCCCCCCTCACCTTACACAGAATTAGTGGGGCAGGCCATCATGGAGTGGCAGATTTATCCACAGCCTTAAATCTACACAGTTATTTCTTAGTTGTGTTCTTTCCTATGATTTTGACCAACGAACATTTGGAAACACGTTTCCCATTGAACGTAAAAAAAACAAACAAACCCTTTACCATTGAACACATAATGCCAGAGCACACTGCGGATCTGGACAGAAGAGTTATGTGAGAAATAACTTGGGGTTAACATATGCTTTAAATGATGACTAGGTAGCATGATAACCAAGTCCTAGGGACACTAATGCCGCGTACACACGACCGGTTTTGCCGTCGGAATAAACTCCAAAGGTTTCTCCGACAGAGTTCCGATGGAATTCAGCTCAAGCAGTCTTGCATACACACGGTCACACCAAAGTCCGACCGTCCAGAACGAGGTGACGTACAACACGCACGACGGGACTAGAAAAAGGAAGTTCAATAGCCAGTAGCCAATAGCTTCCGTCTCGTACTTGCTTCAGAGCATGCGTCGTTTTTGGTCCGTCGGAACAGCATACAGACGAGCGGTTTTCCTGATAGGAATTGGTTCCATTGGAAATATTTAGAACATGTTCCATTTCTAGGTCCGTCAGAATTTTCGAAAAAAAAAGTCCGATGAGGCACACACACGATCGGAATAGATGATGAAAAGCTTCCGTCTGACTTTTTCTGTTGGACATTCCGCTCTTGTGTACGTGGCTTTACAGTGCCTTGCAAAAGTATTCACTATCCCCCCCCCCCCCCGGCTTTTTACCTATTTTGTTACATTACAGGCTTTAGTTCAATTTTTTTTAATCTTAATTATATGTGATGGATCAGAACACAATAGTCTAAGTTGGTGAAGTAAAATAAGAAAAATATATACATAAAACTTTTTTTTTAGAAATAAGAAAATGATAATTGGCATGTGCGTATGTATTCACCCCCTTTGTTATGAAGCCCAAAAAAGCTCTGGTGCAACCAATTACCTTCAGAAGTCACATAATTAGTGAAATGATGTCCACCTGTGTGCAATCTAAGAGGTAGCACAGAGACCTAAGGTAACCCTGGACGAGCTGCAGAGTTCAAGAGCAGAGACTGGAGTATCTGTACATAGGACAATAAGTCGTATGTTCCATAGAGTTGGGCTTTATGGCAGAGTGGCCAGAAGAAAGCAATTAATTTCAGCAAAAAACAAAATGGCACGTTTTAAGTTTGCGAAAAGGCATGTGGGAGACTCCCAAAATGTATGGAGGAAGGTGCACTGGTCTGATGAGACTAAAATTTTACTTTTTTGCCATCACCCAAAGAACACCATGCTGACAGTGAAACATGATGGTGGCAGTATCATGCTGTGGGGATGTTTCGGGACTGGGAAACTGGTCAGAGCTAAGGGAAAGATGGATGGTGCTAAATACAGGGATATTCTTGAGCACAACCCATACCACTCTGTGTGTGACTTAAGGCTAGGACGGAGGTTCACCTTCCAGCAGCACAATGACCCCAGACACACTGCTATAGCAACCCTTGAGTGATTTAAGGGGAAACATGTAAATGTGTTGGAATGGCCTAGTCAAAGCTCAGACCTCAATCCAATGGAAAATCCGTGGTCAGACTTAAAGATTGTTGTTCACAAGCGCAAACCATCCAGCTTGAAGGAGCTGGAGCAGTTTTGCAAAGATGAATGGGCAAAAATCCCAGTGGTAAGATGTGGCAAACTCATAGGAGACTTATCCAAATGACTTGGAGCTGTGATAGCCGCAAAAGGTGGCGCTAATATTAACTTTAGGGGGGTGAATAGTTACGCACATTGACTTTTTCTGTTATTTTGTCCTATTTGTTTGCTTCACAATAAAAAAAAAAACCTTCAAAGTTGTGGGCATGTTCTGTAAATTAAATGATGCAAATCCTCAAACAATCCATGTTAATTCCAGGTTGTGAGGCAACAAAACACGAAAAATGCCAGGGGGGGGGGGGGGTGAATACTTTTGCAAGGCACTGTTTGTCACAGCAGTGTTGTCTTATTTATTACTAAATGAACAAATTATTTAGACAGATCAGGCTCCTACGCCAGCACACCAGAGCACCCACCTAATTCTCTACTTGTCTAATTTAGACATGGCACCACTTCATAGGGGACTTCTACCACATCACATCTCCTCTTCTGACTAACTTTATTCACAGTCTGTGTCATGAGGGGTCACTAACAGACCTTGAGTTTCTATCCAGTCTGAAGAAAAACACCTGGGTAAGCCAGACACGATAAGATTTTCTGAAATTAATTTAACATTAGTCTGGATAAGGCACATTTGATTTGTTAAAGGTCTTGACATTTTATTTGCATGCTGCTGCGTGTATATTGGAATGCAGGGTATAATAGTTACATTTACCATTCAGACTTTCTATACCTAGCAATGAATATATTAACATTTTTATCTTTGCTCACCTTTGAAAGTAAATACGTCCACATTTAATATGATCTCATCTGAGCTGAATTCTGTCTTGAAGATATTTTAGTGGCGATTAGTCTTTATAAAGGATTTGAGGAAACACAGTGTTTAACATTTAAAGCAACAGTGCATGCAAAAGAAGTCAATTTTGATCTCTCTTACATGAGCACACAGTGCATGGCTGAAGTCATATGTTCTATAAAAAAAAGTCTATTTCACCAAATAAAAGGTAAAGTGGGAATCTGATAACCGAGTGGTATTCATACTGCACTAGTACTTTACACAGTGCTGTAAAATGCAGATAAAGTGCCTTGCAAAAGTATTCACCCCCTTGGATTTTTACCTATTTTGTTACATTACAGCCTTTAGTTCAATTTTTTTAATCTGAATTATATGTGATGGATCAGAACACAATAGTCTAAGTTAGTGGAGTAAAATTAGAAAAATATATACATAAAACTATTTTTCAGAAATAAAAAGAAATGATAATTGGCATGTGCGTATGTATTCACCCCCCTTTGTTATGAAGCCCATAAAAAGCTCTGGTGCAACCAATTACCTTCAGAAGTCAAATAATTAATGAAAGGATGTCCAATCTAAGTGTCACATAATCTGTCATTACATATACACACCTTTTTTAAAGGCCCCAGAGGCTGCAACACCTAAGCAAGAGACAGCACTAACCAAACGCTGCCATGAAGACCAAGGAACACTCCAAACAAGTAAGGGACAATGTTGTTGAGAAGCACAAGTCAGGGTTAGGTTATGACAAAAAACTAAATCTGATGATCCCTAGGAGCACCATCAAATCTATCATAAGCAAATGGAAAGAAAATGGCACAACAGCAAACCTGCCAAGAACTGGCTGCACACCAAAACTCACGGACTGGGCAAGGAGGGCATTAATCAGAGAGGCAGCACAGAGACCTAAAGTAACCCTGGAGGAGCTGCAGAGTTCCACAGCAGAGACTGGAGTACTGTACATAGGACAACAATAAGCCATATGCTCCATAGAGTTGGACTTTATAGCAGAGTGGCCAGAAGAAAGCCATTACAGCAAAAAACAAAATTGCATGTTTTGAGTTTGTGAAAAGGCATGTGGGAGACTGCCAAAACGTATGGAGGAAGGTGCTCTGGTCTGATGAGACTAAAATGTAACTTTTTGGCCATCAAAGAAAACGCTATGTCTGGCGCAAACCCAACACATTACCCAAAGAACACCATCCCCACAGTAAAACATGGTGGTGGCAGCATCATGCTGTGGGGATGTTTTTTCAGCAGTCAGGACTGGGAAACTGGTCAGGGTTGAGGGAAAGGTGGATGGTGCTAAATACAGGGATATTCTTGAGCAAAACCTGTACAACTCCGTGTGTGATTTGAGGCTAGGACAGAGGTTCACCTTCCAACAGGACATTCAACCCAAACACACTGCTAAAGCAACACTTGAGTGGTTTAAGGGGAAACATGTAAATGTGTTGGAATGGCCTAGTCAAAGCCCAGATCTCAATCCAATACAAAATCTGTGGTCAGACTTAAAGATTGCTGTTCACAAGCGCAAACCATCCAACTTGAAGGAGCTGGAGCAGTTTTGCAAGGAGGAATGGGCAAAAATCCCAGTGGTAAGATGTTGCAAGCTCATAGAGACTTATCCAAAGCGACTTGGAGCTGTGGTGGCTCTACAAAGTATTGACTTTAGGGGGGGTGAATAGTTATGCACATTGACTTTTTCTGTTACTTTGTCCTATTTGTTGTTTGCTTCACAATAAAAAAAAAAAAAAAAAAACTTTCTAAGATGTGGGCATGTACTGTAAATTAAATGATGCAAATCCTCTAACAACCCATGTTAATTCCAGGTTGTGAGGCAACAAAGCACAAAAAATGCCAAGGGGGTGAACACTTCTGCAAGGCATTGTACATTCAATTGGAAACATCTACATTGTTGTGGTTTCTTTTGTGGAACTAGCGCCTAGATTTTAGAAAGGTTTTTCCAGGTCTACCATAATCTATTGTGGTATGTTCATGAAATTATATTTACTTGTAGATCAATACTTCATCTGATATTAGGAGTTAAAAATAAATAAATAACGAGACTTATTTATCCAACCCAGCTCGGTGATCAGCCACATCGTAGTTGGGCACTGGCATTTTTCTCTGGTGCAGTTCCTGGGTCTCTTTCTTCTTAGAGTCTAAGGACCTATCTCACATGCATACATACACATACTAGGGCCAATTTAGACAGGGGCAAACTAACAGCATGCCTTTGGAGTGTGGGAGGCAACTACAGCATCCCAGAGGAAACCCATACAAGCACAGGAAGAACATGTAAACTCAACGTAAGTAGTGCTCTGGTTGGAACTCCAGTGCTGCAAGGCATAAATGCTACCAGCCACTAGCCCACTGTGCTGTCCTCCCTTACCCCGTTTCTCTCCCATGTCAATATGGATCCATAACTGTTTCCGTCATACTCTTAAGCATCCTTTCACCTGCAAAGCATGGTCAAATACACCTTTATTGAGGTGGGCACTCACAAGCATTCTGATTGTGTGAGCTCCTTTTCAGAAGAAGCTTGTTTCACTCTTACGTTGTCTGTTGTACAGTTTTTCTTACTCATAAGGGTGAATCATTGTCATGTTTCACAATGACAAACATTTCTGACCTTGAATGTTCTCCGCTCTGTTTACTACTGGCAACAGCCTCTGATGTCTACATTTTTGTGACTCGGCACTCTCTCTAACTGGATTGATATGACCTTTGAACGGTCTCCTACAAACTCAACCAATGACTGGTACTCTGCTTTTGGTTCTGTCATCAATGAGGCCACCTCAAGTACCCACTTTGGGTGTCCGATCTGACCCCAACACGTGGGGGTAAGGATGAATGCACTTCTAGAGCCTGCTTCTTGGTTTGCACATTAGATAACCTCCATTATGCCAGCCTAGTTGTACAGATGCTCACCTTCATTTTTCAATCTTTACAACTACAATGAATATATTAAAATTCCCCAGCATGCCACAGCTGGATTAAAATAAACACAAACTACCTTAAAAATTTGAAATTTCACGATGTATAGTGTTATTCAGGCAATTACTTGCATAATCTGCAGACTCTATTGTAACTTGATAATATTTATGCGGAAATTGGCTTTGAAGTGGCTGTAGATCTTCAGACAAACAATGCTATATAAATGCAAATGCAATGAATTATTGTACCACTCAGATTTTGTTTTAAAAGCCTCTGTATTGTCTGTTAATAACCAGATATACAAGTGATTGGACTTGTACATAGAATATCATTTGTTTTTATACAAAGTAGAAGTGGTAGACTGGGCTACAAGTTGTCAGGCAATTGCATTTTTTTCCTGTACATAGTTTGTGAAATATAATTGCCTATTGTAATAAGTGTCCTCTGCTAGTCTTAGACAATAACACAAACAGCATCAATAAGTTATTGATTAGTAAGGACTCTTTCCCTAATTCCTATAGTTATTAAATTACCTTCTGCTTCATATGTCTTCTCTTGAAAGCATCAGCATGCAATGCACAGACTTCATTGCCCAATGTAATATATTGTTTTTTAGCGATCAAATGCACCACTGGGATATAGATTATACAAAGCCAATATGGTATTCTGTTTTGAATATCAGAAACACCATAATAGCTTCACACAATACTGCTTGCCATCACTTCTGTTGTTTGGTAACAAACATATGGTGTCTACAAGTTCTAAATATTAAAGTGTTACTAAACCCAGAACCTGCATTCACCCTAGCTGGTCTCCCACAGTACACAGAACATGGAAATGCAATAGCTTTAGTAAATATAAAAACTGCTAAATATATTTTCCCATCAGCAATATATAGGAGTCTTGTGACTTCTATTACTGTCTGCTTAAACTCGTAAAAGGAGTTTTCATTCTTCTCTAATCCTCTGTCTGGGCAATGCTGATTGGTCTCGTGCTGATCACAGAAAAAAAACAAAAAACAAACAAAAAAAAAACTCTCTAGCAATACACACCAAACTGAGCATGTGCAGCCTGACTCCTAAGGGTCTGTTCTATCGAGAGATGGCTTGGAGTCAGTTAAAGAACAGAAGGATCAGAGAGACTGGATCACACAATGCAGAGGATAACCCCCTTGGGTTCCACAGTGAGCATGAAAAGCATGCTTTACTGAATATACAGACCGATTTTACTGTTGTCGGTTTAGTAACACTTTAAGCATTAACAAACCGAAATGCACAAAATCAATGGGAACTGCAATTTTTTGCTTGAAATCATTACTCCCCATCTTTTCTGATGCCATGAAACTCACAATAAAATGAGAGTTTTAGTGTTATAAATAAGAGAAAAAAATAAAAATAAAAAAACCCAACAATTTTTATAATCAAATTGCATTAACTTCAAAAAAGGGAAAACAAGTGGTAAAATACATACATTTTATAAATAAATTTGTTCTGAGCTTCCACCACTGAAGCATTGCTCACGAGGAAGATCGAAGTTTAGGCAGAACTGCTGCTTGGTCTGCTCTGGCTGAACATTACTTCTATAGTTACCAAAAGTGCAACTTCCTAGAGATATTTGATGTGTAGTCTGTCAATATGTTTTGCTGGATCACCGGCTTCCTCAGGACCATTGATCTCTACCAATGAGGTTATCATTACAATAATATCAAAAATACACACAATATTCTTATCCCGCGAAACACATTGTCATGTTCAATGGTCACCAAGGACTCTACCATATAAATTCCTATACTATCCAGAATAGAGTTGCTGTTAAATTCATGTTTAATGAATGATTTTAGAGAAGTTACATGCTCTAAACCTGTATTGATAAAATACATTAAAGAGTTTTAAAATCCTTGTTACATATTTTTACTGTTTAATAAATCATTGGAGGTATACTTAAAGCGGTTGTATACCCGCAAATTTTTTTTTTTTTACCCCTGTAAAGTAAAAGGCATAATGAGTTAGTATGCACCGCATACTAGCTCATTATGAAATACTTACCTTAGAACCAGGCTTCGGTATCTTACCTGGTCCACGCCGAGGGAGCTGTCATGTTGCCTCGGCGTGTCTTCCAGGTATCGCGGTTCCAGCGCTGTGAGTGGCTGGAGCCGCGATGTCATCACTCCCGTGCATGCGCGCGGGAGATTTCTTATCCGGCAAGGTCCGGCAGTTGCCGGGCCTTCAGCCGAGAATCCCCTGTGCGCATGCGCCGCTGCAGTCAGCGGCACATAGCGAGGGGAATATCTCCTAAACCGTACAGGTTTAGGAGATATTTTTTTTACCTACAGGTAAGCCTTATTATAGGCTTACCTGTAGGTAAAAGTTACAAAAAACACTATACAACCACTTTAAAGTCCCATCTACCAGGTACATACTTTGATCTAACAAAGAGAAGCACTAGAAGCACTGCAATAAGAGCAACAGTCAGCCTGCAATAAGAAAACTCTCCTCTTTCGAAGCACACTGCATTCGTCTTTTCACTCCAGTTTCTCTAAGGATAGCTGTGATCTACAGGCCCTCTGGACCAGTATCAACCTTTCTTGATGACTTCTCTGCCTGGCTACCGTACTTTCTTTTGGGTGACTTCAACATCCCTATTAATACTGACACTCCTGCCACTTCCAAACTTCTTAGCCCAACCTCCTCCTTTGACCTGAAACAGTGGATGCACACTCCTAATCACTCTGAAAGAACTACCCTCCTCTCACCTCTCACCTTTGCACTCCATGCAACCTCTCTAACTATCCATTCCCTCTCTCTCATCACTACCTTATTAGTTTCACTCTCTCCCTCTCCTCCACCTCCTCTCCCTCAAACTGCCTAAAAGTTACCTGCAAAAACCTACATCATCTCAACCCTTCTCTTCTCTACTACCGACAACCTGTATGACAAAATCTCACCCCTATCCTGCACCAACCTAGCCACTTCTGTCTACAATGCTTCACTACTAGCCTTTACTGGCCCCTCTCACAACACAGAATCAGGCCCCGACCCCTTCAACTTTGGCAAACAGATACTAGATGTCTGAAAAAACATAGTCATGCTTATGAGTGCCTGTGGCATAAGACGAAGTCTCAGAAAGATTTCAACCAATGTAGAACTGCTCTCCAAAAATACAATTCCAGCCTTCTCAGTGCCAAGCAGACCTATTTTATCACTCTCATTAGCAACTTATCATCCTGTCCCCGTCAGCTCTTCTCTACCTTCAACTCTCTACTTCATCCTTCACTGCCTCCACCCGCCAACTCACTCACTGCCCAGAAGATCGCCAATCACTTCAAACAGAAGATTGATACAATATGCAAGGAGATCTCTACTGTTTAGATACCCTCCATGCTTTACACTTCATGCCCACAGGTACAATCATTACTTCCCTCTTTCAACCCCACCACTATAGATGAGATTGCTAAACTACTTGCTAACGTCCATCTTACCACCTGCCCTCTGGATCTCGTTCCCTCGCAAATGCTACAATCACCCTCTGGCTCTATGCTACACTCTCTAACCCACATTTGCAATCTCTCCCTCTCTTCTGGCATCTTCCCCAACTCTCCAAAACATGCATTTGTCAGACCCATACTTAAAAAGCCCTCACTGAACCCATGCAATCTTAACAACCTACGCCCCAACTCATTGCTCCCCTTCTTATCCAAACTCCTTGAATGTCTGGTCTACAACCAACTGAGCGTCCACCTTGCTGATAATAGCCTTCTTGATCCCCTTCAGTCTGGATTTCGTCCTCAACACTCCACAGAAACTGCTCTCCTAAAACTAACAATCTACTAACAGACAAAACCAAAATCGACACTATTCTGTACTCCTACTCCTGGACCTCTCTGCTGCCTTTGATACGGTTGACCACCCCCTTCTCCTCAAAAAACTCCACACCTTTGGTCTCCGTGATTGTACTCTTCGCTGGTTCTCTTCCTACTTATCCAACTGCACCTTTAGCGTTTCTTACAACTCTACTGCCTCCTCTCCTCTTCCTTTCTCTGTTAGGGTCCCCCAAGGTTCTGTTCTTGGACCTCTCCTATTTTCAATATGCACCTCCTCCCTGGGTCAGCTGATAGCCTCCCATGGCTTCCAATACCATCTGTACGCTGACGACACCCAAATCTATTTCTCTACCCCTCAACTCACTCCCTCTGTCTCCTCACGTATCACTAATTTAATATCAAATATCAGTCTGGATGTCACACTACTTCCTCAAACTCAATCTATCCAAAACGGAACTTATCATTTTTCCTCCCCCATATGCCCCTTTCCCTTACCCTGATCTCTGTCAAAATCGATGGCATCCCCGCATGCCAAGGTTCTAGGTGTAGTCCCGGATTCTGAACTCCCCTTTAAGCACCACGCCCAATCACTGTGCAAATCTTGCCACCTCAAACTCCGCAACATTTCCAAAATACGCCCCTTTCTAACCAATGACAACAAAGCTCTTAATTGGTCATCTCTCGCCTTGACTACTGCAACTCCCTTCTCATTGGCTTACCTCTACATAGTCTATCACCTCTTCAATCCATCATGAATGCTGCTGCCAGACTTATCCACCTTACCAATCGCTCTGTGTCTGCTACCCCTCTCTGTCAATCCCTCCACTGGCTTCCGCTCACCCAACTACTTACAAAGCCATCCACAATTTAGCCCCCAGCTACATCACTAGCCTAGTCTACAAATACCAACCTACTCGTTCTCTTCTTTCCTCTCGAGACCTTCTGATCTCTAGATTCCTCGTCACCTCCTCACATGCTCGCCTCCAGGACTTTTCCAAAGCCTCGCCAATCCTATGGAATGACTTACCCCAAACTGTCCACTTTTCTCCTACTCTATTAGCTTTTAGACTATCCCTGAAAACCGTTCTCTTCAGAGAAGCCTACCCTACCGACACCTAACAACTGTATTTTTATTTTCTCCATCAGCTCACCCCCCACAGTTATTACCTTTTTTTCCACTTGACCCTCCCTTCTAGATTGTAAGCTCTAACGAGCAGGGCCCTCTGATCCCTCCTGTATTGATCTGTATTGTAAGTGTACTGTCTGCCCTCATGTTGTAAAGCACTGCGCAAACTGTTGGCGCTATATAAATCCTGTATTGTAATAATAATGTTAAACAAAGAGGGTCAAACTATCAGAATACTGTCTGACAGACATTCTCTGTATTGGAGAACAGCTAAATGTTGCATCACAAGAGAAAAGCAGGCAATAAAGAGCCATTAAAAGGTTACCCTAGTCTGTTTGGCTTTTTGTAGACAACACTCCACTAGGGCTGACCAGAGAGCAATTCTAACTACCTTTATGTGCTGTAAATAAGACCATTCTATTTTTTTTCAATGTAATGTGTACATCCGTTTTACTATATTAGTGTTAGCCCTGGTTCACATTGGCATGATTTGACATGTGATTTGGCATGTCAAATTGGCGGCATTTGCCGGCAATGGCACCGTTCTAATTCCAAAAAGTAGTTCCTGTACTACCTTTTGCGATTTCGGGCTGCAATTTACATTGACATCTGCACAGATGTCTCAGAAATCGCAGCTGAAATCTGGACTGATATGCAGGAGTGAAATCGTGCGAGTTCAGCTGAACTCGCACGGCTTTGTCCCGCAGCTCAGTGAGAACCTGGGCTTAAGACCAGTTTCATAAGGAAGAAAAAGGCAATGCAGTTTCAAGCAACAAGATTAAAACTTAATCTGCAGTCAAAACTAAAAGTTACTTTGAGATATATTACTGGAGGCATCACTGCCTCCCACATCAGTTTTTCATCCAATGTCTTTTGTCAGTAATGCGAGTATTCCTGCTCGTAATGCACAAGGTTTAAGGCCGGTACACACGATCAGAAAATCGTACAAAAAATACTACTTTAGAAGCGAAAATCTGATTGTTGGTATACAGCTTTTGTCCAAAATTATCCAAAGGGACAAACACAAACATTTTTCTTGGAGGATATCAGATTGTACAATTTTTGTATAATCAGCACAGTTTTCATTCGATAATATAATACAACACATTACATCAATTATCAATTTTTATTCTGTCGTATGAGAATTTTCAAACTTTAGTAATCTCTTCATTTTCGATATGGAGATTAGCATGCAAAAAAAAATGGACAATCATTTGCCTGATTATCTCACTGTGTGTAGCAGGTTACACTCAAGTGCAGCCTCTGCAGGTTCCTGCAGTTTCCATGAAATTGACAATAAAAGAAGGGGAGCGGAATCTGCATTGCATATATGCGTTAGGAAGTGTATTCACAGTACGCTACCAGAGAGCAACAATGTTAGCTGTTGCAGTGGATTATACTAAAAGTGAATTTTCAATTTTAAACAAAGCTGTGGAGTGTACTAAAAGCATAAGTAGCTCACCAACTCCCTGACATAAGATAAACACAATAACCAGGGGTCTGCAGTTGTTTGCACTAGTGTTAGCCACATTCAGAAAATACATACCCATAATTTTGTATAGTATTTATATTGTAATCTCCACTTTAGCAGTTACAGTTGTGCATTCTTATCCTGTATGTACTCTACATTGATGCAAAAAATGTGCACATAAAGGAAATTAAAGAAACCAGCACATCTTGCAAGAGCAGATTGCTGTGAGACATTGGAGAGAATATGGTCCTAAACTTTTTCCAGGATCCCATCAGAAGGCTGAGTGATGTCATAGGCAATTTAAAATCTGTTTAGTATATGCAAGGGACTCAAACACTGCCAAGCTCCAATAAACTGAGTTTTATTAAAGTATAACTTTTTTTGCTGTCTGTACACCCATTAGAGAGATTCATTCTCTCTCCTACCCCTCTATTCGTACCCGTTTACCATTATCATTGAAAGTGAAAGAAAAGAAAAAGAAAATACCAAATTTTTAGGTTGTCCCCAGATAAGTAAAAAAGGAGAAATCTTCCAATGGGGGCACTAGTTCTGGTGACCCAGCGGGCACCAAGGAATTCCCATAATTTTCAGGGATTTTCCTCTTACTTCGTGTTTTCGCTATGGGATAGCAAGTGAAGGGAAAATCTCTCCAATGGGACATATATGGCCAAAAAAAAAAAAAAAAAAAAAACTTACAAGGGTTAAAAATCTCCCTTGCTCTATCCAAAATAAAAAGAAGAGTTCTACCATATAGTATTGCCTTTAATGTACATTCCAAGCCTTCTTTGTACCAGGAAGTATAAATTAGCCAACCTGATTCCTCCTCCTAAACACTTAGACCCCTTTCACACTGGGGCGGTTTGCAGGCAGTATTGCGCTAAAAATACCGCCTGCAAACCGCCCCTAAACAGCCTCCGCTGTTTGTTCAGTGTGAAAGCCCGAGGGCTTTCACACTGAAGCGGTGCTCAGGCAGGACGGTGAAAAAAGGCCTGCAAACCGCTTTTTTGGAGCGGTGAAGGAGCGGTGTATTCACCGCTCCTGCCCATTGAAATCAATGGGACAGCGCGGCTATACCACGGCAATGCCGCGGCTATAGCCGCGCTGTACGAGGGATTTTAACCCTTTTTCGGCCGCCAGCGGGGGTTAAAACCGCACTGCTAGCGGCTGAATACCGCTGCAAGAACGACGGTACAGCAGCGCTAAAAATAGCGCTGTTGTACCGCCGACGCCCCCACCGCCCCAGTATGAAAGGGCCCTTAAGATGAAAAAAAAAACTGTTAAAGTGAAGTTCCAGGCTAAAATTTAGCTCAATTTGGCAAGGTATGTCACTTCCGCGTTTCCATTGTGAACTCCCCCCCCCGTTGCCTTCTGGGACCTGTGTGTGACCCAGAAGACAGGACCATTCACAAAGAGCTACCCGACTCGCACATGAGCATTAGGAAACAGGCTGTGAAGCTGCAAGGCTTCACGTCCTGTTTCCCTTGGTAAAGATGCTGGCGCCTGCACCCAGAGCCAATGGACAGGTCGGCTTCAGGTGCTGACATCGCAGGCTCCCTGGACAGGTAAGTGTTCTTATATTAAAAGTCAGCAGCTACAGTATTTATAGCTGCTGACTTATTTTTATTTCACCCAGGCTGGAACTCTGCTTTAAGGAAATATAGAAGATACATGTTCTGTTAGATTGCCTAATAGTTTACTGTCAATATATATTTTTTTCTTTTTTTAAACTTAAAATATGTTGTCAAACATTTATTGATTTATAGTGACCCTTCCTAACTGACCTCCTGCGCTTGAAAGAAAAATAAAATGTGTGAGAAGCAAAAGCACAGGAGTGTTGAAAGCTAAGCTAAGCTGCAACTTAGAAACTATTGGCTCTATTACTACAGCCTGGGGAGATGCCTCCGGCTGCTGTCTTCTGAGGATATTGCTCCAGGTAACTGAACATAAGCCTCACTTTCTAAGGATATGAAAATCTGATAGAGGCTGTGGACAGTGGTCTGCAGACAAAATCTCAATACAATAGAATGCTTTTCAAATACAACCATTATTAGAGAATAAAGGAATTAAGTCACTAGTTTATTACATAATTAAAGCTGTGAGGAATACAGAAGAATACAAGATAAGATAACCCAGTGAAGATGACAATCGTTCTCACATGCACATATCCATTTTATTCTTCAGTGCATTAGTTCACTGCACTGAAAAAAAAAATTCTATTTTAAGCAAAAAAAAAAAAAAAAAAAAAAAAAAAAGTACAGTGCTGGTTGGAGGATTATAAAATACCCAAGTACGACTAGCAAAACAAAACATAACATGATTTTGGTACCTGCTATGAAATCTGTTTCTTTGGAGTTTATTAAAGTGGATGTAAACCCGATTCATGAAATTTGAGCTGGGCACATATATCTGCAGTGCTTTCTTATCTCTCTTCAAAGCACTGAGTCCCGTGGCTTTCTCCTGCTCCGTTCTTCTGTTATCATCATGATAACGTCTGACAAATTCTGACACATTTGATAAAACCAAACTGAAATTTGTGTCAGGGTGGGTGCTATAAATAGATTATCAGAAAGCTGCTCTACTCACAGTACAGCTCTGAAAGTCTCTGCCTATCTGGAGGGGGTGTGTGCCTTTCCTCCAAATCAGCCGTCTCCCAGTGTAATCCAACACTACACTGCTAAACAGTATATAAAGCTGAAGACAGCAGATATACATGTAAAACTTGCAATGGATATAAAAAGTCTACAAACCCCTTTTAAAATGTCCGGTTTCTGTAACGTACAAAAAATGAGACAGAGATAAATAACATCCAAACTTTTTTCACCTTTATTGTGACCTATAATAGGATTTTTTCATCATATTTACCTGTAAAATCCTTTTCTTTGAGTACATCACGGGACACAGAGTCAGGCTAATATTCATTACCTACTGTGCTATATGCCATCTCTAGGTGAATGGACACTGGTAGACAGTTTTAGACAAGAAGTGATCTCCTATATAACGCCTCCCATAGAGGAAGTACTTCAGTTTTGTAGAAAGCACTGAATCCTCAAAAGAGGGGAGGGATCTCTGTGTCCCATGATGTACTCAAAGAAAAGGATTTTACAGGTAAGTATAACAAAAAAAACTATTTTCTTTTTCATACATCATGGGACACAGAGTTAAGCCAATATTCATTACCTACGGGGACGTCCTAGAGCAGGGGTCTCAAATTGGTGGCCCTCCAGCTGTTGCGAAACTACAAGTCCCGTGTAGCATTGCAGGGCTGACAGTTACAAGCATGACTCCCACAGGCAAATGCATGATGGGACTTGTAGTTTCGCAACAGTTGGAGGGCCACCAGTTTGAGACCCCTGTCCTAGAGCAATAGCCTTGAGGGGAGGGGGACACCCTGCCAAACAATAGCCATCAGACCTTATACGGCAGCCAGCAGTACACTGCGACCTGAAAGCCAAATCCTTGGCTGCTCGAACATCCACTTGATAACATTTTGTGAACGTATGCACTAAAGACCAGGTAGTAGCCTGACAAATCTGAGCCACAGATACCTGATGGCGAAAAGCCCAGGAGGTTCTTACACCCCTGGTAGAATGAGCTCGCACCCTAAAGGGAGGAACTTTACGTTTCCGACCATAGGCCTGAATAACCATTTCACAGACCCAATTGGCAATAGAAGCTTTGGAAGCTGCCTGCTCCTTCTTGGGTCCTTTTGGTAAAACAAAAAAAGGAGTCTGATCCTCGGATCTCTGCAGATTTAGATAAATAAACCTTGACTGCCCGGACAACGCCCAAGGAATGCAGTCGTCTCTCTTCTGCTGAAGGAGGCTGAGAGAAAAAAGGCGGCAAAATAATGTCCTGATTCAAATGAAAGGCTGACACCACTTTTGGCAAAAAGGATGGAACAGGTCATAACACAACCCTGTCGTGGTGAAGGATCAAGTATAGTTCCTTGCACAAAAGGGCTGCCAACTCCGACACCCCTCTAGCCGAGGTGATGGCCATCAGGAAGGCTAGCTTGCGTGACAGCATGTCCAATGGAAGTTCCTTGATAAGCTCAAATGGTTGCTTCTGTAACACAGACAGCACCAAGTTCAAGTCCCAAGGACACATAGGTGACTTAATGGGGGGAAGAAAATGAGTTACCCCTGCATAAAAGGTTCGGACCAGCGAATAGGAGGCTAAAGGCATTTGTAAGAATACCGACAGGGCCGAAATCTGACCTCCGAATGTACTCAAATCCAATCTGATTTCCACTGCTGACTGTAGAAAAGAGAGAATTACCCCAATCAAGTAATTCCGAGGATGCCATTTTCTGGCTTCACACCAAGCAATATAAGTCTTCCAGACCTTATGATAAATCTTCCTAGTGACAGCTTTTCTAGCATTCACTAGGGTAGACACCACTGGTCCCGAGATGCCACGGTCCTTCAACACCCTGGCTTCAATAGCCATGCCGTCAAATTTAAAGACTGTAAATTGGGGTGGAATATAGGACCTTGAGACAGTAGATCAGGGCGGCGTGGAAGCGTCCAAGGCCCGTCTACTGCCAATCTCACAATCTCTGGGAACCAGGGCCTTCTGGGCCAGGCTGGTTCAAACAGAATGACTGGAACCCCCTCTCTCTGAATCCTGCACAACAAATGTGGAAGGAGAGGGACCGGGGGAAAAAAGCATAAACCCGGGAGTACTGGCTCCCTGGAATTACCAGAGCACCTGCTCCGATTACCAGATGATCCCTTGTTTAGGACACAAACTGCTGTAGCTTGTTGAACCTGGATGGCAATAGGTTGACCTCTGGCCATCCCCAATGAATTCAAATTTCCTGGAACACCCCTGAGTGTAGGGACCATTCCCCGGGGCAGATCTGCTGGCGGCTGAGATAATCTGCCTTACCAGTTCTCTACTACCAGCATATGAACTGCCGATAGAACAAGCACATGTCCCTCCGCCTAGGCTAGTATGTGGTTCAGCTCCTTCAGAGCTGAACCACTCCTGGTACCGCCTTGGTGGTTGATACAGGCCACTGCGGTGGCATTGTCAGACTGAACCCCGATAGAACAGTCCTGAAGCTCCACCGTAAGGCCAGACGTACTGCCCGTAACTCCAGGACGTTGATGGGCAGGATCTGTTCTGTCTCTGACCGTTTCCCCTAAGCTGTGAACCCCTCTAGGGTTGCTCCCCAGCATGAGAGACTGGCATCTGTGGTCAGTACTATCCAAGTTACCGGGAGGAAGGATCTTCCCTTTCGCAGGTTCTGATCCTGCAACCACCAGTTTAGGCTTAAGCTTGTCCGCTCCTGTTCCAAGCCAACAAGATGTTTTGTTGTATAGGCCTGGAATGGAACTGGGCATAAGGCACTGCCTTGGAGGACACTATCCTTCCTAGAAGACTCATACAGAGATGGCTAGGGCTGAGGACAATTCATCCTTCGTGATAAAGGGTGAAACAGCAGCATTGACTGCAGGCACAATACCAGATCGGCGCAGCAGCTCAGATTGCCCGGAAGCCTCTGGTCTTTCAGGGGATACAACACTAGGTACACGACTAGGTTCATCAGGAGCTACTGACGACATAGGTGTGCCCTTCCCTGTAGTGTTGGTCCCGCTTCTCTTTTTTGAAGACATTTACAAGCCACAAAAAGAGTACCTGAGTGTAGTATTAAACTTCAGAAGGGAGACCCTTTGATAGTGCTCACCAAGCCCCTATGCAACAATCCTGCTAGGCACCTTAGCCTGCCAAGCAACACCTGGTGACTCACGTGACCCAGGTAAGGAGAACTGAACCGCTGCAAGTGCCTGCTCTGTGTCCCACAGCTGCCTTCTGGAAGCACCACAAGCTTGGCATTCACAGCTTAAATAAGCTGTCTGTGCGCCGAGATGTTCTGGGCATGCGTATGCACGTGCGCGGTCCCAGCAATATTTCCATATGACGCAAATCTTTGTGCGCCCAGATTAGGCTATGGTGCATGCGCGGCTTCGAGTGCGCATAACGCCTATGGCGAAGCCATGTGCACCATAGCCACCAAACAAACTGCCGAGCACAGCAGCGCTCTTGCGAATGCACGTGCGCCATGGCGAACCAAGAGGTGATCTATCTATCGTGCACCATCATATGAGTAAAAAACAGCCAGACACAAACAAAAAAGGTACACTTTGCAAACACCCACAGGTAGCCCAAAACTCCCCCGTATGGTCATCACACACAGGTGTCCAGCCTCTAGCTAGCTTGAATGATTGTTACAATCACCGGGACACCCCACAATAAGTAAATAAGGGGGTTTTACTTACCCGCCCAGGCGCAGGGCAGCTTAGAAACTAAGAGCCCAATCTTCACCCATCACGGTGGGTTCCTGTCACTTGAGAACCTTTAAGGACTGGGTACCCTTTTCATGTTTAGGGTCCACTCCCTTGGACCTGTACAGCACCCTGCAGGAATGCCTTAGCGCTGTGGTGTCCAGGATTCCACTTGGCAGGGTCCAGCACCCGGAGGTCGCATTACAGGCAAAACCTCGCAGGATCTTGCGTCTTCTTTGCGAGGCTCAGGTACCATTTATCTAAGCATATAGAGCCTGTGTCAAATGGATACAATCAGTCAATCCCTTGATTCATTTAAGAACTGATGTATTTCCTGTATGGGAGGGGTTATATAGGGGATCACTAGCTGTCTAAAGACCTTTAGTCTACCAGTGTCCATTCACCTAGAGATGGCGTATAACCCAGTCGTTAATGAATATTAGCCTGTGTCCCGTGATGTATGAAAAAGAAAAAACTGTACGACTCAATTGAAAAACAAACTGAAATCTTTTGGGGGGGGGGGGGTAGAAATAAAAAACTAAAATGTGGTTACTGATGTAGCTGTGTTCAGAATTAAGCAATCACATTCAAACTCATGTTAAATAGGAGTCAGTACACACCTGCCATCATTTAAAGTGCCTCTGATTAACCCCAAATAAAGTTAAGCTGTTCTAGTAGGTCTTTCCTGACATTAGATATACCATGGAACACAGTGAAGACAGTCATCATCAAGTGGAGAAAATATGCCAATTTGTGCCCATCAGTGATGCCAGTCACTGCCTTTTTTCGTGCGGCATATTAGTGCCTTCACATCAGTGCCTCCTCATCAATGCAGCCTATTGGTGCACACCAGTGAATGAGAATAATTACATTTTCAGACAAATGCTAAGAAAAAAACTTTATTTTTTTCAAAATTATAGGTTTTTGTTTTTTGGGGTTTTTCTTTAGCAAAAAATAAAAAACCTAGCAGTGATTAAAATACCACCAAAAGAAAGCTCTATTTATGTGAAAAGAAAAAATATGACATTTTTATTTGGGTACAGTGTTGAATGACCTGGCAATTGTCATTTAAAGTGCAACAGTGCTGAAAGCTGAAAATTGGCCTGGGCAGCAAGGGGGTAAGTGCCCAGTATTGAAGTGGTTAATAGAAGCAACGGACTGTTCAATTCTAAAAAGTGGCTCCCATGGCATCAATAGAAGCAGATATGTTATTTTTAAGCCTGGGAGATAAATCAACAGAGTGTGGTTCCTCAAGAACAAACTCATCCTGTAAGAATTTGTAAGACTCTTCATCAGACAAAGCATCCACAGCCAAAAGACTAAGGGTTCTTTCACACGGGCTTGTCTGTGTACGGATTCAGCTTTGCTCAGCAGGGATTGATCCACTGATCCCCGCTGAGCAGGTGGATGACAGGTCCCTCTCCCCTCACTGTGCGGAGACAGACTTGGCAGAGCCCCACTGTCCTCTATGAGGATAGGATGAAAACGGACCGCCTGTCCGTTTTCATCCGATCCTATCCGATTCTCCAGACGGATGGGAAATAGGGTTTCCATCCATATGGATTTCACAAACAGAATTGGATTGCATACTGGCAGATGGCAGCGGACCATAGGGATACCGGCGGATGTCAGCGGACCGCTGACATCCGCTGCTCCATAGGGGCTGAATGGCCGATTTTGTTGACAGCGGTTTAGACATTAATAGCTGTGTGTTGAGTTATTTTGAGGGGGGAGCAAACTTACACTGTTATACAAGCTGTACACTCACTACTTTACATTGTAGCAAAGTGTAATTTCTTCAATGTTATCACATGAAAAGATATAATAACATTTACAAAAATGTGAGGGGTGTACTCACTTTTGTGATATACTGTACATTTTATTCTATCATTCTCTATTATTATTTTTTACTTAAAGTGGATCTTCAGTAATTTTTTCCAACTTTCCATCTATTAAATCTTCTGCCCTTGTTTTTTTAACTTTGGATAGTAAAACATTTTTTTTTTCTGCTAGTAAATATCTTTTACAGCCCACTTTCGTTTGTCTGGTAAAAAAGTCTAGGCTTATGACATCATGCACAGCTCTCTCTCACTCTTGTGAGAGTTTGCCAGGAAGGGAGGGGATGAGTCATAAGAGGGCCAATGATAGTTGCAGGGCTGCAGAGCTGGAGGTATGACTGTGTAAATCCAGGAAGTGAACAGACAGCAGCTTCACCTGGCCACAGTTAAAATGGATGAAGCCAGACTTATTGGAGGAAGATTTCTGCAGCATATGTGGCAAGTACAGAATTACAGTATATATAAAATAATATGCAAAGTGGTTGGAGGGAAGCTTCAGAATGGCAAAGATGTTTTTATTACAAATTGAGCAGACTGTAGTTCCTCTAAGTCTTTTTTTTTTTTTATGAAGCCTATTTTTTTGGGGAGTAATTTTCCTTGATATTGATTTAATTTCTGTTTGAATAAAGAATAGTATTGTTTACGGGATCTAGCATCCTACCATGTGCTGGAATGGAGGGCAATTCTTGCATTGTTAATTCTGTCATTATGTGTGCAAAAATAGCAAGGGATAGATGTCCATGCTTTTCATGTGCAGGCTTCAATTACGCCAGCTGGGGGCATTACATTGAGATGAATACTAGATGCCAGTTTGCTTATTTATTTGTATGACTTTTTTTTAGGTCAGTGTTTAGTGCAGTCTGCATTAAAATCAGCCGACAGAAAGGTGGCGCTGCCACATAGGTGAACCAGGCTAAAAAAACAGACCATCTGGACAGCACTTCATTCTCTATGGTTCACGATGCTATATAACCTGAATGTCTGCAGCCATGATTGTCTCTATAATGAAGCCTCGCATGGGCGAAATGCATTAGGGTGGCTTCTTCTATAGATGGAGAACCAAGCTGAGTAATTATCTTTCACTACTTTAGCATTACAGTCTGCTGATCCTATGTGCTGCCAGGTGCCATTTTGTTGTAGTCCTAGCTGAGCCCGACAGGCCTTACATCCCAACCAGCACCAGCATACAGTGTAACCAGCTACACGATTTCTGGAGCATTAGAGTGGTATGGTTTTTAGTTTAGCCTACATTATACATTAGCATGTAGATGAAGTCTTGATTGAAGCCAAAAAAAACCAAAAAAAAACTTGAAAACAATAAAATTGCTAGGAAAAGAGAAAAGTTCCACGTTTCTTCAGACGCTATAAATTTTGCGCAAACCAATGAATATACGCTTATTGCTATTTTTTTTACCAAAAATATGTATAATACATATCAGCCTAAACTGCTGAAGAAATTTGTTATTAAACATTTTTTTTTTTTATATTGTAGCAAAAAGTAAAAAAAAAAAAAAATTCAAAATTGGCAGTCTTTTTTTGTTTATAGCGCAAAAAATAAAAACAGCAGAGGTGATCAAATACCACCAAAAGAAAGCTCTATTTGTGAGAAAATAAGGACATAAATTTAATTTGGGTACAAAGTCGCACAACCGTGCAATTGTCAATTAAAGCGACACAGTACCGTATCGAAAAAAATGGCCCGGTAAGAAAGGGGGTAAATCCTTCCGGAGCTGAAGTGGTTAAAGCAACCTAGTCAAATAAAATAATTTTTTTTTTTTCTTGGATTTTGTAACCAGGGCATTTTCACCCCCTTCCTGCCCAGGCCAATTTTCAGTGCTGTAACATTTTGAATGACAATTGCGCGGTCATGCAACACTGTACCCAAATGAATTTTTATAATTTTTTTCCCCAAAAATAGAGCTTTCTTTTGGTGGTATTTAATCACCTCTGCGTTATTTTTTGCGCTATAAACCAAAGAAGAGCGACAAGTTCTACATCATTTTGGTAAAAAAAAAAAAAAAGTGTATATTGATTGGTTTGTGCAAAAGTTATAGCGCCTACAAAACAGGGGGGTAGATTTATGGCATTTTTATTATCATTTTTTTTTTACTAGTATTGGTGGTGATCTGCGATTTTTATTGTGACTGACATTGCGGCGGACATATCGGACACTTTTGACACTATTTTGGGACCACTGACAGTTATACAGTGCTATAAATATGCACTGATTACTATCTACATGACACTGGCAGGGAAGGAGTTAACACTAGGGGTGATCAAGGGGTTAAATGTGTTACCTAGGGAGTGATTTTAACTGTAGGGGGAGGGGACTGACTAGGGGAGGAGACCGATCGGTGTTCATACTTAGTATGAACACACGATGTGTCTCCTCTCCCCTGACAGGACATGGATCTGTGTGTTTACACACACAGATCCACAGTCCTGCTCTGTAACGAGTGAATGAGAGTGTCCAGCAGTCATCGCAGCCACCAGGCACGGCATCGGCTCCTTGGTGACGCGGCGTATGCCCCCTATACAGCCGAGGACGTCATATGACACGCATTCAGGATGGGAGATCCCATCTGCGGATGTCATATGACAATGGGCGAGTAGGGAAGTGGTTAAATGGTTCCTCTGTTTAACCCCTTATTAACCCTTTATTTACTCTAATCGGCCTCATTAACTCCTTATTCTCCTTCTCCATTTAATTATTTCTTGCTGATTTTTTTTTTTTTTATTTACTTCTATTTTATAAACTATTGATAATTAAAACATTTTTTGTTTGCTTTGTTAATTAAAATTGTTACACCTTTAACATATATTTATACATTTCACATAAAAAAAAAAAACGCAAAATAAAAAAAAAAAAAAAAAAAAAATAATATCGAATTTGCAAAATAACTTTTCAGTGCTTTGTACCATTGTTGAAAGCTGAAGTGTAAACAAAAAAGTTGCAGTAGGTATAGGTAATTGGTATCGGTGCATACTAAAAAGAAAAAAAAAAACCCTAATTATTACCTTAATGGTATTTTATTTTTCTTTACACATTTAAGTTTGATTGAAGCATAGAATATTATGTCTCATTTTATTGCCATCTTGTTTGATAACCTAATGTTCAGTAGTTGTAAATCTTTAAAATAAAAAAAGTTCTTCAGCATTGTAATCTTTATTCTTAGCAAAAAAATTGTGATTCTCATTTATTCCAGAATCGTGCAGCTCTATCTACAGTACAGCATTTCATCAAAAAATTCTGAAACACTGGAGAACAATATGCAATTTTGGATGCCCGTGATCTTCTGGTTCTCAGGCAGCACTGCACTGAAAACAGGCCTGATTCTGTGATGGACATCACTGCATGGGCTCAGGAGTACTTCCACAAATCACTATCTGAACACAGTTCGCAGTGCCATCCAAAAATGCAAGTTATACCTCTATCATGGAAAGAAGTCGTCATGTCTCAACATGATCCAAAAACGTTACCATCTTCTCGTGGCCAAAGTTCATTTAAAATAGTTTGTTGCAAAGTGAAAAACTGTTCTGTGGTCAGACAAATCGAAACTTGACATTTTTTGGCAACCATGGGCACCTCCTCCTCTACACTATGGAGGAGAGCCTGCATCTATGATGTATTAGTGCGTATGGAAGGGGCAGCTTGCATATCTGAAAAAGCATCATCAGTGCTGAAGGACTTTAGAGCAGCATATGCTCCCATTCACAGGACTAAGCTACAATGCATATTGCATCTATGACAACAGCTTCACTTCATAGTAGAAAAGTCTGGGTGCCTAAAGCAGAGTTCCAATCATTTGTAAGTTTATTAAAAGTTAGCAGCTACAAAAAGTGTAGCTGCTGACTTTTAATAAACAGACACTCACCTGCGGTCCAGCGATGTGGGTGCCGGAAGCCTCGCTTTTCTCTAGAACCCCCAAACATTATATATTTTTTTTACAGATACCCTAGAGAATAAAATGGCGGTTGTTGCAATACTTTCTGTCACACCGTAATTGAGCAGCGGGTCTTACAAATGCTATTTTTTGGGAAAAATACTTTTTTTAATTAGAAGAAAACAATAAAGTTAACCCATTTTTTTATATTGTGAAAGATATGTTATGCCAAGTAAATTCATACCCAACATGTCATGCTTTAAAATTGGGCCCGCTCGTGGAATGGCGAAAAACATTGACACATAAAAATCTCCATAGGCGAAGTTTAAAAATTTCTACAAAGTTACCAGTTTTGAGTTACAGAGGAGGTCTTTTGCTAGAATTATTGCTCTCACTCTACCGATCACGGCAACACCTCACGTGTGGCTTGACCACCGTTTACATATGTGGACGCGACTTAGGTATGCGGGAAGGACCGCTTAATTTTTTTTTTTCTTATTTAACTTTTTATTTTTACACAGTGTCTTTTTAAAACATTTTTTGGGGATGACTTTTATTCCTATTACAAAGAATGTAAACATCCCTTGTAATAGAAAAAAAGCATGACAGGACCTCTTTAAATGTGAGATCTGGGGTCAAAAAGACCTTAGATCTCACATTTACACTTAAATGCAATCAAAAAAAGAATTTTTTTTTTTTCAATAAAAATTCTTTTCCCCTTTTAAGACCATTGTGCCGAAGCAACGTTTGACGGTGCTTCCGTCATCCAAAGGTATGGAGTCGAGTGGGGGCCATCATTCTCTCACTCAACTTCATGCCTCTGAGTGGAAAGAATCGGATCCTCTCCGCCGCTACGACGTTTTTAAAAATACCGGGGTTATGGCAGCTATCTGCTGCCATAACAATGGTATTCAACGTCAAAGCACCAACGCATAACTATGGCGGGAAGTCCAGAAGTGTCTAATGTCTAAACCGCGGGCAATAAAAGCGAGTACACCCTTAAGTGAAACTGTCCAATATTTTGTACAGCCACCATTATTCTCCAGCACTGCCTTAACCCTCTTGGGCATGGAGTTCCCTAGAGCTTCACAGGTTGCCACTGGAGTCCTTTTCCACTCCTCCATGACATCACGGAGCTGATGGATGTTAGAGAGCTTGTGCTCCTCCACCTTCCATTTGAGGATGCCCAACAGATGCTCAATAGGGTTTAGGACTGGAGACATGCTTGGCCAGTTCATCATCTTTACCCTCAGCTTCTTTAGCAAGGCAGTGGTCGTCTTGAAGGTGTGTTTGGGGACGTTATGTTGTGAGATACTGTGTGTGTATATTATAAAATTTATGTATGTGTGTGTATATATATATATATATATATATATATATATATATATATATATATATACATATATACATACACACACACACACATACATACATATATATATGTATGATGTATATGTACAGTGCCTTGCGAAAGTGTTCACCCCCCTTGGCATTTTTTGTGTTTTGTTGCCTCACATCCTGGAATTAACATGGATTGTTTGAGGATTTACATCATTTAATTTATAGAACATGGAACATGCCCACAACTTTGAAGATTATTTATTTTTATTGTGAAGCAAACAACAATTAGGACAAAATAACAGAAAAAGTCAGTGTGCATAACTATTCACCCCCCTAAAGTTAATACTTTGTAGAGCCACCTTTTGCAGCTATCACAGCTCCAAGTCGCTTTGGATAAGTCTCTATGAGCTTGCCACATCTTACCACTGGGATTTTTGCTCATTCCTCCTTGCAAAACTGCTCCAGCTCCTTCAAGTTGGGTGGTTTGCACTTGTGAACAGCAATCTAAGTCTGACCACAGATTTGCTATTGGATTGAGGTCTGGGCTTTGACTAGGCCAATCCCACACATTTACATGTTTCCCCTTAAACCACTCAAGTGTTGCTTTAGCAGTGTGTTTGGGGTCATTGTCCTGCTGGAAGGTGAACCTCCATCCTAGCCACAAATCACACACTCAGAGTGGTACAGGTTTTGCTCAAGAATATGCCTGTATTTAGCACCAACCAACTTTCACTCAACTCTGACCAGTTTCCCAGTCCCGACTGCTGAAAAACATGGGCAAAGTCCAGGAGGAAAGGGAAGAGGAATGCTGCTCTAGGAAGAGTGTCTGGAAATGTAGCTCTTCTCAGAATAGGAACAGCAGTATTTTTTGGATTATTACCTCTTTTTAATAAAGGCATTGATTTTGAGTGCGGCTGTCAAGAATTTTCTCCTCACCCAATTGCTGAAAAACATGGGATGGTGTTCTTTGGGTGATGTGATCTGTTGGGTTTGCGCCAGACATAGCATTTTCTTTGATGACCAAAATGTTCAACTTTAGTCTCATCAGACCAGAGTACCTTCCCTCCAGACATTTTGTGAGTCTCCACATGCCTTTTCACAAACTCAAAACATGCCATTTTGTTTTTTGCTGAAAGTAATGGCTTTCTTCTGGCCACTCTGCCATAAAGCCCAACTCTATGGAGCGTACGGCTTGTCGTCCTATGTGTAGATACTCCAGTCTTTGCTGTGGAACTCTGCGGCTCCTATAGGGTTACCTTTCTCTGTGCTGCCTCTCTGATTAATGCCCTCCTTGCCCGGTCCCTGACTTTTGGTGTGAGGCTGTCTCTTGGCAGGTTTGCCGTTGTGCCATGTTCTTTTCATTTGGTTATGATAGATTTGATGGTGTTCCTAGGGATCATCAACGATTTGGATATTTTTTTTATAACCCAACCCTGACTTGTACTTCTCTACAACATTGTCCCTTACTTGTTTGGAGAGTTCCTTGGTCTTCATGGCAGTGTTTGGTTAGTGGTGCCTCTTGCTTAGGTGTTGCAGCCTCTGGGGCCTTTTAAAAAGGTGTGTACATGTAATGACAGATCATGTGACACTTAGACTGCACACAGGTGGACATCATTCCACTAATTATGTGACTTCTGAAGGCAATTGGTTGCACTAGAGGTTTTTATGGGCTACAAAGGAGGTGAATACATACTCCCATGCCAATTATCAGTTGTTTGATTTCTGAAAAATAGTTTTATGTATATATGTTTCTAATTTTACTTCACCAACTTAGACTATTGTGTTCTGATCCATCACATATAATTCAGATTAAAAAAAACATTGAACTAAAGGCTGTAATGTAACAAAATAGGTAAAAAGCCAAGGGGCGTGAATACTGGTCACTGAAAGTTCAACATGGCACCTCATGGCAAAGAACTCTGAGGATCTGAAAAAAAGAATTGTTGCCCTACATAAAGATGGCCTAGGCTATAAGAAGATTGCCAATACTCTGAAACTGAGCTGCAGCATGGTGGCCAAGACAATACAGTGGTTTAACAAGACAGGTTCCACTCAGAACAGGCCTCGCCATGGTTGACCAAAGAAGCTGAGTGCACATGCTCAGCGCCATATGCAGAGGCTGTCTTTGGGAAACAGACGTATGAGTGCTGCCAGCATTGCTGCAGAGGTTGAAGGGGTGGGGGGTCAGCCTGTCAGTGCTCAGACCATACGCCACACACTGCATCAAATAGGTCTGCATGGCTGTCCTCCCAGAAGGAAGCCTCTTCTGAAGATGATGAACAAGAAAGTCTGCAAACAGTTTGCTGAAGACAAGCAGACTAAGGACATGGATTACTGGAACCATGTCCTGTGGTCTGATGAGACCAAGATAAACTGTTTTGGTTCAGATGGTATCAATTGCGTGTGGCGGCAATCAGGTGAGGAGTACAAAGACAAGTGTGTCTTGCCTACAGTCAAGCATGGTGGTGGGAGTGCCATGGTCTGGGGCTGCATGAGCGCTGTTGGCACTGAGAGGCTACAGTTCATTGAGGGAACCATGAAAATCAACATGTACTGTCACATACTGAAGCAGAGCATGATCCCCTCCCTTCGGAGACTGGGCCGCAGGGCAGTATTCCAACATGAGAATGACCCCAAACACACCTCCAAGACAACCGCTGCCTTGCTAAAGAAGCTGAGGGTAAAGGTGATGGAATGGCCAAGCATGTCTCCAGATCTAAACTCTATTGCGCATCTATGGGGCATCCTCAAACAGAAGGTGGAGGAGCGCAAGGTCTCCAACATCCACCAGCTCTGTGATGTCATCATGTTGGAGTGGAAGAGGACTCCAGTGGCAACCTGTGAAGCTCTGGTGAACTCCATGCCCAAGAGGGTTAAGGCGGTTTAGACATTAATGGCTGTGTGTTGAGTTATTTTGAGGGGACAGCAAATTTACACTGTTATACAAGCTGTACACTCACTACTTTACATTGTAGCAAAGTGTCATTTCTTCAGTGTTGCCACATGAAAATAAAATATTTACAAAAATGGAAGGGGTGGTCACTTTTGTGAGATACTAATATATATATATATACATACACATACATACACACACATATACACACACACTATTTTGCCCCTGATCGTGGCTTTCCTGTGGTCCAAGAAAGACCAGCACCTCTGAAGGGGCTTATTGGGCAACTGCCTTCCATTGTATGTAGTTCGAATTACAATACTGCAAAAAGATTGCACGGTGTCCATATACAGAGGTTGTACTGAAATTAGTTGGAGAGCATACTTGTCATTGTATAGGTGTTTTGAATCAGTGCCAAAAGCCAAAGAAGAGACTCATTCATTGACTCCAAACCTCTGCCAGATATAGAAAATGACTGACTATATACAAAGAACACTAATCAGCTCCAGCTACAAATAAAAAAAGCTTACCAGTTTCCTTGCAATGTTGACTATGTAAAGCCATTCATAGACAGAACAAGCCAATTTAACCCCACTGACTCACAGTAGATATGGTGTGAAGGGATTACCAATATACTAATCCATTTTATACCATTCTCTGACTGTATATGAACCACTGCAATATCAACAGTAAACTAAAATGACATGTACACATTTACATACTAATTATCAAAAAGAGAACATCTTTGTACAATGGAAGACCTTGTTCTCTCTGTTAATAGAAAAATAACACAGGCAAGTAAAAATAAAGGGCATAACAGCAACAAACACCTGCTCAGAACATAATATGGGAAAGAAGGCTCACTCAAAAGTACATGACAGTTTTTAGAAAAATGTACTGAAAAAAGTACAATAAAACCGCCCCAGTGTCTTTTTCTTTACATTAAAAAAAGTTATATTTAAATGGTGAAAATGTCGTTATGCAACAAGACTTTGAAGATCACTTTGATAGCTTTTCTTTCCCCAAGGAGCTCATTACTGGTATTTTGGTGGAGACAGCACTGCTGACAGAAACAGGCCCCCTTATTAAACATTTTCTTTAATACAGGGCTCTCAGCAGACTTAATCATGCCATTTACAAGCCCAACTAACAATATCAGTTGGCATATGGAAGATAAAGGCTTGATGCTCCCTTCTGCTAAGGTTTCATTGTAGTCATTTTGTACAGTAACAATGGAGAGTGTTCATTATTTATTACTTACCAAGTCCTAAAAGATCAATGGTCATTTCTGGGGCTCTCTTTGGACTAGCTTTAACCTCTAACTGTGGCTCCTTTTTCAATACCTGTGAAAAGCAGCAAAGCATTCATTAATTAGGCACTTAAGGGAAAGCAATGGAGCATTTATCCTTTCCTGGTATATTTAATATAGTCTGTAATAGTTGGTAGCAGCACATTCCGAGCTCTTCTCTAGAACATAATGCAGTTCAAACTGATACCTCCAAAGACATACAATTACTAACGGCAACGTAATGAATCTGTTCTCTGTACAAAATAAACTCCCCTGACCTATTTTAGATGCTGGCAATGACATAATTACTCTTCAACTAAAACATAGTGGTAGTCAAATTTAACGGAAACCATTTTTAGGTTTTTAAATGCTGGTACAAAAATAAAATACAATTGCAATTCTAACAAATAAGGTTACAAAAGAATATGTCAGCATTCATGCTTCACAAGGGTAACATTTTAGAACAGGATGTAAAAACTAGTATAGGCAAGACATATATGAATAGCCATATTAGGTACCCAAGGGCACAATTTTGTTTAGATGAGATTTACACAATAGGTTTGTATTGAGGAGAGTAAGGTGAGTACATGGTCATATGTACCTTATGAAAAGATCCATTTTCTCAGATTGGACACAAGCTTATTTGTTCTTTACCCTTAAAAAAAAGAACTGCAGGATGAAAAGATCTCAAATAAGGGTGAGGTAAGTAATGATGTGCACTACGCTTACCTCTGTGCACCTATCTAGAGATCTTCAGGTGTGAAGTTCACAAGCCTGCAAGCATCCTAACTGGCCATTCTGAAAGCAGCTAGAATTGTCACAGCTATAGAAGTCTCTTGGGTTTCACAGATAGGTGAACACCTGCACTGTATTGTGCTGAGAGCAGAAATGTGTGGTCTTGAACTTTATACCTGAAGATCTCTAGATTTCCCTTTCAGGCTAGGTCTCTTCGTTAAAGCAGGCAATGGAAACTACAAGATGACAGGACCGAGAAATGAATGGTGACAATATTTACACATTACACTGTCTATACCCTCTACAGTGTAACATATTAACTGATGCCGCGTACACACGAGCGGACTGTCTGGCAGAAAAGGTCCGATGGAACGATTCCGTCAGACATTGCGATCATGTGTGGGCTTCATCGGACCCTCTCTGTCGAAAATTCCGACGGACCTAGAAATAGAACATGTTTCAAATCTTTCCGACGCACTTGAGTCCGATCCAAAAATCTGTTCGTCTATATGCTAGTCCGACGGACAAAAAAGCATGCAAAGGCAGCTATTGGCTAATGGCTATGAACTTCCTTATTCTAGTCCGGATGTACGTCATCACGTTCGAAACAATTGGACTTTGGTGTGATCATGTGTAGGCAAGTCCGTTTTGTTGGAACACTGTCGGAACTCCATCGAAAAGTCCTTCGGCGTTCAGGCGGACGAGAAGTCTGCTCGTATGTACGCAACATAAGGCTCCATTCACACCTGATCGCGGGTGGAATTGCTGCCTTTCCAAATAGGTGCAAAACACGGGGCACATTTGTGTTACCATTACTTGTAATGGCACCCCAATTGCACAACGATTTTGCCGCGATTGTTGCACGGTAAATCACGCCGGAATCGCAATGAGCGACTGTCGCCCAAAAGCTCATATTACTTTTTGAGCGACAATATTGTGGCGCGATTGGGGTTCCTTTAAGAAGTCATGGCATCGCAATTGCATCCCATGTTTTGCAGCAATTTGAAATCAAGTGTGAATGTAGCTTAATATCACATGATGTAAATTTATAGCTCATCTCAATGTAAATGTTATTTCCAAAATGAATCTGACAGAAACACTTTCTAAGCGCTATAACATTATTTCAATGATGTATGTATGCTGTTAATGTCCCAAAAAAAATAGATTTTTTTTTTTTTTTTACTTAAATTTGTTAGAACATATAAATTAACCCTAAGACAGTTAAACCTACTTTACCCCTGGTAAAGTATGACAATTCAGTGTCCTATATAGGATGGCAGGTATGGATAGTGGTGACCTAATTCAAAGCAGATGTTAACCAGTTAACCACTTCAGCCCCAGAAGGATTTACCCCCTTCCTGACCAGAGCACTTTTTGCGATATAGCACTGCGTCGCTTTAACTGACAATTGTGCAGTCGTGCGACGTTGCACCCAAGATTGACGTCCTTATTTTCCCCACAAATGGATTTTGCGGTTTTTATTTTTTGCACTATAAACAAAAAAGGAGCGACAATTTTGAAAAAAAAAAGCAATATTTTTTACTTTTTGCTATAATAAATATCCCCCCCCCCCCCCCCCAAAAAAAAACTAATTTCTTTCTCAGTTTAGGCCGATATGTATTCTTCTACATATTTTTGGT
Source organism: Aquarana catesbeiana (assembly GCF_042186555.1). NCBI lineage: Eukaryota > Metazoa > Chordata > Amphibia > Anura > Ranidae > Aquarana > Aquarana catesbeiana. The sequence continues at coordinate 306,500,670 of NC_133327.1, read as the reverse complement.
AATAAAAAAAAAAAAAAAGCAATAAGCGTATATTAATTGGTTTGCACGAAAGTAATAGTGTCTACAAAATGGGGGCTAGATTTATGGCATTTTTATTATTATTATTTTTTTTTTTTTTTTTTAGTAGTAATGGCGGCGAGCTGCGTTTTTTTTTTCATGACTGCGACATTATGGCGGACACATCGGACACTTTTGACACTATTTTGAGACCATTGTCATTTATACAGCGATCAGTGCTATAAAAATGCACTGATTACTGTGTAAATGACACTGGCAGGGAAGGGGTTAAACACTAGGGGGCAATCAAGGGGTTAAGTGTGTCCTAGGGAGTGATTCTAACTGTAGGAGGGATTGTCTCACTAGAACATGACAGATCACTGCTTCAGAGGTTGTCTTCAGGAAATAGAGCAGTAGATCTCTGTCATGTTGCTAGGCAGAACAGGGAAATGCCTAGTTTACATAGGCAGCTCCCCGTTCTGCCGCTCTGTGACAAGATCACAGGCCCCCGGCGGACATCAGGCCTGCAGGAGCCGCGGGCACGCTGACGGAGTACGTGGCACGTGTTCCCACTATGCTGCGATTTAAAGGGGACGTATCTGTATGCCCATTTGCCCAGCCATGCCATATATGCCGTATATCGTCGTGCACTGGTCGGCAAGGGGTTGAACTGCCAGAGACGATACACATACACAGAAAGGTGATTGAATGTCTTAATCACATAATAAATGTGGGTCACTGAAAATATAAAGATACACACACACTTTAATATTTATTTATATATATATATATATATATATATATATATATATATATATATATATATATATATATATATATAAATAATTGCGCTCACTCTCTCATACTGGTCACTGGAAGTTCAACATGGCACCTGATGGCAAAGAACTCTGAGGATCTGAAAAAAAATAAATTGTTACTCTACATAAAGATGGCCTAGGCTATAAGAAGTTTACCAAGATTCTGAAATTGAGCTGCAGCACGGTGACCAAGACCATACAGCGGTTTAACAGGACAGGTTTCACTCAGAACAGGCCTCGCCATGGTAGACCAGAGAAGTTGGGAAATAGACATATGAGTGCTGCCAGCATTGCTGGAGAAGTTGAAGAGGTGGGGGGTCAGCCTGTCAGTGCTCAGACCATACGCCACGACGCACACTGCATCAAATTGGTCTGAATGGCTGTTATCCCAGAAGGAAGCCTCTTCTAAAGATGATGCACAAGAGTGTCCACAGTTTGCTGAAGACAAGCAGTCTAAGGACATGGATTATTGGAACCATGTCCTGTGGTCTGAGGAGACCAAGATAAAACGTATTTGGTTCAGATGGTGTTAAGCATGTGTGGCGTCAAGCAGGTGAGGAGTACAAAGACAAGTGTGGTGGTGGGAGTGTCATGGTCTGGGGCTGCATGAGTGCTGCCGGAACTGGGGAGCTACAGTTCATTGAGGGAACCATGAATGCCAACATGTACTGTGACATACTGAAGCAGAGCATGATCCCCTTCCCTTCGGAGTCTGGGCCGCAGGGCAGTATTTCAACATGATAACGACCCCAAACACACCTCCAAGATGACCACTGCCTTGCTAAAGAAGCTGAGGGTAAAGGGGATGGACTAGCCAAGCATGTCTCCAGACCTAAACCCTATTGAGCATCCTCAAATGGAAGGTGGAGGAGCGCAAGGTCTCCAACATTCACCAGCTCTGTAATGTCATCATGGAGGAGTGGAAGAGGACTCCAGTGGCAACCTGTGAAGCTCTGATGAACTCCATGCCCAAGAGGGTTAAGGCAGTGCTGGAAAATAATGGTGGCCACACAAAATTGACGCTTTGGGCCCAATTTGGACATTTTCACTTAGGTTGCCAGCGGTTTAGACATTATTGGCTGTGTGTTGAGTTATTTTGAGGGGACAGCAAATTTACACTGTTATACAAGCTGTACACTCACTACTTTACATTGTAGCAAAGTGTCATTTCTTCAGTGTTGTCACATGAAAAGATAGTATAAAATATTCACAAAAATGTGAGGGGTGTACTCACTTTTGTGAGATACTGCATATATACAGTATGTGTGAATATATATATACATACATACACACACACACACACACACACACACACACACAGTGTCTTAAAGTATTCATACCCCTTGAAATTTTTCACATTTTGTCATGTTACAACCAAAAACGATAGTTTATTTTATTGGGACTATATGTGATAGACCAACACAAAGTGGCACATAATTGTGAAGTGGAAGGAAAATGATAAATGGTTTTCAACATTTTTTACAAATAAATATGTGAAAAGTGTGGCATGCATTTGTATTCAGCCCCCTGTACTCTAATACCCCTAACTAAAATCTAGCGGAACCAATTGCCTTCAGAAGTCATCTAATTAGTAAATAGAGTCCACCTGTGTGTAATTTAATCTCAGTACAAATACAGCTGTTCTGTGTAGACCTCAGAGGTTTGTTTGAGAACCTTAGTGAACAAACAGCATCATGAAGGTCAAGGAACACACCAGACAGGTCAGGGATTAAGTTGTGGAGAAGAAGGGTTAAGTTATAAAAAAAACCCAACATTTTACAGAACACTGTTCAATCCATCATCCAAAAACGGAAAGTGTTTGGCAGAACCGCAAACCTACCAAGACATGGCTGTCCACCTAAACTGACAGGCCAGGCAAGGAGAGCATTAATCAGAGAAGCAGCCAAGAGGCCCATGGTAACTCTAGAGGAGCTGCAGAGATCCACAGCTTTGGTGGGACAACTATTAGTCATGCACTCTACAAATCTGGCATTTTTGGAAGAGTGGCAAGAAGAAAGCCATAAGAAGTCCAGTTTGAAGTTTGCGAGAATCCACGTGGGGGAACTGCAAACATGTGGAAGAAGGCAGAGGGTGGGGGACTTGAGTCACATGACTTGACTTAAGTCAGACTTGAGTCACCTGTTTGAGGACTTGCGACTTGCTTGACAAAATTAAATAAATGACTCGACTTGACTTTGACTTGTCACTAAAGACTTGCGAATTTGACTTGCAATGACTTGGCCCCCCCCAAAAATATTACCCACACACTCCGCCCACCACCTCCTCTGAACCAATCAGCATTTGCCAAATGCCATTGGAGCTGTTCAGGGTAACGGTAAGAGTTATGTCAGTCCCTGCATCAAGTGCACCTGTTGAACGTGTGTTCAGCCATGGTGGGGTGATAATGCGACCCCATCGCTCACAACTGAGCGAGAAAGTACTTTCCAATTTAATTTTTTGCAAATGCAATGCATTTTAAGTGGCTATTCTCATCACCATTCAAGTGTCCAGATGTTGGCATTGTGTCAAGTTCAAACTTTGAGCTTAGTTATTTTCCCCCTCAGCAAGGACTACATTTTTTCAGGCTTGTTGGCCATTTAATTGCTGAGTGTTCTGCTCCTTGTCTGCTGTTTGGGCATTCAAAGTGTTTCTTTAATATGCCAAGAAAGAAGCACTAAGCAGTTTTGTTAATGTTGAAAATAAAACAAAACCTTTCCTGAAAACTGACTTTTAACTCATTTAAAAGGTGGAAATGGGGTAGATCAGTATTTTGACTTAATTTGTGACTTGACCAAAATAAATGACTTGACTTGCTTGACTTCTAGCAGGGACTCGACTTGACTTGCTTGCTTTTAGCCACAGTAACTTGTGACTTGCCTGTGACTTGAAGGTTAAGACTTGAGACTTGCACATATGTGACTTACTCCCATGTGTGGAAGAAAGTGCTCTGGTCAGATGAGACCCAAAATTTAGGTTTTTGGATTAAAAAAAAAATCAGAAAACGCTATCTGTGGTGGAAAACCAACACTGCACATCACCCTAAACTCACCATCCCCACCGTGAAACATGGTAGTCGCAGCATCATGTTGTGGGGATGCTTTTCTTCAGCAGGGACAGGGAAGATGGTCAGAGTTGATGGGAAGATAGATGGAGCCAAATACAGGACAATCTTAGAAGAAAACCTGTTAGAGTCTGCAAAAGGCTCGAGAGTGGGGCAGAGGTTCACCTACCAGCAGGACAACAACCTTAAACATACAGCCAAAGCTACAATGGAATGGTTTAGATCAATGCATATTCATGTGTTAGAATGGCCTAGTCAAAGTCCAGACCTAAATCCAATTGAGAATCTGTGGCAAGACTTGGAAATTGCTGTTCACAGACGCTCGCCATCTAATCTGACAGAGCTTGAGCCATTTTGCAAAGAAAATATGGAATACTTAGTGCCAAAGAATAGTGATAGCAAAGCATACACATTTAAATATAAATTTAAATAAACCAGCTGCAGAGTAAATAAGCTAAATAACAAACTACAATCACAATATTATAAGCCACCATGCTTGGTGATAAACAATAGTATGTCCTTGAAAAATGTACAAGTCCTTTAACAGTATATATACAGTTCCAAAGTGCGTGTCATAATTAAAGTGCTCAAATAATTAGACAGCCAGTGCTCCGTTTGTCTCGTGCTCAGATCAGGTGCCCCACATGGATGTACACTCATCCTTGGGTATTGACCAACTATCTCTAGCATGGTCACTTGCTCTGGTGGGGAGACCCCTGGATAAGATCTTTCGCTGGCAGCTCTTATAATGGATACATCCTCAGATGGGAGAATGGAAATGACAAGAGAAGAACCTCACCGCAAAAAACCATAAGATATATTGAATTGATAACGATAAAAAAATTCACTCAAATGTTGCGGTGCCTGATAACCTGGCACCCGGTGTGAACAGCATGTGTTGGTAATGGGAAACTCGGCACGCAATAAGCTGAATAACGCTGCTCGCGGTTCGGCTCGGTTCCTGGAAGTTGCGCGAGCGATTGTGTAGTCACTGTGGTGCTGTATTCAGCACATTGCAGGCCAAATTCCCCGTTACCAACATACCACACGCTATACACACAGGGTGCCAGGCTATCAGACACCGCCACATGTGAGTAAAATTTTAATCATTGTCTATTCAATAAATCTTATGGTTTTACGCAATGAGGTTCGTTTCTTGCCATTTCCATTCTCCCAGGTGAGGATTTATCCATTGTAAGAGATGCCAGCAAAAGACTAATTAATTGAGCACAAGCACTTTGAGACTGTATATATACACTGTTAAAGGACTTGCACGTTTTTCAAGGACCTACTATTGTTTATCATCTAGCATGGTGACTTATATTATTGTATTTTGCAAAGAAAAATGGGCAAAAATATCACTTTAGAGGTGCAAAGCTGGTAGAGAAATACCCAAAAATACTAGCAGCTTTAATTGCAGCGAAAGGTGGCTCTACAAAGTATTCACTCGATGGGGCCCGAATACAAATGCATGCCATACTTCTCACATATTTGTAATAATATTTTGAAAACAATTTATAATTTTCCTTCCACTTCACAATTATGTGCCACTTTGTGTTGGTCTATCACATAAAATCCCAATAAAATATTGTTGGTTGTAACATGACAAAATGTGGAAACTTTTCAAGGGGTATGAATACTTTTTCAAGAAACGATATATATTATATATACACATACAGGTGCATCTCAAAAAATTAGAATATCAAAAAGTTAATTTCAGTAATTCATTTCAAAAAGTGAAACTCCTATTTTTATAAAAATGCATTACACACGGAGTGATATATTTCAAGCATTTTTGTTTACATTTTGAGGATTATGGCTTACAGCGAGTGAAAATCCAAAATTCAGTATCTCAGAAAATTAGATTACATAAAACCAATAAAAAAAAAAAGGATTTTTAATACAGAAATGTTGGCTTATTGAAAAGTATGTCCATGTACAGTATAGTATGCACTCAATACTTGGTCAGGGCCTTCCTTTTGCATGAATTACTGCATCAATGCGGCATGGAGGCGATCAGCCTGTGGCACGGCTGAGGTGTTATGAAGCCCAGGTTGCTTTGATAGTGGCCTTCGCCTCATCTGCATTGTTGGGTCTGGTGTCTCTCATCTTCCTCTTGACAATACCCCACCAATTCTCTATGGGGTTTAGGTCAGATGAGTTTGCTGGCCAATCAAGCACAGTGATACCATGGTCATTAAACTATGTATTGGTGCTTTTGGCAGTGTGGGCAAGTGCCAAGTCCTGCTGGAAAATGAAATCAGCATTTCTATGATGGTGGCCAGCAGAGGGAAGCATGAAGTACTCTAGAATTTACTGGTAGAGGACTGTGCTCACTTTGGGTATGATAAAACACAGAGCAGATGACATGGCTCCCCAAATCATCACTAACTGTGGAAACTTCACACTAGACCTCATTCAAATTGGATTCTGTGCCTCTCCATTCTTCCTCTGGGACCCCGATTTCCAAATGAAATGCTAAATTTTCCACAGTTCCTCCACCCCAAACTCTCTCATCCATGTTTTTATGGACCTTACTTGTGCACTGGTCCAAATCATTGGGTGGAAGGGGTATTATGGTGTGGGTTGTTTTTCAGGGGTTCGGCTTGACCACCTAGTTCCAGTGAAGGGAAGTCTTAAGGCGTTAGCATACCAAGACATTTTGGACAATTCCATGCTCCCAACTTTGTGGGAACAGTTTGGGGATGGCCCCTTCCTGTTCCAACATAGCTGAGCACCAGTGCACAAACAAGGTCCATAAAGATATGGGTGAGTGAGTTTGGGGTGGAGGAACTTGACTGGCCTGCACAGAGTCTTGACCTCAAACCAAAAGAACACCTTTGGGAGGATCAGAGCAGAGACTGCGAGCTAGGCCTTCTTGTCAACATCAGTGCCTGACCTCACAAATGTGCTTCTGGAACAATGGTCAAACATTCCCATAGACACATTCTTAAACCTTGTGGACAGCCTTCCCAGAAGAGTTGAAGCTGTTATAGCTGCAAAGGGTGGGCCAATATATTAATATTTAATCCTATGGACTAAGACGCCATTAAAATTCATTTGTGTGTAAAGGCAGGCGTCCCAATACTTTTGATAAGTGTGTGTGTGTGTGTGTGTGTGTGTGTGTGTGTGTGTGTGTGTGTGTGTGTGTGTGTGTGTGTGTGTGTGTATACACACATACATACATGCAGTGTACATTAATCTCAATTTATAAAACAGAAAAACAAAAAAAACTGCACTTGGAGAGTATGGTAAAGCTGCGGTTATAAGTGAGGTACACCAAAAGAGAAAAGACAACAACTTATGAATATTCACGTCATTCACTGTGTGATGATTGGACATTCCTCCATATAGGACTTTACAATTTCAATGATCTTGGATATCATTTTTTAGCGCGGTTTTCTATATTTCTAATCTCAATTTATGTCATAGGGAGTTTGGTAGCAGTCTGGCATTCACACCCATCACAGCATCTGCTTTTGACTGACAGCTGACCAACCATATGCACAAGATGCCATCTAAGGCTTCCTTAAAGCGATTAAAAAATAGGATTTTTATTACAGCTTACCTGTAAAATCCTTTTCTTGGAGTACATCATGGACACAGAGCCTTAAGTAATTAAGTAATGGGTTATGGGCCACCTTCAGGTGTTGACACTGGTATACCCAATCAAGGAAGTTACATAGTAGGTGAGGTTGAAAAAAGACACAAGTCCAACCTATGTGTGTGATTATGTGTCAGTAAAAGTTCACTCCTTATATAACCCCTCCTCCTTCCAGGAGCACATCAGTTTTTGTAGCAAAGCAATATACTTAAATCCCAAAAGAGGGGCGGGACCTCTGTATCCCGTGATGTACTCCAAGAAAAGGATTTTACAGGTAAGCTGTAATAAAAGTCCTATTTTCTTTATCGTACATCATGGGACAGAGCCTTAAGTAATTACTTAATGGGATGTCCCATAGTAATGTTACTTGAGGGGAGGGAGAGACAACCCGCAGGGTACCCCCAGACTTGAGGACTTATACTGCTGCTGGCAGCATACTGTGCCAAAAGACGATATCCTCATACCTCCTTACATCCACCTGATAAAAATTTTGTGAATGTATGCACTGAAGACCAAGTTGCGGCCTTACAGATCTGAGCCATGGAGGCCTGGTGACGCACTGCCAAAGAAGCACCAACCGCCCTGGTAGAGGGCGCCTTAATTGAAAAGGGGGAATCTTACCCCTTAAATTAGAAGTGTGAATTATAACTTGCCGAACCCATTTAGCGACAGTGGATTTCGACGCTGCCTGTCCTTTCTTAGGACCCTCTGGCAGAATAAATATGACATCAGTCATTAAGAATCTGAGCAGTTGTATTTAACCACTTCCCTACCCGGCTATTGTAATATGACGTCCACAGATGGGATCTCCCATCCTGGGTGGACGTCATATGACGGCCTCGGGTTCCCGGCCGCCTAGGGGGCGCGCGCCCGCCGCGTTGCTCGGGATCCGGTGCGTGTGCCCGGCGGCCGCGATGTCCGCCGGGCACCCGCGATTGCCCGTTAACCGGGCCGGACCGTGGATCTCTGTGTGTAAACACAGAGATCCACGTCCTGTCAGCTCAGAGGAGAGCGATCTGTGTTCCCAGAACGGAGGAACACTGATCGGTCTCCTCCCCTTGTGCGTCCCCTCCCCCTACAGTTAGAAGCATTCCCTAGGAAACACATTTAACCCCTCCCCGCCCCCTAGTGGTTAACCCCTTCACTGCCTGTCACATTTACACAGTAATCAATGCAATTTTATAGCATTGATCGCTGTATAAATGTGAATGGTCCCAAAAATGTGTCAAAAGTGTCCGATGTGTCCGCCATAATGTCGCAGTCACAAAAAAAAAAAATTGCGATCGCCGCTATTACTAGTAAAAAAAAAAAAATAAAATAATTTTTTTTAAAAAAATGCCATAAATCTATCCCATATTTTATAGATGCTATAACTTTTGCGCAAACCAATCAATATACGCTTATTGCGATTTTTTTTTACCAAAAATATGTAAAAGAATACGTATTGGCCGAAACTGAGGAAAACCTTTTTTTTTTTTTTTTTTTTAAATTGGGATATTTATTATAGCAAAAAGTAAAAAATATTGTGTTTTTTTCAAAATTGTCGCTCTTCTTTTGTTTATAGCGCAAAAAATAAAAACCACAGAGGTGATCAAATACCACCAAAAGAAAGCTCTATTTGTGGGGGAAAAAAGGACGTCAATTTTGTTTGGGAACAACGTCGCACGACCGCGCAATTGTCGTTTAAAGTGCGACAGCGCTGAAAACTAAAAATTGGTCTGGGAAGGAAGTGGGTGAAAATGCCCGGTATTGAACCGGTTAAATGTATGGTTTTGGAAAAAAATGATGACAGGACAATATCTTGTTCAGGTGAAAAGCTGAACCACTTTTGGCAAAAAGCCTGGACGAGGGCATAACACCACTCTGTCCTCATGAATAATCAAATATGGCTCTTAACAAGAAAGAGCAGCCAATTCCAAAACCCTCCTTGCTGAGGATATAGCAACCAATAATACCAGCTTCCTTGTCAGAAGGACTAAGGCAATCTGCTGTATCGGTTCAAATGGCTGTTTTTGTAACACTGACAAAACTAAATTCAAGTCTCAAGGGTTTAAAAGGTGATTTAACTGGCAGATTAATCCGCATCACCCCATGCATAAAAGCCCGGACTAAAGAATGCGTAGCAAGCGTCTTTGAAATAAGATTGATAAGGCTGAGACTTGGCCCTTAATAGTACTCAGGGCCAATTTGATCTCTACGCCTATTTGCAGAAAGGCAAGAATTCTGCCTATGATATATCTCCAAGGGTGCCAACCCTTGGATTCACACCAGGAAACACAAGTCCTCCAGACTCTAATATATAGTTCTGGAAGCTGGTTTCCTTGCATTAATCATTAGAGATAACTGACCGGGAAAGCCCACGTTTCTTCAGAACGTGGGTTTCAATAGCCAGGCCGTTAATTTTAGCGTTCGTAAAGTAGGATGGAATATCGGCCCCTGTGAGAACAGGTCTGGCCTTAGTGGAAGGGACCATGGATCCTCCACTGCCATCTTTAAGATTTCTGCATGCCATGACCTTCTGGGCCATGCTGGTGCTGCCAGAGTTACCAGTTTTCTTTTCAGCTTGATCCTGCAAAGTCGTCGAGGCAGCAATTGAATAGGGGGAAATGCATAGATCAGTGAGAACTGATCCTACCGTATCACCAATGCATCTGTTCTTCATGTGAATGGATCCTTTGTTCTGGACACAAAGTTGACTAACTTTACGTTGAACTAGGCGCTAAAAGATCTACGTCCGGAGTCCCCCATCTTTGACACACAGCTCGAAAATATGTCGAGGTAAAGAAACCATTCCCCTGGGAATAATTTGCTAGTGACTTTAGTTCGCATGCCAATTCTCCATTCCCAGAACGAAGACTGCCGATAGGCACGGAATATTTCTTTCTGCCCAAGAATATGGTTCACCTCTCTCTGCGCCGAGAGATTCTTTGTGCCCCCTTTGGTGATTGATATAGGCCACAATCGTGGCATTAACGGATTTGGTCCTGTCAGGACAATCCCTTAACTTGGAAGTCCAGGCTTTCAGAGCCAGACGCACTGCCCGAATCTCTAGGATGTTGATTGGCAAGGCTCTTTCGGTTCTTGAACACTGTCCGTGGACAGTTGTCTTCTCTGTCGTTACCACTTTCCAGATAAGTGGTCTGAAGGATCTACCTTTTAGCAGATTCTTTAGTAACCATCAATTGAGGCTTTGGGACATCCTTGGACACAGCCGCATTGGCAAGTTCAAAGCTTGGATCGTTTTGTTCCAAGCAAATAGAATACTGTTTTGCAACAGTCTCGAATGGAACTGGGCATAGGGAACTGCTTCGGATGAAGCCACCATCCTTTTAAACAACCTCATGCAAAGGCGAATGGAGGGATCTCCTTTTGACCTGACCATCCACACCAACTCTCTTAGAGTTGTTTCTTGCCTGGACAAGAACACCCTTTTTCTGGGCTGTATCTATGATCAGACCCAAATACCCCGGTTGTAATGCATACACCTTACTCCAAACACTGATTGGTCTATTAGCAATAGATCGTCTAGGTATGCCAAGACTGTTTATGCCTTGTACCCTTAACCTGGCTAGAGGTGGGGCTAGCACTTTTGTGAACACTGGAGGTGCTGTAGCTGGCCCGAAGGGCAAGACTACAAACTGAAATGCTGCTGTTCTACTTCGAACCGCAGAAACCTTTGGTGAGCGGGAAATATATGGACATGCAGATATGCATCTCTGATGCCGATAGACGCTAGAAGTTTTCCTCCTTGTAGGATAGAAACTACTAACCTGATTGACTCCATAGAAAGGAGCAGATCTTCAGGAACTGATTTAGATCTAGAATTGAATTTCTGCGTGGATCTGTACATGTACAGGAAATGCATGAAAAAAGGCAGTGAAGGTTTTAAGAGATAAGAAGAAACCGAACTATTAGTTGACTCTACTAGAGGTAGCTTGAAAAAAAGCACAAAGCATCTCTGTAAGAGATTTGTACCAGCAATCTCTCAGATTGCGAGGCTGAAAAAAAGGTTCAACTCCAGTTGTCTCCTCCTCAGAGGAGTAATCAGTTTGTCTTTCTTTCTGATCACCTGAGGGTAACCCTTCATCCTCTACCCACTGTTCCCTTGATAAGGGAGCTAAGGTGGGGGAGGAGGATCTAACACGCTTCCTATCCTTGAATAGCGGATGCGGTTAAAGTCGCTAATTATCCTTCAAGTCCCTGCAGGGCGGAGAAAAAAATGCATTTTCAATCATGTATACAGGGGCTGAATGTTTTCTCCTCTAGAGTCTGACGGTGGAGGCCGTCACCACTGCCTAGAGGCAGCTGCCCCTGGTGCAGGGGAAGGAGTCAGTTTAAATAAAAGGACGTTTATACCTTCTTTTGGACAAAAGAGTACCTTTCCTGCTAGAAATCATTTGGATGTATTTGACCAAATCTTCCCCAATGAAAGAGGGAAACTAGTCAGAAGCCTTATTTGCAAGATGCTTCAGCTGACCAACTTTTTAACCACAGGGTCCTACGCATGTGTTTTAGCACAAGCGCAAGGCGGGACGCCTGGTGGATAGAGTCTTTTATGGCGTCTATGACAAAACAAAGCACCTTTGGTAAAAGGATTTAAACAAAAATTCCAACTTCTTATCTGTTGGATCCTTAAGCATTTGTGCATTGTCTACTGGACAAGTTGACCTTTATTGATACTGGCATCTACTGCTGGTACTTTCCATCCTTTGTAAATTTTTCCTCCATGATAGAGAACTGAGAAACTCTTTGGAGGGAGAAAATGCTTATCCAGATTATCCCATTCAGCATAAATAAGCCCTTCTAGTAATGCATGAAAGGCTGTAAAGTTTTTTTTTTTTTTTTTTTTTCAAAAACCCAAGGAAGGGACTGAACTTTCAGCTGACTCTGTTAGGGGTAGCATAAAAAGTGGAATGAACCATCTCCGTAAGAGTTTGTACCATCAATCTGTCAGATTGCGAGGTTGCATAAGGTTCATCAACTGTTGTTTTCTCCGCAGAGGAAAAAAACGGCTTATTTTTCCCCATGATCGTCTGAGGGTAATAAATACCTCATCCTGTGCCCACTGTTCCCTTTGGAAAAAGGGTTTGGAGGTGGGGGAGGGGTAATCTAGCACGCTTCCTATCCCCTTGGAAGGAGGATGCGATTAAAGCCGCTAATCTTCCTTCTAAGCCCTGCAGGGCAGAGGAAAATGCATCTTCAGTCACGTATACAGGGGCTGAAGTGTGAGAAGCAGTTACACCACCAATTGCTTCCAATGACTCACCCTGGCTTGCCAGTCAGGTATCTCTGGATGACAGTGTGGAGGCATGACTGGAGTTCCCAGCACCTAGGGGCGGAATCCTTGGTACCTTTGTGGTAGCTCTGGAAGTCATAGTGCTAAGCACAAAAGCAGAGGCACTAAGAAAAAAATATGGTATTTGCTGAATAGTTTTAGCAAAAAACAATGTCACCATAAGGATCAACCTTTGATGCTGAGTAACCATACTATTTCCTGTACTGGAAATGGCTGCTTACACCCCTTTACATGCCCAGCACTCCTGTGTCCCTTAGTGTGTCAGACTTATGTCTTCAGTATAGATGAACTGAGAGCATCTATGTTTTAAGCCTCAGGTGAGAATCCCCCTGATAAAGACACGTGATCCCTGTGTCGAACACGCGTAGGGGAGGGGCCAGGACGGAGCTGTCAGCACGGAGCAAGACACGAAACGAACATACCATACCGCACACCATACCAGCGGTCTGTTTTCTCATTGGGAAGCCTTGAATAAGATGGTGCACTTACGAACCTATGCAATGTGAGTACCCCATTGCGGGGGTGTGTGTTTTTTAGAATAAATTCCTTACAATGTTACACTATGGAGTTTCTTCTTTTTATTTATGAATTGGAGCGATATTTACTGAGCAGCTGGAGGTCAGCACCTGCACACCATTTCAGAGCCCAGGAGTGGCTCCAAAGCGTGATTTGACATAGTTTGGTTACTGTGTCACACGCTCTGAGGTGAGCGCATATGCTTTTGGGGAATCACAGAAGAGCACTGGAGCATGTTTTTTATTGCACTTTTTGGATGAGCATGTTGGATACCACTATTGATGTACACTGTGTCATTTTTGCACTTTATATTTTTACTAATTATTCTTTGGAAAGAGAGTGCACTTTTTCAGCTTTAATTTGCACTTAGATTTCAGTACTATATGCACATTGCACTTTGCTAATTTATTTTTATCACAGATTATTATTTATGAAATATTGTTTTAGATTATATTGGTATATATTTGCACATACAGATTTTCACTTTTATTATCATATTTATCCAGCGCAAACGCATTTGTTTAATTATCTCACCAGTGTGAATGAAGCCTTCTGCTTGAAGAGAGGGGTCATTTTGATACTCTTTAATACGGTGGCGTTTTTTTCTGATTACTTTTTTACTGTATTACCACTACATGAGGATGATGATTGATTAAAAAAACATTTTGAAACGTGAAGAAAAATTCACCAAAAAAGTGAAAAAAAAATTACTAATGACAAAGGTGAAAAATAAAAAAAAAATCTATATAGACTGAACTTAATATAACTGTTTTAACCAACAATTCTTATACCTGTCTTGTCATCACTATTTTCTAATTTAGAAGAAGATCTACTGTCAGACCATTCACACTTAGCGTAGCAATTGTTAGGTGATTTTGAGGCAATTTTTTTTCTGCACATTTTTCTTGTGATTATTGCGAGAAGTGCCTTACACCAGTTTCTATAGGGTAGGATTGCACAATAAACCAAGTAGGGTCCTTAAATCTCTAGTATTTGCTAAGGCATCTACCAGCCCCACATTACAAGAATCTACCAAAAGAGGAACTCGTATAGTAATAACTAGAAAAATACAATCAAGCACCTGTTCCCAGTACAGCTGTATAGAGGAGCATGTCCAAATCATATGCATGTAATTGGCCGAGTATGCCTTGCATTGACAGCAAACTGAAGGGCACTAATGATATATTTTGTGTAGCTTCCCAGTAGTGAGAGATAAATATGATATAATTTAAATCGTATAAGCTTGTCTCTAGTTGATAGTAAATGGGTGAATGGGCTCTCCCAAATATCCTCCCAGTCCTCTTCATCTAATTCAGGCACCACTGCTGCCCGGGGTGCCCGTCAGAAATCCAGGCCATGATGGATAGTGGGTTGCAAAACCTTATGTTTAATAAGGGCTTTACCAAGTCTTCATCCCCAAGTAATAATTCCATCGGAAAGGGTTGGATCAATATAGGGGAATTGCCAAATTGGGTCCTGTAAGAGTGCCGCAATTGTAAAAAGTAGGAGTCCGGGACATCGAATTGTGTTTTCAAAGACCTGAATGGTTTCAAAACTCCATTTTCGCATAGGTGGGATACAGACATGTAAAGAAGTACATTGTGTAGAACCAACTGACCACTTAGGAATCGCCATTTGCCAAGCTTGGACAACTATCTACATTGACTGAGTAAGGTAGAAGGGAGCTGCAGTACCTCTATAAGGCAAATTACAAAGCACCTCGTAAGATCCTAAATGAGCAGCCTCTAGGACCACAGAAGAGTTTGTGTCATCAGATATCAGCCAATTATGCGCTTAAAAAGCAACTTTACCTATAACAGTTTGAGAATAATTAATGTTATTTAACAAAACATACATTCCACATCAATAAATTAACCACTTAAGGACCAGGCCTATTTTTTACACTTGGTGTTTACAAGTAACAAATTGTTTTTCTTTTTTTTTGCCAACATTGGTATTTAACGTCAAAGGACCGACATATCGACGGCGGGCGGTCCGGAAGTGGTTAACCAAAATTAGTGTGTGCTGTAAACTGCCTGCAGAATAGCTTCTGTTTCTTCTTGCTGGAAGCCCCTATATTGTTAAAAGCACAGAGCAGTCACTTCCTTGTTGGAAAGCTGCTCCTCTCTCCTTGATCGCAAAAACTTTGTCAATTTTTTCATTTAAAAAATGTACATTTCTATCCTTGATTGCATGTCTTGGCTCAGATGGAGTGTAAGGCCGACAGAAGCTTTACGTTTCAAAATGTACACTTGGCCGTGTTTTACTGCAGGAAAACACGGCAAAATCATGCTGAGGTTTTGCCGCAGTTTGGCCACGTTTTGGTTTTCCCATGGCCAGTGGTCAAAACGTTCCTATCCTGAACGCGATCCCTCCATGTTCAGGACAGGGAGGTTGATCTTCACCTAACCGCAGGAGCTCCTAAACTTTGCTTCATGGATAATGCAAGGGAGGGTAGAAACCCTGTCTGTTATTTATGTCATCCCAACTGTATGTCCCATTGCAGAGTTTTCCCTTCACTGCCTGTTCCATATCCAAACAGGAAGTGAGAGGAAATCCCTGCAAATTAAGGGAATTCCTTGGGAACCCACAGATTACTTTTCGGAGGACAAACCAAAATTTGTGATTTTCATTTACTTTCGCTTTCAATGACAATGATAAACAAAACATATAGAGAAGGTGAATCTCCTAAACAGGACATAGATAGCAATAAAAACTGACAGTTCTTCTAATACCTCTACTTCAAAACAAACAAAAAAAAAAGTTTTGACTTTAGCCACACTTTAATATTTTACATATAACTATACTGTATACAGCTACACCAGCAGAGTAAAAGGGGCCAGCCTGAAGTGATCTATCAGGACTTTGACTAAAGCTCCACTTTAAACTGCTGTCCAACAGCTTGACAAGTCATCTAAGCTTTTCTACCTCCTGATCTAGAACTTGAGGGCAAAATAAAAAATTGTTTATCACTAGCATTAACTGTTTTTGTTTTCCTTAGTCCCAATGTAACAATATCTGTTGTTCTTGCTAGTAGATCCTTTGATTTAACATGGCGACAACACTGCTTGTTATGCAGTGGAATGTCTGCACAGCATTGTTAACCTTAGGCCTTAGATGGACATGTCGTTTTAAATAGACTTCAAGTACGCCACAAACAGATTCCAGTTAGCCCATTTTGCTGTTAACCCCTTCACGACAACCATATGCAAATATGCAGCCTCAGCTTAAAGAGGTTGTACCGGGGTGATGCGTGCAGCTGCACGCATCACCCTGGTGTCGTTTTTTTAGTGCCAGCGGTCAGCTTTGTGATAACAACCAATGCAGCTAAAAAGCCGCTTGGCTGTTATCCCAAGCAGCGGGCTGTTATCCCCCACCCCTCTTGCCCATCCCACCGGGAGACCTGAGCGACCACCGGCTAGTCAGAGACCTGAACAAAGCCGGGATCGGCTTTGATCGGATCTAGGAACCTGGAAGCAATGTCATGATATCACTTTCAGTTTACAGAAGACTTAAAGGCGCAAAATTTAAAAAAACTTGGCATTTTGAATGGTTACAAGTGCAAAGGAGGGATGTGAGGTCTTATAGAGACCCCAGATCTCTCCATAAAGAGTACCTGTCACTAGGCATGTTTACATGCCTTGTGACAGCAATAAAAGTGATCAAAATCTCTTTATTTTTTATTTTAAAGGGAACCCCTCCCACCGTGCTCGCATGCAGAAGCGAACGCATACTTAAGTCGCACCTGCAAATGTAAACAGTGGTAAAAAAAATTTGACTAACTTTTCTGTTTTTCTTTTATTCATAAAAGCGTATTTCTTCCAAAAAAAATTGTATTTGAAAGACCGCTGCGCAAATACAGCGTGACATAAAATATTGCAACAACCGCCATTTTATTCTGTAGGGTCTCCGCTAAAAAAAAATCTATATAATGTTTGGGGGTTCGAGGTAATTTTCTATCAAAAAAGAAAAATTATATATATATATATATATATATATATATATATATATATATATATATATATATATATTTATTTATTTTAACTTGTAAGCGACAAATGTAAAAAAAAGGCTTAGACATGAAGAGGTTAAAGAAACATTTTCTTTCCTTTTGAAAAAAAAAAAACTTTAAGCCATATGAAAAAGGTGACCATTGCAGCACCACCCACAGTTTTTTAGTTCCCCCTCTAACTGCCTCTTTTGCTAAAGAGGTTGAGCAGCACAAAAACAAAGAAAAAAAATTAAACCATTCAAATAGAAAAAAGGAATTAATTTAAATGAATACTATTACCACAGGTAGTAAACACCATAGCGTTACAAGAACAAAGCATTAATTGCCATCCCTCCAACAGGACACAGATGAAGAGGAAATTGCCAAAAGTTATCTGGCTGCTCTGCTGACTTACTAGCTTCAATACTTTGAGACAATGACCCTAAACAAGCTGATTAATGCCAGCCATACACGGTTTGAATCATTAATGGGCAGGCTGAATGTACCAAGTTGATCGATCAACTTGGGTACAACCAGCCTGCTGGATATTGCTAGCGGCTATAGCAGCTAATCACTTAATTGCCAATTCCCCTGTCAGCACGGTCTGTGTTGATGGGGGACTTATGCAAATTTCTTTCCTGCAACCCGTGGTTGCAGGAAAGAAATTAGCACAGTGTATGGCCGGCCTAAGAAAGTCTGAGAAAAGCCCTTATTTCTAAACTTGTTTTAAATGGAGATCAGCAATGACCGCCTCACGATTTCTCTCATAATAGGTTAATTTTAAAGGTAACTGCATTTCAGCAGCATTGAAAGCTATATAAATTTCAGTTTTTGACGGGTTTTCTTTACATTTTTTGCTGTATTTTTAACACAGCATGTGCAGTGGAACATGGGCAGTAGCTTGAATCTAAGCAGCATAGCAGGGATTTAGCCTCTAAATGCAGCACATGTACTCCCTACAATGCTTTGCTTCTTATTAAGACCATATTTCAAGGATATGTGTTTCTGAAGGTTTCTCAGAACCCATCTTAAGAAACTTGGCATTATCTGATAATTAAAAATAAGCTGAAGGTCACCATCTCCAAGGAGGAGACAGGTGGAGGGCTTGACTGGTAAACTAAGCTTGTCAAGCCATGACACTGGCTTTGCAACAAAGAGCTCAAGAAAAACAACAAAAAAAATCCCAGGGAGTAAAAGGGCATTAAAAGAGCGGAGAGATGCCCTTTAACCTAGCTGGGCAATTAAAGGTTTTGAGATGTCTTAAAAAAAAAAAAAGACATTCTATCTTCATTATACCTTTTTCTGCTGCAGGCCAAAGAGTCTTACAATGCTCTTACAGAGCTGGCTGAGCTTTCTACTAATGTAAACAATGGTAATGAATGGATGTAGCTATAATTGTCAGTAGCGGGTTTAGAAAAGATATATATTTTCATCAATTCCACTCTTGGCTAATAAAGCTTTCAAACAGAAGGTTGAAATACAAACCAAACAACACTTCTGACACAGGAAGAAATAAGGCAACTGTAAGAAGACAAAATTAGGCTGGGAGCACTTCATTTTGTTGTAGAACACCAAAAAACAAGTCAGAATGCTAGTCTCTTGATAAAATATCATTTGCTACACATCAACAAACGTTTTCCACAACTCATTGAAGTCCAAATTTCACAAAAGCTACCCATCTGCAAATTGCTCATAACGCCTGATACAAAGAATTAACAAAACTACATGTTTTTAAAAACGTGGACCTTCTGAAATTGAACAGTAGTTACAGTAGCATTTAAGTGTTACTAAAACCACAACAGTAAAATCAGTGTGTATATGCAGTAAATCATGCTTGTTCTACTCAGTGTGGAACCTAAGGGGTTAATCCTCTGCATTGTGTAAAAAGGCTGTTTGATCCTGTCTTCTCTGATACTCCCCTTCTTTTACTGTCCCTGATCCATCTCCTGATAAGGCAGAGCCTTTGGAGTCACTCTGCACATGCTTAGTTTGGTGTGTACTGCTAGAGTGTTTTTTTTTCTCTTGGGAGAGTGCATGTGATCAGCACAGGGCCAATCAGCACTGTCCAGACAGGGGGTCAGGGGTCCTGCAGCCTCAGAGGACAGAGTAGAATGAAAACTTCTCCTACAAGCTTTAACCAGACACTGATAGAAGTCACAAGACTGCTACATACTGCTGATGAGAAAAGGTATTTAGCAGTTTATATTTACTAAAATAATTGCATTTCTGTGTACTGAGATCAGATATAGTGAATGCAGGGTCCAGGGTTTAGTTAACACAAAGTCTGATATCTGGATGGCACTAAAAGCAGCTGCAGATATGTGGAGGCACATAAAATCAGGTGTATTGGGTAAGGGGGAAAAAAAAAATTCTTCTTACACTTCTTAGTCTCTATACTGTATAGTTAGCCAAGCACATCAAATGATTGTCCTACATTGTAACCACTGAGTAATTGTTCCAGTCGAAGACTGCTCCATTAACATTCATAGTAAAGTGATCTGAGCACACATGCAAATGCAATTATGGGATTATAGCAGTAAGAAACCACCAGCATCTGGACTGAAAAATAATTCAACTGAGCCAACAGCTTACCTTTTGTTTTCTTCTTCATTATTCTATTTTATTTTTTTCTAGCTTATCCATATGCTACATATATGATACGTGAATTATAAAATATGTCCCTTATACCAGGTGGAAGAATTTTTTTCTTCTTGAAGGTACAAAACAGAACACCGGGCAGTTAAAAATTATACTGCATATGTGACCTGTTAACCAGTCAAGCATAGCCAAGTCCTGGACCTTCCTGTAGACTACACTAGAAAAACAATACAGCTTACCCCAGGACACACCCAGTTCGTGAATGGACAAAGAGGAGAAGTTGCAAACTGATGAGGACTATCCACCTCCTGCATCCCAGTGAAGGCATTTCTACTGTGTTAGACTGACAGCACTATGTGAAGAAAAACAGAGTGCTGCATACCCCTCTTATTACTGCAGCACTTAGGATTACAGGAAGCTGATCAAATAAGATTTTTGTACTTGCCACAAAACCCGTTTCATGAAGTCCACTGAGGGCCACAGGTTTATAGAAAGTATTGAATATGTGGGTTATACTGCTGCCTACAGCAGGTTTGGACACTGACAAAACAAAAATTAAGAAAGCACCTGTGTAACTACCTCCAATGGGCATGATTTATTTTAAAAGCAAGCAGTGCATAAGGCCAATAACCTGGAGGGACAGGACCTGTGTACCCCAATGAGCTTCAAGAAATAAAAATCTTATTTTCTTTATCATCCATCGAGGGACAAATGATTGTAAGTTTTGGACATGTGGGAGCCAATAAGAAAGCCAACAGATATGGAATGTTACTAGGATCAGCCTTTGTTAGAGAAGAATAAAGCAAGATGTAAGGCCATTTACCAAGCAAATGACACCAAAGATCAACCTGGTATTCCAGATCAGGGCCGATAATCCCAAAATGGGAAAGGAGTATCTAGATAAATAACAAGCCTCAACAATGTAGAGGGCACCAATCATCCACCTTAAAAGGAAAAAAGGGGTGAAGCAACAACTTACCATTAGTAAAACAAATTAGATCCATGGTGAAATTGTTTAGCAAAAAAAGTTAAAGTGGTACAAGCCTAAACCTGCCCCACCAAACCCTTGCCTTCTGGGAAATAAAGCTAGGACAGACAAGGTATGGACAAAAGGAAATTAACCAACTTGTTAAACGCCAGAGGGTAGGTCAAGCAGCCCTTGGAGTGAGGGAGAGGGAGCTTCAAAACATAAGGGATTTTCCCAGATAGGCATTGTTTTGAGAGCTCTCTGTGCAATAAATTAAAATAGAGTAGAAGGATAAGAAAGAATCCTGGTGCCCACACAAAATATGTTAAGGCATGCGATAGCCACATTAATGTGTAAAGACAAAACTTTTTTTCAGCTTTGATTAGTGCAGAGAGGGGTTAGAACAATGGTCTGTGTTTTTTCTAGTGTCAGTGCCCATTAGAGATTCAACCATTCTATTTGCCCTGTTAACCATCATCATCGAAAGTGAAATAAGAAAATCTCAAAATTTTGGGGTTGACATCAAAACGAGGGGGAATCTTCCACCGAGGACACTTCTGGCAAAGCAATGAAATTCCCCAACTTCCTGGGTTGGCTAAAGGACAGGAGGTGATGGCAAATCTCGCTAATGGGACACAGATGACCAAAAAAAAAAAAATCACACACACACTGACAGTGGTTATAAATCCTTCCTTACGTTATTCAAAAGAAAAAAAAAAGTTTTGCCCTTAGTTAAACAGTTAAAAACTGCCTAACCAAGTAGAAAGAATATACTTTGAAAAATCAGTAAATTTTGTCTTGTAAGGGGCAGATCCAACTTCAGAGGAATTAGGGCATGGAATCTTCACAAGAGCACTAGAAAAAATGTAAAAAGGAACATTACCAAGTACTGGGTGTCCCTCCAAAATTAAAGAAAAGACGAGAGAAAACTAGCTAGGGAGGCTACCAAGAGGCCTACAGCAACATTAAAGGAGCTGCAGGAATATCTGGTAAGTGCTGGCTGTGTGGTACATGTGACAACAATCTCCTGTATTCTTCATATGTCTGGGCTATGGGGAGTGGCAAGACAAAAGTCTTTTTCTTACAAAAGAAAAACATCCAAGCCCAGCTCAATTTGCAAAAACACATCTGAAGTCTCCCAAAAGCACGTGGGAAAATGTGTTATGGTCTGATGAAACCAAGGTTGAACTTTATGGCCATAATTCAAAAAGATATGTTTGCTACAAAAACAGCACTGCACATCACCAAAAGAACACCATACCCACCGTGAAGCATGGTGGTGGCAGAATCATGCTTTGGGGCTGTTTTTCTTCAGCTGGAACAGGGGCCTTAGTCAAGGTAGAGGGAATTATGAACAGTTCCAAATGCCAGTCAATATTGGCACAAAACTGTTAGGCTTCTGCTAGAAAGCTGAAAATGAAGAGGAACTTCATCTTTCAGCATTACAATGACCCAAAGCATACAGCCAAATCAACAAAGGAATGGCTTTACCAGCTGATTAAAGATTAGGAATGGCCCAGCCAGAGCCCAGACCTGAATCCAATTGAAAACCTGTGGGGTGATCTGAAGAGGGCTCTGCACAGAAGATGCCCTCACAATCTGACAGATTTGGAGTGTTTTTGCAAAGAGTGGGCAAATATTGGCAAGTAAAGATGTGCCATGCTCAAAGACGCATACCCAAAAAGACTGAGTGCTGTAATAAAATCAAAAGTTGCTTCAAAAAAGTATTAGTTTAAGGGTGTGCACACTTATGCAACCATATTTTAATTTTTTTTTTTACTTTTACTTCCCTCCATCTGAAAGATTCCAGTTTGTTCTTCAATTGAGTTTGAGTACAGTTTATAGGTCACATTATAGGTGGAAAAAGTTCTGAAATTATTTATCTTTGTCTAATTTTTTTACATCACAGAAACCTGACATTTTAACAGGAGTGTGTGGAATTATTTATATCCACTATATGTATTTCTACTAGATGAGAACCTCCAAATGATAAAACAAAAGCACCAGAAAATTTTCACTTTTCTTATATTTAGAGCTGGCAGAAGGACTGGGCAGGTTCAGTTACTTCATTCAACACATCATGGTGTCCTATCAAACAGGTCTAAATATTCCTGAGGTCTCACAGGTTGACCAGTTACCTACAAATTTAAAAGAAAAATGGCGTCTGCTTGGAATGCCTTGTCGTGGTTGTCTGGCAGTACTAACCTGCACTTGCAGCCCAGAATTGGACAGAATTGGCAGCAAAGAGTCAAGGAAACAACAAGGTGCTTAAAAGTGCAAGCACACCTAAAACTGATGCTTGATTTTTAGATGTCAAGGTTGTTTCATTTCACTTCTAATTTTTGAAGGGTATAACACTCAAATTGTTAGTTCGCTTTTAAACTGATACATAAATATAGAATCAAACAGTGAGAGTTTGACCCCAAATTGAGTCAGGTGTTATGATCTTAAAATACATCTGTATTTAAGATTGGATATACAGTTCACCTTGCCAAAACCTTAATAGGCACTACCCACATAGGCATGGTGGTAAACCATAAAGACATATCACACTCCATTTACCAGAAAGCAAGCAATTTTCTTCTTTAAAAATCATTTTGCGCTAACCGCATAAAAGTTAGGCCTGTTATCAAAAATTATATACTTGCAAAGTAGCAGATGGGATATTGTATGTATTTCTAGGAAGGGAGCCAAGGAACGGGTAGCATATAAGGGTTGCCAGAGACACATACACTGGCAGCTCCAAGTGTGAGCTGGATACACAACATAAATGCTGTATCAGAGAAACTATATTAAAAAGTGAACCTCTCAGGAGAGAAATATATCACAGCTGCAATAGCGGAGTCCTGCCTACTTGTTGCAGTTAAGTGGCTCACTAGAATTAGGACAATTCTTGAACCTGTACCCTTAAAAGAAAAAAAAGAAAAAAAAAAAAGTTAACTGCTATCGCAGCTTCCATAAATCTGTTTTAAAAGGGGTACTTTAAACTAATAATAATCAGATTCAGCAGACCTTTTATAAGAATCAAAAAGTTAAACCCAAAACCAAAAATGTATTATATTGCAACTTGCCAATTATTAGATGTGGTGGCTGCATTTGTTTTCTTTGGCTTTTTTTTCCTGGTGATCTATCCAATAACACACTTCCAGTATTAGTGAGAGACACAACTCTGGATGAATGAGCACAGAAGGCACAGCATACAGAAGCACTGTCAGTCTTAGGGGGGGAGGGTAGTGTTACATGTATTAGAAGATTTAGATACACTAACAAATTGAAATCAAACTCCAGCTCGAACTTTATAATCAGTTACAGCAAATATTTTTTTTCCTTTTGGGATAAAGGTTTTGCATGAATCAATAAAAGCTGATCATTTTAATCACCCTTAAGCGATTTGTCTCATCCATGTAAACATACATTCTGCTGGAGAGCTTGATATTTTCAAAAAGCAACAGACTTGCTGGCTGGATCACCAGAAAATAGAAGATAGAGAGCCTAAAAAAGGAAACCAATACAGCCATCACATCTAAGAATTGGTAAGCAGCAATATAATAAAAGTTTGCATTTTTTGTTGAATACTGCTCTAAGTCCCCTGTTGTGAATAATTTACAAAATGTAAAATAAATAAATGGACTAAAAGTTATATACACAACTACTGCCTGATCTTGCAAAGGCCAGTTGACACCTCCGCCCAATAGTCCTCCGTAAGAAGGGAAATCAATGGGAGTGGAATGTTTCAGCTAATCTGTATTGTTACCTACAAAATAAGACTGGCACTGTTCTACTTCACCACTCTACTGAGATTTTAGCATGAATGCCTTGAGGTCTGGGCCATAATCTACCACATAAAAGTGTTCATGCATGTAAGCATCATTATCAGTGAGACAGAATTTTCATTATATGGTAAATACATATTTCTGCAGTGTGTGTGCATAGGTCTGTCCACAAGGTTGCAATCATACTGTAGGTGTACTTTTACACCAACAGGAGTGGTGCACTGCAATGTGGGTCTGTTGGCACTTTTACTGTACTGGCCCATACAGACTGCCATGCTCAATGCAATAACTCCATCCTTTTCCTAATTAGCGAGTGGCATAGCTGAGAAGCTATAAAATAAATACGTTATTTGAGAAATACAGTGTATTTGACAGTTTACTGGCTGTTATAATGACCACTGGCTTCAATGTTTTCTCAGAACCATAACAAATCAACAGTTCAGGAAAGTCAGAGAAGTTGTTAAAGGGACAGTTTGAGACCAGATAATCGGCATGATAGCTGGGCAATTTGCATTTTCAGAAATAAAGATAGAACAACTTGAAGGCTCATTTTACAAGTTTAAAGAGACACCTAGTCAATGAAATTTAGCTTGGTATGGTCATACACAATTTGTTTTTAGTTTCCTACTTCCCCAGCAGTTGGGTCATTTTTTTTCTTCTAATATTTTATTAGTCTCCCCTCTTCTTTGCAAAACATCAGTTTTTTTTTTTTTAGATCTTATCTAGCAGCATCATTCTGTTTAATAGTCATTTGCCTCCAGCCATGTTTTCCACCTTGTTTCATATGCTGCATATCGGATACACATTTTTATTGCTCTTCTCCAGCTTGCTCCTTCCTAAAGTAGAACTAAAAGCAAACCTCTTTATTTTCCGTTTTAAATATACTAGGTAGGGATTTATAACCCCTGGTTTGCCATCTGTGCGCCATGGGGAGATTTTCCTTTACTTCCTGGTCCATAACCAAAAGAGGAAATTAGAGGAAATCTATTCAAAGTGAAGGAATCCATGGTTGTCAACAAAATTATTGTCCTGACAGATGTTTTCTCCTTCCCAAACTCTACCGTGGTAGGAATCACGGTAATTGGAACAAATTGTAAGGATAAATCTTACACATATCGCAAATATGTGAAATATATTTTAACATATCTTGTGTCTAACTAAACCATATAACAGGCAACTATGTAATATTTTAGTAAAGTAAGATCTACATGCTCTGATCTACTGATGGTTCTCTCAAAACCAGACTATAGCACACTGCTCACTACCAGACCCTCTCCTACTCCTTCAGGCATAAAAGAGAAGTATGGAAACGGGGGGGGGGCTGGAATCACTCACCTTGAAGTAACCGATCCTGGCTGCAGCTGTCCCCCGCCTCCTCCAAGACTGAGACACCGCTGATTGTTCAGCTCTCGGTCCTCCGCCTGTCAGACACTGGCTCTCTGCTCTGTCCCTCCAGCGTTTACTGGAGTGATGGGCTGCGGAGGGGCGGAAGCGGCTGGATCAGGCTCTCAGTCTTGCTGAAAGGCTGAGCCAGATACAGACCCAGGTTTCCATTTGGGACCTTTTCAGATCCTGGAACGTTTTCTGTGACGTCAGCACTCCTGTGACCCACAGGAGAGGTATAGGCAAAAAAGCTTTGGCCATATTTCTCCTTTAAAGTTCAGCTTTAAACTTACAGTATAGCTATAAAACTTCTGATGGACTTTTATTCTCCTAAACTGCTACTGCTCTTGTGTCTATAGGACCATAAAAACAAGCATTGTTTTTCAACTTGTGTGGCAATACTCTTCTCTAAAAACCCTGAGCAACTTCTGTGTGACCTTTCATATTGCAACTTGTAGCGTAGTGAAGCTACATATGCAGAGTTAACATGTCTTCCCTTTTTACAAATGGAAAAAGAAAGGGCTACATTCATTTCACATAGGGATCTGATCAGTAAGTTATTTACCAAGCTCGAGTTTTATGACTACACAGCTTCAATTAACTGGTGTGAATACATTTATCTGCAATTACAGTTGTTTAACAGTTTGTTTACACTGCAGTGAGTGTAAGAAAAAGGGCATGATGTGATACCCCGCAGTTAGTAGATTTTTTTTTTAGGCCGTATTCATAGATGCTAAGATGTATCATACTACCATTCATTCACAAAGGGAAAAAGAAAGATCTTAATAAACAATTTTTTGTCCTACATGAAAAAAAACAAAAACAAAAACTTGAATTATAATGAGAGCTTAGAATTTCTCTAGGTAGAAGTGAAGTGAATTAGGGTTGGGGTTATTACTTAAATTATTCCAACACCGTAAATTGTTGAAGTGAACCTGACTTGGCTGAAATGGCACCTACGATAACAGTAGTGCCTAATTCCAAAACTCAAGTTAGTCCTAAAACAAGTACCTGTGCAATCCATTGGATCACAGGCTGTATACAAAGCCTTAAACTTTCTTTATGCAGAAATTAAGCCTCATCACCTCCAGATTCTAAGTCCTGTCTTGTTCTTCAGCTTTCAAATGCCAGAACTTCAGCAGACTGTTGAGGCTTTGGCATTTCAATAACAGAAGCACCCAGAAGAGAAGTCAAGGCCTTTATTGGCCTAATATCCAAAAAGCTCAGCAGGGATTGGTTTGAACACTAACTACTGAACATATAACTCAGGCACTTTTTGGGCTAAGTTAGTTTCCCTTTAAGATTCATATCAATTAAAGTGGTGTTCCGCCTGGAAATAAAATGAAAGTCAGCAGCTACAAATACTGTAGCTGCCAACTTTTAATCAATATATATATATATATATATATATATATATATATATATATATATATATATTATACACACACACACACACACACACACACACACACACACACAGACACTTACCTGTCCAGGGAGCTGGCAATGTCAGCACCCAGACTATTTTCGGATTGGTTGTCGGGTGTTGCCGCCGCCATTCGTCGTAAGGGAGACCGGCAATGAAGTCTTTCGGCTTCACAGCCAGTTCCCTACTGCACATGCGTGAAGAGCGCTGCACTAATTGGCCTGGCGGCGGGGGAAGGAGGAGGGGTTCGAATTTCCGAGGGACGGCACCACATCCTGGAAGTGGGGAAGGGTACCTGTCAAAAACAGGTACCCATTCACTCCCTGAAAGGTGCCAATTGTGGAACCGGAGGGGGGAGGAAGCAGATCAGCGGGATTTGGGTGGAACTCCACTTTAAAAAGGCAAAAAAAACAATGCAACTGAAAGTGGAGTTGGAGAAACAAAACAAATTTTGTTATAAGTGGTTGTTAATGAATTAAAACGTGCATTTTTTTGTTTTGTACCTTTTAAGGCTAGTTATGTTTCTTCAAAATTGGGTAACACTGGATCGAAATTAATAAAAAAAATCCACATAGAGGCCATAGAGTCTATTTATCAAGGTTTTCACCCTTCCCATCCACAATTCACTGAGCTTTCACCAAGATGAAAGTCAAGCAAAATCTTGGTTAAAAGCAGTATGACTATTGGGTGAAAACAGTGATCAAAATGCCCCATGCTCACCAAATGGCTCTAATATGTGGGTTAGATTAGAAACTTACAAATCAGGGATCTCAAGCAAAGATATAGGATGCTGATGGAAAGAACAGTTTAATGACATCTGTTTACATTACTAGTCTTGGGAGTTGATGTCAAATCTTTATTGTAGACTTACAAAACTGATGCAAAAAAAGGAAAAAAACAGGGAGAGGTAGACTAAACATTAAAAACTAGGGGAACAGGATACTTCTTTAGGTTTTACACCAAGTATCTGTGCTGTACATACACAGAGATGCTCCCTGAAATAACTAAGAAATAAGCTTATGTTTATAAATCAGGTATTAACAGAACACAACTCACAAAAAGTAGTTTTAACTGCTTCAGATCTGCGCTATAGCCGAATGACGGCTACAGCGCGGATCTGTTTTACTGGGAGTACCTCTATTGACGTCCTCTCCTTTGCAGGCTCGTCACGCCCCCCTGAAGGGCGCGCACTGTGATCACCCGAGTGAATGAGACTTGGGTGATCACAGATCCGAGTAAGGGGCCGATCCCGGCCCCTTACCACATGATCAGCTGTCAGCCAACAACAGCTGATTATGTGACGTAAACAGAAGATTGGTAATCCTTTTTTTTTTTCTTCTCACACTGACAGCGTGAGGAGAAAAAAAGCCAATCACCGGGATCGGTTTGAAGGGACATCGGTCCCGAAGAGGAAGAGCCTCATATGCGCCCACCAGTACTGCCTGCCAGTGCCACAAATCAGTGCCTACAGTACGTAAGTGCCAGCAATCAGTGCCCACAAGTGCCACCTATCAATGCCCACCAGTGGTGCCAATCAGTGCCTCATCGGTGCCACCTAGCAGTGCTGCCTATTATTGTCACCTACAAGTGCCAATCAGTGACCATCACTGCCACCCAATAATGCCAGCTATCAGTGCCCTTCAGTGCCACCTATCAAGGGCCTTCAGTGCCACCTATTAGTGCCCACCAGTGCCACTTCATGAGTGTCACCTTATCAGTGCAGCCTATCAGTGCCCATCAGTGCAGCCTATCAGTGCCCATCAGTGCAGCCTATCAGTGCCCATCAGTGCAGCCTATCAGTGCCCATCAGTGCAGCATATCTGCGTACATCAATGAAGGAGAAAAATTACCTGTTTGCAAAATGTATTAACAAAATATAAAATGTTTTTTTATTTGGTCTAATTTATTTTACAAAGAATAAAAAACCCAGAGGTGATCAAATACCACCAAAAGAAAGCTCTAATTGTGGGAAAAAAATGATTAAAATTTTATTTGGGTACAGTGTTGTATGACCGCGCGATTGTCATTCAAAGAGTGGAGGTGCTAAAAGCTGAAAATTGGTCTGGGCAGGGGGGGGGGGGGGGGGGGGGGGGTTAGGTGCCCAGTAAGCAAGTGGTTAAAGAATGCTTGCAAAGGAAGCACACAATGCTTCACTATGTGAATGTGTGTTTTATTGGATGACCTGCCTTCCAGTTTTTCTAGAAATGTGCTGCTATAAAATAGCAGTGACTACACTGAATAATTTATAAGTGCAACTCACCTGCATGGCTGTGAATTTTTTATACCTTAAATAACTGATATACACTGTAGACTGCACCACTACGAATAGACTTCTCAAAAACCAATTATACTGTAGCTTACAATGCTTAGTCTGGAATAAGCAACGCAACTTTTACCTAAACCTGTAATCCAAGTTGCTACAATCTGGAATAGTATGATCCCTAGTTTACATATACCTGCCATTTACAAATAGCTGTGTGGCACAAATGAAAGGTAATGTGTTATAAGATAAAATCAGTGGGAATATACAATGACCCATCTTTGTTATTGGGGGGGGGACATGGCTTCATCATTGGTGTTAGGGGGAAGACTTGTGCCCCATCATTTGTATCAGTGGAAGGAATAGTGAACCAAAGGCTGGATAAAGGCAAAGTAAAGGGCCGTGTCCGGCCCCCAGGCCACAGTTTGGAGACTGCTGACCTAGGGCCTTTGGAAAGCCACAAATACATTTGCATTAAAAAAGAAAAAAAAGATGTAAAAGACCTTACAAAGCCAAGATATGGTCTCAATGTACACAGGGGACAAGTCAGGTTGTGTTACAGGAAGTTCCCCCGCTAGTGTAATATGCATATTGGCAGTGTTTCGGACACTGTCCTGTAAAATAGAGACAAATAGATATGATGGTAGATAAGTCAATGGTATGTCTCACAGTGAAATAACTTCTGATTGGGTCAGTTTAGAAAGTCTGGACTCCATAACATCAAGTTGCATGCAGTATACCTCTGCACAGCCATTTATTTCTACGGTTGGAAATACGCAGTTTTGTCAAAATGACCTCATATCTGTATCCACAAGGCTTTAAAGAATAACTTTACTTTTTTTAAAGAAAAAAATAAAATAATTCCCTCTGGGTGATCTATGTACATTGGAAATATGTTTGCAAACTTTGCTGCAGAGTCCAACCTGTTTCTACTATGAAGGAAAAGCTGTTGTATGCAGAGTAAATCTGAATGGGAGTGACTTTTTCATTAATCAGCTGTAGAACTTGCATTGTTCCAAAGAAAATGCAGGCTCTGCATGCCTTTAGAATTAAAATAGTTGTAAAGCCTTAAGATTTTTTTTACCTTAATGCATTCTCTGCATTGAGGTAAAAAATCTTCTGTGTCCAGGTCTCCCCCCCCTCCCCCTTCCTTTTATATTTATCTGAGCCCAATTTCGATACAGCACTGTGCACAAGAGCAGTTGCTCTCTCCTTCCTCACAGGACAGATTGATAGCAGCAGGAGCCATGGGCTCCCGCAGCTGTCAATCAAATCCTATGAGGAGGAAGTGAAGGGTGGGGCTACCAACAAGTGCCAACAGGACTCGGAAGTGAGCCCGCACAAACCCCCCCCCGGGTAATTCGTAAGGCAAGACAGAAGCCAGGAGTACTGGCGGGGGACCCCAGAAGGAGAGGATCAGGGCTGCTCTGTGCAAAATAATTGCACAAAGCAGGTAAATATGACGTATCTTAATTAAAAAAAATAAATAAAGGTTTAAAATCTATTTTATTAAACAAAAAATTGCATATATCTAATATTTAACCACTTCAGCCCCAGAAGAATTTACCCCCTTCCTGACCAGAGCACTTTTTGCGATACAACTCTGCGTCGCTTTAACTAACAATTGTGCGGTCGTGCGACGTTGCACCCAAACAACAACAAATGTCCTTTTTTTTTTTCTCACAAATAGAGCTTTCTTTTGGTGGCATTTGCTCACCTCTGCAGTTTTTTTTTTTGCGCTATAAACAAAAAAAAGTGACAATTTTGGAAATATTTTTTACTTTTTGCTATAATAAATAGCCCCAAAAAATATATAAAATAAAATAATTTCTTTCTCAGTTTAGGCTGATATGTATTCTTCTACATATTTTTGGTAGGAAAAAAAAAAAAAAAAAAAAAAATCGCAATAAGCGTATATTGATTGGTTTGCGCAAAAGTTATAGCGTCTACAAAATAGGGGGTAGAGTTTTTTGGCATTTGTATTATTATTTTTTAATTAGTAATGGTGGGGATCTGCGATTTTTATCGTGACTGCGACGGACACATCGGACACTTGACATTTTGGGACCATTGTCATTTACACAGCGATAAGTGCTATAAAAATGCACTGATTACTTTGTAAATGACACTGACAAGGAAGGGGTTAAACACTAGGGGGCGATCAAGGGGTTAAGTGTATCCTAGGGAGAAATTCTATCTGTGGGGGGATGGGCTACCACTGATAGGGTTGTCCCAATACCACTTTTTTAGGACCGAGTACAAGTACCGATACTTTTTTTCAAGTACTCGCCGATACCGATTCTTTTTTTTTTAATGTCACGTGACAGTTTTTTTTTTTTTTTTTTTAACAATGCTTTCTTTTTTTTCGGGGGGGGGGGAGGGAACGGTGTCTGTGTTTTTTTTTTATTTACAATTTTTATTTTTTACAATAATATTTTTTTTATTCATTTTTGCAATATTTTTTTTTTTTTTTTAATCAGCCCTGTTGGGGGGCTTTGGTGAGATATCAGGGGTCTTAACAGACCCCTGATATCTCCCCCTTGAGACAGAGAAAGAGACAGAGGATAGAGATTCCCCAGTCCCTTTCTCTGCAGCCTCAGTTGCACTGAGAATGAATGGAGAGAAGACAGCGGCTCCTCTCCATTCATAAACTGACACATTGTAATCACAGGAGATTACAATGTTTCAGTTATATGAATGGACAGAGTCAGCTGACTCTATCCATTCAAAAGGAAGGAGGAGGGGGAGAACGGAGGGGATAGCGGAGAGGCACAGCAGAACGGAGGAACGGAACGGAGGGGGACAGATAAGGAGAGGGGGACAGAGGAACGGAGGAACGGAACGGAGGGGGACAGATAAGGAGAGGGGGACAGAGGAACGGAACGGAACGGAGGGGGACAGAGGAACGGAGGAACGGAACGGAGGGGGACAGATAAGGAGAGGGGGACAGAGGAACGGAACGGAGGGGGACAGATAAGGAGAGGGGGACGGGGGGACGGGGGGACGGAGGAACGGAGGGGGACAGATAAGGAGAGGGGGACAGAGGAACGGAACGGAGGGGGACAGATAAGGAGAGGGGGACAGAGGAACGGAACGGAGGGGGACAGATAAGGAGAGGGGGACAGAGGAACGGAACGGAGGGGGACAGATAAGGAGAGGGGGACGGGGGGACGGAGGAACGGAGGGGGACAGATAAGGAGAGGGGGACAGAGGAACGGAACGGAGGGGGACAGATAAGGAGAGGGGGACAGAGGAACGGAGTGGGCATGGAGGAGGAT
The DNA here is from genome assembly GCF_042186555.1 of Aquarana catesbeiana. Classification (NCBI taxonomy): domain Eukaryota; kingdom Metazoa; phylum Chordata; class Amphibia; order Anura; family Ranidae; genus Aquarana; species Aquarana catesbeiana. The sequence continues at coordinate 306,467,702 of NC_133327.1, read as the reverse complement.
GAGGTGACAGTCAGCAGTGATCGCGTGTGGGGGAGTTACAAGCACCGATCACCGCTGTATGTCACTGAAAGCCGCTGAAAGCCGTGGGGGGGGAAGCTTGTAACTCCCCCACACGCCGATCACCGCTGACTGTCATAGTATCGGCGGAAGCATCGGGAGCATTTGCCCGAGTACAAGTACTTGGGCAAATGCTCGGTATCTGTGCCGATACCGATACTAGTATCGGTATCGGGACAACCCTAACCACTGACATGACAGCGATCACTGCTCCCGATGACAGGGAGCAGTAGATCCCTGTCATGTTGCTAGGCAGAACAGGGAAATGCCTCGTTTACAAAGGCATCTCCCCGTCACGATCGCGGGCCCCCCGGCGGACATAGAGTCTGTGGGACCCGCGGGCACGCTCACGGAGTACACGGCGGGCGCGCACCCACTAAGCCGTGTCTTAAAGAGGACGGACAGGCCATTGTGCTGACGTACATTGTTGTGCGCTGGTCTGCAAGGGGTTAAAAAGGAATACAAACAATATTCACAGACATTTATATTTTATATATACTTTCATTTCCCCCCTTCCCTCCCTCTATACAAGATATAATAAACACCGGAAGCAAAGTCAAAGGGACTGTTTGAAGGAGAAAATTAAAAATAAAAACTAAACCAAATATAAAATATAGAGTTCGGGCCATGAGGGGGAGATCAGCAAGGGGAGGGGAAGTTGCAAAATCACCCAAATTTAGCTCAAGCCCAGGATCAATAAAACACTTTAACCCTTTGAGAGTTTCTCACCACAAATTAAAAATTTGTTGCAGATGATGTCTAAAATCTTGTATCTTTGTGCAGACTTCTCAGAAAATTGGTGAGCCAATCACACAAGCACAAAATTACATTTCCAATGGTGTACAGAACACCTCCAGGTTGCCTCATTTTATTGAATTTTACAAAAAAATTATAAAGCTGCAGACTGAAAAGAAAAGATAATTAAAAAAAAATTCAATTACAACATAGTTGGTCTGGCAAGTGTATATGCTATATTTGTTTTATTTGCCATTTGTTTCAAAAGAAAGTGGAGTTACTATTTAAGATAAGGACATTGACATAGTGACCCAAGGCCCTCTATGGGGACATATTTTCAAAATGAGATCAGGTTGGTGCATTATGCTATATACAGTACAGATGAATTCACAGACTTAATGGAACAATGTGTAAAGCTTTAGCTCAACCATCTGCATTGTGAATTTATTTTATCATGGAACTTGTTGAACTTTTTGTTTTATTTGTACGTTCATGCGTTTATATGTATCGTCTATATTTATACATATGTAAATAGTACGCGGCCGTTTAAATCAATCGGGCAAAGCTGGATCTGCCACCAAACGAACATGACATGCATGACTGAGTGAATTGAGGCTTTCCAGTGCCCACAAAGCAGATTTTATTTATGTCCTTTTACATCTCTCAGCAGGTTAATGCACTCTATAAAGGCAAGACCTTTACAACAACAAAGAATGGTATAAAACAAGTTAATTTTGCAAGCTTCTGCTGTAGACCTGCGCTTCAAGAAACAGCAGTTCAGAGGAAGCGGCTACACAATTTCATTTTCCAGCCTACAAAGCCTAGCAGCAGGGTATTACAAGTTACCGTCAAATTTGTGCTATTTTTTGCATAATATTAAAATGTTCCACTTGCATATTTCACTGTTCAAAAGTGATTGTCCTGTGGTGTTTCACAATTGAACTAATTGTAACAAAGATTTGGCACTGGACATTTGTAATGTACAACACAATCGGGTGCCAGAGTAAAAGCAATTGTCAACATGAATGTACATATTAAATTGTCTATATCCTAAAAATTAAACCCTGGCAAGCAGATGTCTTTAGTGAATGGGCTTAAGAAAGAGTTTGATTTTTCAAGACAAAGAATTTTAAAACATGCGTTAGGATATCAACTTTTTATTTATTTTTTTAACCACTTACGGACCGCCGTACGCCGATACACGTACTAACGTTGAAGAGGAATATCGTTGTTATGGCAGCAGCCATAACCTCGGTATCCTCTTCTTTGGCCAGCGGCCCGCTTTCCGATAAGAGTGGTCTCTGCAGCGGATTCGCCTTGAGATCACTTTTAAATCAGTGGCGGGAGAGGGCCCCCTCCTCCCGCTGCACTCCAATGCCCTCCACCGCTTACCGCATCCATCGGCAGAGGCGATCGAATGTTTTCCCTTGCTGGGTATGGAGACGAGTGAGGGGGCCCCCATCCGTCTCCATAACATCGCAGGGCGGAAGCGACGTCAAAACGTCACTTCCGCCCATAGCTCTTAAAGGGACATTTTTTTTAACTGACAATTTTTTTCTTTTTTATTGCATTTTAGTGTAAATATGAGATCTGAGGGTCTTTTTGACCCTAGATTTCATATTTAAGAGGTCCTGCCATGCTTTACAGGGATGTTTACATTCCTTGTAATAGGAATAAAAGTGACAATTTTTTTTTTAAAAGAACAGTGTAAAAATAAAAAATAATAGGTAAAATAAATAAGAAAAAAAAAAAATTTAAATGCGCCCGTCCCGCCGAGCTCGCGTGCGGAAGCGAACGCATATGTGAGCAACGCCCGCATATGAAAACTGTGTTCGAACCACACATGTGAGGTATTTCCACGATCAGTAGAAAGCAATAATGCTAGCCCTAGACCTGCTCTGTAACTCAAAACATGCAACCTGTAGATTTTTTTAAATGTTGCCTATGGAGATTTTAAGGGGTAAAACGGTCACCATTCCACAAGTGGGCGCAATTTTGAAGTGTGACATGTTGGGTATCAATTTACTTGGGGTAACATTATCTTTCACAATATTAAAAAAAACTGGGCTAACTTTACTCGTCTTATTTTTTAATTCAAATTCTCTAGGGTGTTTAAAAAAAATGTATAATGTTTGGGGGTTCTAAGTAATTTTCTAGCAAAAAAAAACTGTTTTTTGTAAACAAATCTCAAAAAGAGGCTTGGTTCTTAAGTGGTTAAGAAAAGCTTAATGCATTAAAGAACTGTTACCTCCATCCTCAGGCCACACTTAACATGCCCACTTTTTAGGTGGTCCCATCAAGATCAAGCCATGTTCGGTAACTGAAATAAGTTAGGAAGAAACAGAGGAGGTGACTCATGTTTGGGTAGGAGTGCACGTAGTTCACCACACAGCTATAGAGCTGGGGTTTGCTTGGAAGATCTTGACGGTCTGATTCAGTGTCTTTTTGAGCCCAAGTTATCAGCCTGTTTTAAGATTTTTCTATGCAAGGAACCATTTTTTATTTGATCTTTTAAACCATACTTTAGTGATGTGGATATTAATAAAAGCAGAAAGGTTTAACATATTTCACAAAGGGAAACTTTTTTTATTCAATGGTGACACCGGTGTTGGAGCCGCTTGCATGCTGTGGTGGAACTGTCAATGACCTCGACAGAACGAGTGTATTTTAAAATGTGAGGGTATATTAGATCAGGCAACAGGCGCCCTTAACCGTATCACAGGTGGTGGATTATCTTATGTTACTGGTGGATCATACTGCATAAATAGATGAAGGGTGATTTCCATGCACACTTTATGGATTGGACTCTTTCTTGGAGAAAGGATTTCTAAGGAAGAATGCTATGATATTTGGATACACTTTCTTTATGAACACTTTTTTTTATTTTTTATGACGACTAGTTTATTCATATATTTTCCCATATATTTTTTACATAATTGGGGTTGTTGATTATAGATCACATAATTTCTATTAGCACTGCTTTTTGTTTGTATCATTTGATTGACTGGTATAGTTATAACCAAAGAGTTTCACATGCACTGTCACTTGAAGGCTGGATCCACCCAGGAGTGTTGACAAGGGTCGAGGGGCATGGAAGCCATCTTGGAGGACAGTGAGATGATGCAACACAATGTAAGGGGAGTATGCCAGGATATACCTGTGCTGAGATGCATCTTAGATTGTACAGGGAGTACTGAAATAAACATCGCTTGTTACAGATCAGAGTCTTATATTCTCTGAGTTGTAAGAGACAACAGTGGTGACGAGGAGGGGATTTATAAAGTTGGTATCAGTCAGAGAGAGACAAAGGCAGTGTGGATTGCCACCTGGATAAAAGCACTCACAGAGCCCAGCAGGAAAATGTCATTGATTGGGACACTAAGTGAATTTGATGGAGAACAGACATCCTGGAATTCCTATGTTGAGAGACGAACAGTATTTCAGTGCAAACGCCATCCCAGACGACAGGCAAGTAGTAGTATTTCTTACAGTGGTTGGTGCTAAGACATAACACTCTGATGCCCCGTACACACGATCGGACATTCCGATAAGAAAATCCATGGATTTTTTTCCCACGGATGTTGGCTCAAACTTGTCTTGCATACACACGGTCACACAAATCTTCTCGGAAATTCCGAACGCCAAGAACACGGTGACGTACAACGCGTATGACGAGCCGAGCAAAATGACGTTCAATAGCCAGTGCGGCTCTTTCGCTTGATTCCGAGCATGCGTGGAACTTTGTGCACACTATCGAAATTTACGACAACGGATTTTGTTGTCGGAAAATTTGAGATCCAGATCTCAAATTTTGCATTATGGAAATTCCAATGGAAAATGTCCTATGGAGCCTACACAGGGTCGGAATTTCCAACAACAAGCTCCCATTGAATATTTTCCGTCCGAGAATCAGACCATGTGTACGGGGCATTAGGGATCTCCTTTCCCCTGTAAAACCAGCAACTAAGACATTGGCAGAGCTCTTGACACTGTTAGAGGATTACTTCCAGCCTAAACCACTAGGGCCTGCAGAAATATTTTGGTTCTATCAGTGGCAGCAGCAGCCAGGTGAAGAAATGAATGCTTATGTGCTCGCCGTTTGCAGAATAGCCTTCACCTGTTCTTTTGGGGAGTACTTATCTACTGCACTGATGAGTCATGGGACTGAATAGTGAGCCAAAACAGACTGTTAACAGAGAAAGACCATACTCTTACAAAGGCAACTGAGATAGCTTCAGTGATGGAAATGGCTGTGAAAGATACAGAGGAATTGAACCCCCAGGGCAGAAGGGAAAAGGTGAAAGGAAGTTTTCAGAACAGCAGTCAAGCCAACTGCCGCAAACTGGAAATACAGACCCCCACCAAACCAGGAGTCAGCTTACTACTGTTGTGGGAAGACAGACCATGACCACAAAGTCTGCCAGTTTAAGGATCAGACCTGTCATAATTGCAGTAAGACGGGCCATCTTAAACGGGTGTGTCATAGCAAGAAGAAACAACCTCTGAACCCCAAGACAAAGACATATATATGGTGGGAAGACATACATCATCAGCTGAGTCAAAGGAAGAGGAAGTGCTCCACAGATTAGACATGCATTCATCACCCTCCACAATGACTGTAGAGGTAACTGTTGAGGGAAAGGAACTCAAGATGGATGTAGATACAGGAGCGGCAGTTTCAGTTATCACCCAGAAAAGATGGAGACAACTTCAGACTCGAACAACTGTCCACCCAACACCAATCAAACTGCAGACCTACTCAAAAGCAGATACTCCACCCACTGGGAAAAAAAAAAAAAGCCGATCACCGTCGTCGGTCCCTCACACAGAGAGCCACAGCTGCCTCATCAGTGCCCACCAGTGCCACCCAATGCCCACCAGTGCTGCCAATCAATGTCCATCAGTGCCTCATCCGTGAAACCCGTCAGCGCTGCTTATCAGTGAAACCCGGCAGCGCTGCTTATCAGTGAAACCAGGCAGCGCTGCCCAATCAGCGCATATCAATGAAGGAGAAAAATTACCTGTTTTCAAAATTTGAGAACTATGAAACCGTTTTTTATTTTCAAAATTTTCAGTCTTTCGTTTATTTTTTTTTAGCAAAACATAAAAAAAACCCAGCAGTGATTAAATTTCACCAAAAGAAAGCTATTTGTGTCAAAAAAATTTGAAAAATTTCATTTGGGTACAATGTTGCATGACTGCACAATTGTCATTCAAAGTGCGACAGCACGGAAAGCTGAAAATTTGTCTGGAGCGGCACAGTGGTGTAGTGGGTATTTGTCTTGGGCGGCACAGTGGTGTAGTGGGTAGCACTCTCACCTAGCAGTAAAAAGGGTCGCTGGTTCGAATTCCAACCACGACACTATCTGCCTGGAGTTTGCATGTTCTCCTTGTGCCTGCGCGGGTTTCCTCCGGGTACTCCAGTTTCCTACCACACTCCAAAGACATGCTGGTAGGTTAATTGGCTTCTGTCCAAAATTGGCCCTAGTGTATGGGTGTGAGTTGGGGATCTTGGATTGTGGGCTTCTTGAGGGTGGGGACCGATGTGAATGTGCGATGTGTATGTGGAGCGCTGCGTAATTTGATGGCGCTATATGGGTACCTTAAATAGATAGGGATAATTGTAGACACACACCCACACTCACTCAGGATGGACTGGGGTGTTTTTATTCAACCTTACTATGTAACTATGTCTGGGCAGGAAGGGGGTGAAAGCACCCAGTAGTCAAGTGGTTAAAGCGGAGTTCCGCCTACAAAAAAAAAAAATTTAAAAAGTCAGCAGCTACAAATACTGCAGCTGCTGACTTTTAAAATAAGGACACTTACCTGTCCAGGTTGCCCGCAATGTCCTCACCCGAAGCCAACCTGTCCCTCAGCTCTGGGTGGAGGCGCCTGGTTCCCTACTGCGCATGTTCGAGTGGCACGCTGAGTGTTCTGAGTGGTCCCTGCTGTCTTCTGGGACCTGTGCGTCTACCAGAAGACAGCGGCTGGGACAGAGGAGGGGCCGGACATGGCGTAGATCACCGCAGCTACTGCGGCGATCTTTTGACGGGAAGTGGAAGCAAATACCTAAATTAGACAGGTATCTGCTCCCTCCTATTGAAACCAATGGGAAGCTGCCAGCTCTCACAGCTAATCGCACCCACTTGCATTAAATCTCTCCAGGAGTGCAATATAGTGTTTTATGACAACAAAGTGTGCTATAGCAAAAAACAGCAGCAGGGCATGTACCTGAATGAGGAGATCTCTGTCCTGTGAAACCAATGTTTTAAAGTGGTTGAAAATCCTTTCATATATACACTTAAGTAACAAGCCTCTGCTGATACATAGAGATGAAACAAATCCTACATACCTGTTTAAACACATAGATCAAGGGCTATTTCTCAGCTCCAACAGGCAAGGGGCAAGCATCTGAAGTCCCACATTGCACATCATAGAGCAGAATGCCAAGTATAACCAGAGGCCTGAGGAACGGTAAAGGACACCACCCCCTTCTACACAATCTCATTAGGGAAACATGAAGCAGATAGAGGAAAGGAAAAAAATCACTTTCAGTGCTTTGAATTGGAGTTAGTACGCAATAGAGGTATAAGCTTTGTTCATTTTTCATTTCAGAGGTTTACAGCCACTTTAAGTTTGTTGTCCAAAGAAAGCCAAGATTTTATTTGTGTCATTTGTGTTTATACCAGCAAAATCATCTGTTCATGCAATCATTCGCACCAAAATATAGGAGAGAGAGAGAAAAAAATATATACTTATATAATAGCTCCATTAACCCCCATCGTTCTAACCACTGGAGTCTGAGTGAGTTTCTAGTGGACAATTTAATTTAATTCAAAGTACACTGACACTTTCAGACATCCTAAACACAACTCACCATTTCTATTGGCAATGGATTCTTCAAAATAGTGGAAAAAGTAACTGGAAAGCTAAAAAGGAGTTGCACTCTTGCAATAGGTCCCCCTCAAACCTTACATAGACCGATGGGGAGCCAACCTGGCATTGATAACCTGTGAGTTGCTTGTATTGAGCACTTGATTATTATCTTTTAACGCACAGGTCATTTCCAATTTACCCACTAGTGCTTGTAATTCCTGAATGCTTGCTGAACAAAAGTCTTTGTTTGCTCTCATTAAATAGGAATTGTAAGCATTGTGCATAAAGTAATTGGATTCTTTCCTGTTTATTGCCTAGCTTGCAATAAAGCCGTAAATGATTGCATAAACATCTGAGAAATCCCACAAGGAAAGGGGAGAAAAGAAACCTCATAATGTTGGCAATTTGCAATGAGCTTGCAGCAGACCTGCAGATATGAATTTTTCCTGACAGCTCATAACCTTATCAGATCACACTCTCTCTAACAATAAGCATGCATTATGCAACAATTACAACTGTTGCACTTTGGAGAAATCTCTAGCAAGATGAATCAAATTCATATAATCCAAGCTTTTGTTTTTTTGTCAAAAAAGAACCAACAGTATGCTGTGCGAAAACAAATAAAAACGGCTAATTCCTGAAAGCATTTAGATTTATAGTATTACATTTATTCTTCAGAAAAAATACTCCCTACATTCAGGGAGTATTTTATAAAATCACAAACTACGAGGCAACACAGCAGTAGTAATTTGTAAGAGCGGAATGGCAGCACATTCATTAAAGACGCTATTCACTTTCTGAATGTGTTGACACCCAACAGAAAATAGCTTGTCTATAGCACAGATATGGTGGTAACGTATGACTATTGTACAGCGGAACATTAAAAGAGAAACGAGTTGCAGAGACTTGAAAAATAAAAGCTTATTAGATTCCAAAAAAGGAACATAAATTCTTACAAGTGTATTGAAAAAGGACCATTTTGTTTGAACAGGCTACTTGCACACTTAGAAAAGAGAAACAGAATTCACTGCATCAACTTGTCTTCCATTCTGGTAATAAATTAGTACCCCTTTCTTGGCACCACTAACAACTGATCAAGGATTTCGTCATGTTTTAGATCAAAGAATATTGTTTAAAATAGCAGACACAAATGAAGCCTTGATATACATTTAAGTCATTTGAATTTCAAACATTGTCACATGGCTATCCAAGCGCTACACCAGAGAAGCCAAAATTTCATCTTTTGCAATGTGGCCTAACCGTCTGAAAAAAAGAATGAATAAAAAGTACTTTTTTTTTTTTTTTAATCACAAAAAGAAGAAAAAAGGATGACATAACAGAGGTGGCTCAACCTGTGGCCCTCTGAGCCCTTTTGATGTGGCCCCCAACCTCAAACCAGGAAGACACACTTCTATTATATCCTGTGGGGTTTGTGCACTTTTTAAAAGTGCACCAAAACTTCTGAATGCAGGAGTTTTGGTGTGATTTCAGAATGTGCACCACACCTGCACGATAATATAGAAGTCTATGACAACACAGCTAAACCGCAGGAAAGCAGCAGGTGCCCAGCGGTGAACCCGCTGTGCGGTATACCAAAGCGCTTCAGTGTGAAAGCAGCCCTATATATTCATAGAAGAATTTATGGTATAAACTTCATTCTTAGGACAGACAGAGAATCTAGTGCGCAAAACCTAACCCTCTAACAGACACGGGAAGCTGGCAACATAAACAAGTGTACTCACAAAGCTCAAAGTCAAACTGAAATAAATAAATATGTGGCGCTACCTCATCAAAGCTAAAATAGCAAATATAAAACAATATGAGAAAATGAACCTTCCAAATAGCTAATAGAAAACAGTATCAGCAATGACATAAATCCATGTGCGAATCAAAAATAAATAAATAACGTTAGTTCAAGTAATTAAACGTATTAAATAGTGACAAAAATCAATCCAAGTGACTAAAAACAATAATCCTTTTTCTGACGTGTACTAATCAAATGGATGACAATAAATCACTCCAAAAAGTGCAACGTGCATGAAAACAAAAATTCAGAGGACTCTTAATATGACAGTAAATTATGTAAAAAAAGCCAAATCCAATAAGACTAATATGAATAAGTCAAAATCACAATACTGTGCATAAGAACAATAATCTTTTTTTTTTGATGTGTAATAATAAAGTGAATAGCAATAAATTGCTCAAAAAAGTGCAACGTGCATGAAAACAATAATTCAGAGGACTCTTAATGTGACAGTAAATAATGTAAAAATAAATCTAAATCACAATAAATTTTAATGGAAACAAAATAGCAACTTTATATGTAATACTTCACCATGGAGCCATCCTTTTACTTTTCATCACTTATTTGAGGAGATTTGCTGAGTTTGGGAGAGAGGTGCACTGTGGCCAGCTATCTGGATATCCGAAGGCTGTGACAACCCGGCTTTTAGTTCCACCACCTGGGAGTGGTGACACGCTCGATTCGGCCCATTGTGGGCCGCAACTTCAGGGGAGAGGCTGGGGGAAATGTTTTATGGATTCCGGAACTTGCTCGGACATTTTTTTATTGACCAGTCATCACTGGCCATCACCGAGCGTGGTCTACTCCACTCGCACTTCCTCATCTTTTTCCAGAAAACTTATTCCGTGCTGAATCTGAAGTCGCATGCATCCTCCTTTTTTACTTTTTGTGATCACTTGGACATTTTATTTAGTTTGTTTATACTATCTGCACATTTATTGCTATTACTGCACGAGCATTTTTGGGCTGTATATGTCATTGCCTTATATAATTATTATTTTGGATGTCTTGTGTATAGGACTAGCTATCCACTTATTTTATTATTGCTGTACACGCACATTGCACTTCTATGCACAGTATTGTGATTTAGATTTATTTTTTCATTATTTACTGTCACATTAAGAGTCCTCTGAATTTTTGTTTTCATGCACGTTGCACTTTTTTGAGTGATTTATTGTCATCCATTTGATTAGTACACGTCAGAAAAAGGATTATTGTTTTTAGTCACTTGGATTGATTTTTGTCACTATTTAATAAGTTTAATTACTTGAACTCACGTTATTTATTTTTGATTCGCACATGGATTTATATCATTGCTTATACTGTTTTCTATTAGCTATTTGGAAGGTTAATTTTCTCATATTGTTTTATATTTGCTATTTTAGCTTTGATGAGGTAGCGCCACATGTTTATTTATTTCAATCTTCATTCTTACTTTTATGTATTTGTAACCTTCAATAAATGTATATTTTTATACTCTTACTTCCTCTCCAGTGTTTCTCAGCCTAAAAAGTCCGCCCCCCTGGTAATACGTAGTACTACCTATTTTTTTTGTCTTCATATATTTACAGACGTGGCCTATTTTTGCACTTTCTTCTTTGTCAGCCCTATAGGGGGCTCAGGACAGTAAGGGCTCATTTACATTTGCAGTACTGTTGTAGTCACAATAGATGAGAGTCAGCAGGGGCAATATAAACAGGAACTGGTCTTCTTCATTTTTCTCCTGCAATCGCTGAAAGTCGGCTTCTTCTGCTCCCCCTCTCGCTGGCATTTAGCGGCTGCAGGAGGAAAATGTTCATTCTGCTATTCAAAATAAAAAAAAAAATTCTAACTTCTAAACCATTTCATTTTATTGTGGCCCTCGACAGGTTACCAAATCACTTAAGTGGCCCCCTGACATGTAAATACAATCAATTTGAAGGAAGCAATATTGTCCTTTACAGTGTTTCAGTGGGGTTCTTTTGTTCCTTTAGTATGGTCACCATTACCCAAAGCTGAACTCAGGGCGTAAAAACGTGAATTTAAAATTATTCCTCAATAGTCACAAAGAATATGAAGCAATGCATTTACAAGATATAATCTTGATCAAATAAAGAAATAAAGTCAAAGTCACCACACATCGCTTGTGCAGGGAGCAAAGCTCTGGGTTGGAGCCAATAGGTCCACCCACACGGGGGGGGGTCAAATACAAGACCAGCCTGCACACAGAGATGGAACAGCTGTGACTGATCTCTATTATAATAAGCTCCTTCACAGAGACAACGTAAAGTTAGAGTTGCGCAATACTGAATTATACGAATACAAAAAGTTTCAAAGAATATACCTGGCTATTGTTTTTAGACAATATTTGCTTAGCCCAGATTGCAGCTTTAACAGATGTATCGACTACTTACTACCTAACCCTCTTCCCTTCTAGTCCTACTCCAGAGTAGCAATGGCTTTGCTAGGAGCTTGAAACTACCATATGCAAGTTTGATTAAAGGATAAGTTCACCTTACTCAATATGTATTTAGGGGTTCTGTTAATGAATGTACTGCATCTAAGGTCAGCCATTATGGCTGACTTTGTAGCTCTCAACTACAAGGGTGCTGGTAAGCACTCTCGTAGTCCATTGAGCTTCTTAGGACTTCAGTAACTGCCTGCCCGTATCTGAGGTATGGGCAGACAGTGCACTGACAGTCTGCAAGAGCCTGAAATTGCTCCCCTCATCTGCTGATTGTGAATGCAATACTTTGCAGGCTCAAATAAAAAAAAAATTTTACCTGCAAAAAATGTGTATTTTTTTTTCCAAGGTAAACCTATACTTTAATTGTTCTATCATTTAGGCTGTATCTGTGCTAAAGTTTGCCCTCACAATATTATTATAGAAGATTATTATAGTGCCAACAGTTTACATAGCACTTTTCAATATAAAAGGGAGACAATACCATAAAATACAAGAGGATTAAGAGGGCCCTACTCAGAAGAGCTTACAATCTAATAGGGTGGGGCAGGTGGTACAAAAGTTTGTAACTGTGGGGAATGAGCTAATGGAAGTGGTAAAAGATTAGTTGGAGGCGTTATAGACTTCACCGGAAGAGATGAGTTTTCAGGAATTGCCTGAAGGCAGCCAGAGTAGGAGATCGCCGAACAGGTTGAGGTAGAGAGTTCCAGAGGATGGGAGAGACTCGGGAGAAATCCTGTAGATGAGCATGGGAGTAGGAGACAAGGGAGCTTGAGAGTAGGAGGTCTTGAGAGAAGCAGAGAGGACGGTTTGGGCGATATTAGGAAACAAGATTGGTGATGTAGCTTGGGGCAGAGTTGTGAATGGCTTTGTATGTTGTGGTCAGCATTTTGAATTTAATTCGCTGGGCGATCGGGAGCCAGTGTAGGGATAGGCAGAGATGAAAACTAAATCAGATGTAAAACCCTGACTAAATATTTAGATTGTTAGAGCACTGCGTATCATAAATAGTTGTTTTTTTGGACATTTGAAATAAAATACTTGCTTTCACAAGTTTTCATTCTTTGCTGCATCACAGTGCTGTTGATCGTCTGTAGCCCCTTTGCAGCCAATTCCTGCCTGAATGCATGCACTCCAGTGATGGCTGCATTTCTCTATGTGGGTTTCCTGATTGTGACAACAGTTGACTGCAAAATGAATATTTATCAACCACCAAAATGCCATTGTAGAGTCCACCAGAAGCCCATGCGCAGGGTGACAACTTCTAAACAAAGACCTTCATGGCAGGATCAAGATGTTTTCGGGATGGCATCATCAAGCAGAATGACTTAATAAAATTACCTTTTAAAATAACATTAATTTGCTAAGCTATATGCTATAGAAGTGTAGGTGTGGCAATTCTGTTTTAAGCTCCTCGTGCAGGAGTGACTAAAATGAAAATTTTGTCTTTCAATGGTGTATGTAAAGTACTACAGACTATGTGGGTACTAGTACTACATAAGCAAAATAAATAACTTGGAAGATTCCGATGTATAGCAGACCCCTGGTGTATAGAGGGAAAATGTCCATTTTGAATGTGATTGCTTATGTTTGAATGGAGCTAGATCCCCAGTTATACAAGAGGATGTGCACACTTATGCAACCACATTATTTTAGTTTTTTTTTTTTTTTTTATATCTCCCCCCCCCCCAAAGAGTTCAGTTTGTTTTTCAATTTAGTTGTACAGTTTATAGGTCACAATAAAGGTGGAAAAAGTGCTGAAATTATGTATCTTTGTTCCATTTTTTTACATCACAGAAACCTCACATTTTAAACAGGAGTGTGTAGACTTTTTATATCCACTGTAAATAAGAAGGCAATATTATATTTTGAGTGCTATACAAGATAAATAAAAACGTATGCATTATAGACCATATTGGTACTTTTCGTTATCTATAAAAAAGACATGCTTACACGGTGATCAGTCAACTTAATCACTACAGGAAAGTAGGTAAAGGCCATGGGAGTTTGGATAAAAAAAACTGAATTCAGAAAAAACTTGATTAATTATCTCAAACGTTGCCAGACATATTGATCAGAGGATGTGGTATAGCGGTTTAATGTACTTACAGGGCAGGGACGATGGGATTTCAACACAATATCTAAGCTCTTTTATGTATGCGTAGAGGCAAACACCTGCAACAACTTGTCTTCTAATTATATAGAATCAAGTAATTTATTTTCAGCTACAATTTTCTTTGGCTTACAAAAATGATAAGTTTGGCTATGTTCATACTCTTTGTGGTCTCAATAGCAAATGAAAGATTAACTCAGAGGACACTGGAAGCTATCAGACAGCAACCGCTGCTCCCAATTAAAGGGTAACTCTACTTTCATGGGGAAAAATATACAGTGGGGAAAATAATTTGATCCCCTGCAGATTATGTAGTTTTCCCACTTACAAAGAAATTAAGGGTCTATCATTTTGATCATAGGTGTATTTTAAATGATTGAGACAGAACATCAACCAAAAATCTAGAAAAAAAAAAAACACATGATAAAAAGGTTATAAATTGAGTTGCAGTTCAATGAGTAAAATCATTTTTGATCCCCAAGGAAAATATGACTTTGGAGAAACCCTTGTTGGCCAGCACAGCAGTAAGATGTTTCTTGTAGTTGGTTACCAGGTTTGCACACATCTCAGGAGGGAATAATGTCCACTCTTTACAGATCTTCTCTAAATCCTTAAGGTTTCTTGGCTGTCACTCGGCAACTTGAAGTTTCAGCTCCCTCCATACATTTTCTATAGGATTAAGGTCTGGAGACCGGGTAGGCCACCCCATGACCCCAATGTGCTTCTTCTAGAGCCACTCTTTTGTTGCCTTGGTATGTTTTGGGTCAATGTCAAGACCCATCTTCAATTTTCTGGCTGAGGGAAGGTGGTTTCTCAGCCAAGATTTTACAATACATGGCCCCTCAATGCAGCAAAGTTGGCCTGTACCTTTAGCACAGAAACAGCTTCAAAGCATAAAGTTTCCTCCTCCTTGCTTGACTGTAGGAATGGTGTTCTTGGGGTCATAGTCAGCATTTTCTTCCTCTAAACACGGTAAGTCGAGTTAATACCAAAGAGCTCAATTATGGTCTCATCGAACCACAGGACTTTCTCCCAATCCTTCTCTGAATCATTAGATGTTCATTGGCAAACTTCAGACAAGCCGGTACATGTGCCTTCTTGAGGCCAGGGACCTTGCAGGCGCTGCAGGATTTCAATCCATGGCAGCATATTCTGTTACCAATGGTTTGGCGACTGTGGTCCCAACTGCCTTGAGATTATTCACAAGCTCCTCCCATGCAGTTCTGGGCTGATATCTCACTGCATGGAGCTCCAGACCATGGGTGATTGATGGTTATTTTGTATTTCTTCCATTTGTAAATAATTGCTCAGTCATCTTCTCACCAAGCTTCTTGCTGATGGTCTTGTAGCCCATTCCAGCCTTGTTCAGGTCTACAATCTTGTTCCTGACAGCTCTTTGGTCTTGCCCATGACAGTGCGGTGTTAATGGAATTGCTGTGTCCTCTGTGGAGTACTTCCATAGAGCTAGTTTCATCTGAACAAGAAAGTTTGCTGCAGACTCTGCCTCCTTCCTATACACACACTTAATCTCTCAACAACTGCAGCAGTTGGTATGTTGCTCAGTAGTACTGTCTGTGCAGTGTGATTCAGACTGAAACCACATATAAAAGCATTCTGTTTTATCTGAATGAGAAAGGGTTGTCATCAGAGAGCGTCGCTCTTCCCTATGCACACTAAAGTGCCAGACTCAGGAGCTTAACTGCAGTCGAAAGTATAAGTAGTTGCGTTGCTCTCTGTGTAAATGCAGTGTTTTTCAGCAGGTACTACCAACTTGCTGTGTTACTTATTGTATTAGCAGATAATGGAGTGATTTAATAAAGACTTTTCTGGCTGTATGGTGCCTTTAAAAGGTCCTGCGCCTAATACATTAAAAGCCATGGCCCATTTTTGTTAGGAATTCTGACACATGCAATTCAGAAAGTACTTGTATCACTTTCACAACTAATGGCTATTGCTAAAACAAAGAATTCCTACCAGTTCATCCAGACCCCCATCATGGTTTCATGCAATATCAGACAGGCACAAGAATCTGTTGCAGCAACCAACACGTGTGCAAAGGCACAACACAATTCTAAAAAGTGTCTGCGACACCTTTTATGAATTGCCAATGTGTTCTTTGTCATCTTCTTATACATAAGCTTGGAAGAGTATCAAAGGGGAGATCACACTAATAGAAGAGAGAGATTTACCCATCCCCTGTTTATCCTGTGGATGAAGGTCATCCAGAGCAAAAGTGATGGGAAATCCAAAATTTTGCAGAGGTCACCAAAACAGGAAGTGATGAGAAATTTTCCAATGGCACACCAGTTCAAATCTCTAAAAGCAAAATTCCCCCCCACTCCTGTTGCATCTGCAGGACATGAAGCAAAGGGATTTTAACCCGTCTCCACACTATCCAAAACCTATTTAAACAAAAATGCCGACAGTGATCACACAAGAAAAGACAGACAGGCTGGTTCTACTGCAGTCAATCAATAGATCACTTTCAGTACAACCAGCCTGCTCATAGATGGGTTGAAATTTTGCTGGTTAATTTTAATCCGTTTATGGCTGGCCTTGGACTCAAACATTTAGAAAAGCAAATCCAAAAAACAGGCAACAACTGTAGATCAGACTTATCTGGCTCTTTTTGAAATGGTAGTTAAAATAACACATTTCGATTTATTTCATGAAAAAATATTCATGACCAGACTCAATTCTAAATAAACCGTTGCAACACATTATTGACTGTTCAAAGGGTTATTTTAATTCAAATGATACATATTGTGCCATCATTTAAACAGGCTTAGTTTGCTGGTCTTTTAACCAAGCCAGCTATTAAGACTTTCTAGAACTCAGCCAGGTAAATGTGTTATCTTCTTGTTAATCATGAGGAAATCACAATGACACATTCTTGGAAGGGAAGAGAGGCAAAACTACTAAATTACCACAAGCAATATAATTAAGAAAATAAGATTTGTTCAGAAAATGGGCACATAACCAATACTCAGAAAAAAAAAAAAAACAATCAATTTGTCTTTCATTTTGCTGGTCAAAGGTTTAAAGACATTTTGTCAAGGGAAACTTATACATTTTTCAATGAAGGGCCACGGGCAGATATTGTCATCAATTAATGTGGTACACAATTCAGGACATTGTAAACAACCCAATGGACACACATGACTAGATATAATACAGTAAGCTTACCTTGGCTATTATGCCGACTGTGTGTAGGCTCTATCGGACATTTTCTGTCGGAATTTCTGACAAACAAAATCTGAGATCTGGATCTCAAATCTTCCTTCAACAAAAGTCATTGTTGTAAATTCCGATCATGTGTACACAATTCCGACGCACAAAGTTCCACGCATGCTCGGAATCAAGCAGAAGAGCCGCACTGGCTATTGAACTTCATTTTTCTTGGCTCGTCGTACGTGTTGTACATCACCGCGTTCTTGGCGATCGGAATTTCCGATAAGATGTGTGTGGCCGTGTGTATGCAAGACAAGTTTGAGCCAACATCCGTCGGAAAAAATCCATGGATTTTGTTGTCGGAATGTGCAATCGTGTGTACGAGGCATTACACTGGAATTTAGAATACACACTTTGTATGGAATTCACTAGAATACCATGCAAAGTGCAATATCCCAGTCTGATATCAGTAGTGTACTGAAATCAGACAGGTTTGATTTCTCACTTTACCCGTCTCTTCTCTATAGTGCTACAGACTCCCTCAATGTCAAAGTCTCTCTCCTGTTCTGCCCTGACCTTGCAACTTCACAACCCTGGCACACATAAAACAGGAATTCTCAAAAGGCATAGCTGTGTCCTTGAATGATTATGGCAAAAAACATCTATTTCATTACTCATACCCTTTCCTCTAGTCCTCATCATATCTTTTCCACAACTCACTACTTCATCCCCTACAGTACCCATGAACTACACTGCCCAGAAGGTTGCCAATCATTTCAAAAACAAGAGATAGTTGAAACTTGTAATGGGATTTCTACTGTTCAGACATCTCCTGACTTAACATATCGGAGCTGATTTTCAAAAATTGGAGCTGACAGAATTGCTAAATAATTAACAATTAATAATTAACAAGTTAACCATTTGGGATCAGAAGCAAACTATAGGTCTAGGTTTATTCTCTTCACCATATCCTGTTGAATGCCTACTAACATGGAGGATCAGAGAATTAGGGGCTCAAATTTTATCATAATTTTATGAAAGCTACCTTCTTACCAGGTCATACTTACACTATAACATGCTGAGTGGTCAAACACAAAACACAACATTTAAACCTATTAGAAGTATTAAGGCTACCATAACTAAATACCCCACACATGCTTCCCTATTTTGTAAACAGTGAGGCAATGCTATTCGTTTAAAAAAAAAAAAAAAAAAGAAGGAGCGTTCAAATTGGAGGTGTCCAAGATTAAAAATTACCTCTTGGCATAGCAATAATCACATATCTGAAACGCTTTTTTTTTTTTTTTAAGTAATCTTTATTTAAATTTGGGAAGGTAAATACCATACAAAACCAGAAAAAAAAAAGGAGAAAAAGTCCATGTGGGCAATGATCATAACATACACAGCACAGGAGTCAGTGTGCCCATCTGCTGTTCCCAATGAAGAGCAGAAGAGTCAATATATCAGTATCATTGTAACAAAAAATTTGTCCGCTCATATCTGTGTGAACAGTTCCCAGAACAGGTGGCAGTTTAGTGTCCATTGGCAGAACACAACACAGAGCAATAAGGCAGAAAGTACAACAGCAGGGGGGAGAAAGGTTGAGGGGGAAAGAGTAAGGAAGGAGACAAGGGCCAGGGGATAAGAACAACAAGGAGTGCACTCCAGCATGAAAGCTATCTATTGAGAAACCTTGTAGGTTAGGGCTGCACTGACCTAATAGACGTCAAGCAATTAAACTGAAGTCACATGTGATAAACAAGGAAACTAACATATCAAACATATCTAACTATGCAGAAGAATAAGCCTCTTCCTGGGGATGATGACAGGTCTAAAATCTCATGTGTAGATTCCGAGGCTCATATGCGGGCAATTAGGCATGAGGGCTCTAAAGATCCTCAACTATGGTGGAAGGAGAGAAGGCTCTGCCATGGCAACTTGAGATCTCGATAGCAGATATATTACATTTCTGTTGAAGGGGATGCTCAACATCTGACTTGTATCTTCATGCAGATTTCAGGGAAAACTAGTAAGCCAATCACACAAGCAGGAAATGACATATCTGGGGAGCATCCTGTAAACCATCTGTGTACAGAACGGCTCCAGGTAGCCATACCGCATTGCATTTTACATAAAATTACAGAGATGCAGATTAAAAAAGAAAGGCCCCTTTCACACTGGGATGGTGGCTGCGTCGGTGGTAAAACACTGCTATTTCTAGCGGCGCTTTACCGCCAATTTTGCGGCGCTTTTACCACCCCGCTAGCAGCCAAGAAAGGGTTAAAACCACAGCAAAGCGCTGCTGCAGCAGCGCTATGCCGGCGGTATAGCCGCGCTGCCCCATTGATTTCAATGGACAGGAGCCATTTATACACCGCTCCAAAGATGCTGCTAGCAGGACTTTTTTAACGTCCTGCCAGTGCATCGCTCCAGTGTGAAAGCTCTCGGGGCTTTCATATTGGAGAGACAGCAGCGGCTCTTTCAGGGCGTTTTGCATGCGTTATAGTGCCTGCAAAGCGCCACAGTGTGAAAGGGGTCTAAGGTAATTTTTAAATAACATTCAATTACAATAGGATTTGTGTCGCAATTGCATACGCTATATTGAATACATGAATTAACAGCGCTAGCAGAATATTGAACATCAACTTAATAATGTGCTCAAAAAATATTGACCGTGATATTATTATTAAGATATAGATATATATATATATATAGATAGATATATATATATATATATATATATATATCTATCTATATATATAATGAATAAAGTGCTAGGTGCTCCAAATTAACCTCTTCCCTACTGCGCATAGTTATGACGGCGGCAGGAACCCTTTGTCCCTCTGGACCGCCGTCATATGACGTCTTTTACTTCCTGAGCCTCCAGGGGGCGCACCCTCCGTGTCACTAGGCACCCGATGGGCGTGCCCGTTGGCTGCCGGGTACCCGCGATGGCCCGTGAATGCAGCAGGACCATAGATCTGTGTATGTAAACATCCACGTCCTGACAGAGGAGAGGAGACCGATGGTGTGTTCCAAGTACAGAGGAAAACCGATCGGTCTCCTCCCCTTGTGAGTCCCCTCCCCCTACAGTTAGAATCAATCCCTAGGATACACATTAAAACCCCTTCCTCACCCCCTAGTGTTAACCCCTTCCCTGTCAGTCACATTTACACAGTAATCAGTGCATTTTTATAGCTCTGATCGCTGTATAAATGTGAATGGTCCCAGGATAGTGTCAAAAGTGTCCGCTGCAATATCGCAGTCACGATAAAAACCGCAGATCGCCACCATTACTAGTAAAAAAATAAAACAACAAAAATGCCATAAATTTATCCTCTTATTTTGTAGACGCTATAACTTTTGCGCAAACCAATCAATATACGCTTATTACGATATTTTTTACCAAAAACATGTAGAAGAATACATATCAACCTAAACTAAGGAAAACATTTTTTTTTTTTTTAATGGGATATTTATTATAGCAAAAAGTAAAAAAATTTTGTTTTTTTCAAAAAATTGTCGCTGTTTTTTTGTTTATAGCGCAAAAAATAAAAACCGCAGAGGTGATCAAATACCACCAAAAGAAAGCTCTAATTGTGGGGAAAAAAATTATCAAAATTTCATATGGGTACAGTATTGCATGATCGTGCAATTGTCATTCAAAATGCAACAGCGCTGAAAGCTGAAAATTGGTCTGGGCAGGAAGGGGGTGAAAATGCCCTGTATTGAAGTGGTTAAAGTGGTTCAAGGATAAGGCGTTTCAAGTGCCACACTCCCCTCTTGTGACCCCACTCACCAGAGTTAATGGACCCTCAGCTTTGCAGTCTAGGGGTCTATAAGGCCAAATTCTAAGAGATCTGATGTAGATAAACTGGGCTCTCAGAGAAACTTTCATACGGGCATTCACGTGGATGGACCGAGGTAAATCATTCATAAAGGGAAGCAGTTATAAAAAAGCCAATAGTAAAGTACCGCTGGTACTAAATAAAATGCGCAATCAAACAACGCCACTCATAAGACAGCTCTGTAAAACAGGCATCAGTAAGTGTCCGGGTTCGCCTCTGGATGGCATGCGTTCAACGGATAGCGGAAGTTGCGTCACTGGTTTGTGAAACCAGAAATACGTTGACGCGTTTCGCCTCCAAGAGTCCAGTTTATATACATCAGAGCTCTTAGATCACGGCCTTATTGACCCCTAGACTGCAAAGCTGAGGGTCCAATAACTCGGAGCACCTAGCACTTTATTCATTATATATATATATATATATATATATATATATATATATATATATATATATATATATATATATATATATATAAATAATATTGTCACGGTCAACATTTTTTGAGCACATTATTAACCACTTGCCAACCGGCTCCTGTACATATACGTCAGCAGTTTAAAGATGGATATCTCGGTAACGGCAGCAGCTGCTACCACAACTGAGGTATCCATCTTTTGAGCCGGCGGTCCTGTTTGCGATAATGGTGGTCTCTGCGGCGGATTCACCGCGAGATCACCGCTATCGGCAGTGGGAGAGGGACCATCCCCCCCTTCCGCCACCATCAGCGGAGGCAATCGGGACCTGTCCGTGGCTGGGTATGGAGACGAGTGAGGGGAAGATGACCCCCACCCATCTCTCTACTATAGCAGGACGGAAGCAACGTCAAAACGTCACTTCCACCCATACCTTTTAAAGGGCCATTTTTTTTTCAAATGCGCGTGCAGAAGTGAACGCATACGAAAACGGTGGACAAATCACACATGTGAGGCATCGCCGCAATCGTTAGAGCGAGAGCAATAATTCTAGCCCTAGACCAGTGGTGTCCAAACTATGGCCCTCCAGTTGTTAAGGAACTACAACTCCCATCATGCCTAGTCATGTCTGTGAATGTCAGAGTTTTACAATGCCTCATGGGAAGTGTAGTTCCGCAACAGCTGGAGGGCCGTAGTTTGGACATCCCTGCCCTAGACCTCCTCTGTAACTCAAAATATGCAATCTGTAGAATTTTTTAGACTTCGCCTATGGAGATTTTTAAGGGTAAAAGTTTGATGCCATTCCACAAGCGCAATTTTGAAGCGTGACATGTTGGGTATCAATTTAACGGTGTAATCTTATCTTTCACAATATAAAAAAAATTGGGCTAACTTTACTGTTGTCTTTTTTTTATTCAAAAAAGTGATTTTTTTCCAAAAAAAGTGCGCTTGTAAGACCGCTGCGCAAATACGGTGTGAAAAAGTATTGCAACGACTGCCATTTTATTCTCTAGGGTGATAGGTAAAAAAAATGTATAATGTTTGGGGGTTCTAAGTAATTTTCTAGCAAAAAAACTTGTTAACACAGAGTCTGAAAAAAGAGGCCTGGCCTTTAATTGCTTAATTTGATGTTCAATATTCTGCTAGTGCTGTCATTTTTTTAGGGTTCTATCACCTTTATAATAGCTGCTGTGGTTTATTATTTTTTATTGTTATTCACTATTCCATTTAGCACAAGTTCTATTTAGTAATTCGTATACGCTATAGTTATTCGCTAATTTTTTTTCTCACTAAAGTGGAGTTACCCTTTAATAAAGATTACAAGGAGCATACCATATTCCACTCAATTTAGCTACAATCTGTTCAAAGGCATTTTATCTGCAATCAAAACAGTTAACTTATTAATTTATTGCTAAGCCTCACAACTGCACCACTTGGGGAGCCCACACTGCAAAACAAAAAATATTATTACACACAAGAAATGAAAAAAAAAAATAAGTGACCTGTCAATAAATACCTGAACAAGATCAAATGCAGAGTTTAGCTTATTTAAAAAGAAAAGAAAATGTCACACTCCTAAACAGAAACTCCAAAGTGGAGAAAACTTGACCAAGCTGGAGAAATGACGCCACCCGATATATATCAGTCCTCCTGTTCAAAATTTAGGATATTACAAACTGACAGAGAATGCAGGGTCGTTTCTTCTTATTCTTCGCTCACATTAAAATCTGCATATTTTGTTAGAAATTGACTTTATGTTCTCAATTACATATTTTCTAAAAAACAGAAAAAATTGGAGTCCTGCTATTCCAAGTTATGGTCCCAAGTGCCCACAGCTATTCTCCCAGGGTATTCCCATCGTGGGATAACTCAATAATTCCTGTTAAGAGAACAGTACGCTCAAACCCTGGTCACCAATGTGATGCAGACAGTCCAGACCAGGCTCTCTCAACCCGGGTTCCTACAAAGGTTGCTAGGGGTCCTTTGAGCAATGAGCAATTACAGATTGATCGCTGATACACTGATAAGCAGTACAAATGGGGCATTTCTCCACCCATCACTAATGTAAAGAAGAATTTCTCCACTCACCACCAATGTAAGGAAACACTTTACATCTTACTAGTCCAAAGGACACAAAAATTTTCACATATTGTTTCTTTTCTGGCCATTATTATCCATTTCCATATTTATTACCAATATATAGAGCAAGGAAGCGTAAAGAAACGATCATACATTTTTTTTAACAGGGGGTTCCCTGAAACCTCAAAATTATTTTTAGGGCCCCTCCATGTTAGAAAAGATGTTCCAGACCCTAAAAATGTTTCTATTTCTAAACCTTTAGAAATTAGCGCTGTAACTGACACATTGTTTGGAATATCTGGACCTATTCCCTACCTATATGGTAGCCTCCTTCCAAGCAGTTCTGATTGCAGAGTTCTACTCCAGACCCCTACATAACAAAAACTTTTTATCTACATAGGACAAGAAGGTGAACTCTCTAGATCAAAAGACCAGATCGCCTATAGCGTGGTGGTTCATGAATCCAGCTCTGGAATGGGGAAAATCCTTTCTCCCACTATACTAGAAGAGTCTCATAATAAATTCCAGCCTGAAAGGCTGGGGAGGTGTCTTAAACATCCTGCCAGTGTAGGAGCCTTGGAGGAATCTAGTCTCCTAATAAACATTTTGGAGCCCTGAGTGATCAGTGGCCTTGGTTGGACACCTCAACTGAAAAGTCATCTAACCAGGATCCAGTGAAACAATGCCATAGAATTGGCATACATGAATTATTAGGATTCAGAAGTCTCACTGTGGCAAGAGTGGTAGTAAAGGATTCTAGCTTGAGCAGAAATCTATGTTCCTTACACCGCAAAGTGTTTCAGTATCTATGTCACAGGTGATAGACACCAGACACCTCCTGACCTCCATGTGTGCTCCTGTACCTTTAAGAAGGGGTGGGCTACCTTCAGTCCATCTGCCCTCCCATCTATCCATCAGAATGCATGTGCTTCCACTGTGGAGTTACTCATCTGTTAGTGATAGGAACTACAGATACCAGGGTGCCTTGGCGGGGCTCTATAGCTTACACATGCTTTTGCAAATGTGTGTAGACTAAACCCGTTTTTAATGCATACTGTTAGGTTGATTCGGTTGTCTGTGTGCTGGTCGGTAAGTAAGCTTGGATTTTTTCCTTGGCCTTGTTTATATCATATGTTGCCTTCCAATGCTGCTTGCTGCAATGGCCAGTTACAGGTGGGGCAGTGGACCCCTTTTTTGCAATACTAACGAAGCAGGCTTGTCAGATTAATGTGGCTTGGACATAGTACATGCTGTATGATTTTACCTTTCAGCCACTGCTTAAAGCGGAGTTCCGGGCCCCGCTCCCCCTTCCCAAAATTA
Organism: Aquarana catesbeiana; assembly: GCF_042186555.1. Classification (NCBI taxonomy): domain Eukaryota; kingdom Metazoa; phylum Chordata; class Amphibia; order Anura; family Ranidae; genus Aquarana; species Aquarana catesbeiana. The sequence goes on along the minus strand of NC_133327.1, from coordinate 306,442,843 downwards.
AAAGTCAGAAGCTACAACTACTGTAGCTGCTGACTTTTACTATTAGGGGACTTACCTGTCCAGGCATCCAGCGGTGTCCCCAACCGAGCCAATCCTTAAATCGGCTCTCGGCGCCGCCATTTCAGCTAAGGGAAACCATCAGTGAAGCCTTGCAGCTTCATAGCCGGTTTCCTACTGCGCATGCGCGAATCACATTGCACTCTGAATAGGTTGGCTGCAGGTGTGGGGGGGGGGGGACCCGAACTTCCGGCTCTCTTCACCATGGCGAACTCAGCTGGAAGTGGGAGCGGGTACCTGTCATAAGCAGGTACCTGCTCCCCCTTCCCCTACAACAGGTGCCAAATGAGGCAGCGGAATATGGGGGGGGGGGGGGTGTCGGAGGCAGACAAGTGAGCTTCTCTCTTGTGGGTGGAGCTCTGCCTTAAGTTAAAAGGCCAACACTCTTTGTCATTGCTATTGGTCCCCATTGCTATCGGTCAAGCTTATGGACAAAGTTGCAACTGTGCCTGTTAAGGCACACTCTTCCAGATCAGGGAGTGCATGCCTTTTAGAGCCTTGGGCTTTTAGGCAACGGTTTCCCAAATTTGCAAGGTTGACACCTGGTCTTCTGCATATATTCTATGTTTTATCAGGCGGATGCTTAGGCCTTACCTGATGCCAGCTTTGGGTGTAAGATCCTTCAGACAGCTCTCTGAGCTGCAGGCTGTCTCAGCTTTAAACTACTTGTTTGTGGGCTTGTTTTTGTTGCTATATTACCCACCTTTTCAACCTGAATCCCGTGTCCCTCAGTGAAGGATTAGGAAAACAATATTTTTATATGTACTGTAAAAACAGTTTTTTAAAGTTCATTAGGGACACAGGTCTCACCCATCTGCGATCTATTTCAAAATACCAGTTTTCCACAAAACTGAATTGTGCTGGGAGTGGGGCAGCAGTATAACTGAACCTCCTCTTTTCGGATCCCCCGCCGGTGCTCCTGGCCCCTCCACTTTGCCCAGTGCCCCCACGGGAGGCCGCTTCCCATTTGGGAGCACGTGCGTGCTCGCACCCCAGCCATGCAGCTGCGTGACACAGACACCGGGACTCTGCCCCGCCCCTTCACTGACCTTGATTGACAGCACTGGAAGGCAATGGCTCCTGTTGCCCAGCAAAGCCAGTGAAACCTGAAAGTGAGGGGAGAGAAGAGCTGCAGACGTGCTCGGAGCTGGATCGAATGAGGGCTCTGGTAAGTAAAAAGGGGGTTTGGGGGATGAACATTTTACTTTAAAGCAAGGAATGCATTAAGGTAAAAAAATGCTTAGGCTTTACAACCACTTTAAAATTTTATCTGCATCCTCATTCACAAGATTTTTTTGTTAATTTCAGATTATTATAGGTTTTATTAAAGCACAAAGCAAAAGCAACTTGTGTTTTGTCCTTAGCTTTTCAAACTGAAATTTTACATGCAGTGACAGATGAAGAATGCAAGCGTCACTGCTCTGACCATTATAAGTGTATATATTTTAGCCTGAACTTTTGAGCACTGTAAGCAACAACTTTTTTTCAGCAAAGCAGGGAAGGATGACCTGGATAACATGCCAAAAAGATCGCCACCTGCAAGCTTCTATTTAAAATACATATTTACCTGAATCCAAAAAATATCTGTTACTTTAGTCCTGATTATAATGAATAAAAATGCATGCATTTAAAAAAGAAAGAAAAGAAAGACATGTATTTACTTTAAATCACTGGGATTGGAGTTCAGTTAAAGCGGTTGTAAACTGCAGATGTAAAAAAAAAAAAAAACACAAAAAAAAACCAAAAAACACACCTGCAAGGCAAAGGCATAATGTGCTAGTATTCATTGCTGTAAAGTCACTGCTGAAAGGGCCGACACGTTCTTCTGCTTTCTTCTGGGTTCGCGACCTCCAGCGCTGTGATTGGCGCACGGGAGCCCCTCTCAGTTCTGGCATGAAGCTCGGAAATTCCGGAAAGGTGCCATTGATATCAATGGCTGCATGCAGGGTGACCAGCTCCTAAAAGGAGTACGTTTAGGCGATATTCATTTTACCTACAGGTACGCCTTATTATAAGCCTACCTGTAGGTAAAAATAACCAAGCACGGTTTACAATTGCTCTAAACAAAAAAAAGTTAACCAACGCCATGCCCAACTAATAAAAAAAAAAAAAATACATTCACAGCCAGCAAAATGGAAAAGCTGAGTTCTGTAGTTTAGAGCCTCTTCACACAGTATTAGATTTTTTACTCCAGTTCTTGTTCCTAAATCTAATCAGGTTTTGAAAGCTAATTTAAAGATGTTTCTATCAAACTGCCTTCTAGCCTTGAAATCAATTTTGTAATGTGAAGCACAGAGGAGGTAGTCCGAGCACTAATTTCACCATAATCAAGGTCATGTAATACAATCTACTTATCAATACATCTACTTAATCTGTTAACAAAACCAATAGGAAGATTATCGGTCCACACTAAAAAAAAAAAAAAAAAAAAAAAAAAAAAGTTTTTTATATTCCTATATCTTTTGTTCTAATATTAAAGTGAATTTTCTGTTAACCTGACAATCTTAAATTTGGTTTTGCACCTCTTTGTACGAATAGAACAATGTACCTCTTACAACAACTGATAATATACAAGTAGCTACAATTGCAGATATTCACAGTAACATGGCCCCCTACTTATAGCCCACAACTCAGGACCTATGAAGAATAAGTCTCTGTAAGACTGACTACCGGTATGTTTACGTACTGGGTATATACAATGATCAGAGATGGCCTCTATAAATTCCTCCCACAAATGCAGCAGGAAACTGGTAAATATGCCCTAAAACACAAATTCTTCACTCCACTAACCCTCCTCTGTTATATATATATTTTAAGGCTAGCCTGTTGATTTCCAAAATGTATATATTGAATGCACACAAAAACAAGACAGAAAACTTCTTCTATTTAGAAGCTTCTTTTCTCCTTTGTCCAAACCTTGTAGACAAACTTCCTACACATTCATTAAAATATCTGCATATAATGAACAGCACTCTGCATTCTGAGTCATTAGATAGAAACCCACAAAAAGTTTATTTTTTTGTTGCTGAGAGATGATATTTTGTATTTACTGATTTTCATGAAATCTAAAACTGTATTTACTGCATCCTGGACTCGGATTGTATATTCAGTATAGCCAAGCCTCTTTAAAAATTCAAAGTGGATTAATGAACAAAAAGAAGTCCTATAGGCATCAATGAAATAACATACATAGAGCCCTCCAATTCCTCCTGTATTGAATTGTACTGTAACTGTACTGTCTTGCCTTCATGTTGCGCAAACTGTTGGTGCTATATAAATCCTGTATAATAGTAATAATAATAATGTAAAAACGATATTGAAATATATAGCACATAATATAAAAGAACACTGCATTTTAATTTGAAAAGTTACTACAAATATCTGAAATAATCTGATATATACACCACGAAAACATTCAGGTGAACCTGATCGAACCACCCATTGTCCTCTATTGGGCAGCAGATGTAAGCGGACATGTGTCTGCTAGGGATGAGCCGAACACCCCCCTGTTCGGTTCGCACCAGAACATGCGAACAGGAAAAAAGTTTGTTCGAACACGCAAACACCGTTAAAGTCTATGGGACACAAACATGAATAATCAAAAGTGCTAATTTTAAAGGCTTATATGCAAGTTATTGTCATAAAAAGTGTTTAGGGACCTGGGTCCTGCCCCACGGGACATGGATCAATGCAAAAAAAAGTTTTAAAAACGGCCGTTTTTTCAGGAGCAGTGATTTTAATAGTCAAACAATAAAAGTGTAATATCCCTTTAAATTTCGTAGCTGGGGCCTATAGTATGCCTGTAAAGGGGCGCATGTTTCCCATGTTTAATACAGTCTGACAGCAAAATGACATTTCAAAGAAAAAAAGTCATTTAAAACTACTTGCGGCTATTGCATTGCCGGTCCGACAATACACATAAAAGTTCATTGATAAAAACGGCATGGGAATTCCCCACAGGGGAACCCCGAACCAAAATTAAAAAAAAAAAAAAAAAAAAAAGACGTGGGGGTCCCCCTAAATTCCATACCAGACCCTTCAGGTCTGGTATGGATTTTAAGGGGAACCCCGTGTCAAAATTAAAAAAAAAATGGCGTGGGGTCCCCTAAAAAAAATCCATACCAGACCATTATCCGAGCACGCAACCTGGCAGGCCACAGGAAAAGAGGGGGGACGAGAGAGTGGCGCCCCCCCCTCCTGAACCGTACCAGGCCACATGCCCTCAACATTGGGAGGGTGCTTTGGGGTAGCCCCCCAAAATACCTTGTCCCCATGTTGATGAGGACAAGGGCCTCATCCCCACAACCCTGGCCGGTGGTTGTGGGGGTCTACGGGCGGGGGCTTATCGAAATCTGGAAGCCCCCTTTAACAAGGGGACCCCCAGATCCCGCCCCCCCCGTGTGAAATGGTAAGGGGGTACAAAAGTACCCCTACCATTTCACTAAAAAACTGTCAAAAATGTTAAAAATAAAATTCCTTTATTTAAATGCTTCTTATTTCTTCTATCTTCCTTCATCTTCTTCTTCTTCTGGTTCTTCCTCCGGTGTTCTCGTCCAGCATCTCCTCCGCAGCGTCTTCTATCTTCTTCTCCTCGGGCCGCTCCGCACCCATGGCATGGGGGGAGGCTCCTGCTCTTCTCTTCATCTTCTTCTCTTCTTCATCTTCTTCTCTTAATCATCTTCTCTGGGCTGCTCCGCATCCATGCTGGCATGGAGGGAGGCTCCCGCTGTGTGACGCGTCTCCTCTTCTGACGGTTCTTAAATAACGCAGGAGCGGGGCCACCCGGTGACCCCACCCCCTCTGATGCACGGTGACTTGACGGGACTTCTCTGTGACGTCACGGGGAATGCCACAGGGAAGTCCCGTCATGTCCTGTGCGTCACAGGGGGGGCGGGGTCACCATCAGAAGAGGAGACGCGTCACACAGCGGGAGCCTCCCTCCATGCCAGCATGGATGCGGGGCGGCCCGGAGAAGAAGATGAAGAAGAGAAGAAGATGAAGAAGACGAAGAAGACGAAGAAGACGAAGAAGATGATGAAGAAGATGAAGAGAAGAGCGGGAGCCTCCCCCATGCCATGGGTGCGGAGCGGCCCGAGGAGAAGAAGATAGAAGACGCCGTGGAGGAGATGCTGGACGAGAACACCGGAGGAAGAACCAGAAGAGCCAGAAGAAGCAGAAGAAGAAGAAGATGAAGGAAGATAGAAGAAAGCATTTAAATAAAGGAATTGTCAAAAACTGTCTCTTGTCATTTTTAACATTTTTGACAGTTTTTTAGTGAAATGGTAGGGGTACTTTTGTACCCCCTTACCATTTCACACAGGGGGGGGCGCCGGGATCTGGGAGTCCCCTTGTTAAAGGGGGCTTTCAGATTCCGATAAGCCCCCCGCCCGCAGACCCCCACAACCACCGGCCAGGCTACCCCAAAGCACCCTACCAATGTTGAGGGCATGTGGCCTGGTACGGTTCAGGAGGGGGGGCGCTCTCTCGTCCCCCCCTCTTTTCCTGCAGCCTGCCAGGTTGCGTGCTCGGATAAGGGTCTGGTATGGATTTTTGGGGGGACGCCACAACTTTTTTTTTTTTTTTTAATTTTGGCGCGGGGTTCCCCTTAAAATCCATACCAGACCTGAAGGGTCTGGTGTGGAATTTAGGGGGACCCCCACATCATTTTAAAAAAAAAATTTGGCCGGGGTTCCCCTTAATATCCATACCAGACCTGTTTATATGGAGAGAGGGAGGGGAGGGGAGGGGGCGGTGCTAAGCGGACTGCAGGTTCCAACAGAGAAGCGCTGATTGTGAACATCCAGGAGAATGCTTAAGTGGGGCAAGGATAAACCTTATAAACAAATATCTGTATGTAGATAGCATAGGTTGAAATACAGTGGGGAAATGGAATTTGGACTGAAGTAAAGAATTATCACATGAAAAATAATATGAAAAATAAGGAAAATAATACGAAAAATATTAATGGTAAAAAAAAAATAATAGTAATAAATCAGCGCCCATCGACTTCCAGCATCTGACATGTCCTGTGGAAGTTATCTGCTGATGTGCCTGCCATGACACCCCTCAGCCTTGGAGCTACGGACACCACGGAAGCAGCCGGGGACTGATGAATCACTGCTGCCCAGCTTATAAGGACCAAAGGATCACACAGCACAGCTGAAGAAACCACACCGCAATCCAATGCCTTACCACCACTGTCGTAATGTGAGTGCATTTTCAAGAAAATTAAAGCTGTTGTTTACAAAGTTAATACGCTTAGAGCGACGCTGCTTTTTCTCCCCTTTTTCTCAAAGCCGGGATCGTGGCTAGTAAGCATGAGATAGTGGATTTTTTTTTTTCGATCTCATGCTTTCCAGCCTGGAGGAGAGATGTGGGGTCTTATTGACCCCGCATCTCTCCATAAAGAGGACCTGTCTGGAACCATTCCTATTACAATTACTATGTAATAGGAGTAAAAGTGATGAAAAAAAAAATGTAAAAGAAAGTGTAAAAAATAAATAAAGCATTTTTTAAAAATAAAACACAGAGACAGGAGAACCTAGCATAACGAGACACAGAGGATTTTAGAAAGATAGCAGAGTGGGTTAACAACCACTTTAAGCTTCATACAGTGTTAAACAATGAGAAAGCAGTAACAATAGTTAAAGTGTTACTAAACCCACAACAGTAAAAATCAGTCTGTATATGCAAGTAGAGCATACTTGTTATACTCACTATGGAACCTAGTTAATCCTCTGCATTGAGTAAAAAGGCTGGTTGATCCTGTATGTATCTTCCTCTTCTTCCACTGACTCCAAAACAGGTCCGGATAAGACAGTCTATGGAGTCAGGCTGCACATGCTCAGTTTGGTGTGTATTGCTAGAGTTTTTTTTTTTTCTTGAGTGCATGTGATCAGCACAGGGACAATCAGCACTGTCTAGACAGAGGGTCAGGGGGTCTGTAGGACAGCTCAGTGCAATATGAAAAAACTCTTCCTACAAGCTTCACCAGGAACTGATAGAAATCACAAGACTGCTATATACTGCTTATGAGAAAAGGTATTTAGTTGTGGGCTCCTGGGTTTGGTAACACTTTAAATCTGAAGATTATGAACAAATGAAAAACAAGGTCCAGGTAAGATCCACAAGGATATCAATGTCAACGCCGGACAGGCCAATTCCCTGATAATGATGCAGTATAACTTACACACCCAAAGGTCATGTACATGTTTTAATGGCGATTCCGTACCCATTGTATATTTTCTGGTCCTTCACTGACAGGAACAGAATGTATTGCACAGTCTTCTGCTACTACTGCCCATTATCCTCTAGGTTTAGCATGTTGTTGATTCTGAACTGCCCTTCTGCACATTACTGCTGTAAAAAAAGTGTGATTTTAGCTATTGTGGGCTTCTTGCCAGCTTGAACAAGTCTAACCAATCCCCTCTGACCTCTCTCATTAAGGCCTTTCCACCCAGAGAACAGTTGTCTCCTTTTTTTTTTTGTTTTTCACATCAGTCTGTGTAAACTCTAAAGATTGTAGTATGTGAAAACCTCAGGAGGTCAACACTTACTGACATACTGCAACCATCACATCGTACAGTCATATCATTAGTCCACAATTTTATTTTATTTCTATTTTTGTTTGGTGAGAAGAAAAAAAAAAAAAAAAAAAAAATGAAAAAACAAAACAAAAAACAAACAAAAACAAAACAAACAAAAAAAAAAAAAAAAAACAGAACCTCGGAAAAAAGTTATTCACTGGTATTTGTCATTTACAGACAATGCTGTTTCCTGACAATGGTGTACATTTTCTATCCAATTCACAGCCTGCTAGCTCAATTAGTAAAATATAGGTGTGAACTCATCCCTAGGAATAGCATGCAAAACACAAATTTAACGATTTTCCTGGAGTTTAGGACAAATAATAAATATCTTGCAGTCCATTTATACAGTGTACCGTATTTATCGGCATATAACACGCACAGGTGTATAACACGCACATTAATTTTAAGAGGGAAGTTTCAGGGAAAAAAAATTAAATTTTAAATAAGGAACTTTGAAGCAAAATAAGGGTCAGTGCCCATCTGCAGTCTCACAAGTGCCATCAATGCGACCTCACCATTGCCATCAATGCAGCAGCCTCACCATTGCCATCAATGCAGCAGCCTCACCATTGCCATCAATGCAGCAGCCTCACCATTGCCATCAATGCAGCAGCCTCACCATTGCCATCAATGCAGCAGCCTCACCATTGCCATCAATGCAGCAGCCTCACCATTGCTTTCAATGCAGCAGCCTCACCATTGCCATCAATGCAGCAGCCTCACCATTGCCATCAATGCAGCAGCCTCACCATTGCCATCAATGCAGTAGCCTCACCATTGCCATCAGTGCAGCCTGATCGATGCCCATTTGCAGCCTAGAGGGGACAGGGAGGGGGGCGGGACAAGCGCCGAAAGATTATATACAGTGAGAATCCCCTATGATAGACAGAACAGTGGTCCAATGGCGGCCCAGGAGACGGGACTTCCTATTACAAAGGCCGCCAAGTAAACAGGAGATTCTCACTGTATGTAATCTGACAGTGCTCGTCCTGCCCCCCCTCCCTGTCCCCTCCGAGGCATCTAAAATTGAAGTATTGGCGTATAACACGCACGTGCTATTTGCACCCAATTTTTAGGGTGAAAAAGTGAGTGTTATACGCCAATAAATACAGTATTTATTTCAAAGGAAATCTCATTAAACTTTAAACAATGTACTACTGTTCAGGCTTGCATTGGTGGGAAAAATCAAATAAGGTAAAAAAAAAAAAAAAAAGAGCAGTGTTAGTTATCCTAATAGAAAAAACCCAACATTTTTATATACATCTACCAACATGTTTTCAGTCATGCTATATTGCAGTGTATAATCACGTAACCCCGAGAAAGGTAACCCGGAGCAACAGAAAAATATCATTCAAAGATGGATTTTATTTGTAGCATCCTTTATCCATCAAATTTTCTATTAATTCTTCTACAGCCATCATTACATACTACCTTTAGCAGCCAATTCCCTTTCATCTTCCCCAAAAACCTGTTAATACCATCTCGGTGGGTAGAATGTATTTTTTACAGACCATAGAGTAAACAAATCATTCCCCGTGGAGGAAATAAAAATTACTTTCTTCAAGTCATCCCAGGAGTCCCTGTCTAATATTGATAGCTGAGAAATTGAAACGCCCATCTCTAAGCTTCTTATGTGACCCTTTAATGCATTTTCACCTTGACGTGCGGCTACAATGGGAAAAAAATATACAAGAATCAAAGAACTGAATGACGAGACTAGTGAAGAAGAGCCTGCAAGGAAGGATCAGCCCACTTTACTGAGGGGGGGGGGGGGGGGGGCAGAGAACTTCACAGGAGGAAATACTGACATGACATCCCAACAACCCTGAAACGATCATGAAGCAATGAAAAGTAATAAAAGATCACAAACCTAACTAAAAAAAGAATAAGAAACCTTCACATAAAAAGAAAAATATAATTCATTTTGGGGTCGATGTTATATTTATGTTTTCAAAGATCAACCTCCTATTCTTAAAGGGAAACTATAGTACCATGTATGGATACCTTTTGAACTACATAGTACAATGTGATGATAATCCTTTTTGAACTATTATAAAATCTTGGCATGACTTCTTTTTCAAGAATAAACACACAATAGAAAGTGTTTTGTTATAATTGTTTAAGAAGTACAAAAAAAAAAAATGTTGATCCTGCCAAAAATCTTGTGAGGTGAAAAGTTTGTGTGATCCTTCTGCCTTTCCTGACGTTTACATTGTTCCCAGTTCCCTCTGTGGACTACTTAATACCTAAACGCTATGTCATGGAGGGAGAGGAGAAAGAAGAGACATGAGGAATAAAAGGAGAGGAAAGAGGAGAGGACATGGAAAGAACAGGAGGAGAGGAAAGAGAAGAGAGGACACGACAAGAGAGAGTAAAGGAGAAGAGAAGAGGACACAAGGAGAGAGGAAAAGGAAAGAGAAGAGGACACGATGAAAGAAAAGAGAAAACAAGGAGAGGTTTAAGGAGAAGAAAGAGTCGAGGACATGAGAAGAGAGAAGAGAAAAAGAAAAGATGACGAGGAGACATGAAACCAGACAGGACAAAGAAGAGAAAATAGGAGAGAGGAGAATATGATATAAAGAAGAAGGGGACGTATCCAACACAAACCAAAAATAAAAAACAAACAGAAAATACAATTTTTCACGAGAGGGTCTCTTAAATGAGGCATAGAACAAACAATGTATATGAAAAAAATATAGAATACAGGGCGGAAAAAATGAAAATTCTCTTTTCTAATCGTGATTTTCCACTCCTAAGCTCTACTGTTACTTTGTCAATCTAGGTACATGTTATTAGCTTCATTACTTGGAAGTAAAACCCAGCAAGATAAAAAGCAGCCCTCGACAATTTTTCAATCTAATAATACATGAGAATGTAAGTGTACACAACCATAGACAATACAAGGCCTTGTGAAGGTTGAACTCTGCTCACATTGCTAGCATCCTAGCTGCTCAATACAGGTGAACTAAAATGGGAACATCTGACAGAATGACTCCTGTTGCACAGAGATATCTGATCCGCAGCACTAAGCCATATAGCAGATTTTCAATGACTTTGGTAGCATGAGTATAATTTATTTTTGACAACTGTAATACACCAATGTTGGCTATGCACATGGAAAGTTTCCAGTCACATTACACCACTTTCAACCTTTAATCATAAAAATATTCATTTACTGCTTTTTAGCTTGGGCAAACAGTTGGAAAGTCGTACTGATCAATTCAGTGGTTTTGACAATTGAAATTTGGTGAAAAACTGCTTCAAATTAGGCTGTGTATGGCTAGCATTATTATCAAAAGCTACAACAAAGAAAACCATGGCAAAATGGGACATTTATTCTGTGCAACCAATTTGTTTCTTCTTTCAATTGCGAAATGTGGGCTTGCCTTTTTAGCATTGGCTTAATCACGAAGAGCATTTCCAGTCCAGGGAACTGATAACTTGATCAATGTCCTTGTTTCAAAACGTTGCCCAACATTAGATGAGATCCTAAACGTATTTATATCTTTTTTTTTTTTTTTTTTTTTTTTTTTTGCTTATTTGCTTTAGCGATTACTCAGTAATGTCAAAGCTTGATCCATTACATGCATTACATTAGTTACAATCACCGATCTTCCTGTGTGGCTTTCAAAAAAGCATCGGACAGCCGCTTCTCCCCACCGTACCGATCACCCGACTGTCCCCTGTGTCCCCCTCTGTGCGCTCCTTCCTTTGCTCCTCAGGTTCTCATGTGTCCTCCTCCGCCCTTCCCATCTCAGATCTGTCAGGATGGAGAGCGGAGGAAGGAGTCGGTATATATGTAATTTACTGGCTCAGAGCATCGTAAATTATGTTTACAATGCTTCAAGTTATGAATGGAGAGGAGCAGCTGTCTCCTGTCCATTCATCTACAGTGCAGCTGAGGCTGCAGAGAAAGGGACTGGGGAATCTGTGTCCTCAGTCCCTTTCCCTGTCTCAAAGGGGGAGATGTCAGGGGTCTGTTTAGACCCCTAATGTCTGACCAAAGCCCCCCAGCCCCCCCCCCCCCCCCAAGAGGGTTGATTAAAAAAAAATTAAAAAGTAAACATTGCAATAAATATAAATATTTAAAAGTAAAATTTAAAAAAATAATAAAAACAAAAAACACTAACACCTTCAACTAACACCCCCCAAAAAACAAAAGCATTGTAAAAAAAAAAAAAAAAAAAAATATATATATATTATATATAAAGCCCTCTAATCCCTCCTGTATTGAATTGTATTGTAATTGTACTGTCTGCCCCATTTTTTAAAGTGCTGCACAAACAGTTGGCGCTATATAAATCCTGAATAATAATAAAATTATATATAAGAAAATATAAAATTGTAAAAAATAAAATTGTAAAGAAAATTAAAAAACTACTGAGAGTCCATGCCTCATTAATGCCTGAGTTCGACAGACACAGAGCCTCCTTAATCTTGACCATTGGTTTATATCGCCTCTGCAGGAGTAGGACTAGGCAGAACAAAAAACACCTGGCTACGCCCATGGGCTGTCCTCAGTCAGTATATAACCCCTTCCTGCTCTAGGTATTGAATTTATTAGCAAGCAGTAATAGAAGTATAAAAAACTCCAAGAGGGATGGGTGCTGTGTCCGTCGATGAACTCAGAGAAATGGATTTTACGGCGGGTACATTTTCTCTTTTGTTTATCGACGAACAAAGTGCCTCCTTAATCTTGACCATTGGGACGTCCAAAAGCAGTGCCAAAGAAAGAAAAGGGGTGGGCAAAATAACCCAAGGCTAACCACAAGAGCCCTAACCAGGACACAGGAGCCCCATCTGAAAAAAAAATGTTTAAACATCCCTCTTAGGCTTGATTCACACCTATGCATTTTTAGTGCTTTTTGCATTTTGCAGATTTATTCGACAGAACATTTTCAATAGGAAACCTTGTTAAATGGGTTGTAGTGCAAATCTGTAAAATGCAAAAAGCACTAAAAATGCATAGGTGGGAATCCAGCCTTAAACAGCAGCCTGCAAAACATTGCGGCCAATTCTGTCCCCCTTCTTTGGTACCCCCAAAGGTTCAATTAGTGGACCCCCTTGATGCTCACGAAGGAGGTCCATGAATCTGGAAACCAGCGAAGATGTCCCCCCACCCCAGCAATGGGTGAGGGCAGACCTTCATGCTGAAGGAGTCTCGTCAGTGGATCCGGAGAAGCCTGATCTAGGCTTACCAGACCAAGATTGTTTGGCACTTCTTGGGGAAGACTTGAGATATCTGTTTCCTTTATCTGCAGTCCCGGGAGCCCAGAAGAATTTCTAATGGGCTGAGAAGTAAGTCCCCGTCTGCGACGAGGCTTCTTCCTTTTCCTAGATGGAGGCAGGAAGGTACTCTTTCCCCCTGTGACACCCTTAATGATGTCATCCAGGGTAGCTCCAAACAGGCGGTCGCCTTGAAAGGGCAGATCAATGAGAGCTTTTCCGCCCAATTCTTAAGCCACACCACCGCTGAAATAGAAAGCTTGGACAGCACAGGAGCTGCATCCAAGGCTGCATCAGAAATATACTGTAGCCCATGGACCAACTGGTCCGCTAACATAAGCGGCAGGAACCTGCATGCTACACAGACCCTGGCACAAAAAAGCCTGGCCCATTCAGTTAGGGTCTGCGACACCAGGGCCGAGGCCAAGACTGGACACAATGCTGACCCAGCCATAGTAAACATGCTGCGTGCCACAGGCTCCGCTTTCCTGTCCGCCGGGTCCTTAAAGGACGGGGATTCCTCTACTGGGATCATGACTGCTTTCTTCAACCTGGAAACAGGAGAGTCAACCCCTGGTGGGGTAGTCCACTTTTTAAAAAGTGATTCTTCAAAGGGGTAGCGTACTGAGAAACGTTTAGGGACCACAAAGGGTGACTTAGGTTTACCCATAAGGAATGGGAATCTCTCGCACCGCAGTAACAAGTGCGTCCCACCAGCGCTTTTTCACTCGCTGCTGAAACCGCAGAGGACTCATCCTCACTATCGGCTGGGTCAGGAGGCGAGATATTAAACCCCCCTGGATTGGCCCACGTCCCCGGTGGCATTGGGCTCAAAATCAGATGAGACAGACTGAGCAGGGGAAGGCCCACGCTTCCTTCTGGGTCTTTGACCACACGCTACTTCCACCCTGGATATCAATGACTCAAGGACTGCCGTCAGCGCAACCATGGGAAGCTGGAGTTCTGAGGGACCTGCCACCTCCATGAGGGGATCAGTGGGTGAGATGTGACCCTGAGGCTCCATGAGGAAGAAGACCCTGTAGTACAAAGGAACTTTGGCAGCACTAAGGGACACCCCAATGGCCAGGGTACCCATCAGCAGAGAGGGAGATGCACAAGGACCCCCAAAGACTCACCCTATTAAACGGAGGAGCGCTGCAATTCGAACCAATCAACACCAATTTTGGCGTCTATTTCATATATCCCAGGACAGGAAGAGAATCACAGGGGTGGAAGATGAAGAGCTCTGGCATCTCCACAAGGTTCTGGCCATCTCTAGCGTCTCACTAGACTAATGAAAAATGGCCGCCGTGACATCGGCTACACAAACACGGCCACCGGCCAGGGACCAGCCAGACCAATGGAAAATGGCCGCCGTGATGTCATTGGACCACCTAAACATGACCGCTGGCCATTTGACATGCTGAAGCATGCTGCCAGGATCCTCTCTGTGCCTTCAACAATCGCTGCACCCTCTACAAGGGGACCCGTTCCAAAACGGTACTGTACTCCACCAGGCAGGGTGAACATTTAAGGAGACACCGCTGTGCTCTCTGCACTGGGACCCCCAAACTGCACACACAGCAGGGAATGCACCTAGGGGTCTCCTGCACTGGAACCCCCCCATACCGCCAGGGCAGGACACACACACCCAGAAGGGGAATGGTTGGGGAGACCCCCCAGGGGTCTCTGCTGCCTGCCCTGGGACTCCCACCAATCTGTGGGGGGAGGAGGAAGCCCAGTTTAACCAAGGGACTTTAGGATGGGAGGAGGAATCCTGCAGGCAGGTGCAACCATCCCTGGAGGGCACCCGCGTCCACCCCAAACCGCACAAAAGGGGAAAGGGGGGACTGTACTTACCGATCCATGGTGCGGGTGACCCTCCAGACAGAACTCCTTGCCACCGAAGTGGGGGGCTGTCGGCCAAGGAACCTCTGCGACTTGGACTAGAGCACGTTCATATGCGACCCTGCGAGACGTTTAACTCACGGGCCAGCCTTCGTCCATTGAGGCTAGGACACGGCCGACTCACTGGCTGGACTGGGGAGACCACTGGATCTAGATTATCCAGCCTGTCGTCCAGCCCGGCAGTCGATTGCAGATCTTCCAGGAGAAAATGCATGGAAGAAAGAAACAAAGTAAAATTTGCTAGGACCTAAAGATCCAAGCAAGGAGCTAGGTCCTTACTCATGATTAGACAGAAATAAACTGAATACCTAGAGCAGGGAGGGGGTTATATACTGACTGAGGACAGTCCATTGGAGTAGCCAGGTGTTTTTGTTATGCCTAGTCCTACTCCTGCAGAGGCAATTAACCCAATGGTCAAGATTAAAGAGGCGCTGTATCCGTCGATGAACGAAAGAGAAAAAATATTGGTATTTGCACTCGGTCTTAATCGGTGCAACCCTACAAACGAATGAATCTAGAAATCTTGCTTGCAAATACAGTCATCTGAACTACTTAGGGAGAAACAGTATACGACCTATCCCCGCCACATGGTAAAAATAATACTTCACAAAATCCCAGACAAATGACCGCATCTTGAATAAGACGGATAACTCATTTTCACAGTGTATCAAAAAATGTATAACCCTCCCCCACCTCTCTGTAGTACATATGGTTTAAAAAAAAAAAGTTAAATAAAGCACGTCTCATCAATAAAAGAACCTATACAAAGCACACATTCTATCCACCTTTCAGTCTCTTAAGCAATTAAATACTTATAAAACAGCAATTCTGAGGCTTTTATCCAACAATGAAGAAAAAAGGTTGAGCATGCTTGCCCCTTGACTTGAAGAAATTGAGTTGTACTCTTGGACAGTTTGCTGTATAAAGGAAAGAAAAGACTAACAATTCCAAAAGCTAATTTTTCCCCTCTAACAGATGGGGTCTATCCAGCGCAGTATAATGAAGGCAAGGGATTCTACACAGCTGGACTGTTTAAACTATTTACTATGGACGCTAACACCAGGGAACAATTTCATATCACCAGTCACTATTTGCTCAACATAGCACAGCAGATCAGACAAGAAAGTAATGCTGGCTTTTACACGTCAAAAGATAATTGTAGATTAGGGTCTTCAATTATTTTCTGAATTACTACAGATTACCGATATTCCGCGGCTGTGGCTCAGGGATAACCAGAAGTAAATGCAGAGAAATGTCAGTGTAGCAAATGTGCACATCCGGGCCACATTTTAAAATGATGCACTGTTGAATCAGGTTTAAAAATATCCATTCTCCTTTAAAAAGAGTATCCACAATTTTTAGAGGCTTACAATGACTACTTGCACTAGGTAAATACCCTTTTCACCCAAAATATTTGAAAATGTTAACAAACGTAGGATATTTAAAAAAAATGTCTATTAAATGTTTAGTAAAACAGAATGAGGACACCAAGCAGCGTAGCAAATATACCATATTACCTCTGCTTTTTCTTTGAGCACCGTCATCATAGGCCCATGCCAGTGTTAGCCCTCATGCACACAGGCTGTTAAAAAAACGTTATGAAAAAGCCAGTATTTTAGCAGCGACTTTTTTCAGCTTTTTTCAGCGTTTTTGTAATAGCGTTTTTGAGCGTTTTTCCGCGTTAGCGTTTTTGAGCGTTTTTTTTTTTTTCAAATTTTTTTTTTTTTTTTCAATGGATCAAAAACGCTAAAAAACGTTGGTGAATGACGTTTTTGAGCGTTTTTCAGCGTTAGAGCGTTTTTACAGCTGAAAAACGTCTCTCAGAACCCACTGGTCCTGGGTTTTTTTTACAGCTTAAAAACGCCTATGCCACTTGCAGCTCAAAAACGCCTAGGTGGGCATGAAGCCATAGACTAACATAGACAGGCCTTTTTAAGCTGCAACAAAAAGCTCAAAAAAGCAGCTGTAAAAATGTCCATGTGCATGAGGACTTAATATTTTGTTTAGAGTCACCTTTTCTGAGTCTGCACTGTAAATGCAAGCATGGGAGGCATCCGCTTCACATATCTGCTTGACTCAACACCTTCACTGCAAATATGCATATGCAATTTTTTATTTGCTGTTCTACGCTCTACACGCAATTGCTGGAGTTCACAAACTGCTAGAAACAGGCTGCCCCTGTAAAAATGTAGCTGAGCTCTGACACCCCCATTATCAATCATTCCAGATAACCAACTGTGGAAAGCAGACTGCACCTCATGCCTTTTTTGCTTACTACATTGTAGCTAACTTTAAAAACCAAGTAATATGAAAATAGTTCACCCCCCCACAGCTTATAAATCATCTTTTTATATTAAAATACTGCTACTATATACCTTTTTGGATGATCTGTATACCAGATACACACGATAGACTGCACAATTTTTCCAGTGCTGAAAGTTCAGGTAGGAGATTTCCACTACAGCCTGTATACATGCCCACGTGTGATGTCAATATCATGTGATCTGGCTAGCTCTGAGAACAAGTAAACGTTCTCTCCAGCATAAAAGACACAACTGAGCATATACAGGTCGGCTACCCTGCCTGTGTTATCTGGCCTTCCCCAGATATACAGTGCAGGAGGGGGAGGATCTGTGCATACAGGATAAAACAGCCTTTTTACACAATACAGAGGATTAACCCTTTAAGTTTCACAGTGAGTATAACAAGCATGCTATACTGCATATAAAGACTTATTTTACTGTTGTGGGTTTAGTAACACTTTAAGAAGTGGCTGCTTGCTTCTATCAGTTTATGGTTCTCAATGATTACAAGGGTGCAGTGTGGCATGAAACCCACCATTGTGGCTGCTAACAAGGACACTGAGGCTGATTTACTATAGTAGTTGAGCATGTTGATGCAAAAAAAAAAAAAGTCAAAACTCAAGATTTGCTGCAATTATCCAATCATGTTCAGATGAAATAAACAAGAATATGCTTTTTCAAATAATTGGATAACTGAAGTGAATCTCCACTCTTTGAACATTAACTACTTTAGGAAATCAGCCTCACTGGATCAATAATGTATATGATGCAAATGCCTTCCTTGTTGTCGCTACTTGTCGATACAGTGCAGATGCGAACAAGCTGAAAGCAAACCATGCAACAAGAAAGTATATGTCATACAGTTCTCTTTTAAAACAAAGAATAAAATACTTTCATATTGTACTTTCATGTGGTACAGATTTCTCACAACTTGAACTAGATGAATTGTATATATAGGGCAGGCAAAGAAAAATGTGTGCCAATATGACTTTGAAGTTCTCCAATGGGGTAAAGAAATGGATTGGGCAAAAACCATGGTATGTGCCACCCTGGTGTATGCAAAGTAAGTATAAATGAGCTGGCACTAAACAATTTACATCCTGAAGGCCAACATTGTCACAAAAATTTGGAATCGAGCTCTAAAAAAAAAACACCTGTCAGGGTTGGGTTACAGCACTAAAAATGGTAAAAACATGGAACAACTGCAAGTGTCAAAACCCACACCTCAATCCAATTTGTAAATTGAAGTAAGGTTTAAAAATTGCTGTTCCCCAACGCTATCCATTGTGACCAAGCTAGAGTCATTTAGCCAAGAATAGTTACAAATTGCTTGATCCAAATGGACAGTGTTTGTGAAGGCTGACCCTGAAAATTCACAGAGCTCTAACTGCAGCTGAAAATGTTACTACATAGTAATGTCTCAGGAGGTTAATAACCAAGCATCAAATAACTGCTCTTATTTAAAGAGGAAGTAAACCCTAATGGGTTTACTTCCTCTTGGTTTCCCTGCAAAGGTAAAGCATAATGGGCTACTATGCATCGCATAGTAACCCATTATGTGTCACTTACCTGACACAGGAGCCTGCGATGTCACCACTGTCCCTTCTGCCACGAAGCGTCCATCTTCTTTCTGGGTATCGCGGCTCCGGCACTGTGATTGGCCAGAACCATGATGACGTCACTGCCGCGCATGAGCGCTGGTGCCGCCGCTAACGGCATGATCGCTGTTAGAAATGGCACGCTCAATGTGCCTGCGCGTCGTTGTATACGACGCATGCGCCCTGGACATCGGTGCCTGTCTTTTGGAAATATCTCCTAAACCGTGTAGGTTTAGGAGATATTTCTTGCACCTACAGGTAAGCCTTAATCTAGGCTTACCTGTAGGTAAAAGTGGTCTGTAAGGGTTTACAACCACTTTAAGTTGGTGCCACAATAAACCATTAAATATACTGTGTAAAGTATGTTATATAAGCCATTATATTCTGCAAATCAATATGATGGCACAGTCAGAGATAGGAAAAGCTCCAACAGTGGCTCAATCAACAGCTTTCTATGCATGCTGGCCAGTGATGGGCTCACCCAGGACAGAGGCTTTTGGAGAGGAGTGAATGCTAGCCTCTTGCCTACAGACTATGGGCCCTGGCATTTAAAAGGAAGCTGCAAGCATTTGGGAAGAGGTTCTGTCCTGTAATGCAAAAGGACATTATTAAGGAGGCCATGATGGTCTCTGCCAGCTTTTAGTGTTAGAATCGTTACTACTTAATTACACTAAAATACCCAAAGACATAAATACAACTTTAAAATTACAACTAAAAAAAAAAAAAGTAATCTGAAGGTCCCTATACTGTTAGACACCGACTTTCTTGCTGGGTCCCAAATCAATCTCTCTTTTGAAGTCTGTTCTGAGACGTAAAGATTCCTAAATGATATAACATGGGCATTGTAACGGAACTTCCCTCACTCCGCTTAAGTGGTTCTGTCAGTATATCGCATCCTAGGCTCTGGAACACAAGACCAGTGGATCTGGCTAAGTTACCCCAAGAAGTAGGCAGTACCAGTTTTGGAGCAAACCAGAATAAGAACTGTTTATTTGAACAAATATACAGGCTTATATACACTTGAGAAAGACATTCCCCCCAACTGATCAGATTACCCTAACAATACAAACTGCACACAGGAATAGAATTACTACAGACCTCTACTATAAACATGACGTTAATTAACCGCCTGGATGACTCAGAGATCTGACCTTCCAGGTCAGACTTGCAGTATCCTAGCTCACAAACTACAATATCCATCATCATAATTATAAACATAGAACACCTTCAGACAATAGCAGAGTTAATTAGCACAAACAATGGGTGAAAGACCCCTAGGCGGCACACTAGACCTACGTACAATACACACATTATGGCAGGGGGACCCCAGACAGGTGGCTTTCTGATGACATCAACATCAGCTATGAGTCCCAAGCTGGAGAGAGCATTGTGCCTCCTTAATAGGGATGAGCTTCAAGTTCGAGTCGAACTCATGTTCAACTCGAACATTGGCTGTTCGCAAGTTCGCCGAACAGCGAACAATTTGGGGAACACCCTTTAAAAGTCTATGGGAGAAATCAAAAGTGCTAATTTTAAAGGCTTATATGCAAGTTATTGTCATAAAAAGAGTTTGGGGACCTGGGTCCTGCCCCAGGGGACATGGATCAATGCAAAAAAAAGTTTTAAAAACGGCCGTTTTTTCAGGAGCAGTGATTTTAATAATGCTTAAAGTCAAACAATAAAAGTGTAATATCCCTTTAAATTTCGTAGCTGGGGGGTCTCTATAGTATGCCTGTAAATGGGGCGCATGTTTCCCGTGTTTAGAACAGTCTGACAGCAAAATGACATTTCGAAGGAAAAAAACCCATTTAAACCTACTCGCGGCTATTGCATTGCCGACAATACACATAGAAGTTCATTGATAAAAACGGCATGGGAATTCCCCATAGGGGAACCCCGAACCAGAATTGAAAAAAAAAAAAAAAAAATGACGTGGGAGTCCCCCTAAATTCCATACCAGGCCCTTCAGGTCTGGTATGGATTTTAAGGGGAACCCCGCGCCAAAAAAAAAAAAAAAACGGCGTGGGGTCCCCCCAAAAATCCATACCAGACCCTTATCCGAGCACACAACCTGGCAGGCCGCAGGAAAAGAGGGGGGGACGAGTGCGGGCCCCCCCCTCCTGAACCGTACCAGGCCACATGCCCTCAATATTGGGAGGGTGCTTTGGGGTAGCCCCCCAAAACACCTTGTCCCCATGTTGATGAGGACAAGGGCCTCATCCCCACAACCCTGGCCGGTGGTTTTGGGGGTCTGCGGGTGGGGGCTTATCGGAATCTGGAAGCCCCCTTTAACAAGGGGACCCCCAGATCCCGGCCCCCCCGTGTGAAATGGTAAGGGGGTACTTACCCCTACCATTTCACTAAAAAACTGTCAAAAATATTAAAAATGACAAGAGACAGTTTTTGACAATTCCTTTATTTAAATGCTTCTTCTTTCTTCTATCTTCCTTCATCTTCTTCTTCTTCTGGTTCTTCCTCCGGCGTTCTCGTCCAGCATCTCCTCCGCTCTTCTTCTCCTCTGGCCGCTCCGCACCCATGGCATGGGGGGAGGCTCCCGCTCTTCTCTTCATCTTCTTCTCTTCTTCATTTTCTTCTCCGGGCCGCTCCGCACCCATGCTGGCATGGAGGGAGGCTCCCGCTGTGTAACGGCGTCTTCTCGTCTGACGGTTCTTAAATAACGGGGGGCGGGGCCACCCGGTGTCCCCACCCCCTCTGACGCACGGGACTTCCCTGTGGCATTCCCCGTGACGTCACAGGGAAGTCCTGTCAAGTCACCGTGCGTCAGAGGGGGCGGGGTCACCGGGTGGCCCCGCCCCCCGTTATTTAAGAACCGTCAGACGAGGAGACGCCATCACACAGCGGGAGCCTCCCTCCATGCCAGCATGGGTGCGGAGCGGCCCGGAGAAGAAAATGAAGAAGAGAAGAAAAGAAGAAGATGAAGAGAAGAGCGGGAGCCTCCCCCCATGCCATGGGTGCGGAGCGGCCCGAGGAGAAGAAGATAGAAGACGCAGCGGAGGAGATGCTGGACGAGAACGCCGGAAGAAGAACCAGAAGAGCCAGAAGAACCAGAAGAAGAAGATGGAGGAAGATAGAAGAAGGAAGAAGCATTTAAATAAAGGAATTGTCAAAAACTGTCTCTTGTCATTTTTAACATTGACAGTTTTTTAGTGAAATGGTAGGGGTAAGTACCCCCTTACCATTTCACACAGGGGGGGGGCCAGGATCTGGGGGTCCCCTTGTTAAAGGGGGCTTCCAGATTCAGATAAGCCCCCCGCCCGCAGACCCCCACAACCACTGGCCAGGGTTGTGGGGATGAGGCCCTTGTCCTCATCAACATGGGGACAAGGTGTTTTGGGGGGCTACCCCAAAGCACCCTCCCAATGTTGAGGCATGTGGCCTGGTACGGTTCAGGAGGGGGGGGGGCGCACTCTCGTCCCCCCCTCTTTTCTTGCGGCCTGCCAGGTTGCGTGCTCGGATAAGGGTCTGGTATGGATTCTGGGGGGGACCCCACGCCGTTTTTTTTTTTTGGCGCGGGGTTCCCCTTAAAATCCATACCAGACCTGAAGGGTCTGGTATGGAATTTAGGGGGAACCCCACGTCATTTTTTTTTTTTTTAATTTTGGCCGGGGTTCCCCTTAATATCCGTACCAGACCTGAAGGGCCTGGTATGGAATTTAGGGGGACTCCCACGTCTTTTTTTTTTAAATTTTGGTTCGGGGTTCCCCTGTGGGGAATTCCCATGCCGTTTTTATCAATTAACTTCTATATGTATTTTCGTCAATGCAATAGCCGCGAGTAGTTTTAAATGGGTTTTTTCCTTCAAAATGTAATTTTGCTGTCAGACTGTTGTAAACACGGGAAACATGCGCCCCTTTACAGGCATACTATAGACACCCCCCAGCTACGAAATTTAAAGGGATATTACATTTTTATTGTTTGACTTTAAGCATTATTAAAATCACTGCTCCTGAAAAAACGGCCGTTTTTAAAACTTTTTTGCATTGATCCATGTCCCCTGGGGCAGGACCCAGGTCCCCAAACACTTTTTATGACAATAACTTGCATATAAGCCTTTAAAATTAGCACTTGATTATTCATGTTCGTGTCCCATAGACTTTAACAGTGTTCGAACAAACTTTTTTCCTGTTCGCATGTTCTGGTGCGAACCGAACAGGGGGGTGTTCGGCTCATCCCTACTCCTTAATAATGTCCTTTTCCATTACAGAACATCTTCCCAAATGATTACAGCTCCCTCAAATGCCAGGGCCCATAGTTGGTAGGCAAGAGGCTAGCATTCAGTCCCCTCCAAAAGCCTCTGTCACGGGTGAGTCTGTCACAGACATGTGTGATAATTCCACAACCTAACAAAGAAAATGTGTAAAAGCAGTAATACAGCCCTATCTCTTCTAACTAAACCAATCACAAAATATAAACACCTATACACCGATTTCATCCCCATGTGGATAAACCATGCGTCACATTTTAAAGCTTTAAAGCATTTTCAAGATGGCATTAGAATTTCATACATAAACCTCAATGGAATGCAATATGTCCAGCCAGTGTAAACAACCCCTTGCAGCTCAAGGTCAGCTGTAAGTTGTAATTTACAATATTAGAAAGGTATTGCAAGGTACTGGGATTCGGCAATAATTGAAGTACAACACTTTCACTATACATCCAACACCAGGGGAACTACTAGCCTTTTCTAATACTTTTCAGTTTCAGTGCAAACCCAGGGGGCTTAAAGTACACATGTGCCTGGACTATGGACAGTAAAGTAATTACAGACCCTTAATCAGTAGAAGGCTGCCATTCAGTTCCCCGCATAGGTCTGCTTTCTGATGTGCGGCTCACGGATCCTCTTCCAGACATCACTTTAAAACAACCCCTGACCTTTTTATCTGCATGTAGTGTGATGTAATCCATTCTCAAAATATACCCAAACACCACAACAAATACTCTAACATTAGGGTTCAGGCCGGTTCACACCAGACTGTAGTGTAATTTGGCAGACCATTCATTTGAATGGGCTGCAAATCCCACCAGAACACACAGAAAGTAGTGAATGCACTACTTTTGAAAAACATGCTGCTTTAAATCTTTAATGTATTGGCACCCGCCTCAGAACGCAAAGGCAGTGCATTGTAAACAGAACGTGCCTATCTCACACCACGTTCTAGTGTGAATTGGCCGTCACTCATTTTCTAACCGCTTACAAGCATTACATAGGGCTGGCAGACTGCCAAGAATCTGCTTCCATAAATATGATCTTCATAAAAGGAGAAAAAAGTTGCGAGTTAAAGTGGAAGTAAACCCTCCTATCGTTTTCAGCCAAGGAAGCTGCCATCTTGGCCTCTTTTTAATCTACAACTGCCATGATGCTGCACATGTGATCCGTTATGACACCGGCCATCGGATGGTTTGACAGTTTGGTTGAGAGCACAACCAATGGGAGTCTTACATTTCCGGCACGTGCCGGAAAGGTAACTGTTTTATGGATGGGTTTACTTTAAGTGCTTTGTTGAAAACTTAGAAGATGAATTTCTCCAAAATGCCTACAATTACAGAGGTGAATGGGGGCTGGTCTTTAAAGTGCTTTTAATGTTGCCTCAGTATATGCAAATACTCTGGTGTGCATAAGGTGGGCATAGGTTTCTAGCCGACTCTCCACAATAGCTTCAGAATCTAAACCACACAACTATTTTTAAGAAGCTACATGCGATATTAAATGTGATACATGTGTAGCTAATGTGATATTAACTGCTTGTCCACCAGCCGCCGTCATACTGCAGCAGGTTGACATGGCTACGCGAATCACCGCAGGTGTACGTCGACCGCTTTAAGAGATTTTTTTTATAAAAAATTTTCACACAAATAGAGCTTTCTTTTGGTGGTATTTAATCACTGCTGGGTTTTTTTAATTTTTGCTAAAAAAAGACAAAAAAAAGGACCGAAAAACTTTAATTAAAAAAAAAAGTTTTAGTTTGTCAGAAAATTTTGTAAAGGACTAAATTTTTCTCATTCACCGATGTGCGCTGATGGGCACGGATAGGCTGCATAATACTAACGGGCACTAGGTGGTACCGATGAGCAGGCACTGAAAAGGAAGCACTGACTGGCATTTCTGATGGGCACAGATTGGCATTACTGATGGAAATGCCATCAGTTGTACTGATAAACAGGGCACGGTTGAACAGTGCCCTGATTATCTGTACAGGCCTCCCATGTAAGGAGATTTCGGTGATCGGCCCTCCTCTTACTCTGTCAGTGTGAGGCGAGGAGAGCCGATAAAATGGCATTTCCGCGTTTACATGTGATCAGCTGTGATTGGACACAGCTGATCACATGGGTAAAGAGCCACATCATTGCGGTAAGATTGGGGTGATGTCATATGACGGCATTTGTCTATACAGCGGGCGGGAAGTAGTTAAGTACTGATTTATTTATTTTTTTAGGATGTTTACATCAGAATTCCTGGTTGAAATGGCAGGTGTTTATTGAGCGCATATTTATGCGCACTTGCGCAAACAAGAGTAAAATAAATTCTAAGACCTTTGAATTAACATTTTATATATGCGCACGTTTACATTTGAGTGAAAGTGTAAAATACTGACCAGCAACTCGTATTTCTGTGCTTTTACTCATCTATACACAGTGCACGTTTATGCACTTGTGTGTACAGATGCATTGGAAACAATGGGCTACATTTAGATGAGGGAAAAAGCCTTTAGGTTTGAAAACTCTGCATTTTGGCACCTGCATGCAAGGGGCCCTAAAATGATAGTAAACCCTTTTTTATTTAAACAACAAACATGTCATACTTAACTTCTCTGTGCAATGGTTTTGCACAGAGCAGCCCCGATCCCCCTCTACCTGGGTCTCCTGTCAGAGTACTCCACAAATTCACAGACAGGGAACTCAAATGAGAAAAAAGACATACAATGATGAACCTGCCTATGCAATAGTGTAGGGTTGAGACATAAGCTCTCAATGTTCTCCAAATAAAGGGTCAATAAGAATAGTAACTGGAACATTTGACATAATTGCCATCTATTCCACTAAGTTTAAACAGACGGACATCACGGCTACAGCAGGTTGCAAAGTAGGGTCTGCCAGAAAAAACAAACTGGAATGCCGTGTCACACATATGTCAATGGGACCTGAAACAATAGTGCATCCCCCCCAACGGGTATAGCATTTTTCAATGGGACCTGAAACAATAGTGCATCCCCAACAGGTATAGTCAGTGGTTTATTAAGGCTATAGTAGGTGTGGTCCAATTCTTGATAAAGGCCACCTCAAATAGATATTGCTCTGTAAAAATGTGGGAGGAGTAAGCAGTTTACCAGTTTTCCAATCTTTATACAGAACACTTAAGTAAGGAGTGTACCCGAAAAGTTTTAGTAGTCGTGGGACCTCTCAAGGATCCCAGACTAGTAACAGCACTAAAAGAAGCTACAGCAAGTTGAAAATTTTGAAGGCAACATGCACTAAATCAGTAATAAAAACTGACATGGTATCTTTTTCATTACATTTCTTGTATGAGCTCTGGCAGGGAACAACGATCTGGGCTGTCTGTGTCAGGTCCCTCAGGAAGCACACTGTAGGTTCCCCTGCTTCTGTTAGTGGATCGAGAGCCGGATACCCTTGATGCAGCAGGACTGCCCCCCTTGCCCTTGGAGGGGACGGAAGTGGGGAAGGGCGGGGAGCTGCACACAGGTGGTTTTTTACCTAAATGAATAGAATGCAGTAAAGTAAAAAAAACTCTGCCTTAACTACCACCTTAATGTTAAAAAGAAAGATTAGATTAAGGCAGGAACATTTACTGGAAGTCTATGCTGTATTGCATGATTTTTTTTTTTTTATTAAAATAAATGTCTGAAACAATCATACTACACCATCAATTGCGTGATAAAAAAAATTGATATGAGTATGACCAGGATAAGAATGCAGCCTCATGAAGTTTTCTGGTGTCTGTGCTTCTACCTATGTGTTTGTAACAATGAACTGAGATTCACATGATTTCGGCTTAATACTTAACAGGCTAAGAGAAAAATAATCTGATCTACTTTTTCACACTTCAATGCTACTGAAAAGCGCCATCAAATCTCACATAGACGTTTCACCAACTACTATTAACAGTGCGCTTAACCTTTAAATATGCATTAAAAGATAGTTGCAATGAGAGCAAAGCCAAATCGATAAGCTCCATAATCGGATCTTCTGTATCAAAGAAGATTCTATCATGCCAAGGCTGCAGCTAATTTAAGTACAAAATGAACGCTCAAAAAACTCCTAATATACAGAACTGAAAAACTTTTTCAATTTCAACTTTCAGTTTGTTGTGTAATCTGTAAAGGAGTAGGAGGAGGAGGAGGGGGCCAGTGTCTGGCACTGGTACAAAGCAGCACTAACAGGTAGGTTAGTCAGGGCAGAGTTAATACTGAATGCTGTTCAAACACTACATTAAAAATTCATAGGTTTGCAGTAAGCGTGATACACTTCAGAACTGTGGCTAACCAACAGCATACCATAAGGTTTTATATCAGCCTTGAACATGGTACAAAATAAAAAAAATAAAAAAAAAAAAAAAAAAAAATAGACAAACTGAACTTAACCACTTTAGTACTATCCTGTTCTACCTTTATATTACCAAGCCATTTTACAGTTTTAGTGCTGTGATGTGTTTGCTTTACAATCACTTGGTGGTGCAACATTGTGCCCAAATGAATTAAATATCATTTTTGAAACCAATATAACTTTTGTTTGGTGGTATTTAAAAAACATTACTACAGCATTTCAAAAAGTATTAAATTTACCTTACATTCTGTTATCCATTGGCGGACTGCCTGCAATGTATTGCAGATGGGCAGCCCGCATAGGCAAAGCGACGTACTGGTATATTGCTGCCTGTTTCCAGGTTTATAGAGCACACATGCTGTGATTGTGCACAGTGGGAATCTGTAAGCAGCAAATCCACTCTGTCCAATCACAGCTGAGAGCCCTGTGTTGAAATTTAACACAGCACTCTGTACAGAGGGAACAATCTGTTTCTTCTCCCTGCAATACTCCCACAGAGTGGAGTATTTAGGTACGGTTCTATTTTCTTTTTTCCCTTTTTTTTTTTTAAATTCCCTTTGTTTTTTTTTGGGGGGGGGGGGGGGGGGTTGTTCAGGTGCATTTGCGAAGAACAACTTGGAGATATGCAGTAATATGCTTATTATATTGGGTATCCAGCTGAAACGTATGCAATGGCTACTTCATGTGGTTTTTCTGCAGGAGACGCACTTTGTGGGCAGGGTCTACCCCTAGTATGCCCCTATATCCTTTTGATCAATAGTTTCATGCAACATCTCCTATTGTAAGGGCAGGGGGGGTGACAATAGCCTTTAGAAAGGCGTGCCCACTGCTTCTTAACTTGCAAAACGGATGCGGAGGGTCGCTTTCTTTTTGTTAAGGGCATGTTGCATGGTCATTATTGTTATACGTTTGCCTCGATTTATGCCCCTAATACAAATACGGTCAAATGTCTCGCGAAGACCCTGAAGATGTTGGAGAAATTCATGGAGGGCTTTTTGATTTTGGGAGGAGACTTTAATCTTACGTAAGATCCAAGTCTGGGCACTTCCAACGGATAAACCTCCACTATCTTTTAGAGCTCTAAAATATGTAAAGCAACTTTTGCGCTTTCTTTACTTGGTTGACAGCTGGTGGGTAATACACACTAGGGTAAAGGATTATAGTTCTTATTCTAAAACGCATAGTACCTATTCTTGCCTTGATTTATTTTTGGTAGACCAGTTTTATCTGAAAAAACATTTGTTTTTCCACTACTGAATCTATAACTATTTCAGACCACTCCCCTATAACCTTGACCTTTTTTCCGGTCTCCGCAGGTCACTTGAAACGGACCTGGCGATTGAACCAGTCATTATTAGATGGTAAACTTGTAGTGGAGGCATTATTTCTTAAAATGGGAACATACCTTGAAATTAATATACCTGGGGAAGTGTCTGAACAAGCAGTCTGGGAAGCCCTTAAGGCGGTCATCAGAGGTGAATTGATAGCACATGGCTCCCATATTAAAAAAGAAAAACAGAAAGAGATAGCAGGCCTGTTGGAAAAAAATTCTTGAGTTGGAAAGTAAACATAAAACCCATCTTGACCCAGCAGATGCCCAACAACTAGAGACATTACAATGTAGTCTCTCACAGTGTTTGGACCGTAAATTCAAAAATAAGTATAGATATTTTGAACACCGGTTCTATGAACAAGGGAGCAAATGTGGCCAGTTACTGGCCAGACAACTTAAAAAGCAACAGGACTCCAGGCACGTTCATAATTTACTGGTTCACAGTAAAAAGATAGTGGAAACCAAATCTATAGCTGCAGAATTCCATCGATTCTATAAGACCTTATATAATATCCAGCCGCCTTCTTCGAGTGCTATGGAGGGACAGTGGGTTGATGAGATCCGAGATTATATCAAGGATTCGTCACTGCCCGCTTTTCTCTCCGTGGTTACCAATTACTACTGATGAAATGGAAAGAGTAATAACAGCCTTGCCAATGGGTAAAAGTCCGAGGCCGGATGGCCTGACAAACGCATACTATAAAAAATGTATTTCTACATTAGCATCCCCATTATGTAGTTACTTTAATTCAATTAATGCCTCTAATCCTCTGCCTCCAGAAGCCCTGTTGGCTTACATTACAGTACTCCCTAAATCAGGAAAGGATCCGCAATATTGTGCTAACTATAGACCCATCTCCCTACTTAATTCCGACACCAAGCTTCTAGCCAAGATCCTAGCCCTTCAATTACAGGATCATATAGTGAAGCTAGTTTACCCAGATCAGATGGATTTTATGAAGGGCCATGAAGCTAGAGACAATACTATTCGTGCCCTCCATATTCTCCACTGGACGCAACATGGCCCTGATAAAACCCCAAGAGTGGTATTATCGATGGATGCCAAAAAGGCATTTGATAGGGTGAATTGGGTCTTTATGACCGAAGTGTTGAGGGGGTGGGCTTAGGTGATCGTATGATGGGCTGGGCTTTCCATCTCTCCACCCCCTAGGAATCATTATCTGCTTTGATGTCTAAAGTTTATACTGTAGATTTGGCATCTTATACAACTTTAAAATAAACTTTGAGAAGTCTGTACTATTACCCAGGCATGTCCCTTCAGCTATGGCAATGGCTCTGCAACACTCCTATCCTTTTACTTGGAATATTGACACTCTATTTTTTTTGGGGGTACATATTACATCGAACCCAAGACTTTTATAAAGCTATGTCTTTAGTAAGTATTTTGGAATAGTGTCACGGTTCTTCAAGCAAAATGTGTGTCCCTTTAGAGAAGACAATGGCGGGGAGGAATCTGGCGGGTGCGCCACATAGATTTCAACTATATCCAAGGGCCTCTTAGATTGGACATCCCATTTAACCTGGTAATCTTTATCTGTATGGGATAAATTTAATAAATCAGGTAAATATGCCCCTCAGATGTCCCCTCTGGCTCCACTGGGAGGATACTCTTGGTTTCCTCTAGGGGAGGAAGCAAGATTCTTAGGTGCATGGGGGCTGGACGGGGACACTACGTGTGGCAAATTTGCCCCATGGGGAATTTTATCCCCTTTTTCAGTGCTGGTGTCAGCTTTGGGTTATGTACCCGTAGCCAGGTGGAGATACCACCAAATGACTTTTTTTTAATAAACTGAAACTTCAACTAAGGTCTTTAAATTCGCTCATTTGAATCTTTATGTGTATATACACCAAATGCTAGACATCTGCCATCACAAATGTATAGACTGGTCCTTAGTGGCCAATACACTACAGTCCCTTATTTTATTAGAGAATGGGAAAGCGTTAAAATCAGGTATTTACTTCCGAGCAAATTAAAAAATGTATTAATTCAATGCATTCCACTTCTATAAGTTCTTATGTACAAGAAATGTTATATAAATTCTTGGCTAGGTGGTATCAGACTCCAGTCAGGCTGCGCAGATATATCCGACAGCTGACGACTGCTGCTGGAGGGTTGTGAGCAGAAGGGCACATTCCTCCTCCAAGGTTGGTCATGCCCCAAGATTAAACAGTTTTGGGAGGCGCATGCGCAGTGGGTGCCAGGCTGTGAAGCCACAGCCCGGCGCCCACAGTTGAAATGCCGACGAGCGGAGGGGGGGGGGGGACGAGCGGGGCTTCGATTTCCCGCATCGCTGGACCCAGGGACAGGTAAGTGTCCAATTAAAAGTCAGCAGCTGCAGTATTTGTAGCTGCTGACTTTTATTTTTTTTTTTAATGGAGCCCCTGGGTGGAACTCCTCTTTAAGCGTCTGGGGGCATGGAGCCTCCCAGGGTCTCATTCACTTTTGATAATACACGTTGCGCGATCGGGTAGAAGGAGGGAAACAAAGAAGAGAATAAAATATATATTTTTTGGGGGGGTACTACACTAGAGTGTGTTACATTCCCCCCCCCTTTTTTTTTCTAGTAATGGCAGTCATCAATTATTTTAAATAGGTGCCTGGTGGCAGTGTGTCCCCCAGAGGCATTTTGCACTTATTTTCAATTTGTACACTAATAGGTGCACAATAAATTTTAGAATTTCTTCTCTCACTTTTTTTTTTCTTCTTCTTTCCCTTTTTCTCCCACATACACTGCAAGGGTTGTATACAAGGTTTATTTTAAAGTTTGTGTTTGGGAAGTTTCTTGATTAGAGTTTTTTTCAGAAGATTTCACGTTGGGTTTGGTGACTCGAAAGTTAAGATTCACCAAAACCATTCTTTTTTTTTTCCCCTCCCCCCTCTTCACTAAAATAGAGGTGTAATGACTGACTGCCGAACTGTGGGATACTAGGAACCTGAACAGTCAGGGAGGCTGGAAAGGTCGGGTTCCTTAACTAGGAAAGTGTTGGAGTAAACTTAAACCTTTATAATATATTGTATGTGTAGCGCTGGTAGATTTATGATCTACCAATTGATAGGTAAATTTAGTAAATTGCTCGTTAGGGGAGTTAGATTTGCCACTGTTCCAGCTTGGCTGGCGTTGCGTGTGGTTCCACACTGAGCCGGTGGGTGTCACTGTTACCATTGGCTAGTGTTGGAAAGGCAACGTGTCGAAGCGTATGGGTGCTCCTCTGTCCCGGAGACAACTCGGTGGAGGTGGTCCTCCAAGTTGCATTCTGGGAGAGGATATTTATGGGACAGACGCCATGTTTTGGGGTTCGTTTTCAGCCACCTGCTGGCCCTCCTGGCCGACAGGTATGCGTTAGAGTGCTACCTCGTGGTCCTCCGTTCCGGTGCGTGGGTGGGCCCAGAAGCATGTCTGGGGCCTACCACAGCAGCCGAGGAATGGTCCTGAGCTGTCTATCCAGAGTGAAGAAGCTGGACAACCGTGAAGATCCAAGGGGAGGACCCGTCATGGAAGGATCACGCAGAGTGCTGGTCTGGAGAGGGGCCTGGTGACTCGGTTGGAGGACGTATCCTAAAGTAGTTTTACAGCATAGTACTGCCGGGTTGGCTTAAAGGTCCAAGTACTGTGTCTGACATTCACCATAAAGTTTAATACATCCTGTGGCAGAGGATTGTACGGATTTTTTTCAGGCAGGTCTGTGGCGGAGACTTTTGTTCGTGCTACGTACTGGCTGCTAGGCAAGTGAGAGAGGCCTATCCAGGCGAGCAAAGATTGTGTCCCTCAAGGGGAGTGCATCTGATTACAATATTCAACTATAAAAGGACATTCTCAAGAATCCTAAAGAAAGGTATTTGAGCTTCCCTGTAGCTTCCCTCCTGCCTCTTTCCTGCTACTTCCTTCGTTACTTGGTTCAATAAAGCATTGAAAACGTATTCAAGTGTTGGTGCTTATATCGTCCAGAGGTAAACTCAACGGAACCCTAGACCCGGTGCCGGTGAAGCAGGGGTGTCGAGAGGGAAGGTAACAAGCCTGCTTAAACCAGCAGCTCCACCGAGAGTTATTGCTACATATGTTAAGAGGGGAAGTGGTTCCCCTTTTTCTTTTTTTTATTTCCTGTTTTTTTATTCTCCCTCTTTAATTTTCTACTTTTAAATAAAAGACTTTGAGATGTTCATATAAAATCTTTGATATTATGCAAATGTTATATATGTTTTGGCTTCTATTTTTTGTTATGCTTTTCTACCTGTTCTAACAGTGTCTTTCAGTGATCACAGGACTCCAGGTTCTCAGCTCTCCCTGTGTAATTTCTCCTGTGGGCAGGGCCGAGATTCCCCTGCTGATGTCAGCTAGGGAGGAAGAGGGGAGTGGACCATAGAACCTGGAGTCATGTGATCGCTGGAAGACACTGTTAGAACAGGTAGAAATAGTCTTTTTTTTAAAAAAGCACAGGCACTAGGCTGCAGCTTTTTTGTGACAGAGGGGATGATATAAAGATCAGTTAGTTTTAAAGCAGAGAGGAGAGGAGCAGATCAGCGATAGTGAGAGATGACAGGCATGGAGGGGAGGGGGGAGGATGAGGACAGAGGGAGACATAGGGAGAGCTGCAGATATCACCGTATGACGGAGGCACGTACACTGTGCTGTATAGTATGCTTTAACCACTTCAGCCCCAGAAGATTTGGTTGCTCAATGACCAGGCCTTTTTTTTGCGATACTGCACTGCGTCGCTTTAACTGACAACTGCGCAGTCATGCGACACTGTACCCAAACAAAATTTATCCCCTTTTTTTCCCCACAAATAGAGCTTTCTTCTGGTGGTATTTGATTACCTTTGCGGTTATTTTTTGCGCTATAAACAAAAGAGCCACAATTTTGAAAAAAAATGTATATAATATATATATATGTGTATATATATATATATGTATATATATATATATATATATATGTGTATATATATATATATATATATATATATATATATATATATATATATATATATATATATATATATATATATATATATATATTTACTTTCCCACATTTGTTTTAAAAAAAAAATTTTTTTCCTCAGTTTAGGCCGATATGTAAAAAAAAAAAGTTCGTAATAAAAAGCGTCTACAAAATAGGAGATAGATTTATGGCATTTTCATTTTTTTAACTAGTAATGGAGGCAATCAGCAATTTTTATCAGGACTGCGATATTGCGGCAGACAAATCGGACACTTGACACATTTTTGGGACCAGAGACCTTTATATAGCGATCAGTGCTATAATAATGCACTGATTACTGTATAAATGACACTGCCAGGGAAGGGGTTAACACTAGGGGGTGATCAAGGGGTTAACTGTGTTCCCTAGGTGTGTTCTAACTGTAGGGGGGATGGGACTGACTGGGGGAGGAGAGAGATCGGTGTTCATATTTAGTATGAACACACGATCTGCCTCCTCTCCCCTGAGAGAACCGGGTTTTGTGTGTTTACACACACACACACGCACCCCCATTCCTGTTCTGTCATGAGTGATCGCAGGTGCCCGGCGGTCATCGCGCCCGCCGGGCACTTGCATCGGCTTCGGGCATGAGCGACGCCAGAGGCATCTTAAAGAGCCGAGGTACAACTGCGCAGGGGAGCCAACCTGCCACAGTATAACGGCGGCGGCTGGTCCAGAAGTGGTTAACCGCTTGCTGACCAGTGGCCACAGTTTTACTGTGGAAGAATGACATGGCTGGGCGAAACGACGTTACCTTACGTCGCTTCGCCTTTTGGCCACTAGGGGCGTGTGCATGGACCCGATACGAGTGCCCGGCGGGCTAGATGACCACCGGGCTCCCGCGATCACTCATGACAGTGCGAGAACTGGGATCTGTGTGGGTAAACAATAATAGTCTGACGAATCCACCTGGATATAGTTGAACTTCTTGCCGGCTGTCCTTTTTTAGGACCTTCCGGCAGGACAAAAAAGCAGTCAGTTTTCCGAAAAGAAGTTGACATCTTTAAATAAACTTTGATCGCCCTCACCACATCAAGCGAGTGAAGTGACCTTTTCTCCCTAGTTTTAGGGTTTGGAAAAAAGGAAGGTAGAATGATATCCTGATTCAAATGAAATTTGGAAACTACCTTTGGTAAAAAATCCGGACGAGGGCGCATGACCACTCTGTCCTGATGAAGAATCAAAAAAGGTTCTTTGCAAGAAAGGGCGGCCTTCAAGGCCTGCTAATGCCGATGCCAAATCATCCTTTGTAACATAAGCCGAGGCAGGAATATTGGTGGTGGCCACTATGCCTGACAAATGCAATGGCTCAGCCAGGCCAGATGCTGCAGGTCTTTCAGGGGAGACTGAGGCTGCATCAGTATGGGGCTGGTCCCCTGTTTTCAAGGAAGGTACTCTTACCCCTGTGCTTGCCCTGCTCCCTGTACCTCGTTTTCTGGAAGACATTGCTTACATACGAGAAATAAAGTACTCCACACTAGCTGAAACCAATGTTTAACCTATTGCAACTGTGTCCAAAGACCTGCAGACTCACGTGCCCAAGTATCGCCCTGTGTTGTCAAAGCACATGCCAGGAGCTCCAGCTCCCTATAAAGCCTATCTAGTAGTGGACTGAGCGCATGCGCGCTCCCGCACGACCAGCGGCATGCACACATCCGTGATGCGCACAGCAGCGGCGCACACCAATGCCACGCACACCCGCCCGCCATAAGTGCGTGCCCTACTTGGCAATCTGTAAATCTTCCTAGACACAAGCAAAGGCTTTCCAGTGGCATAATATATAAATTATATATATATATATATATATATATATATATATATATATATATATATATATATATATATATATATATATATATATATATATATAAAAAAAAAAAACAATTCCCAAAGGGAGTACTCACCATCCCAAGCAGCAGGGCCTGTCTTACCAGGCCCAATCTTCCCCCATCACGGCGGGTAGCGCCTCTGAGGACCTTCAAGGACCGGGTCCCCCATTCTTTGGGGGCCACACCCTTGGACTTGTAAAGCACCCTTCTGGTTTACCTTGGGCAAGTTATGACCAGGAATACCAATTTAACAAGGGTCCAGCGCCATATGGGACACATTACAAGCGAAACCTCGCTCTTGAACCGAGGCTCGGGTACCATCCACTTTAGCCATCTTATGCCATCCGAATGGACCCGATTATAACATCCTCACTGGGACATTATTTGAAGAATTTTGAAGAGCTTCAACAGCCATGACCATCACCTTCAAGACACTGGCGAAAAAGCTGGAGGTATTTCCTGTATAGGAGGGGTTATATGGGAGAAACAGTCTTTCTATTGGTTGCCAGTGTCCAATCACCTAAAGGTAGCGTATAACCCAATTAGTCATTATTATGGTGCTCTGTGTCCCGTGATGTACGATAAAGAAATGTATTTTTTTTTTCAAAGTGGGATATTTATTATAGCAAAAAGTAAAAGATAGTGTTTTTTAAAAAAAAACTTATGCTTTTCTTTCCGGGGCTGAAGTGGTTAAAGGAACAGATCTTTATTTTTTGGTTTTTGGGGGGTTAACAAACGCTTTAAGTACCACCAAAAGAAAGCTTTGTGTGAAAAAAAAAAATATATAAATTTTGTTTGGGTACAGCGTGGCATGACCGCGTAAGTTAAATTCGTTAATAGCTAAATAGCAAAAAATGGGGCTGGTCGTAAAGGTGGTAAAACCTTCCAGAGCATACCAAATAAAATGTCAAGTCATTATGAAAAACTCCAAATTAAACCTTTTTTAAAAGTAGACATCCTAAGATGATTTTTTTTTGGAAATAAAGAAATATGCTGGTATTAAATGGTAAAACATGAAGCTTGGTAGTGAACTAGATACATTAAATGTACAGGTCATTTCCTTCCCTCTAACCCCCCCCCCCCCCCATTTTTTTTCAATTTCTTTCTTTTTCTCTCTCTCATTCTCTTTACTCATGGTTATTCTGGAAATCCATTACAGACTATCCCAAAAAATGGGGTTCCCTAAGGCTCTGGTATACTGTTATGTATTGCACATTGTTTGCCCCATACTACTCTGTACATTCAGATGTTGGTTTTGTATAGAATGTGCTCACTGGGGTACCGCTTGTATTTGACAGATTAATATTTATGACTGTACTGGACCTGTAATTGATCCTGTTTTTGTAATCTATTGAAATTTATTTTCATTAAAAATGGCCCCTTCCTGTTCCAACATGACTGCAGCTATAACAGCTTCAACTTTTCTGGGAAGGCTGGTGCACAATAATGTTAGAACAGAAAGGGACCATCCCCAAACTGTTCCTACAGTTGGGAGCATGAAATTGTCCAAAATGTTTTGGTATGCTGACGCCTTAAGGAGTTCCCTTCACTGGAACTAAGGGGCCAAGCCCAACCCCTGAAAAACAACCCCATACCATAATTCCCCTCCACCAAATGATTTGGATCAGTGCACAAAGCAAGGTCCATAAAGACAAGGATGAGTGAGTTTGGGGTGGAGGAACTTGACTGGCCTGCAGAGAGTCCTGACCTCAACCTGATAGAACACCTTTGGGAGGAAGTAGGGTGGAGACTGGGAGCCAGGCCTTCTCGTCCAACCTTAGTGCCTGACCTCACGCAATGCATTTCTAGAAGAATGGTCAAACATTCCCATAGACACATTCCTAAACCTTGTGGACAGCCTTCACAGAAGAGTTGAAGCTGTTATAGCTGTAAAGGGTGGGCCAACTCAATACTGAACCCTACGGACTAAGGCTGGGATGCCATTAAAGTTCATGTGCGTGTAAAGGCAGGCATCACAATACTTTTGGTAATATAGTGTATGCCAATTTAAAACAGTTTGATATTATTATTTTTTAATCTGTACTCCAAAAGCAGTTTTTTTTTTTATCTTGAACATATGACCAGCAGCAGAGGACTAGAAGCTCCTCCTGCTTATGCTAGAAGAAAAGGGGCAGGACTTTAAATGAGGTCATGACTGGATTACCATCAAGTACCTCCATCCCTGAGTATAATGGTTCGGGGGGGGGTTAGGACTTTGAATGAGGCATTGGCTGACAACCAGATAGAATAAATAATAATGTTTAATAAACAGGTATATACAAATAAATTCAGGTTAAATAGATAATGTGAATATGTAACATACCATAATTATACATATAATAATTCCCATTAACACAATTGATCCTCCCTGGCTCCACATGGGCAATATGTAAAAAAAAAGTATAAAATCAATCATTATCCTGAAAAACCCCAATGGGTATCCATAATATATCGATAGGGTGACGTCGCAGCTAGGAAAGCTCTACGCGTTTCGTGGAACCCTCCACTCATCAGGAGCAATGCGGGGTACGTCTAGTTGCATCTGAAAAATACATAACCAGAAGACTAAGCCATAGATGGAGGTGAGAATTGGGTTGAATGGAAAAATAACATAAAAAAGAAGGCAAAACCACAATAGATGCACCCCCACTGTACCTGGCAAAACCGCCTATGCCAACCCATGGACATGGAGCCGAGAACAAGGTGGAGGCATCCAACCGGGAGCTGAGGTAATGGTCCAGCAGCAAGGAAATCGGCACACACAGCAGTGGGCAAGCGTATGTGAAAAGAAGGGACCTCAAATACCAAGAGAGGTGAAAAGAATAATATTTATAATAATTTTTTTTTTATTTATTATTCTTTTCACCTCTCTTGGTATTTGAGGTCCCTTCTTTTCACATACGCTTGCCCACTGCTCTGTGTGCCAATTTCCTTCCTGCCGGACCATTACCTCAGCTCCCGGTTGGATGCCTCCGCCTTGTTCTCGGCTCCATGTCCATGGGTTGGCATAGGCGGTTTTGCCAGGTACAGTGGGGGTGCATCTATTGTGGTTTTGCCTTCTTTTTTATGTTATTTTTCCATTCAACCCAATTCTCACCTCCACCTATGGGCTTAGTCTTCTGGGTATGTATTTTCCAGATGCAACTAGACGTACCCCGCACTGCTCCTGATGAGTGGAGGGTTCAACGAAACGCATAGAGCTTTCCTAGATGCGACGTCACCCTGTCGATATCATCTTGATACCCATTGGGGTTTTTCAGGATAATGATTGATTTTATATTTTCTTTTTACATATTGCCCATGTGGAACCAGGGAGGATCAATTGTGTTAATGGGAATTATGTATAATTATAGTATGTTACATATTCATTATCTATTTAACATGAATTTATTTTTATATACCTGTTTATTAAACATTATTATTATTTGTTCTATTTGGTTGTCAGCCAATGCCTCATTCAAAGTCCCGACCCCCCCCCCCCCCCCTGCTCCTCCTGCTTATGCTTCCCTGCAGACAGGCTGGGAAAGAGCTGGGTCATAGGACAGCTGTATATCGGTTAGGAAAAAGGTACTTTTAATCAAATTAGTATGCCATCATTCACATACAGAAATAGAAGGGACAACGTAAATTAAACAGTGTGTGTTTAGTATCACTTTAAGAAAATTTTGAACAGTATAGGAAGGGAATAGAAAAATTAAAACAGCTTACCTGTAAAATCCTTTTCTTGGAGTACATCATAGGACACAGAGCCTCAGGTAATTACTTGCTGGGTTATGGGCCTACCTTCAGGTGTTGACACTAGTATAACCAATACAGGAAGTTGACTCCCCTATATAACCCCTCTTCCTTCCAGGAGTCCTCAGTTTTTGTAGCCAAGCAATATACTCTCACCCCATAAAACAGAGGGGCGGGAGCTCTGTGTCCTATGATGTACTCCAAGAAAAGGATTTTACAGGTAAGCGGTTTTAAAAATCCTATTTTCTTTATCGTACATCATAGGACACAGAGCCTCAAGTAATTACTTGGTGGGATGTCCCATATCAATGCTACTTGAGAGGAGGGAGACACAACCCATAGGGCATCCCCAGACCTTGAGGAATTATACTGCCGCTTGCAGCACACTGCACCCGAAGGCGATATCCTCATTCCATTTTACATCTACTTGATAAAATTTTGTAAATGTATGCACTGAAGACCAAGTCGCGGCCTTGCAGATCTTAGACATGGAGGCCTGGTGACGCACTGCCCAAGAAGCACCAACCGCTCTGGTAGAGTGCGCCTTAACTTGAAAAGGGGGGATCTTTCCCTTTAAATCATAAGTTCGAATTATAATTTGCCGAATCCACTTAGCCACAGTGGATTTTGACACTGCCTGTCCTTTTTTAGGACCCTCTGGCAGAATAAATAAGACATCAGCCTTACGAATCTGAGCAGTTTTCTTTAAATAGATCACTGCTCTCACCACATCAAGACAATGTAGTGACTTTTCTACCTTGGAACATGGTTTTGGAAAAAAACAATGGCAGGACAATACCTTCAGATGAAAGCCTGAAACCACTTTTGGCAAAAAGTCTGGACGAGGGCGTAACACCACTCTGTCCTCATGAATAATCAAATAAGGCTCTTTACAGGAAAGAGCAGCCAATTCTGAAACCCTCCTTGCTGAGGATATAGCAACCAAAAATATCAGCTTCCTAGTCAGAAGGACTAAGGGAACATGCTGTAATGGTTCGAATGGCGGTTTTTGTAACACTGACAAAACTAAATTCAAGTCCCAAGGGCTTAAGGGTGACTTAACTGGCGGATTAATCCGCATCACTCCTTGAATGAAACCCCGGACTAAAGAATGCGTAGAAAGTGGTCTTTGAAATAAAATTGATAAGGCTGAGACTTGGTCCTTAATAGTACTCAGGGCCAACTTCATCTCTACGCCTACTTGTAGAAAGGCAAGAATTCTGCCTCTAATATATCTCCGAGGGTGCCAACCCTTGGATTCACACCAGGAAACATAAGCTTTCCAGGCGCTACAATATATAGCTCTAGAAGCTGGCTTCCTAGCATTAAAGTAGAAATAACTGCCCTGGAAAGCCCACGTCTTTTCAGAATGTGGGTCTCAATAGCCAGGCCGTTAAATTTAGCATTTGTAAAGTAGGATGGAATATCGGCCCCTGTGAGAGCAGGTCTGGCCTAAGTGGAAGGGACCACAGATCCTCCACTGCCATCTTTACGACCTCTGCATACCATGACCTTCTTGGCCATGCTGGTGCTGCCAGAATTACCATTTTTCTTTCCAGCTTGATCCTGCAAAGTCGTCGAGGTAACAACTGAATAGGGGGAAATGCATAGATCAGTAAAAGCTGATCCCACAGTATCACCAAGGAATCTGTTCTGCATGAGAATGGATACTTTGTCATGGACACAAAGTTGACTAACTTTATGTTGCACTGGATGCTAGAAGATCTACATCCGGAGTCCCCCATCCTTGACAAACAGCCCGAAACATGTCGGGGTGAATAGACCA
This sequence comes from Aquarana catesbeiana, assembly GCF_042186555.1. Taxonomy (NCBI): domain Eukaryota; kingdom Metazoa; phylum Chordata; class Amphibia; order Anura; family Ranidae; genus Aquarana; species Aquarana catesbeiana. The sequence continues at coordinate 306,401,902 of NC_133327.1, read as the reverse complement.
TTGACCTGGGAATAATCTGCTGGCGGCACATGTAGTGCGCGTGCCAATTCTCTATTCCCGGAATGAAGACTGCCGATGGGCACGGAATATTTCTTTCTGCCCAAGTTAGAATATGGTTCACTTCTCTCTGCACTGAGAGATTCTTGGTGCCCCTTTTGGTGATTGATATAGGCCACAGCCGTGGCATTGACAGATTGGATCCTGTTGGGACAATCCCTTAACCTGGAAGTCCAGGCTTTTAGAGCCAGACGCACTGCCCGAATCTCTAAGATGTTGCTGGGCAAGGCTCTTTCGGTACTTGAACACTGTCCTTGGACAGTTGTCTTCTGTCATTACCACTTACCAGATAAGTGGTCTGAAGGATTTACCCTTTAGGACATTCTTTAGTAACCACCAATTGAGGCTTTGGGGCAGCCTTGGGGACAGCCGCATTGGCAAGTCCAAAGCTTGGATCATTTTGTTCCCAGCAAATAGAATACTGTTTTGCAACATTCTCGAATGGAACTGGGCAAAGGGAACTGCTAATGGAGGGACCTCCTTTTTGACCTGACCATCCGCATCAACTCTTTTATGGAGTTGTGTTTTTTTTTTTTGTTTTTTTGTTTTTCTCTTTCTGGGCAAGACCCTTTTTCTGGGCTGCATCTATGATCAGACCCAAATACTGCAGCCCTTTTTTAGCGATTTTAATGGAGACTTTACTAGGTTGAGAACGCAACCGAGACCTTTCCAGGTAACTGGTTGTAATGCGTACACCTTACTCCGAACAGCGATTGGTCTATTAGCAATAGATCGTCTAGGTATGCCAAGACTGTTTAAGCCCTGTGCCCTTGACCCGGCTACAGGTGGGGCTAGCACCTTTGTGAACACTCGAGGTGCTGTAGGTAGCCTGAAGGGCAAGGCTATAAACTGAAATGCTGCTGTTCTACTTCAAACCGCAGAAACCTTTGGTGAGCGGGAAATATATGGACATGAATCCCTGATGCCAATAGGCGCCAGAAGTTTTCCTCCTTGCAGGATAGAAACTACGGACTTGATCGACTCCATAGAAGGAGCGGATCTTCAGGAACTGATTTAGATTCTTTTAGATCTAGAATGGATCTGTTGAATTTCTGCGTGGCTCTGTACATGTACAGGAAACGCACGAAAAAGGCAGTGAAGGTTCCAAGGAACCTAAGAAAAACAGAACTATTAGCTGACTCTACTAGAGGTAGCTTGAAAGAGGCACAAATCATCTCTGCAAGAGGTTTGTACCAGCAATTTCTCAGACTGCGAGGCTGAAAAAAAGTTCAACTCTAGTTGTCTCCTCTGCAGAGAAGTACTCGGTTTGCCTTTCTTCCCGATTACCTGAGGGTAATCATTCATCTTTTACCCACTGTTCCCTTAATAAGGGATCTCAAGTGGGGGGATCTAACATGCTTCCCATCCTTGGATAGCGGATGCGATTAAAGTCGCTAATTTTCCTTCTAGGCCCTGCAGGGCGGAGGAAAAACGCATCTTCAATCATGTATACAGTGGGCTGAATATTTTCTCCTCTTAGGCTCAGTTTCCACTATTGCAACCCCAAAGTTGCTTGATTTTACCGTGATCTTTTGCCGCCAGGAATACGCCGGGGCGCGATTTTGATGCGACAGGAAACAATGCCTGTGTATTCTAGAGGTTTATGGACCACAAGTCGCATCAAAGTGGTACCAAAGTAGTGCAGGGACTACCTTGAAGTCGCACAGATCTGAACAGTATTTCTTGGAAATCATGCCCTAGAGTCTGACGGTGGAGGCCGTCACCGCTGCCTAGAGGCAGCTTCCCCTGCGCAGGGGAAAGAATCCGTTTAAGTGACTTGTCCAAGGTCACAAGGAGCCAACGTGAGGACGAGGTCCCACATCTTTCAGGAAGCCTCCCATGGCTACGCTGGTCGTCAGAGTAGTTAACCTGTGAGGAGTGGCTCCTTCACTAGTGAACGCTGACATGTGGATCTGAACCCATGTCTGTGAGGAAGTCTCCCATGGCTGCACTGGCCGTCAGAGTACTTAACCTGTGAGCTGTTGTGGCTTCACTTTAAATAAAAAGGACATTTATACCTTCTACTGGACAAAAGAGCTTTACTGCTAGAAATCATTTGGATGTATTTCACCAAACCTTCCCCAATGAAAAGGGAAACCAGTCAGACACCCTTTTTTGCAAGATGCTTCGGCTGACCAACCCTTTTAACCACAGGGTCCTAAGCATGTGTTTTAGCACAAGCGCAAGGCGAGGCGCCTGGTGGATAGGGTCTTTTATGGCATTTATGGCGAAACATAGCGCCATTGGTAGGAGGATTTTAACCAAAAAATTACAACTCCTTATCTGTTAGATGCTTAAGCAATTATGCATCTTTATTGATGCTGGAAATCGCAGCGTCTACTGCTGGTACTTTCCAACCTTTGTGAATTTGCTTATCCAGATGATCCCACTCAGCATAAATAAGCGCTGTAAAAGGTTTTTTTTTTTTTAAAACAAAAAACAAAGAAGGGACCTGGACTTTCGGCTTACTCTGTTAGTAGTATAAAAAGTGGAACGAACCATCTCTGTAAGAGTTTGTACCATCAATCTGTCAGATTGTGAAGTTGCATAAGGTTCACCAACTGTTTCCTCTGCAGAGGAAAATTTGGCTTGTTTTTCCCCGTGATCACCTGAGTATAACACCTCATCCTGTGCCCACTGTTCCTTTGGAAAAAGGGATTTGAGGTGGGGGAGGGGGATCTAGCATCCTTCCTATCCTCTTGGATGGAGAATGCGATTAAAGCTGCTAATCTTCCTTCTAAGCCCAACAGGGCAGAGGAGAATGCATCTTCAGTCACATACACAGGGGCTGAAGTATGAGAAGCAGTTACACCACCAATTGCTTCCAATGATTCGCCCTGGCTTGCCATGTCAGGTGTCTCCGGAGAGGATGACAGTGTGAAGGCATGACTGGAGTTCCCAGCGCCTGGGGGTGGAATCCTTGGTACCTTTGTGGTACACTGGAAATCAAATGTGCTAAGCACAACAGCAGAGGCACGTTAACAAATTATGGTATTTGCTGAACAATAGTTTTAGAAAAAGAAAACAATGTCACCATAAGGATCAGCCTTTGATGCTGAGTACCATAATATTTCCTGTGCTCGAAATGCCTGTTTACACACCTTTACATGCCCAGCGCTCCTGTGTCTCTAAGTGTGACAGAATTCTGTCTTCAGCATATGAACTGAGAGCGTCTGTGTTAAACCTCAGGTGAGAACCTGATTACACATAAGTGTCAGCTGTTACCACACCTCTCCAGGAGGAGAGGGGAGGGGAATTTTTATCAGCAGTGTTTGTTAAGCTCCTAGTTTTAAAGGAAGAATTTATACAAAAAAATGCAAATGGCTGGTTTTGTATGTTCATAAACTACTGCTGTAACCCCTTTAGATCCCTCAGAAGAGGAACACCATCTGTTCAATTACGAACTCCCCTCTGGCTGCAGGGACCACACCTGCTGCTATAGCCAGACACAGAGTTGCCGAAAAAGCATCATACTAGGTAAGTGTAATATACTCCCTCTAGAGGAGACATTTTAAGGCATACAGTTATAGAATATATATATATATATATATATATATATATATATATATATATATATATATATATATATATATATATTTATTTATTTATTTATTTATTATGTATTTTTTGGACAAAAAGGCATAGGTGGATTTTAACAGACAGATCCAACTTTCACCCATCACAGCGGGCAGCGTAGTTAAACCTTCAAAGACTGGGGCCCTTTTAATAGGGGTTACGCTCCTTTGGACCTGTATAGCACCCCTCAGGAACAACTTTAGGTAATATGAAAAACCAAAAAGAGTCCTGGTTCCTAGGGTCCAGCTCTCAAAGAGACACTTACAGGCAAAACCTCGTTCTTCAATGTGAGGCCCAGGTACCATCCTATGGCCTCAGTGGCGAGGATGGATCCGGTTGTGGAGGTTTTTTAAATCCAGCATGGATCCCTCCCCTGGAGCTCCTCAGAGCACATCTTCACTCGTGACCAACACCTTAGACACTGGCGAAAAAACTGAGGACTCCTGGAAGGAGGAGGGGTTATATAGGGGAGTCAACTTCCTGTATTGGTTATACCAGTGTCAACACCTGAAGGTAGGCCCATAACCCACCAAGTAATTACTTGAGGCTCTGTGTCCTATGATGTACAATAAAGAAATGTATGTCTTAAAACATTTGACTCTAAAAACATCTTTTTTTCAGTGACAGAAAATGTGTAGGTATTTATTTACCAGGTGACTACCCCATTTACCTTGTGAAACTCAAATGCTTAACAAGGCGAAATCAAACGTGTAGAAACCAAGAGTAACCCATCAGAAATGATCCTTCAGCCATCTGACTTTAGTGTTTGACTTCATACTGGTATGGCTTAGTGTACTCTACAATTCAGACTCTCCTCTTGTATTAACTTTCAAATAAGCTGCACAAATCTCAAAAGCTGACTGATATACTGTATAAAAACAATAAGTTTAACGTACTTAAGGCAAATAGACTGTGCACGTGCCCTCATTTTCCCTGCGCTGCGGCCAAAATGCAGCGCACCAGTGCGATTATACCTTAAAGTGTATGACCTGCTGGCTCCAAGCAGTAAACATGAAAATTCATATGCAATATTACATATTTTGTGGCTAATAAGAAAATCTAATAAGAAAATTCCATCTCCTGGAAAGCATGCAAGCTAGAAGCAGCAATTCATTTATTTTAGAAAACCCCTTTAACAGCTGAAATTTCTTTGAAGGAATTGACAGTTCAAATATTGTGGAATTCTAAAGGGATTTTTTTTTTTTTTTTTTTTTAAAGAATTTTTTTATGAAAACACAACATTGTGTGCGACAGGAATGACTAGTGAACAAGAACATAGTTCTTTCTCCGCTATTATTTCTATAAATAGTGTAAACAAATGAGTGGCTAACATACTGAGAATCTTCAGAGCCTGAGCATTTAATCTTTCCCTTTTTCTGTAGCTGAGAATTCAGCACAGCATGGACCCAACAGCCTTCTGTACAGAGAACAAGAATGCCACCAGGCTGCAGAAACTAGGACTCCTCCAATAAAACAATTCATTCTTACCTTCTCTACCCCAGCCGATTTCACTGGTCTTTCAGGCTCCCTTTCCTTTTTCTTTTCTTCCCTTTTCTTCTCCTTTTCTTTCTAATAACCAATTGAAGAAGATAAAGTCATAAAAAACAAAAAATAAATTATATATACACACACACATATATATATATATATATATATATATATATATATATATATATATATATATATATATATATATATATATATATATATATATATATATACATACATACTATTTAAGTAAAATAGTAGATATAGGGTTCTACTAAAAAAAAAAAAAACCCAGAGTAAAAACAACAAATGTTATTTTTTTTTAGACAAGTTCAACGCATTTAAAAAAAAAAAAAAAAAAAAAAAAAAAAAAAAAAAAAAAAAAAAAAGGTTTGAGCAATGAACTCTAAATATCATGGACCAAGCTAAACCCAAAATACAAAAATCATGTTTCACCTCATCAGTTAAGGTGGTTGTAAAAGGTTATTTAAAAAAAAAAAATAAAATAAAAATAAAAAGCTATACTTACCTGTTCTGTGCAATGGTATTCCACAATGCGGTACCTTACCTCCTCTTCTGGAGTCCCTGTTGGTGCTGTCTGCACCTCCTTCCCTTGGAGAGCTCCCTCAGCAAGCCATGTCGTGAGGAGGCATCCATGCAGACATGCTCCTGAACCAGGGTTGTGTACATCCATAGACACACACACACATTGTGTCTTAGCCACGCCCCTCGCTCTCTCCTCACAGGATTTGACTGACAGCAGTCAATGGCTCCCGCTGCTCTCACAGTCTCCTATGCTTACCTGAAAAAATTCTGTCACTGCATCCCTGACCCAACACCCTAATATCACAGCTAACGAAGGGGAACTTTCTATGATTTCTAACTTTAATCATGCAAAACTAGCTTCTATTTGTTTAAGCATGGTGCAGTATGCAATGGTGAGAAGGGGGTTATGCTGTCTTTAGAGTGCTCCTAGGTTTTAACACTAAAATTTTTACATGTATCTAAGAGTGCTTTCACACTGAGGCTTGGGGGTGTCGGCGGTAAAGCGCCGCTATTTTTTGCGGCACTATTCGGCCACTAGCGGGGTGCCTTTAACCGCCGCTAGCGGCCAAAAAAAGGGTTAACACCGCTCGCAAAGCGCCGCTGCAGCGGCACTTTGCTGCCAGTTCTGTGGTGCTGCCCATTGATTTCAATGGGCAGGGGCGCTTTATTAGCTCCTACAGCGCTGCAAAGATGCGGCTTGCAGGACTTTTTTTACCTTCCTGCAAGCGTGCCGCTCCAGTGTGAAAGCACATGGGCTTTCACACTGGAGTGAGAGGAGAGGCCCTTTATAGGCGCTATGCAGGCACTATTTTTAGCGCTGTAGCACCTGTAAAGCACCCGAGTATGAAATCAGCCTAAGGGATCTAATTAATAAGAAATAAATCCACTGAGCAAAGGCCTCAAGTCATTACATGCCCGTGAGGAATAATCGTCAGTGCGTAATATGCTTATTTCCAATGATCGTCAGCTCCCTCTTGTGGCCATAATGTAGTATTTCTCTGATTGCGGTATTTCTGTCAAGCAAGAGTAGCCATACATGGATCAAAATTCAGCCAATCCCTGCTAAATTGATTGTTTTTCAAACCATCTATGGCCAGTTTAAAAGCAGTTTTCTTAGAGAACAACTGTTTTCATGACCAAACATCCTAGAGTAACAATGTAGGATTGTATAAAGCATGTAAAGAAGTATGTATGCTTAAAGTGGTTGTAAACCTCAGATATGAAAAGTGAACAAAGCCCTCTATAGTGTGTACTAGCCTGAGTTGGATTCTTCTCTGATCCCTCTATCTGCATGAGTCACTGACAGAACGGTTAGGCCCCTTTCACACGGACGGAGAGAATCCAGTTTTTAGCTGTGGATAGATCAAGTTATCTACCGCAGCTAAACTCACACAACGCTTTCCTATGGCCCCATTCACACACTGCATTTAGCAATGGTTTCATTACATGAGGTTTGGTGCAGTTAGAAAAAATAAATTTGACTGCGTTCAGGACCGATTTATTGCAGCTATCTGCTCATAACTGCAGGTAATCGCAGTGTACTATTTATCCTGCAGATAGCGGCAACAAAGAAAGAAAAACAGAAAGCACATCAGAAATAGCAAGAATGTTCCAATGCAACTAAACGCAGCTAATCGCAATGTACAACTGCAAGTGAACGCTGTGCCAGGATTGTCTGAATTTCAAAATAACAAAACATGCTTTTAACAGCGGCAGAACAGCCCCCCCGTGTGAAAGTGGCCATAGTCAACACCTCAGGCTCCAGGGTGATGGCTGGCCCCCCTTCAGCACACAGCAGGTGACTCAAAATCAGATCTGTGTTTTTCTCTATGAGCCTGTTAGAGGGGGGCATGTTCCTTGACTCCAAGCAGCCATCATATTTCACAGAGCTCTGCAATGTGTGTTATGTCAGATCCTCACCCCCTGTTTTGTGTTGCTGTGATATCCTATGTAAAATGTGTGTTTTGGAAGACTGTAGGAGCAGGGATCTCCAAACCACGGCACTCTAGCTGTTGCAGAACTACACATCCCATGAGGAATTGTAAAACTGACATTCACAGACATGCTCGTTCGGTTTCACTCTCCCGACACTCCTCAGCTGCTATAGAATCAGATTGCAGATCGCAACATCTGATTGCTCGGTCATCCAATGCTCCGGGATTAGAACTACAGCTCTGTGCCGTTCTAGTCCAATTGTGATAGCTCAGAACAAACACCAGGCAGGCTGTATGTAAGTTCAAACAGGAATATCCTTTATTGTAAAATACAGGCTTTTATACACTCAAAGTGGAGGTGTAGACCTCCTGCTCATATTACTCTAACAATACAGCTGTAACCTAATTAACATGAGCTAATTAACTAATCCCTTTAGACAGCCTACATGACTCAGACATGACCGTTAGGCCAGACTGGCCGTCTTGTAGTTCAGAAAATCCAATCAACATTATCACAATCAACATAGACTCTTCTTCACACAATAGCAGAGTTAATTAACACAAATAACAATGGGGATCTAATGACTCTTAGATCCCATAGTAGACTTATTTACAATATACATTTTAGCAGACAATAAACAGACAGGTGTTGGAATTTACATCAGCATCTCCTAACAGTATCTGTCCCAGCATTATGAATCAGCCACTATTCCAATATGGCAAATCCAGGGTCCCCAGAGTCTGTGTGTCCTGGGGGACCAGGACCCGAATCCACAGTAATACCACCTCAAGGGTCCCCAGGCATACAGCTCACAAAGAGCACCGTTCCCCCAAATGCAAGGGCCCCCGATCAAACGGCAAGAGGCTAGCATACAGTCCCCTCCAAAAGTCTCTTTCCCAGCTAGGTCTGTCACATTTCTCCCCTTTCGGCAGGAGACTAACACAGGAGGAGACCCCAGACGGGTTGACTCCGAAGTTAGTCAGTAGTTCCAGTCCTCTAATGCCTGTACCCACACAGTACCCCAAACAAATTGTTCCAAACAAAGCATTACTCACCCAGCCAACCTCTGCCTCTCTCAGAGAACATATCTGCCGCTGGGGAGAAGCCTGGACTGGCCCTTCTCCCTGGAGTCCTTTCTGCCACTGGAGAGAAGACAGGGTGTCTGGGCTCACTCCATCATGCTGTTGGGGATCTGGGCCGACTGGCCAGCATCCCTGGGGTATACAGGTGGAGACTGAAGTCCCATCCACCTTCACAGGACATCCATCCTCTGTTAGTTGAGGGCAGTGTCCAGCAGTACTTGGCCCTGTTGCCAGCCCTTCTGCTGGAAACCCCACACCATCTGCTCCGGCTAACTGTTGGGGAGGGACGACGAACACCTCCTCTCCCTTCTCCCCCTGTAACCTGATCTGCTGCTGGGAAGTGACCACCTCCTTCTCACCCTAAGCCTCCGGAACCGCCGCAGGTGTAGGGCAGAGATCTTGGACCCTCTGTCCGGTTGCCAGCGCTTCAGCTGGGGAAGTTCCTTGTGACTTCACAGATACTTCTGTTGGTGCTGGGCAGAGCATAGTGAAGTTTGGCCCTAATAACAGCTCCTCTTCTGCTGGAGGCTCACCAGGTTGTTCTTCCTCAGCAGAAAAGTCTATCAAATCCCCTGTCTCTGCAACTGGTGTCTGGGGATAAAGGTTCACCATCTCCTCTCCGTGGAACCCAGAAGATGCTATCAGTGCTGGGCAGAGGTTAGCAGAGCTCTGCCCTGTTGTCAGCACTTCAGGTTTGGGGACGGCAATCTTCAGATTTTCCACTGCCGATTCTCTGGCATTCTGCTGGACAGGCACATTCCTCCATCCAAGATCATCCAATGCAGAAACAGGTTCATCAAGGTCAGTCAGCACTTGCTGCATCCGCCATAAGACCTCCCCCTCCATAGCTGTGGGTGCAGGTTGGCAAAGCACACTGTTACTCTGCCACATTGTCAACTCTTCAGCCAGGATTTCAGAGTTGTCAACTGGTATTTCATGATAGTCCCGGGCAAGGGGAGCACCACCCTGCTGCTGAGCAGAGTCTAACAGCTGTTTGTAGGCGATCTCCAACTCCCATTCCTGAACGGCCAGAAACTCCAAATCTTCCAGTGCCCAGTGCACTTCTGAGACATTCAGTCTCCGCTCTCTGTGCTCCATTATTTCCTCCAAACGCCACTCCCGATCACTTCCAAAGTCAGGGTCCCTGGACAGCCTCCAGTATAACAATCCCAGGCCATCGTAGTCAAAGCCTTCTGTGGGGCTGTCATCCGCTGTCCATGGGCACACTTGGGCTACATACCACTGGAGGGCTCTGTAGCTCTCGTCCAACCGCATTTCTGCCCGGATCAGCCTGCTTAACTCGGCTGTCCACTCCTGGTTCGGCTGTTCCCCCAAAAACAGCATTCGCACTTCATACTGCGACCAGTACCTCACATGGATGGAGGGGAGAACTTTTCCCTGGTGTCGCTGCTCACGGGCTAGCGCTTCCTTCCAGAGTTCACAGCGGATAGAATCAAACCATCCGCGCAGGACCTGCTCTGATACTGGTCCTCTGTGCTGTATCTCCTCTCGCAACCTCCTTCTGAATTCCTCATCCATGGTGGCTGGTATTTCTCCTCTCCTGCTATCCTGCTACCTTGGATCCAGGTGATAGTTTGGATGTGTTCACGGCAAGGAAGCACGAATCCACCATTCCCTCCACGGCTCTCAAGTAAGTCTTTCAGCGTGGCTCTCCTGCAGGCTGGTTTGGAGTGTCCCAGTAACTGGAGAGCAAATCCCACGGCTGCCAACCAATGTAACGAGCCCCTTGCTCGTTCGGTTCCACTCTCCCAACACTCCTCTGCTGCTATAGAATCAGATTGCAGATCGCAACATCTGATTGCTCGGTCATCCAATGCTCCGGGATTAGAACTACAGCTCTGTGCCGTTCTAGTCCAATTGTGATAGCTCAGAACAAACACCAGGCAGGCTGTATGTAAGTTCAAACAGGAATATCCTTTATTGCAAAATACAGGCTTTTATACACTCAAAGTGGAGGTGTAGACCTCCTGCTCATATTACTCTAACAATACAGCTGTAACCTAATTAACATGAGCTAATTAACTAATCCCTTTAGACAGCCTAAATGACTCAGACATGACCGTTAGGCCAGACTGGCCGTCTTGTAGTTCAGAAAATCCAATCAACATTATCACAATCAACATAGACTCTTCTTCACACAATAGCAGAGTTAATTAACACAAATAACAATGGGGATCTAATGACTCGTAGATCCCGTGGTAGACTTATTTACAATACACATTTTAGCAGACAATAGACAGACAGGTGTTGGAATTTACATCAGCATCTCCTAACAGTATCTGTCCCAGCATTATGAATCAGCCACTATTCCAATATGGCAAATACAGGGTCCCCAGAGTCTGTGTGTCCTGGGGGACCAGGACCCGAATCCACAGTAATACCACCTCAAGGGTCCCCAGGCATACAGCTCACAAAGAGCACCGCAAGAGGCTAGCATACAGTAACCTCCAAAAGTCTCTTTCCCGGCTAGGTCTGTCACAGTGTGTTTTGGAAGACTGTAGGAGCAGGGATCTCCAAACCATGGCACTCTAGCTGTTGCAGAACTACACACCCCATGAGGAATTGTAAAACTGACATTCACAGACATGACTAGGCATGATGGTAATTTTAGTTCCTAAACTGGAGGGCCATAGTTTTGAAACCCCTGCTGTAGAGGATAAATCGCTGCAGATAATCAGGTACAACTTATGTAGGAGTATTTAAATTATCTCTGTATCACCAAATTCTATTCATTTCACTGAGTATATGTAAGAATTTGCAACCACTTTAAAAACAAACATTTTGCAAAGGTAACCAGCTACAGTATTTACAAAAACAGGATTTATCTTCATTATATCTGAATATCTTCCAAACTATGAGTGTAAAACAAAGAGGTAAAATTATTGATTTTCATTTTGTCTGTTAAAAATGATGATTGTCAAAATAAATTTCAATACACACAGGCTCCTCTTGAGCAATAAGTCCCTTACCTTTCTCAAGGCCCTCAAAGACTACTCAATTAGGGTAAAGGAACAGTGTTTGTGTAAAGTCCCTGTGACCCCTTGCCCAATTACCCCTTCCATGATGTGACAGTGGTTTGGCTTGGATCAGAGTTCTCCTAAAGTCTGTCAGATGCTGTATTGCAAACGGACTAATTCAAACACTGCACACATAAAAGAAAGGTATAGTGTGTGAGCTCAGGTGGTTGACAATCAGGAACTGCCAGACTATATGTGACCTCTGATCCTCTGGTTGTCTGAACAAAGCATTTCCTATACTTGTATCCTGTCCAGTCTCAAATTATATTCTATACAAAGCACTTTAATTGAATTTTTTCTCCAGAAGAACAGAGGGATACACTCAGACTCAGGTCAATTGCTATCATTGGGCTGATGTATGAAAGTGTGCCAATAGGAAAATGTACTGATGCGCATAGCATCCAGAATCTGTCTTATTTCACACCTGGACTGTAGAAATGATAGTTGGAGGCCAATTGGTTTCCATAGGCAAAAAAATAAACAAATAACAAAATAAAATAAAAAACTTTCCTGTAGGCACCTTTTTTGTTTTGATGTTTAAAGTTTAAAAAAAGAGTGATGTTTTAAAAAAAAACATGTTATACTTACCTGCTCTATTTAGTGGTTTTGCACAGAGCAGCCCGGGTCCTCCTCTTCTTGGGTGCCTCTTCGATGATTCTGGCCTCCTCTCTCCTGTTGAGTGCCCCAACAGCAAGCAGCTTGCTATGGAGGCTGGGACAGGAGTCACTTTGGGTGGGGGGTTTGTGCAACTCAGCTTACCTTGGAGAGCTCTGGAAATTCAGTGTCCAGCTTCACCGGACCCTCTTATGTGTAAATCACCCTGTGTCCATTAGGGGCACAGGGTGCCTGAGAACCTCACTATGATCTGTGCTAGTCAAACTCAATGTTGTATATATGTATATATTGTATGCTGTCTCATCCTGTTGTTGACTCTTTGCTGTGATCGTTTGGGGTGTGGTTGTATTCCATTGTTTGTGTCTGTCTGCCCGGGAAGAAACGTACATTATGGGATGGATGTCTATGTGGATTGGGGGGGGTTCCTCCAACAGCTCTCCCTGTTGATAAGACTGTTTACTGAGGAGAAGTTTGAATACACCTGACCTGTGTGTCTATTGTGATTGGGCAGTTTACCCCAACCCTGAATCCAAGGGTGGGGGGGAAGTGTCTCGGAGTAGGATATCTGTGGTAACGTGCTGGAATAAATCAGTTTGATATTGTTGTTCACCCTACACTGTTACGGCTGGTGGCTGGGTGAGCTAAGGGGTCTTGGATAGTGCTGGTTCTGGACAGAGGAAGCATTTACGGCGGACATAGACCTGTTGAGGACAGGGGTTTGTCACAGGGACACCCGAGCTGAGCTGTAGCTCCGTGTGTCCATTCAGACAGGGAGCGGAGGTTTGGCCCCACCCACTCTCTTTCTAATTGGCTAACTGACTGAAGCGGGAGCCAATGGTGCCACTGCTGTGTCTCAGCCAATCAGGAGGGAGAGTCCGAGGGACTTGTGGACATCGCTGGATAGAGATGGGGCTCAGGTAAGTATTAGGGAGACTGAGGCACACAGGAGGCTTTTTATCCTAGTGCATAGAATGCATTAAGATAACAAACCTTCTACCTTTATAATCACTTTAGAAATTTTTAGAAAAAAGTAACATGATCAATTTAAATAGGATAGAACAGGCCTTCCAACATGTGAAGAAAGGCATACAAGACATCACATGAAATAAGTCTACAGCAGCTGGAACATTGCACAGAGTGGTTTTGTGGAAAACCACCAAATATGACTTTCTAGATTTAAAGGCCAATATTAGCCTTTTACATAGTCAGGGTTGACAATATACAGAAGCTAGTAGATATACCTACAAAAAAAAGGAGGGGAAAAAAAAAAACGGAAGAAGGAGATAGAGATAATTAGGGTACAATGAGGGAAAGAGGAAGGGCACTATTCAGTGTACATGATTGATGTGGTATTGTGTGAAACGGTTAGTGCATATTTGATTGAGTCCCAAATGACATTAAATTAATCCAACTTATTTAGTCATCTGGCTGTAAGCTGCTGGCACATTAATAAAGTTCAATTTAAATAACATTTTCAGGAGCATACTTATATTAAAAATGCAGAAACAAAAGACTTAAATGTATGAGCCACTATATAATTCAGTTATTCAGCACATGTTTATATCACTATCAAGTCAAGCCTTTTGACTGGTGGCACGTCGGACTTAGCAACTTTTCACCAATGTTTATACGGCAGTTATAAATATTCTAGATTAAGTATGTGAGGCAGAAGTACACCACTTTTGTCAGATTCTGCCTACCAACATGGATGACTAGTGACAGAAGCTGCCTTTAAGCATAAACCTACTGCGTATTCTCTGTGGCAATGCTCAGGAGGAAGAAACAATATTTCAGGCACTTCAATGAAATCAAACAGAACAAAGACAGAAACATTACATATCCGGCATCCCCAGTGCCAAAAAGAACGCCTTACTGGGTGATAGATCATCACATTTATAATGTATAGAAGATACATTTATAATGTATAGATGTCATCCCGGTTGATAAAGGTTTTAAATGTATCTAAGAACACGACTGTTGATTTTATTGTCATTAGTTTGAAAAAAAAGCAAAATTAATGATGTCTGAATATACAAGGATGTCAAATGGTTGTCTATAGAGGATAAGCTGATTTTTGTGCCATAGTACACTGTTCATTAATGGCACACAAACTTAGTGTTTCTTATACACCAACAGGTCACATTTTTAAAGTCTCTTCATCTTAGGCTGGCCATACATGGTTCAAATCTCAGCCGGCTTAAGCGGGAACCTGCCGAGATTTGAACTGTTAATTGGCAAGGCTGAATGTACCAAATTGATTGAACAAATTGGGTACAAAAAGCCTGCCGAATTCTCTTATGATTATCACTAGCAGCTGCAATTGCCACTAGCGATAATCACTATCTTCTCCTGGAGGGGACAGCTTCCCCCGCAGGGAGCAGACAACTGCTCAGCAGGAGGGATTCCCCTGTCAGTGTTGATGGTGGAATCGTGCAAATTTCTTCCCTGCAACCCGTGGTTGCAGAAAATAAATTTGCACCGTGTATGGCCGAATTTATACAAGTCACTGCAACAGTAATTACAATATCTCTTGGAGGAAAATACTGAAAACATGACCTGTTGGGGTACGTGATCATACAATATATGGTCATGGGACAACAGAAACCAGAAGTGAGGATAGATCGATAGATGTTTCAAATGATAAATTAATCCATAAAGAAGACAAAGCTTATATTATTATTTTTTTTTTTAACTGTAAAACATATCCAGATTGGGAAGAAAGAAAAACACTTCTGCATATTACAACATGTTGACTGTCTGCAAATTTCACAGCAGAAAATGATATACCTCCAATTTGCTTTTATCAGCAGCAGCTTGCAGAGAAGGAGAGGATGCCGAAGGCTGAACAGCATCAGAAGAGGACGTCTGTACAAAGCAGATGAAAAGCATAAGAAGAGAAGCAAGACAGATGATCAGAATTAGTAAACGACTAGGCAGGCAAAGCAGCATATGAACTCATTTTCCCCACTTGGTAAAGAGCACCTGGAAAAAGTCACCCAGAAGAGTCCAAAGGAAGTACTCTGATTGGAGCATGCAAGAGGAAGACTTACCTGTCTACTGATATACGTGCACCATAACATATAAACATTTGTCGTCCCCCCCCCCACACCACCACCATTTTCAAAAGATTAATGTGTAATAATACTGAATATTTGACACAAGAGAGATTTAACGATCCAAGATTTTAGACTACACATTTGTTATGAAAACCATGGCACCAAGCCGGGTAACTGCTTAAACTCCCAAACAATGGTAGTACGCCAATAAGGTTTGGCCAGTTACTTAGGGGTACACTTATGAAAATTAAAATAAAATATCCTTTGATTATCAGCTCCAGCTAGTGGCCATACTGCAGTGTTTGCCAATTCACGCCACTGAATCATAATATGCGATCTGGAGAGACAATGGCCTTACATTTGTTTTTGACTCTATTTGCACAGAACAAATGTATAAGTAGTTTAACCCAATCAACAGTTCTTCTAGAGCACCCATACTCAACCTGAGTTTCATGGAACCCTAGGGTTCCTACAGAGGTTGCAAGGAGGCTGACTGCCCCCCTTATACATGCATAGTTCCAGGATCACTGCCACTTGGCAAAACCAACATGATGTCAATTATATTTTCAGCTGTCTAATGGTTAAATTCTGTCCACCACCATAAGGGATCCATTCTTTCTACCAACCACCAATGTAAGAGGCCTTTTTGCCATCGACCCCTGATGAATTAGATTTAGTAAAGGTTTTCTGAAGCCTGAAATTGATTTTATAGGTTATTCCTGGGTTGATAAATTCTGGTCTAGAGCATGCTAAAAGTGGTGCGGGGGTAGATAGATGAAACAGACAAAAATTTGATAACAAATTTAGTAAATTTATTAGAGTATCTAAGACAGAAGTAGTATTAACTAATGCTTCCTGAAATTCATGTATAGCCTATGCAATGACTGCCCATTTTACAGTTCTGACAGTAAAAAAAGTACCATCAGGTATTGTAGCAGGGATACAGATTATACTCAGTTTCACCATTCTGTTTTTTCCTGCTCCTAGAGTAACAAATACACTAAACAACCAGAGCATCCTTTAATTCAACCTAAATACGTTTCCTGTAGTAAACATTGCTTTAATAGGAATTTGACATTTTAATTAATTTTATCTGATACAAGGACAGAAACACCTCTGCTGCTCCTGTCCCCGGATCAACTAAAATCAAATCAAATGTCAAATAATTCCCATAAAAGCATATGTTACTACAGGAAACTTATTTAGGTTTACTTAAATAAGCCTCTTTAAAACATAGGAAATATGTACTTTAGAAGTGTGCTAATGTTAGTTATTTGAAAGAAGCGGTCCCAATACTGTGGTTACCATTTAGTACAAAGCTAAAGTATACACAGTGCAAGAAATATACATATCATAACTGACAAAAGTTAAAGTGCTTTAAAATTATGAAATAAGACTTCATCTCTTACACACAAGCTTAACATGAACAGTTACTATGTAGAACCCTTTCCCCCTGCAGTATCAGAGTGCATAACCTCATTTCAAATGTTGTTCTTTCTCAATTACCCAGGAGGTATTAGGTGGAACAGTTACATAGGATGTAGAAGCCATTTACACACAAAAATAGGTTTCATCTAAAAGCATTCTCTCTCTGTGATTTCTGCATGTGTAGTTGAGCACTTTAATAGAACCATTATCCCTTCATGTTCCATTCCCTGCTAAAATGCATCAGAGAAATGTTCACAAGCAGAGCACTATATCCCCTCAGTGGTAAATCTCAAATATCTAAGCTCCCCTCCAAAGTCAATACGGCACACATTAGAAACAAAAGGCATACAGTCAAGCATGTGACCCTTCCTTTTTTTTTTTAAGGTTTTTTTTTTTTTTTTAGCTATGCTTATAAAAACTTTGGTTCTGTCTGTCATTTTTCAAGCAGTTTAATATTTAAGAATCTTGGCCTACAATAGAGAGTAAAATGTTTAGAGAACCAAGGCTGACATCTTATTTTCTGTGGTTTCTTACATATAATGTAGCATTTTTAGAGACTCACAGAAATGTGCCATGAGGGAAAGTGTAATAGTTCCCAACAGCACTACAATAGTTTCAAATCTACGGAAGGGAAATTGTCATACAACATAATAGGTAACACGATCAGAAAAAAAAAAAAAACAAACAGTCTAAAGAAAACAAAACAATTATGTCTCTTCTGCATTAAAGTTGCTTACCTGCTCGCCCACCACTGTACACGCAGTGTTGAATTTCAGCAATGCCAAGCTGACTGTACTTGCACAGAAGTGACATCTTGACCCAACCAACTAAAATGGCTGGGTGATCGATACCCAAAACAACCAGGCTGATGTCAGCGACTAGTGAGGAGCTCCAGGAGATTGCGGTGCTGGAGTAAAGTAGTTTAAATTTTATTGCTTAGGTAACACTTCCACTTTTGTTCCCGTTGTCAAGGATCACAACACGTGCATTGGGACTGGATTGGAAAACCTTCCTCAGTGCAGTTTTAATGCAATACAAATCAAAAGGCCTTGTTCCCCATCATGCCAATTTGGTTTGTTGCAGTGGTGTGCACTGAAAAAAGTATGACACGTAGTCATTTTTTTTTAGTGCAGCGTGGTGTGACAATCCACCACATTGCACAACACTGTGGCCAATACAACTTGGGGTGTCATATTATGACATGTCAAAGTTTGCACAAAAATATAGAATACAGGCATGCACAACATGGAAATATCAACTGGGCCCTTGGGCCTGTCAACAGGTTACTCAGGCATTAAGATTTGAAAAATGAGAGAAAGACCATATCTATGCTCCCACAATCAAGAAGTCAGTATTTACAAAGGGTTTTATGGGGTTCTGGGGGGACTCTGCAGGCGCTGACAGCAAAACAGAAGTTGAATGCACAGTTGCACGGTATGCTACACTGTACCCAAACAAGTTTCTCATTTTCTAGAGTCCTGTAAAAAGCTGCGCTAAAATTATTAAAAGTTCATATAAATGACATCAAGGGGATTTCTCCAAGTCCTTATTTCAAAGTGAAAACACCACCACCGTGCACTTCTAAGCAGTAGTGACAATCCACCCTAGTAGTAGAGCCTGCTTACCAGATGGCAAGCATAAAAGGGCAAGTGGCTTTAGCCTAGTCAAGGCCTTTTAGCTTGCTGATGCTCCCGGTGTTCCTATGGGTGGTAAATCTCCAGGCTCCCTTTGGTTATCCTCATGTCGCCATTCAACACGAAAAACCCGGATGACTGGTGGGATGTCTGTGTTCCAGATCTTCTGATGACCAAAAAAATAAGAAAAGTAGCCCTGGGACTTTAGATGAGGTGAGAGAGGTTTAGCCAATGTCCACAGTGAACACTGAGACAAAATCAATTTATTCATTTCAAAATGTTATGTAACTGAGCGGTAACAACAATGATTGTGAGTTACCAGGCATAATAGCCAATGTACACAACACAGATGAACGTAAATATACAAAGATTTATTACAAATGTTATACATCAATGAGCAACAATAAAACTTGAAAATTGCTGGGTCAGTAAGTACACATACAAAATAAGATGATAAAATGTACATACATGTGGACAGGGAAGTATGTAAACATAATGCAGACATCAATAATACCCAGCATGTACCGGCATAAAATAAGCATCAATAAAGCCCTATGCATTTCGCGAGACCCTGCTCGCTCTTCAGGGGCGGATGCATGAATGTTGTATCTGCAATGTAAGTAATAAGATCAATAAATGTATGTGGTTGGTAAATGGGGGCAGATGGAATGGTTAGCAAGAGAGGCCTGATGCAGAGACCTCATACTTACCGGAGTCTGAGATGAATCGCCAAACGCTGGATATCGAGATGGCAGCAGTGTAATGCATCCAGCTCATTTTTCAGACACAATGTTAAGGGGCTAAGTGGAGACCGCAGTGAGAAATACCCCTATCCAGTCCGTGCTGATCCTCCGGATGTTCCCCTATTGTGGCTTTGTTTTGTTCCGCCTCCTCAGCTCCCGAGCTGGATGCATTACACTGCTGCCATCTCGATATCCAGCGTTTGGCGATTCATCTCAGACTCCGGTAAGTATGAGGTCTCTGCATCAGGCCTCTCTTGCTAACCATTCCATCTGCCCCCATTTACCAACCACATACATTTATTGATCTTATTACTTACATTGCAGATACAACATTCATGCATCCGCCCCTGAAGAGCGAGCAGGGTCTCGCGAAATGCATAGGGCTTTATTGATGCTTATTTTATGCCGGTACATGCTGGGTATTATTGATGTCTGCATTATGTTTACATACTTCCCTGTCCACATGTATGTACATTTTATCTTATTTTGTATGTGTACTTACTGACCCAGCAATTTTCAAGTTTTATTGTTGCTCATTGATGTATAACATTTGTAATAAATCTTTGTATATTTACGTTCATCTGTGTTGTGTACATTGGCTATTGGTGTCCTTTTATGAAACTGAGATCAGCGGCGATCCCGAGTCTCACCGCTGATCTCAGCGCTTTACCAGTTTATGAAACTGAGATAATCAGCGGAGAACATGTTCTCCGCTGATTATCTCAGCACAGTGAGAATTCACAGAAACGGCCAGTTTATGAAGGTGCGATCTCCACACCTCACTGGCGATCTGTGACAGAATTCTCACTTTCTGATTCACCATTTCAGAAGTGGAGAATCAGAGTGAGAAGCCTGAAACTGGCTGATATTCTGGAGAAAGAAAGAAGTCTTTTGACTTCTTTCTTTCACCAAACAGTCAGAGCACACCTTCCCCACCATTACACACACCAAAACCAGCAGGATAGGAATTTATAGTGTATATATATATATATCTATATATATATATATATATAGATATATATGTATATATATCTATATATAGATATATATATATATATATATATATCTATATATATATATATATATATATCTATATATATATATATATCTATATCTATATATCTATATATCTATATATCTATATATCTATATATATATCTATATATATATATATATATATATATATATATATATATCTATATATCTATATATATATATATAGATAGATATATCTATATATATATATATATATATCTATATATAGATCTATATATAGATCTATATATAGATATATCTATCTATCTATCTATCTATCTATCTATCTATCTATCTATCTATCTATCTATCTATCTATCTATCTATCTATCTATATATTTTTTTTTAGATGTTCACGTCTCTGGCTGGGTTCACACTTGTGCGATGCGTGAACCAGCGTGATTCCTATGCGGGTTTTCACATCGCACCTACATTGACATCTGCGCACCACTGCGGGTGTCAATGTAAAGTTAATGACACCCCCAGATCATTTCACAGATCGCAGTGCGAACTATGTAATGGTGCAGGAATCGGATCGCATGGGTGTTCACACCCATGCGATCCGATTCCAGTGCGGACCAAATAAAGGGTCCTGTACCATTTTGGTGCAAATGCAATATGATTTAGGGCCAGTTCCCACTGCTGCGGTGTCCGAGATCGGATGTGATTCGCACCGCAGTGCAAAATCACATCCGATCTCTGTGCGATGCGATTTCAGCCATACAGATAGTATTGCTAAATTTGCATTGCCCTCGGACCAAACTCTTACAGGACCCTTTTTTTGGTCCACAGCAGAATCGGATTGCATGGGTGTTCACACCCATGCGATTCGATTACTGTCCGAGTTTGCAGATCGCACTGCGATATGCGAACTGATTTGGGGGTGTTAACTTTTAGGCCCAGTTCACACTTGTGCGATGCCGGACATCGCACAGGCATCGCATGTTATTTGCAGCACACTGCCATTCACATTACATGCGATGTCTGTGCGGTGCGATATCAGCTGTACAAATAGTATGGCTGATATCGCACCGCATTCGGTGCAAACACGCACAGGACCCTTTTTTCTGTTCGGACCAGAATCGGATCGCATGTGTGTTCACACATATGCGATCCGATTCATGTCCGAACTGTCAGTTCGCAGTGCGATATGCAAGCTGATCTGGGGGTGTCCTTAACAATGTATTGACACTCCCCAGCGATTCGCATATGGAAGTGTGAACTGACATGCGAGTCGGTGCGATGCGGGAACCCGCAGTGGATTCGCAGTGTTCTCGCATCGCACCAGTTTATCAATTTTTATGTTTATCTATAATGAAATATATTTTATTTTAATTTATTAATAAATATTTATACTTGTATACTTTATTAAAATTATTTTTTTAATGATTATAAATGTATTTTGCATTTATATGAATGGTGTATAGCTGCATTACATATGTGCATTACATTCATTTACTATACACCATTCACATTTAAATAGGGACATGTATGATCTTTAAATATTGATAAAAACAATGTTTTTTTTATAATTAGGTTAATGTATATTGTGTAGGGGGAATTTATCTTTATTATTTTATTAATATGTTGGGGAATAATGTGTGCTGATTTGTGTTAAACTTTTGTATTTTATGGTTCCTCATACTGTAATCCCGCTATATCACACGAGATTACAGTGAGAGGAGCCGTTCTCAGGAGTTCCCGGCGTTTGTAGATCGCTCCTCAACTCAACATGAGAAGCGATCTACACACTTTCATAAACAGGCACTCAGAGGAGAGCGATCTCCTCTGAGAATGCCTGAGAACTGAAAAGCGGTATTTTACCGCACTTTCATAAAAGGACACCATTATGCCTGGTAACTCACAATCATTGTTGTTACCGCTCAGTTACATAACATTTTGAAATGAATAAATTGATTTTGTCTCAGTGTTCACTGTGGACATTGGCTAAACCTCTCTCACCTCATCTAAAGTCCCAGGGCTACTTTTCTTGTTTTTTTGTGCACTATTAGGGATGGAGGTGTCAGAGGGGTCACACCAGACCTTAATCTTCCTTTTTTTCAGATCTTCTGATGGGGCCTAGGAGCAGAGAGGCCCCATCAGAAGATCTGGAACACAGACATCCCACCAGTCATCCGGGTTTTTCGTGTTGAATGGCGACATGAGGATAACCTAAGGGAGCCTGGAGATTTACCCCCCATAGGAACACCGGGAGCGTCAGCAAGCTAAAAGGCCTTGGCTAGGCTAAAGCCACTTGCCCTTTTATGCTTGCCATCTGGTAAGCAGGCTCTACTACTAGGGTGGATTGTCACTACTGCTTAGAAGTGCACGGTGGTGGTGTTTTCACTTTGAAATAAGGACTTGGAGAAATCCCCTTGATGTCATTTATATGAACTTTTAATAATTTTAGCGCAGATTTTTACAGTACACTAGATTTTGGTGTGATCGCACTATATGCTGCTGCTTATATGTTTTTGTGTTAGCGCGGTTCTTCCTATTTTACAAGTTTCTCATTTTGTTCTCACTAATAAAGCTTTCTTTGGGTGGTATTTGATCACTGCTGGCCTTTTTTATTTTTTGCGCAAAAAAGTTTTTGTTTCCGTTATAAAATTTTGTAAATGGGGGGGGGCGTGGTCTGGACATGACTGAGTAAGGACGTGTGTCTGAGGAGCTCCCGGTCCGATCCGTCCTTAACCAGCTTTAATGCAGTGAATATCTGCTTGTTTTACCCGGTATGTACTCCACTGGAAAGTGGGGGGGAAGATATCAGAAGCAGGTATTTCCCAAGCCACGCAGGAGTGGAGATATACAGAATTACCAAGATGGCGGACGCCATGAGGCTTGGCATTCACAGAGAACAGACGCCGCAGGCCTCCTCTACCTCAATGCCGCTGTCAGTTGCTCTAAACATGTATTATACCATCCTGGCAATGTACCAACCAGACTCTCAGGAACCCTCACAGCCTTCCCACACACCACTGACCCTGAGGACCGACGCCGAACTGAGAGCACTAATGCACGCCCTCCCAACAAGGTTGGAAATAGAAGCAATTGTAAGCAGACTGGAGGCATCTTACCGCAAGGAGATAGCGGTAGTGAGGCAAGAGGTACAAACATTATCGGACTGAATGGGATCTGGAGAATTCTCGGTGGCCCCACTCGAACGACAGATGTCGGCGGTTGAGGCATCACAAACTACCCAGGCAAATACAATCCTCACACAACAACTCCAATTAGAAGAGATTGAGGACCGCAGCAGGCATAACAACCTGCGCCTGAGTGGTCTGCCAGAAGCCATTGGGATGGAGTACCTGGCGGCGTCCACCCTGGCAATCTTCAGAGACCTAATGGGAGAGCTCTTTCCACCCAGCCTGTCCTTAGATCGGATCCACAGAGCCCTGTGGGCCCCGCTCGGCAGACCCAGACAGACCGCGGGACGTCATATGTCGAATCCATCAGTATGCCCACAAAGAGCTAATACTACGAACTGCATGGGAGAAGGGAAACACAGAATTTGATGGGGCCGTCCTCCAGATCATGCCAGACTTATCCAGATCAACACTACAGCGGAGGGCCCTTCAGAAACCAGTGCTGGAGGTCGCTAGACTCACATACAGGTTGGGTTTCCCCATTTCAGTGACTTAAGAAGGCTCAGCAATCCTTTAACCTCCGGACCCCTGCTGATCTCCCTGCCCTGTTTATATTCATGGAAACAGATCCCATCGAGGTACCTGACTGGCTCCAGATGCTACAGCGCTTCACCCTCCGGTCTGGACCATCCAGCATGAGGAGAGCCCAATAGCCTAAACCGCAGAGGAACCAGCACAGATTGGGGCAGATTGGGAGGACCACTCTCGGTCTACTCTTACCTCTTCCCCAGTAGGACGAAGCATTCCCCCTAGTGAGTACTAAGGCGTGCTTCTTGGCAAATTGATTTATTTGCACTTATTCCACGGACAGAAAGTCTAATATCTTTCTTTCTCCTACGTTTCCACCTTTATCTATCCACTCTGACCCCACTTTACTTCCCTAACCCCGCTTGGCCCGGGGGACAACGGACTCCATCAATATCTTCTCACTGAACGTGAAGGGCCTAAACATACCCGAAAAGCGCCGCATGTTATTGAATGACCTTAAAAGAGCCCACACTGACGTAGCGTTCATCCAGGAAACACACTTCAGGACATAATAAAATAAATAAATGTGTATGCGCTAGAAAACTAGGTAAATACGTGATAAAAAATATAAAACCAAAATAAGATAGATATATACAATATTAATAAGCAATAAACAATGTCAATCGCCTGTGAGAAAAGTAACTAAAATATACAACTAAATATATAAACAGCAGCATGCGACATGCAACAATGTGAAAAATTCAGGTGCTATTTATATAAATGAAGTGTCCAATAATTCAGTCCAAATCAATTCATAAAAATATATAAGAGTCAGAGTGCAAAAATAGTGTCCAAAAAAATGGATCCCCCAGATGAAGGCACGTGATCCCTGTGCCGAAGACGCGTAGGGGAGGGGCAGGACGGAGCTTTTCAAACACATCTATCTTATTTTGGTTTTATATTTTTTATCATGTATTTACCTATTTTTCTAGCGCATACACATTTATTTATTTTATTTGGTCACATACACGGTATGAAACGTGGTTAGTGTGTGCAGCTGATTAAGGTTTGAGAATTTACATTATAGGCATCAATCCATCTGTGGCTCACAAGAACTTTGCACTATTATTGGACACTTCAGGACAGGCAACCCTACTTGCCTCAGAAACTGCTACTTCCATACTCGTATCATGTCACTAATGTAGCAGCAAAATCCAATATGCCCTGGACATGTGGCGACACCTTGGTAGATCCTGAGGGCCGATATGTGTTCGTTAAGGGATCAATAGGGGGCACGAAGGTGACACTAGCCACTGTATATGCTCCTAACGATCGACAAGACACCTTTCTCCACCGTACATTAAATCTACTCACGGAATTCAAGGAGGGTTAGCTAATCATGGGGGGGGGGGGTGACATTAACATACCTCTAGCCCCGAGGTTGACAGCTCTTCGAGCACCTCATCCTTACATACGGGCACACACAAACGCATAACCCGGGAACTCCACATCACCCAACTGATAGATGTTTGGAGACTGCACCACTCTGGGGAACAGGATTACACTTTTTACTCATCTCCACACAAAGTGTACTCGAGAATAGACTATTTCTTTATCCCCCACCGTCAGCTGGAAGTGGTCCACAGCGTTGAGATAGGCAATATCACATGGTCGGATCATGTGCCTATCACCATGCGCTATTGTTTGTCACCATCCCTTCTGCAGACACCGATAGTCATGACAGACGTCAGAAACAAACTGAAACATTACTTTCAAACTAATGATACTGAAGACTGTGACCCAGGTATTTTATGGGAGGCCCACAAGACTGTAATAAGAGGAGTGCTAATTAACCACTTCCCGCCCGGTCTATAGCAGACTGACGGCCGGGCGGTGGTTCAGTTATCCTGACTGGGCGTTATATGACGTCCAGCAGAATAACATGCCACCGCGCGCCCCGTGGGGGCGCGCATCTCGGCGATCGGTGGAGCGGTGTGTCAGTATGACACACCGCTCCACCGAGCTTGGCGGAGGCTCTTTACCACGTGATCATCCGTGTCCAATCACGGCTGATCACGATGTCAATAGGAAAAGCTGTTGATCGGCTTTTCCTCACTCGCGTCTGACATTGTTTATTAGCGCAGCCCCCCCTCGGATGCCCACACTAGACCACCAAGGAAGCTGCCAGGACCACCAGGGAAGGGGGCAACATGTGGATGGCCAGGTATGTACCCCATGGCCATCCACATGTGCAAATTATGCCAGATCTGTGCCAGTGCCCACAAATGGGCACTGACTGGCACCATTATATATCAGTGATGCCCAGCAATGCCACCCATTAGTGTCATCAGTGCCACCCATCAGTGCCCTTCCGTGCCCACCTATCAGTGCCACCTATGAGTGCCCAGTGCCACCTATGAGTGCCCATCAGTGCCACCTATCAGTACCCATCAGTGCCACCTATCAGTACCCATCAGTGCCACCTATCAGTACCCATCAGTGCCACCTATGAGTGCCCATCAGTGCCACCTATGAGTGCCACCTCATTGGTGCCACCTCATTGGTGCCCATCAGTGCCGCCTTATCAGTGCAGCCATATCAGTGCCCGTCATTGAAGAAGAAAACAAACTTATTTCCAAAAATTTTTAACAGAAACAAAGAAAAACTTGTTTTTTTTTCAAAATTTTCGGTCTTTTTTTATTTGTTGTGCAAAAAATAAAAACCACAGAGGTGATCAAATACCACCAAAAGAAAGCTCTATTTGTGGGAACAAAATGATAAAAAACTAGTTTGGGTACAATGTTGTATGACCACGCAATTGTCATTCAAATTGCGACAGCGCTGAAAGCTGAAAATTGGCCTGGGCAGGAAGGTGTCTCAGTACCTTGTATTGAAGTGGTTAAACATAGCGCGTGCATCAAAAGAGTAAGAGAACAATTACTGTTCCAACTCCTCCATAAGATACATTGCAAGTCTGCCGAAAACTCTCCTACGAGTCGGGAAATCTGGGAAACTACTAGCCAAAGCGGTTAGAAATCATTGACACATATATTAACACATATATTCCCCAAATCATAGCTCCATCGGGACAAAAAAGGAAAACACCAACCCAGATAGAGTAAGAATTTAGGGACTACTACTCTCTCTATAACCTCCCAGCAAGACCCTCAAATGAAACAACGATAAATGACTATCTTTCAGCATCCCAGATCCCCCAACTATCGACGGAAATAAGAGCAGGATTGGACAACCCCATTACCATGGAGAAGCTGCAGCATGCGGTGGGAGGGATTAAACCAGGCAAAGACCCGGGCCTGGATGGGTTTACCCTAGAGTACTACCAAACCCTCCTACTGCTCCTGGGCCCTCATATGGTGAGGATGTTTAACGGCCTAGGCAAGGGGGCTCTTCTCCCTAGAGACACTCTAAGGGCACATATATCCCTCATACCAAAAGAAGGCAAAGACCCAGCAGCGTGTGGTAGCTATAGACCTATATCCCTGCTGAATGTAGATCTTAAGCTCTTCACGAAGATATTGGCCAACAGACTGACCCAATATATGTCAGACCTGAGTCACTTAGATCAGGTGGGGTTTTTATCCCTGCCTGTGAGGCAAGGGATAACACCACCAAAGTGCTTAGTCTCATTCATATAGCTACCGCAACTAAAACCCCTTTCGTCTTCCTCAGCACAGACGCAGAGAAGGCATTTGATCGCATCAATTGGGTTTTCGTGTCATCAGTCCTTATACAGATCGGCTTATGACATAAAATGCTACAGTGGATTCTTAGCATCTATTCCATATCTGCAGCCCAGGTTAAAGCCAACGGAATCCTCTCAGATTCATTACCAATAACAAATGGCACCAGCCAGTGCCCGCTCTCGCCCCTCCTTTTTGCCTTAGCCTTAGAACCCTTCCTATGCACTGTAAGATCAAACCCAGACATATTATGTGTGACAGTAGGAGGAGCCCAATACAAAATCTCTGCCTACACAGATGACCTTATGTTTTCTCTAACTAATCCAGTGGTGTCTTTACCAAACCTCCTCAGGGAATTTGATAGGTATGGGAATCTCTCCAATCTAAAAATTAATTTTGATAAATCGGCGGCAATGGGGATCAATATAACATCAAGTAGACTGAGCTCTCTAAAATCACAGTTCAGATTTAAATGGTCGGATGCCTTCCTCAAATACCTGGGAACCCTGATCCCCAATGACTTAAAACACACCTTTGACCTTAACTTCCCACCCCTATTGACTAGGACCCGACTACTTCTGGAGGAATGGAACAAAGGACTACACTCCTGGTTCGGCAAGTGTAATCTCCTCAAAATGTCTATACTCCCGAAACTCTTATATTTGTTTCAAGCACTAGCGGTCAGGATCCCACCCCAATACTTTAAACAAGTACACTCCCTCTTTGTCAAATTCATTTGGGCAAACTCAAAACCTAGGCGCTATTAAACACTACCCAAACACTATGGAGGACTGGCCCTCCCAGATCTAAGGAATTATTATTTGGCAGTTCACCTAGGCAGAACAATAGATTGGAACCGTCATGGCAAAAACAAACTGTGGATACAGTTGGAGCAAGCACAGTCCGCGGCCTCACTGAAAGGAGCGGTTTGGTGCTTTGATCAGTTGCCCCCAGCGTTGAAGTTACACCCGGTAATAGGCACAACTCTCCCGGTAGGTGCATCTACAATTTTCGCAACCTCCCTCTCCACTAGTGACTCCCCTTTTTACCCAATACTGGGTAATTCTACCTTCCCTCGCGATTTGAAATAAGCGGAGTATGAGACACTCACATCAACTGGCAGGCACTTCTTTGTAGACAATCACTGGCCCTCTGTTCAATTCCTAACTGACAACAGTGGTCAATTCCAACTGTCATTCTGGTAAAGCAATACAACTACACCACTTCCTACACTCGATCCCCAACACGGCACAATTTAACCGCGACCTGACGACTTTTGAAGACTATTGTAGGGACGAGGGAGTTTTACCTCAAGTACTATCTAAAACATATGATCTGCTCAACTCCCCTCCGGAACAACCTGACCTGACATTCATACAAAAATGGGAAACTGACCTACAACGCTCGTTTATTAGCACCTAAAAACAAAATTCAGATTCAGATTCTCCTTAAAAACAACCATTTGCACAAAGATACAGGAAGGTAACGATAAGATCCTGACCAGATGGTACTAATACACCAGGTGTACTAGTGTACCCAATAGGCTACACAAGTATTTCCCTGCCACCACAGACA
Organism: Aquarana catesbeiana; assembly: GCF_042186555.1. Lineage (NCBI taxonomy): Eukaryota > Metazoa > Chordata > Amphibia > Anura > Ranidae > Aquarana > Aquarana catesbeiana. Next base: position 306,372,776 of record NC_133327.1, on the reverse strand, counting down.
AATGCTGGAGATGTCAGACAGATAAAAGGAACGCTCCTCCATATCTTCTGGTCTTGTTCTCTGCTTCAGCACTTTTGGACAACAGTCGGGACGGTTACTGAAAAATACACAGATTACACGATAAGTGATGATCCAGCTTTCATCCTGCTACATGCCACTACAATCCCGACATGGAGCTACAAAAAGTCGATAGTACGACATCTATTGAACACAGCTAAATCCTGCATCCCACTTATGTGGAAAAAAGTTCACCCCCGACTATAGGGTTGTGGCTATGCAGAGTGGAGGAGATCAGGAAATTGGAGGACTTAGTCCTTACAGCACAAAATAAACAAGAGCAACACTCCCAGGCATGGATGCTTTGGAATATGTTAATATTCTCAGATGAAGGAGTGGCTATGCTAGCCACTTAAACAGCAAAACACAACAGACTGAAAGACAATACACCCTCCACACCGGGCCAACTTCCTCCTACCCCTCCCCTCCCTTCCCTCCTTGACTCTTCCCCCCCCCCCCCCTTTTTCTTTTTCTACTCGCTCTGGAACTTCTATGTTCCCAACTGCTTAGTTTCTGTGATTTTCCTCCAATGTATTTGTGCTCGGAGATTGAACGGTACAACCAGACCTACGATTACGAAGATGTGGTGATATCCCCTAGCCATTAAATTTCCTAATAGTGAATGTTAATTACGGATGCTGAATATCCCACCACAAATATCGATGCTACGGTTATTAATGTGTCATGTATCCATCTGTTAACATCAGCTATTATGATTGGAATTGTACTGTACTTTGTTTTTTCTCTGTTCTTCTGTTCTCTTCCTTTTTTCTGGAAAAGCAATAAAATGTATATTTGAAAAAAAAGAAAAAAAAAAAAATTTGTAAATAAAGTTTTATCCTTCACTGATGAGGCTGCACTGACGGGCACTGATATGCAGCACTAATGGGCATTGATAAGCGGCCCCGATGGGTACTTATGGGTGGCACTGATGGGCATCACTGATAAGGAGGCACTGGCAGGCATTAGTAATGGGCACTGACTGACACCATTTGTGCCCACTGATTGGCATGGATTTTGGGCACAAATTGGCATTCCCTGGTGGCCATGGGTGGCATAGCTGGTGGTGGCAATCCCTGGTGGTCCTGGTGACTGAAGTGGGCATCCTGGGGGGGGGCTGCGCTGATTATCAGCGCAGACCCCCCTGAAAGGAGAGCAGCCGATCGGCTCTTCTCTACTCACGTCTGTCAGACACAAGTGAGGAAAAGCTGATACATGGCTTTTCCTGTTTACACTGATCAGCCGTGATTGGACAAGGCTGATCACGTGGTAAAGAGCCTCCGTCAGAGGTGCTTTACCAAGATCAGTGTTGCAGTGTGTCAGACCACCGATCAACGCGCTGCGCACACGGGGGCGCGCAGACTGTTATCCTACAAGACGTCATATGACGTCCAATCAGGATAACGGAACCACCACCCGGCTGTCTGCTATAGGCCGGGCGGGAAGTGGTTAAAACTGTCACACATTTTGGTGCAAGTCTTTTACATGGATTTTGCGGAGTGTTCCTGTTTTTAGTGCACACATCGCTACACACACAGCACGATACAAGCTTAAATGTAACCTTCGGGTCTTGCATGGGGTGGTCAACATTAGCAAAATGCAGTAAAATAGGTCTTAAAAACATGCTCTAAAAGGCAGTGAAATCAGGCTAAATGTATACCCCAGCATCTTACGGTGTCCGCCCAACAGTAAACATGTTCTATAAGCCTATAAGGTTTTGTGAAAGTACAGGTTCTTGTTAATTCCATCTGTTCTCTGGGTGTGAGGTATATTAAAAACAGAACTACACTGCATACCAAAAATGCCATTTAATTCTTTTTTAACATTTAAAATAAACTCCCCCCATCCATGTCTCCATGCTATATTATGCTGAGAAATCACTTTGAAAAACACCCCCCAGCATTTCTACTGCTTTCCACGCCCATCTTGAGTAAGGGCAGATTATTTATGCAGCATTTACTTCCTGGAATTCATCTGATCTGCCCTCAACTCAGGCACGCATGCAAAAGTGTGCTTAGCTGGGAAAACCCCTCCTACCCGCTAAAAGGATGAAGGATGAATGACAGCAATCTTTTTTTTTTTTTTTTTTTTTTAGGTATGGTCAGTACATACCAAGATTGATTAAAAATTAGGTCAACCTAATTAGCTGCCTAAAATCACAAATCCTATGTTCACATGAAGGATGAAATGTCTAATATATGCATGCTGCATTTCTCATTTTGTCTCTATTCAGCTTTATCTCTGCCGTTTTCATGCTCAGCTGGATATACTCTGCAGGAAACGGACAAGAAAAAAGTGTCACGACTCTATAGTTCCATTTCTATTCACCTTTTTGCAAACCAGATGAAAATGGTTCCTTTTTCTTGAATAGAACTTTTATTTACTGGTATTAACCTTTTTGCTGCCAAAGCAGTTTTTGCAATTTTTGCACACATTTAAAAAATCATTTTAGGCCTGAAGATTATAAAACCCCCCCAAACATTATATATTTTCTGAAGGCAGAGACCCTAGAAAATAAAATAGTGCTTGGGGAGGAACTGACACCTGAACAATGGGCCATTATATGGAGATGGGCAGCTAGGAGCTCTATATGCACACTTTATAAATAAAACTCATACAAGGTGCTCCTTCATTGGTACCTTACCCCATCACGTTTGTGGGCCATATACCCGTCGGCCTTGGATCGCTGTTGGAGGTGTCACCGGTACCGGGGTACGCTATATCACATTTATTGGAGTTGTTCCTCTCTCCAGCCCTACTGGCGGGCGGTTCAGGACCTCCTTCACTGGCTATTTGAGGTAGATATTCTTCTCTATTCTAAATTTTTCTTATTGGGGCTCCCTCCCACCATACTTCCAGGACTAGCTAAAAAACTGGCGACGCAAATACTTATGGCAGCCAGATGTCGAATATCCTTACATTGGAAGCATCGTAATCCCCCGGCTCTTTCTGATTTGTATACCAGAATTAAAGACGTAGAGATTATGGAATCCATGACAGCCAGACTTACAGATAGAGTGGATAGACACATAGCAACATGGGAGCCTTGGCACAAGCGAATGGATCCCCCCGCCTTGTAAACTGTACATACCTGGGGCCCCAGAGAGATGAGCCTTAATATATGGGTTCTTTTTATCTACCTCTTTCACTTCCCTTTTCTCTCTTTTCTTCTCTCTCTCTTCTCTTACCCCCTCTTTGAGCAGCATGGACAAAACACTATTTATGTGTTCGTCTAGATTCCTAAGGTCCGTTTGTCCATTTTCCTAGAGAAATTTGTTATGACCGCTATGCTTATATTGCCTCTTTTTTTTTTTTCTATGTTTATGTTTTATTGTACATACGATGTTACTTTCACCAATTGTATTGTATAATTGGAAACTTAATAAAAATCATTATAAATAAAAAAAGAAGAAGAAAAGAAAATAGTGGTAGTTACAATTTTTTATGTCACTTGATATTACCGCAAGAGTCTAGGAAACACAAAATTTCAGTAAAAAAACACGCTAAAGTGAATTTTAGGGCAAACAAACACAATAAACTACCCACATTGTGGTTACAATATAAAAGACAAGGTCGTAACGAGTAATTAGATACCCAACATGCCAAACCTTAAATCTGTGTGCACCCGTGAAATGGCGACAAACTTCAGCACCCTATATTTTCTATAGGGGACTCTGCAAAACCAGGGGTGTGTAGAGGCAATCGAGCAGAGGCACAGCCGCATGATTGCCTCCACCTGACAGGCAGGAGTCTGCCAGTCAGTTCTACATACAATCTTGGTGGCTGCAGCCACCGGATTGTGTGTGAAACCCCCCACTGTCAGGTCTGTATGACGCATGGACCTGGCAGCAAAAGGGTTAAAGGAAAAATAAAAATAAAGTTTGGTAATGTGCTTTTAAAGCCACAAAGCACCCAATTTGTTTGGATGGACAGTTCAACAAAGCACTGTTCTATTCCACATTCCAGCGACTCAAAATTTGAGTGTACTATTGTAGACTGCTATGTGCAGATGCCTGTTTAAAGGAGAAGTTCACTTTTGGAACATGTTACATGTTCTGCCCGTTTTTAAGGTGGATCATGTAAAACCTGTTCCAGCATTTGCACCTTCTTCCTCCTCATCCCACCTCCCTGTGATAGCGGGTGGGGGATCCTCTCCCCATAAAATTTGAAAACAGGACGGCTGTGTGGGGCTCTGTCCATATGGCCGCGTCATTCAAGCACAGTTTCCTGTGAATGAATAAACGACATCTACCAGCCATTGCGGCTGACTGCTTGTAGTTCTAAATGAATTACGAGAAAGGAATTCTAATATGCAAGTTTGCAAAAGTGTGCCACATCCTATGCAGAATAAAGAGAAAAAGAACCCCTGGGGGTGGGATTTTATAGGCACTATTGAGATACAACAAAAATTCTGAATTTTTATTGTCTCTTGGTAGTGCCTATAAAATCCCACCCCCAGGGGTTCTTCTTCTCTCTAAATTAATTACGAGGGCGCTGGGGAGTGGCCTCTCAGTCCATTGATCTTCCTGCTCTCAACTGCCTGTCCGTATCAGAGGTACGGGCAGACAGCTTTCCTGAGACACTGCAGGAGCCGGACATTGTACCTGTAATCTCCTGATCGCAGGTTCAATGCTCTGCAGGCTCCTTAGAAAAGATAAAAATGAATGCAGATTTACTTGCAAAAAAAGAAAAATGTACATTTTTTTTTTTTTTAAAAAGGTAAAAAAAAAAAAAAAAAAACTTTGCCTTTAAACAATTCTAGCATTACCAGACAGGGTAGCAAATACATTTGCTACTGGATTTCATAGAATATAAAAAAGGGAATTTTGACTGTAAATCCTATATCTATGAGTACAGTACAAGACAGAGGCTGAATATTCATAGACCCTGGGTTATAAGCTGATATCTTAAGGTGACTGGACACTGACAAAGCTTTTTGCCCCACTGGGTGTAGCCCCTATAATGAGCATGTAGTACTGCAGGAGGAGCTTTTCCTTTTAGAGAGTAATCTCTTCAGATAAGTGGTCCTATCCATCTAACGACTGTCAAGTTTGAAAATTTTGAAGCAGGATGTTCCTGATGCAAGCCATAGCTCTAAGGTAGATTCAGACGGCTCCGACTCCGTCCAGGCAGTGAACAGCAATTTCCTTTGGGTGCTTGGTAGTAGGGCATCAAAATGGAAGTACAATGCCTTCATTGATATCACCTTATTAAAGGAAGTCTTTGTGAAGGATAAAGAATAGCTCTCTAAAATAAAGGGCTGCTAGTGACAGATCTGACTGCAACCAAGCGGCTAATTTGAGGGAGAGATCAACTTAGGGGACTTTCCTGATATGTTCAAAGGGTGGTTTCTGCAGGGCTAAGAGAATAAGATTACGGTCCTAAGAAAGTACAGGGTGCTGCAAAGGTAGCCTCATACAAGATACAGGTTGGATAAAGGTACTGACAATCGTGAGGGCAAAGGTTCTTTAAAAAGAATGGACATGGATGAAACCTGTCCTTTTGAGAGTGCTTAGAGCCAAGTTCTGGTCAAGCCTCGATTGCTTAAGGGCCGGAATAAGAAGCATGGATCTTTCTGGAAGTGGCTTTTCTTGTTTTTAGCAAGGTAGGTATGATGGACACAACAACCCTTCTGCCTTTTAAGACCTGGGCTTCAACTGCCATGCCACTTAAGCTAGAGACTGAGAAGCAGGATGTAATAGAAGGCCTTGCGACAGTAGATCTGGCCTGTTGAGAAGAAGCCAGGGGTTGTCTCCTTGCAGTCTGTGTATTAGGTTCTTTTGGGCCAATTTGGTGCAATGTAAAAAATCTGTTTTTCTCTTACTCTATTTTACAGTGCACATGAGGCAGAATGTGTACTGGAGAAAATGCAGAGTTTAGTCTGCACAGAGTACAGGGAATTACCAAAGTATCCAATAGCAGGGCTGGAGGATCCTTAGCCCTAGCCACAGACAGAGGTAATTTGGTGTTAAAGCTGGAGGCCAAAATGTCCATGTCTTGAGTCCTCCATCTAACAGTCTAATAAACAAGTGACTGTGGGCATACCCCAAAGTATTCTTTAGGAACTGGATTACATAGGGATGAATGACAGTTCTGGATCTGTATAGCACCCTGTGGTTTCTACAAACGTTGCACAAGGAGCCAAGGTGAGAACCTGTGCAGGATCCAGTGCCTGAAGTAACATTACAGACCATTGCTATGGTGTGTGTCCAGGTACGATTCTCAAGATTAGACCAAGATTTCACTAATACAGATGCACTGCTCCTATTATGGAAGTAGAAGCCAGTAAAGAACCGATTAAAGATTTGGACTCAAATCTAGTTAGCCAAGAGTGATTTCTGCATAAGGGAGAAGAGATCCATCACCTTAGGACATTCGCAAAAAAACTGAGGACTCTCAAAATAGAGTAGCACTCTAGAGGGGACTCCCAGGAGGCATATCCTCAAATGCTCTGCCAGTGTCCAATCATGCGAAGGTACCAGCCTACAACGCAGAGGCTGTCCCCGCTGGGAGAAGACCGCAACTATCACTAGCGGCTATAACAGCTGCTAGTGATAATCGCAAGAGAATATATAGATATACTGATATAGAGAGAGTTCATTGATCTCCACCCAATTCAGAATCTCTTGTGCCAACCCTAGAGGTACCTGAGATCTGGTACCACGTTGACCCTGGACAGTTTCCCTGAAATCCAATAAGGGTTCCTCAACTGGTGAACTTGCATCTCAGCAAACTTCACTGGTACCCAATGGGTCCAGGCCCTACAAAAAAACAAATTTGAGTGAATCCATCCATCACTTCAGTGAAGCTCTTATCAAAAGGCAGGGAGCGAAACTCAGAAATACAAAAAAAAAAAATTAAGATCTCTGGAATACAACTGGACCCAAGTTACTGTTGGATCTGCTGAAGTCATGAAGTTCAAAAGTCTCATGATGTCCCTCACAGAGACCTTTTGCATTAATGTCATCTGCATGACAACTGACAAAACCTTCAAAATCTTTTCCCCATGAAGGAAAAAAAAAAAAAAAAAAAAAAAAAAAACTTTTGGACAATCCAGTTAACGTAGACCAAAACAATCCTGGATTGGGCTGGAATCAGAAAGGACTTTTCCCTGTTAATAAACCTCCACAGCTTTTCCAAGGTGAGGATTACCTTCTGCAGGTCTTCCAAAACTCATTTGAGGGGACAGACGCATGCCATCTAAATATGGAATTAAGAGAAAATTCATGAAGCCGAGCCAAGGTAAGACTTTACCTCTAAACCAAACCAAAACTGATTAATAAAATAAATAGGTATTAAAATAGTGAAACGTCTATATGGGATTGTGAAAAACAAGTCCATAAGTTGACGTGATTGCCATACATTTCTTAGGTTGTGAATAACTTCTCCACGGAAGGTTGTGATAGTAGAAAAGGGAAACATCCAAATCATAAAATGGCTGCTTACCAGTTCCCGAGACCTCTTATTACAGGATATCTGAGACACCTTTGGCTCTAAACCCAGCCAGGGCCTTTGAACATCCAGCGGGTTCGTGCGGTTTATAAGCCTCCACCGCCCACAGGAAATCGATCAGCTCCTAAGACCTCTTGTTACAGGCGGTCTGAAGACACTTGTGGCTCTAGACTCAGCCAGGGCCTTGATCATTCAGGGGCATCACGCTGTTTCAAGCCAACTTCCGATGATCTCGAAATTATAAGAGATCTAATGCATGAGGTAAGAAAATGCCCAATGCCTGGCCACATCCTCTGTGTCTCCCGACCTCCAAGATAGATAGATGGATCCGACAGCTCCAGGCTTAGCATCCCAACACCTCTGATAGGAACTCTGACACAAGAAGGCGCTAAAGTTTGGAATTTCCTTGCTTTGTTTTATTGATTGTTTTTCTGTTGTTCTAAATCACATCATGCTGATTACCAAAAAATAAATAAATAAATAAAAACACACCTCAAGTAAAACAATTTAAATTTGTTTCATTTATTAAAGAAAATTTTTTTTTTTCATAAAATATTGGATGTGGCCATTGTACTGAAATGTTTGGAGACCCCTGATTTAGAAGAGAAGTAAATGGAACATCCAGTGGGCCAATAATATTTAGAGAACCAAGATTTTAAATGTTTACAGATGCAAAGGACCAGTAACCCGTAACTGACCAAATTGGATAAAGTATTAAAAGCAGTTATAAATTAGTGAAGCAATTAACAACAAACTGCATGGGACAGGCTGCCATGGTGTGTTTTTGTATTGTGTAGGTTTCAAAGTAAATTAGGTTAGCTCATACAACTGGGTAATACATTTAATGCTTAGCAGCAGGTTTCTGAAATTATACGCAAGCGCCATGAGATAGTCTCATTAAAATCACTACATAATTGTATATTTACCGTTTCAACTGCCAGACAGCAGCATTGCCAAAAAGCACACTAAATAGCCTATCCAAATCAACTTTCTGTACGATTTACATGGCTCCCTCCTGGTCAGTGTAATTGAACCGGAGGGTATTCACAATGAGAAGGTCTTACAGAGGAGTTATATTACCATTTTCAAATATGGACAGAGTCACACACTTCCAGTGTGCACCCGGGTGTCTCATTTTAATGATCATTAGTTTAGTGCTCAACACTGAGAGAAGTGTGAAACAGACTCCTAGTTAATAAAAACTGGATCTCAACAAATACAAATTACTTGTAAATTTGCAGCTGAGACACATCTGGACCTAAATAAAACCTAAATGGTAAATTTTGGTGTTCACACAGGAATGTCTTTTGAATCAAGCAGAGGAGGAAAGATGGGCGTTCCCAATACAAACACTGCATTTTATGGTGCCCATCAAGTGGCAACTTTTTTTTTTTTTTTTTTTACAGTAAGAGTACACTTTTAAAACAATGGGGGGGGGGCAATAAAGGTGCTACACCACTTTTTTGGCATTAATCCCTGGTTAATGTATTGTGCCAAATTCATTAAGTATTTATGACACTTTTGGTTCTTACAGCGACTTGTGCACAAGAATTTAGGTAGAGCTAAAATGCACAACTTTTACATTGTGAAGTAATGAATGTGCCGAATTCAAAATAAAATACCCACATATCTTAGGCTGGCCACACATTATACATTTTTCTTGTACAACTTTTCTTCAGATTTACTAAAACCATATAATATGAGGGCAAACCTAAACACTTTCAACTTGTGTGCAATCAGGCATGCCCTTCTACTACGTAGTGGAAGGTAAATCTAAAGGTAATTGAACAAGAAAAATTGTATAATGTATGGCCAGCTTTAGGAAAGTGGAGCCAATTAACTCTCTTTTTGTGTACAGAGAGAGAAACTGGCGCAGACAGATTTTGCAAAGTGTCTTGCATGCATTCTAAAAGTGATACAGTATGAGCCAAATTCAAATACAAGTTACAGAAAAAAATATATGAATTTGACACATTTTGCAACACTTTAAAAACGCATGAGACACACACTTCGCAACATCTGTCTACGCCAGTTTTTACGAATTCCAGGGTATGTCTTCTATACTGCAGGAGCTTAAAATACTTGTGACCACCTATGCCGACCTTTGAATGAAAAGTATAACAGAAGTATTACTTTGTTTACTTGATGGGAAAATCACAACACTTTATGATGTTTACAAGTTGAAGGTCATAAATAATAAAAATGCAAGCTTTCTCAAAAATCTCCAGAGGTCAGCCCAAGGCCCTCCTTTTAAACCACTCTCCAACAAGTTCAACAGGCCAACATCTACCAATGCACTCATTGCAGCATTATTCATGACAACTGGAACACACTAACATGCATGTTAGATAAATAAGCCAGCAAGAAAAAAAAAAAAAAGGTTAAAATGAAAAAAACCGTCGTCCTTTTTTCTAAAAATGCAAGAGAAAAAAAAAAAAAAACTTATCAGGACTCAGCTGGCCAACACAACCTTTTAAATTTGGGCCAGGGTTATATAAGCTAGTGCTTAGTTGGTTTCCCAGACACTGGATTTTAAAAACGAATTGGATTAAAATAACTACAAAGCTTGTTTCCTACAAAGCCAGTACATGACAGTTTACAGGACCACATCTTATTGCACCAACCTTGGGTATTAAGAATGTTAACACTTAGTTTGGGATAAATAAAAAAAATGCACGTAGTGTGATATTCTACCTAAACCAGTGGTTCTCAACTCCTGTCCTCGGGACCCACCAACAGGCCAGGTTTGCAAGATAACTGAAATACATCACAAGTGATATAATTTGCTGCTCAGTGATTGCAGTATTCTAGTCTGCATCTCCCCAAGGCAATACTTAAATTCTGGCCTGTTAGTGGGCCCTGAGGACCGGAGTTGAGAACCACTGACCTAAACAGACCACTGAATTCACTTGCAATAAATCACAAGCAGTCTCTCACACTACACAGTTGTTTGAAGCTATCAGGGATGCACAGTTCACCTCTCTGAATTACAGAAAACCCCCCTCCTATGTTATGAAGAACTCCCTATTTTATGGAAAGAAGGCAAGTGAGATGTGCTCTGTATTCAAATCGGGAGCAAGCACATATACAGAACAATGAGATGAAGTGTTTTAACAAGAAGGTTCATCAAGCATAAATACAAGAAGAAAAAAAAAGCCAAAACAAAAAACGCATACAGCTTTTACAAGTAAGAAAAGGTAAGCTGTAATAGATTAAAATTTTTGTTCAAAAGTTTAGAATTGCTTTAAATCAGACACAGCATGGCATTTAGCTTTTTCAGAAAGATAACAGACCCCATATTTCTCCCATGTGTCAATTTAAGGAAGATATAGAGGCTATAAAAATAGTTACTGTCTATGAATTTGTACAGCAATAAGACTTCCAAAATCCACATAAAAATAAACTTGTACAACGCTGATTTGCTATTACAGTGAAATAAAGGATGTAACAAATTATCTTGTAGGCAAGGCTAAGAAGTATTATGAAAATGACATTGTTTCGGGAATAAACAGGGCTTATAATGTTATTTTAATAAGAAAAATAAGCAAAGACAATTACTGTTCCAGGAAAGCTTTATATTTTCCTTTCTTTGGTCTGTGCTTGATAATGGATGACAAAGCTGCAGTTGCTTAATAAGCAACAGAAAGCAATCACACCTATGCAGTCTTTGCTTCTTTGGCTTAGAATTACATTAAAACCTTTATTAAACACTGCATTTTGAGAGAAAACATAAAGGCTGATAAAAAAAAAAAAAGGAAAAATATAAATGAACTCAGGAAATAAGCTTCTCGTGCAAGCCACCTTGCTATGCAAAAATCTTCTCTTAACATCCCAAAGGAGCTACTGTCTCATCTAGTCAACAACGCTTTGTAACTTCAAAGCAGGTCAGGTTTATACATATTAATCACCACAAATCATGTAAGGCTCTAACCTGCATTTCTGATGTCTAGAAAAAAGCCTCTGCAAATACATATTCTAATTTAAAAGAACAGTATAATGTATCTATCTTCAGCTTTATAACCTTTTCAGGGCTTATTATGATTTTATGATAGCAGTAAGGCTTTAAATCTCTTGTAACGACAATGATAAAATAGGAGACAGAAAGCCTTTTTAGATATTTTCTCATTTTTTTTTTTTAAAGTCTAGTCTTATGGTGACCTTCTATGGGACATTTGAGTTAAAAAAAAAAAAAGACATACTTTGAGCAGAGGGAGACCATATTTGGGTATGATAGGGATAGGGAGAGGGTGTTGTGTTTAAATAGAGGTGAACAACTGCATTCTCCCAAGTGTACCGTTTCATTGTAGACCACGTTATATAGCTTTTTTTGGTTTAATTTTTGGCCCAACTGGTTAGGATAAAAGGGGTGCAAACACCTTGCCTTCTGTCAGTAAAATAAACCGTACCTCTGATCAGATGATCCATTCAGAGCTTTTTGCAAAAACAGGAAATCGGGGAAGGTTTTCTTCACTGAAGTTACCCCAAGCTATTTAAACGCCATTTTGATATTGCACTTGCAGTGCGATGAAAGCACCAAACCCGTACCAATAGGCATACCGACACATTTAAAAGTTTGTACAAAGCCAACACCATTGTTAGCTGAATGTGCAAACAAACCGCTTGCTATTTTAGTGTGTAAGACAATAGATTATGCTTTGTTATAGGTATTTGGAGAATTCATGGGTGTAAAGAGAGGGGCACCACATCCTTAACGAATCTCAAAGACTATCCACTTTTAAAGATTGCATATATTATGTCCTGCAAAGGCTAAACTGGACCAAGGTTCAGCAGTTGCTTGGCTGCTACGGTAATAATGTAAAGAAAGCTGGACATAGAGAGTCGACATTTGTAAATGATCTGCTCTTCAAGAGATCCTTATTTACTCACATACAGACCTCTTTGCTACCGTAGAAGCGTACAAAGGTTTTGACCATTTAGTAAGAGAAACAAACATCCCATGAGACCTCACACTTCAAAGACCCTAGATTATTATTATTATTATTATTATTTTTTTTTTTTTTTTTACAAGAAAGCCCCTAGAGTTTTTAGTAAGACATATCTGTGAAACTTTTTATTTTCCTAGGTATAAATAGTAGCAGTTTACCAGATTCAATTAGACTTGTTCAGTAGTTTTAAAGACTTTAGCATCACAGAAGTCAACTACTAACCATTATAAGCATCTCTTGCAATGTTCTGAGACATAAGAGGGACACCATTTAGAACACTGTACAGTTGTGCTCAAAAGTTTGCATACCTTGGCAGAAATTGTGACATTTTGGCATTAATATTGAAAATATGACTGAACGTGCCAAAAAACTGTCTAAGGATAGCAATCACATGACTTATTATTACAGTTTTTTGGATCCTTTTTAAATCATAATAACAGAAATCACCCAAATGGCCCTGATCAAAAGTTTGGTACAGACACAGAAGGTGGCACACACGGGTTAAATTGGCAATTAAAGGTTAATTTCCCACATTTGTGGCTTTTTAAATCACAATTAGTGTCTGTGTATAAATAGTTAATGTGTTTGTTAGCTCTCACATGGATGCACTAAGCAGGCTAGACACTGAGCCATGAAGAAGTAGAAAAGAACAGTCAAAAGACCTGCCTAACAAGGTAAAGAAACTTTACAAGAGCTGCATGGTCATGTTGCCAGAAAGAAGCCTTTACTGTACAAGTTCCACAAAAAAGCCTGGTTACAATATGCCCAACAACACCTTGGAATGACTGATTGGCTTTTTTGTGGCATTGGCTCAGTAAAGGCTTCCATCTGTCAGCTCAACCATGCAGCTCTTTTTTGTTTTAGTATAGTTGAATTGTGCTCCTTAAAAACAACCACACCGTCTTTTTGGGGAGCAGCCTGTATTTCTCCTCCAGTTACCTGTGGGTTTTTCTTTGTATCCTGAGCAATTCTTCCGCCAGTTAAGACTGCAATCTCTCTTGGTCTACCTGATCTTGGCTTGGTATCAAAAGAGCCCCTAATTTTCCACTTCATAATAAGTGTTTAAACAATACTAACTGGTATATTCAAGGCTTTGGATATCTTTTTAAAGTTTCATTACCTTGTTACGCAGATCTTTTAAATGTTCTTTTCTACCTCCTCATGGCTCGGTGTCTACCCTGCTTCGTGCATCCATGTGAGAGCTAACAAACTCATTGACCATTTATACACATACACTAATTGTGAAAGCCACAAATGTGAGAAATTAACCTTTAATTGCCATTTTAACCTGTGTGTACCACCTTCTGTGTCTGTACCAGGCCAAACATTCCAGGGTATGTAAACTTTTGATCAGGGCCATTTGGACGATTTCTGTTATCATTATAATTTAAAAAGGATAAAAAAAACTATATGATAATAAATGGCGTCATGTGATTGCTAACCTTAAATAAAAGACATTTTTTTGGCATGATCAGTCATATTGTCAATATTAATGCCAACATTTCACAATTTCTGCCAGGGTATGCAAAATTTTGAGCACAACTGTATGTAGACAGAGGAACACACACACACAGTTATGTGGACCACAAAGAATATGCAAAAGACAATTAGTTAAACCCACAAGTGTTTTTTTTTCCCATTAAATTTTACATATACTGCACTTTTAATAACATGATAGATATAGATCAGGGATATGCAATTAGCGGACCTCCAGCTGTTGCAGAACTACAAGTCTCATAAGGCATAGCAAGACTGACAGCCACAAGCATGACACCTAGAGGCAGAGGCATGATGGGACTTTTAGTTTTGCAACAGCTGGAGGTCCGCTAATTGCATATCCCCGATATAGATGGAGGTTGAAGGATACAGTGAAGACTAACACGGTTGATCAAAATATATTTTTTTTTTCTAAAGGTATGTAAATCAGACCAAAAAAAAAAAAAAGGAGGGACAACTGGGGGGGGGCAGAAATTAATGGTATGCGACTTCAAGGAGCACATTATGACCACCGTAGCTGCTAAGACCCCTTTCACACTGGGGCGTTTTTCAGGAGTTTTTCAGGCAAAGAAGCTACTTGCACAACTTTTTTTTTGACGCCCTGCCAGCGCAGTGCCTCACTGTGAAAGCACAAGGGCTTTCACATTGGGATTGCAGATGAGGCTTCTTTCAGGTGCTTTTTTTTAACAATAAAGCGCTTAAAAACCGCCTGAAAAACGCCCCAGTGTGACAGGGGTCTAAGTACTGATATTTTAAACAGAAAATTGTACCGGTACTTGAGAACTTTATCAGTTTTCCTGCTTCACCTTTGTTGCAGTTCTGTCTCAATTGTGACTTACAAATTAAAAGAAGGAGATTCACAAACGTGGGCAGGGTATGAGGAAATCTGAAAGATGTATTTACCATATATCACCATGTCAGCAAACGGCCTAGAACATTATTATACATAGTAATCATCTGGTTTTCACCCTTTTCTGAGCTCTACAAAATATCAGGAAAACTCTGAGGAATTACAGCAATCCCCCTGGAGAATAGTTGCCTGCTGCTATACTGGGATTATACATTGCGGCTACAGTACTAATGACAAGCACAACTTATCTGACAGTTCTACTGTCTACAACTACAGGATAGCCACTACGACTGAAAGCTAGACAACTGTATACATTTTTTCCTTTGTAAAAGCACAATCAAAGAAAATGCTCATAATACCATGTGTGTGTGTTTACACAGGATGTCTGACCATCTAAATGACAAAGTCCATGAGGGTGAAACATGTCAGAGGAGCACTCTCAAGGAGGGCATGAGTTATGTCGCTTTGGCTGATTAAAAATGTATTGAGACAAGTGACATCAGGGTGCAGCTTCTCCTGCATGACTCACAAACTGGCAATTATTCTTAAAAATAATTCACTTATGGAGTGTTAAACTTGGCAGTAAAAATTCCATCATTCAGAGTTTAGTCTAAGGTGGATGACTAAGTGTTACCTCATATGCTGCACTAGTCCTCCCACGTTTGCCTAGAACCCTTTTATAAAGGTACTCCGGAGTTTCCTACCGCTTATCATGAGGACTACAGGAACACCCAGGTTGTGGTATACTGCATCAGACACTCTTACCCTATATCAGCATCTTATTCTAAGAATGTCCCACGGAGAAATACCCGCACTGATAGCAATGGTAGAAACCAAGCACGAGTAGCATCAGTAGGTATTTATGATGCTTATCGCCACAAACCCATTTACAAGCATTATCAACATTTTTTAGCGCTTCACAGTAGGAGACAAACACTTCCAACTTGTCATACTATCATTTGGCCTATCTGCATCCAGAGTATTCACAAAAGGTACTTGCACGTCTTCTTGCCCTTTTAAGAACTCGGAGCATTCAAGTAACAGATTGTTAAAGAGACGTATGGTTCATAATGACAGTTCAAGTGATGGTTCCTCAACCCTCTATTCTGTAGTGACATGAGGGTTGAGGAACCATCACGTGAACTGTCATTATGAACCATACGTCTTTTTAACAATCCAATGGAGTAGATTGGACATTTGGAGAACATATATTTTTTTGCATACTTCACTTGTGTTACGTTTATTTATGTAATACTGGATTACACAGAGATTTTATATCTCTGTTATATCAGATCACTTACATTTCACTTTATTTTTGTTCATAATAGGCATACAGCGCAACTTTTTCTTTTTTGTTTATTGTGTATGTCTTACATTAGAGTTGCAGCTTTTTTTCTCATTTTTGATGTCATTCTTATAGTGACACTAGGATAGCGCAGTGAAATACTTTTTCCATGAGCCTTAGTTTGCCTGACGTTTTTTTCTTTGTAAAGATATGCATATAGAATCCCGTTTTCTCTTCTTTTTGAGGGACATGACAGATTACTTTCTGATTTAGCAGGTTTTCCAGGGACTCTAGAAAGGACTTTGCCCGATCTTCGTCCCTTGGTAGAATGGTTACTAAGTACTTGGTTGGGGATCGGTTGGAAAATTCTATTGCGGCAGATGAATTAATTTCCTGTGGCTTTCATCCACTGGTGGGCAAAAGCTGTGAGTCTGCCCCCCACCTGAAGACAGTCATTGTTTTTTGTTCTTTGGATTAGGAGGCTTGAGAATGAATTCTCCCTAGCCTTTTTTGTTTTGCTGTCCCCAGCACTTTTTTGCTCCCGGCTTGTTACATTTTTTGAATTTCTGAAAGGGGGCCTTCCCCTGCTTTTTTGGTTTGGGGGAACCCCTTGTTTTTTGCTGGGGTCGTGTCTATTACTGTTTCTAGGTCAGGCCAGAATAGCAGGTCTTCCGTGAATAGGATTTTGCATAGTCTGTTCTTGGAAGAGATATCTCCTTCACATGACTTCAGCCACAGGGCTCTTTGGGCAGAGTTCACTAGAGCTGTGGCCCTTGAAGATACCTTTATGGTTTTAGTGGAGGCCTCCACTAGAAAAGCTGCCAATCTGGTAAGTTCTTACTAGTTCTTCTCTTGGTGTGTCACCTTCTAGTAACTCTTGTAGCTGGGTCAACCAAACTAGTAAGGTGCGGGCTATGCAGTTTGAAGCTATCGCTGGATTTAGGTTTGATGCCCCTGCTTCCCAGGCACTCTTCAGGAAAGCTTCCATCTTGTTATCCATGGGGTCACTTAGGCTCCTTTCACACTGGGGCGGTGGGGAGCGTCGGCGGTAAAACAGCGCTATTTTTAGCGCTGTTTTACCGTCATTTTTGCGGCTGTATTCGGCCGCTAGCGGTGCGGTTTTAACCCCCGCTGGCGGCCGAAAAAGTGTTAAACCCGCTCGTACAGCGCGGCTATAGCCGCGGTATTACCGCGGTATAGCCGTGCTGTCCCATTGATTTCAATGGGAAGGAGCGGTTTAGGAGCGGTGAACACACCGCTCCTTCACCGCTCCAAAGATGCGGCTCGCAGGACTTTTTTTACCGTCCTGCCAGCGCACCGCTTCAGTGTGAAAGCCCTCGGGCTTTCACACTGAACAAACAGCGGAGGCTGTTTAGGGGCGGTTTGCAGGCGGTATTTTTAGCGCAATAACGCCTGCAAACCGCCCCAGTGTGAAAGGGGCCTTAAGGTACCCGTATCGTCAAAAGCCAAGTCGGATTTGTTTGCGACTCTTGCTAAAGAGGCATCCACTTTGGGGCATTTAGCCCAGGTCTTGGCATCTGCTTCTGCAAATGGATATCTGCGTTTAACCGCTGCTGGTATGAAGAGTTTTTTCTCTGGTTCTTCCCACTCTTTTGACAGTTTGGTGCACTGAAAACGTTTTAGGTTTCTTGGGCTGCAGTACTTTATACATTTTGTCATGTAGGGTAAGCGCTGAGGCTTTTTGCTCTTAGATACCCAGCGTGTCGGCTACAGCTTTTAGAAGACTTTCCGTATCTTCTGAGGGGAACAAGTTGTCCTATGATAACAGATCTTCAGAATCTGAGAATAGGCCTTCCTCAGATTCATCAGAATCGTCCTCTTGCTTTTGCCGCTCTACCTCCTCCCTTGTATCCGAAGGGACGCATGTCCCGCTGGTAGATGGGGGACTAGTTTGACTAGCGTTTGCCGGTTCCTCTAATTTCTCAATTGCTGAGCGTAGTGGTGCCATGGTGCTCTTTATTTTTTGAAAGAACTGAGCAGGTCTTTGAGGTAACCTTGCGATTCTTTAGCCACCATCTTGCATTTTTGGCATAAAGGCTTTTTCCAATCAGGAGGAAAACCGTGGCCGTAAGAAGCGCATGCTTTGTTGCAGTTTTTCGCCTTTCTTCTGGGGTCTTTGCCTGTAACCAAGCACAAAGGGCCCTTGAGGTAGGCGGTTTACCAAACTGAATGTAAAGACAAGTTTGTAGTAAGGTGGAGATAGAGATGACTCCAGAGTACTCTGCCTTACCTTGGAGCTGTCTTGGCTTGCAGGATCTGCAGGGCAGGGTGGAAAAGCGTCTGACATGGTCAGCCACCAGGATCCTCTGCTTAGCGGGCCCTTATTAACTGCTTCCTGCATTAGCTCCGGCCCCGCCCCCAGCTGAACCCCTGTAGCCTTCCTGGCTTTCCATTAGGGAGGGAGGCCTTTGTTGATCTCTGTAATTTTTCTCCCCCCTTTTTTTTTTTTAATTCATGCTGCCGCCCGGAAATGACGTCACAGGAAGTGACCCACTCTATTCTTTTCTTAGAAGGCTTCCAGCCTTCACTAAAATGGCCGCCAACCGGAACCACGTGACCGGAAGTGACATTTTCGGCGTGCCGGCGCCATCTTAGCACACCCTGTGGGGCCAACCATGTAAAAGACGCCAGGAGAGGCTGTGGGTGTAGCGGCCGCCGCTCATGGTAGTAGGTCGGTCAGGCGGGCTGGCAGTGGGCAGACAAGCGGGCCTCTACCAGTGGAAGAAACGGCATCGGGGGGGAAACACCAGTGGCATCTGTTGCAGCTTGGGGGGATGGTTGCAAGCCCCTCTGTAGGGGTGAAACCTCAGGCAGAGCATTATGCTCAAGTTTCTGCCCCTGCTCGCCCTCCCAAGGCCCGCTGAGCTGAAAGGGATATGCTGGACAGGGGGTCCCCTGCAAAAAGCACAGAGACTTTGAAAAAAAAAAAAAAAAAAAAACGTTTTCCAGCTCCTGTGGGTCCAGAGGAAACACAAACAACTGAGGCACACAGGTAAGACTGACAAATTTATAATGGTGGGCTAATGCGTTTCCTGTTTCAGGGAGGAGGAGCCTATCTCTCGAATGCTGCCCTGGAAGATGTTTCGGGAAAAACATTTGTTATAACTCTTTGTTGTAATATTTAAATCTGGTAGAATATCACTCCCCTCCCCACAGACTGACATTACTGTACATTTTTGGTTTTGTGTTTAATACCTCTTTAACCACTTGCTTACTGGGCACTTAAACCCCCCTCCTGCCCAGACCAATTTTCAGCTTTCAGCGCTGTCGCACTTTGAATGACAATTGCGCGGTCATACAACACTGTATCCAAATGACATTTTTATCATTTTTTTCCCCACAATTAGAGCTTTCTTTTGGTGGTATTTAATCACAGCTGGGATTTTTATTTTTTGCTAAACAAACAAAAAAAGATGGAAAAATTTGAAAAAAAAAAAAAAAAAATCATGTTTCATAGTTTGTTATAAAATTTTGCAAACAGGTAATTTTTCTCCTTCATTGATATGCGCTGATGAGGCGGCACTGGTGGGCACGGATAGGCTGCACTGATGGGCACAGTTAAGGCGGCACTGATAGGCACAGTCAAGGCAGCACTGATAGGCACAGTTAAAGCGGGGTTCCACCCAAACTTTGAACAATATCTGTATGTATTCTCTTCCTTGCCTAGATGCTGACATGCCGTTTAAAAAAATTTAAATCGCCGTAATTACCTTTTATTTTTCTATTCTTCTTTGCACTTCCTGGTTCTCCTCCCGTGGGAGTAGGCGTGTTTCTAGCCTCTCCCAGACTCCTGGGAGCTAGTCTCAGGCTTCCCAGGATGCCACTGAGCATGTGCGGGAACGAGCGGTGAATGCTGGGAGCACAGCATTCACCACATCCAGGAAATAAATGCTTGTGGGCTTCAAATGCCCACAATGAAGATGGAAACCGCCTGCAGTGAATAATATAAGTTATTCTTTCCGACGAAATCTGACACAGGCGGACATATTACACACAATATGTGAGTATGTAATGCTGAGAAGAAAAGTTTGTGAATGAACTAAAAAAAAAAAAAAAACGATAGATAGGTGGACCCCCGCTTTAAGGCAGCACTGATGGCCACTGATGGGCGCTGATGGGTGGCACAGATGGGCACTGATAGGTACCACTGATGTGCAGCACTGTTGTTGTGGCACTGATGGGTGACGCTGGTGGGCACTGGTAGGCGGCACTGCTGCCTATTGCTGTGTCACTGGCAGGGGGCACAGATGATCGCCGTGATCGGGACTGATGTCCCTCTCACGACCGTCGGTGATCAGCTTTTTTTTCCTCCTCACGCTGTCAGTGCGAGGAGAAAAAATAGCTGATTACCGGCTCTGTTTACATCACATGATCAGCTGTCATTGGCTGACAGCTGATCATGTGGTAAGGGGTCGGGACCGACCCCTTACTCTGATCTGTGATCAGGCGAGTCTCAGACTCGTTGATCACCGAGCGTGCCCTGCAGGGGGCGCGCAGGCCGCTCGTGCACGGGACGACGTCAATAGACGTCGTCCCAGCAATGTAGGTCCGCGCTGTTGCTGTCATTTGGCAATAGCGCGGATCTGAAGAGGTTAAAGTAAATTCTGCTCCAAAAGTAGCTCATGTACATTTTTGAGCTTCAGATGCAGATACTTTATTGTGCATACTTTAGGTACAGGATCACTTTACAGAAATAATAAACCCCCAATTTTTTAAGTGCTTACAGCAGCTGGTTTATTCACTTACTGAGTATGCAGCTGCTTGATCTTTAAATCCTTGCCTATGTTCCAATTTAAGCTGGTGCCATGACCACTGCCCCAGGTTTCATGGGACTTACAGCATCATAAAAAGGAGCCTTCCTTGCATACAGGGATTATTAGAGCAGTGTCTTCCTACCCTGTATGAATCAATAGAAATACACAGCCCCTGTTTCCTAAAATGGCAAGCCACTCCCCCCAGCTAACA
Organism: Aquarana catesbeiana; assembly: GCF_042186555.1. Classification (NCBI taxonomy): domain Eukaryota; kingdom Metazoa; phylum Chordata; class Amphibia; order Anura; family Ranidae; genus Aquarana; species Aquarana catesbeiana. Next base: position 306,351,703 of record NC_133327.1, on the reverse strand, counting down.
CACTGGCTGGAAACTGCACTGTCGACGGTTAGCTCACTCCTATGAAGTCTAGAAGTTTAGGGAAGCAGAACTGAGAAATTAGGAGCCAGCAGCATTGAACGTTGTAAAATGCAAATGCTGGGGTAGGAATGTTACCAAAAAGACGTTTACTGGGGAATGTTTATTTTATTGTGCTCAATGTGTTAAACAAACAAAAGAAGGGTTTAAGACTATAAGCATCTTCAAAACAAATTACGGTAATTAAGCAGGCCGTTATTCTTTTACATACCGACATGTGATAGGCCTAAACATGCCATAGAGAATCAAGGATGTAAAATACATTTTTGTGAACTCGTCAAGAAGTTTAATCATTATAAAGCATTTTAAACGCATACCTAGCACTCCTTGACTAGAAGTATACTGGCTAGAGAGAATGAGAGCATAGTGAAGCATTTATTTCACTACACTGAACTAAATGCGGGCAACCTATGTTGTGATCAATATTTTTGAATATTTTGGAGCTTAAAACAGAGTGTTCCCTCTGAAGCTTATTAGAGGTTTCTAACGCTATCATGGGCTACTTTAGAGAGATTAACCCTTAATTCCTGTCTGTCCGGCAACATTTTTATCAGCAAGGAAGTAATGAAAAATCTGAAATAGGAAGACAGACAAAAAAAACACTATCGGAGAAACAGACTGGGTTTTTAGGGGTTTAAAGTCAAGGCTTCAGAGTATTTGAATAAAAATGAACTACAAATTATACTGGTGTCACATAATAAAAACACTGTTATATAATGGGGAGAATAAGAACCCCCCCCCCCCCCCAAAAAAAAAAAAACCTGCAGACTTCTAAGATACTGAAAAGTAAAAATTGACTATATAGAAATATTTTTGTCTGTGTTGCTGCAGGAGACATCCATTTACTTCTTGTTTGATGAGATGTTTTCAGCGGGACAAGTGAAGGTACACCTCTCCAACAGAGTCCTGGTAGCAAAAAAAAAAAAAAACCTGACAGGGGTCCCAACCTTTCCCACTTTATCCACTTTATTTATTCAAAACCAAGGGAAAAAAAATGTTTTGGCTGGTCACACACTTAAATAACTAAAAATTTTAAACAATCCACAACAATTTACAGTAGTCGTTTATAATCTTGTAGAATACTTTTAGGTACACAAATTTAAATCTTAGGCCCCTTTCACACATGCTGTCCCGTTTTTCATCCATCCATTAAAGGATGAAAAACGGACATCAATGCATCTCTATGGAAAAACTGATGTAAATGGATGATCATCCATTTACATCCACATCCGTCATTTTTTTTTTTTTTTTAAACTGATTAAAGCTCTATTTTGTTTCCGTAAAAAAAAAAAAAATGGATCGGACGAAAAATGGATGTAATGGTCAGTTTTTCATCCATTTTTGCATTGGTAGTGTAAGTAAAAAACAAAATGATGAGCACGGATGAAAAAAACAGATGAAAAAGTGATGAATACTGCATCTGTTTTGGCATGACTGAACTGATGAAATGAACGGCATGTGTGAAAGGAGCCTTAAAATCTTTTCATCTTGAATTGTTTTTTTTTAGAAAAGAAAAAACTACTTATTTTGCATTTAGACTTAGCCAAGGTAAGATCCTGGAAAATATGAGTGAGAATGCATAAAAATAAAAGTACACTTATTGCTATTTATCAGAGAGAGCCAGGACATAAATACATACTTACAGTGATAGTGGTTGCAGCATTCTTGTCATAGTATTTCTTCCTTTCATATTTATCCCTAATAAAGAATTCCACAGATCTGATCCATAAATTAAGGAAGAAAAAAAGAATAGGCTGTGCATGAACAAAACAGTTTCTTCTATCTAAATAATAAAAAAACTTTCAAGCTATATCAGAGATATAACCAAGAAAATATAAAATGTTTAGGAGAAAAAGCTGCAACTGATCTAAATGCAGCCTTTAAAATGAAGCCAACCAGCAACTTTTTCATACTACTGGACAAATCACACACAAGTTATAGTAATGTGAAAACTCACAACTCCCTTTAACCCTTTTCCTGCCAGAAACATATTTTGCATTTTTTGCACAATATTACCGCAAATTTTAGTATACATTAAATGTTATTTTAAGGCACACAAATGCAATATAATTACCCAATTTTTGGGTAAAATATAAAAAGATGAGGTTGCATTGAGTAAAGAGATCCTAAACATGTCAAACCTTAAATTTGCGTGCGCCCGTAAATTAGCAACAAACTTAAGTACCCTATATTTTTCTACATAAAAGCCCACTATAGGTCATCATTTTAGTATTATGGAGGAGGTCTGGTGCTAGAAATATTGCTCTCACTCCAGCGCAGCTATATGCAACATATGTATCAAATGCTTTCATGCGTAGGTGCAAACGATGCATGCATTTTCCTTTTGTAAAAGCATATATGTGTAGAGTGTGGAACAGTTAGTCCCCCCTGATCCTTTCCCATTTGCAAAGTAGTTAATCTAATGCGGACTATTTATTTACACCATATTAATTCCCGAAATTGTGAGTCTATTCGCAAGAACCACTTGCGTAGAATCCAAACCGGAGAATTGTTAACTGGGGGGCCCATACCATTTTTATCAAATCAATTCTCCCCGCCACCGATAAAGGAAGTTTACACCACAGAGAACACTTCACAGAATTTACTTAATATTGGTAATACATTTAATCTAATCTATTCAGTAGGGTCAGGGGAAATCTGTATTCCTAGATATCTGAAAGTGGAATCAACCTCCACTGCCCTCGCACACGATGGCAAGGAACTGGGTCCAGGGGCAGAAGCACTGACTTATTCCAGTTTATGGAAAATCTGAACAGTTTTCCAAAATTATCGGTAAGTGCCATCACTGCCTGCAACGACCCCTGTGCATCACCCAGATACAAGCATTGGAGCAGCCAAGGTCTCCATTGCCAGGGCAAAAAGCAAGGGCGATAAAGGACACCCCTATCTAGTGCCCCGGTGTAACTCAAAGGACTCAGAGAGCTCCCCATCAACTCTGATGCAAGCAGAAGGGGCAGCATAAAGCACCTTTATCCACTTAATATGTCTTACCCACTCCAAGACCTTCCACAGATAGGACCATTCCACACTGTCAAAAGGCCTTGGCAGTGTCCAGTGAAAATATTGCCCTGTTACCTGTACTTTGCAATTGCAGGTTCAAGAAAATACGTCCAAGGTTCTGTGCTGTAAAGCGAGCAGAAATAAAGCCATATTGATCCCTATGGATGACTTTCGACAATCTCGATGCCAACACCTTGGCCAATAATTTGACATCCGATGTTAAAAAGGGAGATGGGTCTATATGAATCTACTTATAGAGCATCTTTGCCCGGTTTTAACAGAACAAAAACTTTTGCCTTATTCATTGATTGAGGTAGCTTCCCTGACTCTAGAGCCCCATTATACACTTTGAGCAATGTAGGAAGCGTTTGTGTTGCATAACGCCCATATACCTCAGATGGAAGTCCATCAGTTCCAGGAGATTTCCCCTTAGGAGCCTGCTTTAATGCCAGAAGGAGTCCCTCCTCAGTTAGTGGGTTGTTAAGCAATTTTTCATCCTGGGCCGAAAGGCAAGGTAGTGAGCATTAGTCTAAGAAAGAGGCCATTTCACTCACAGTAGGGTGTACTTTATTTTACAATGATCTATACTCATCTAAACAAAACGCCTGCAGAATGTCTTGTGTTGAATTCCTAAGACAGCCCTGAGAATTGTGAAATTTATTAACATGTGCTGAGCATTGTTGATTACGTATCAGCATCGCTAGCATATGTCCTGTGCTTTCTTTCTCCCTCAATGCTTTCATTGTATAAAAAAAGTGTTTATTCTCTGCTAACTGAAGTTCTACCGGTCTCAACATCGACTGTGCAGCCAGCCAAGCCTGCTTTGTGTCAGAGGGATTGTCAACATAGGCTTTCTCCATTCTCCCAGCTTCCGCCATAATAAAGGTTTCCTAAACTTTTGTAGAGGTTTTTATATTTTTAATAAGGTATATGAATTGACTTCTCAAAAAGGCCTTAGTCCAAACCACCCCAACATCTGCTGAATCAATATTAGAACGGAAGAAGGATGTTAACAATTCAGGGATGGGGTCCAGATCAGGAAACAGAGTTAACCAAAATGGATTTAAATTTCCAGCTAAAGTGCCGTGGGTCTATAGGAAACACTAGTTTCACCCAAGGGGCGAGATCTGAAATATGCCTGGGATCATATTGGGAGGCGGCTAAAAGAGAAAGAAAAAACTGTTGCCTAGGCCCAGGTCTATCCTGTATAAACCATCATAAGTAGCAGAGTAACATGAGAACATTTTGGTATCTGGGTGTCGCAGTCCCCATACGTCGATCAGTCCAAGCTCGCCTACCAGGCGAGAAAAAGGAGTACATCTCCCAGTATGGGAGGAATTTTGAGAAGTAGGGTATAATTTATCCCAATGAGAATCTAGAAAATTGTTGTAGTTCCCCACCACTAGCAGCGGTGTGTCTGGATAACGGGCCATATAACTTGCCAATGTTTTGAGAACCTCAGCTGAAAACAGTGGAGGGATGTACACAACTGCAATTATGCAAGACACCCCATACAGCTCACATAGAATAAACACATAATGACCACTGGAGTCAGTGAGCACTTGACTGCATGAAAATCGGTCGCATAAGTTGCATGATACTGGTTCTTAAACATGGCGACAGACAAGGAGGGGTATCAGGTGACAAACGAGTTTCAGGGCACGCAATGTCCCCTTCAAACGTTTAACAGTTCGAAAGACAGCCAAATGTTTCACAGTGTTACCAACATTTCAGGACAAGATCCGGATTGTATTAGCCATACAATAAAATGAGCAATAGGTAGCCACCAGTCAGGCTCATAGCACAAGAGTTTTCCTTGTATTCATCCAGTGGAGAAAAGTCATCTGAATTGTCACAGTTATGCCCCTCGCACACCAATTTTGGACGTGACAATTGGTTGTGAAAGGTTAGGCAAAGGTATAGTCAGCTAGGAAGGTAAACATAAGCCAGGAGGGTATCCCTTTTAGAAAGGTCAGCACAAAAAGGTAGAGAAAACTAAAACTACAAATAGAAACGTCAGAAAACTGAGGCCCAACCTAGACCACCAAAACAAAACTTGCAGATCCAAATGTCCACTTGGGACTTCCATGGGGGGGGGGGGTTCAAAGATGTTCTGGTAAACATTACAAACAGCAGGATATTCCAATTAAGGGCTGTATAGAAAGATCGCCATCTGTAATCTGCCTGATCACTGGGTATTGAGAGGTGACCTCATCTTATTCATTAAAACAAAGAAAGCACCCAAAGCTCATCAAGGCACAACAGGTCTTGGAGGTGTACATGCACAAAACTCCTTCTTCCCTGTCAAGCCATTGTGTTGCAGCGAAAGGTTTTACAAAGAAATGTGCCTCCCCACTGGCCACCATTCGCAGTTTGGCTGGGAACAGCATGGCGTACTGCAGATTGAGGGCCCTGAGGCGTTGTTTTACATCCGTTAATTTCGTCCTCTGCTTTTGCACTTCAGCAGAATAATCCAGGAATAAGGATATTTTAGTATCCATAGTCAATGCACTATTCATACCTCCTGCCTTAGCCAGAATCACATCTCTGTCTTTGTAACTTAACAGTTTAAACAGGAAGGTGCGAGGTGGGTGTCCCGGAGGTAGGGGCGCATGGGCATTCTGTGTGAACAGAGAACATGGGAGTAAATGACTCCTTTCCAAACACGTGACCAGCCAAGACAACAAAAGCAGCAGGATTTTTCCCCTCTGCTCTCTCGGGTATACCGATTGCCCGCACATTATTGCACCTCATTCTATTCTCCAAATCATCAAAGCGAGCTACATGTTGGGCAGTCATCACATTTTGTTTAACATCTCGCATTAATGTCTCCATGTCATCCTCCACTGTACCGACCTGTCCCTTCAGGGCCGATGTTCTTTCCCGCAGTTTTTGTATGTCATGCCTGATAAAAGAAACTTCCGCCTTCACCCACTTTATCTCTGCTGTCAGAACGGTAATGAAAGTGGTGCAATTCGAGACATCATGGTGGCGGTTACTAAGAGTGGACTCTGGGCCCTGCCCTGAGGATAGGCATGGTGCAGTAGAGAAAGCAGTCTGTGCACTTACTGTGTCCCACTCAGCCAGCAGGGCGGTCAGATCTTCCAGCAGCACCGTGTCATTTGATTGAGCGCCTAAAAAGTCTTCACGGGAGATGAGGCGGGTGGTTCCTTCGAGGAGGACCATGAAAAGAATTTGTGCGGCCTCCTTATACTTTGAAGAGTGATGCCAATGGTGCCGCTGCTGTGTTTAAGTCAGGAAGCAGAGTACTGGATGGCCAAGGGACTCGTGGACATCGCTGGACAGAGAGGGACCCCAGGTAAGCATTAGGGGCTAAGGCTGCTGCACACAGAAGGCTTTTTATCTTAATGCATATAATGCATTAAGATAAAAAAAAAAACCTTCTGCCTTTACAACCCCTTTAATATAGGCAGGTATGTTAATCCGTTACATCCTCTCATAGATCTGAAATGCCACTCACACAGAAATTTTGCATAATGCTTGCATTATTGTACTAACTAACCTTCACTATGCTCCCCCACCCCACCATGTACCTGAGGAGAAAGAGAAATACCTGGAACTTACGGTTATGAGGAAGCATGTAAATCACTCTCCGATCTTCCCACATGACACCACTGGTACTTGCTATCTAATCAGGCACCAAACTGCCATAAGGTGTCATGATTTGAAGCAAAGGTCTTCTCTTACAGCCCTCAGGTGAATAGAGAGTCATAATAGCAAGAACATGCTTGCACCGGTCAAAGCACAGGTTCACTTTAAGTCTCTAAAATATACTAATATGTCAAAGTGAAAACTTATTGTACTATTTATCAGGGACATATTTGTTATTAGGACACTCTGTCCTTCCATGTAAATATGAGACAATCTGCATCCTAGCCATTTTTTATGATGTGCTACATCTGCAATGCATCATTATTATCTGAGGCAGCGGTTAGGGCTCCAAGGCTCAGTTTCATGTGTATTATGCTAATATAGATTACACATAAATTGTTAGAAAAATATTTGTACTCGTTCTAAGCAGCATCTGAAATGCTGAACATAGTAGCTCACTGCAAATTCATACATAAATTCAAAGAACAATCTCCTTTTTAAAACATTGTGGCATAGCAGATCAAGGTTTTGTGATATGGATTCTTGTGGGAGTAGCATCTGATTATTGAAGCCATCACATTTTGGCATTATCTGATTTATGCTTTGCATTTAAGCTTAATCACAAAAAAAAAACGCAACTGTTTGTCTTATGAAACATTCATGGTTTGGGAAAAATCTATACTTCAACTACAAGAATATTAAATAGGACAAAATATCCCCTAGCTAGAAAACAAGAGTCAGGCACTGCTTTGAAAAACATGTTTCATCCAACAGAGCACCAGAAAAGAAATAAATGCAAGACGACTGAACCAGTATCATATTAAAAACATAGTATTAGCAGTGTTATGGGATTAGTTATGGAAAAAAAACTGAAAAGGGTAAAAGAGTGGTATGATCACTTATAACACAAGCAATTAAACAAAAGTCAATACTAGAAAACATGTTCATAACTTCATAAAATGCCAGCACTCACAGGTAATACCAGAGAACATAATATGGCCTCCTGTTTGCCTAAACCATGTCCATCATGGACTATTATACCACTAAATCCAGAGAAAAAAAAAAATGAATGGCCTTGGTTGAAAGAGACTAGAGCTCTCACACATTTTTCATGCATCCACATTTATCCTGCGATTCATATTAAGGACAATTAGAGGCTATTCTCACTACATATCAAACATGTTGTCCATTGATTGCACAAAGTTTTGAACACAGCAGTAATGTATTGAATCTCTGAATATTCTCTGATTCGCATAAGGGAAATTCTGGGAATTAAACTGGCCAACGTGTTTTGTACAACACCAGTTAGGAAGCGGTGTGAAATCTACATAAAAACAGAATGCAATGATTTGTAAATCTCATAACCCATACTTTATTTACAATAGAAAATACAAAACATCAAAATGAATAAACTGAGAAAATGTATCATTCTAAGAAAAAAAAAAAATGAAACTGATGGCAGCAACACTTCTAAAAATGTTGGGATAGGGCAACAAAAAACTGGAAACGTAAGTGGTACTAACAAGGAAGTACTGGAATAATATTTTGAAACTAATTAGGTTAATTGGCAACAGGTTAATAACATAATTGGGTATAAAAAGAGCAGATTAGAGAGTCAGATTGTCTCAGAAGTAAAGAGGTTGACCAATTTGAAAAGCTGTGTCTAAAAATGTTCTGAATAATGTTGCTCATTGTAAAATTGCAAAGACTTTAAATATATCATCATCTATATTACATAATATTAAAAGTCTGCAAGAATCTGGAGACATCTGTGCGCAAGGGAGAAGCATAATGTTGGGTGCCCATAATCTTCGGGCTCTCAGACAGCACTGCATTAAAAACAGGCATGATCCTGTGATGGAAATCACTGCATGGGCTCTGCAATACTTCCAAAAATCACTGTCTTTACACTGTTTGCTGTGCCATCCAAAAATGCAAGGTAAAGCTCAATCATACAAAGAAGCCATATCTAAGGACTAAACAACCTAATGCAGATGTGCAGTTAGCCTGGATTACGTGGTTGCACCACTTCAGAAATGAAATAGACAAATTGCAATTAAACTGGGTACCACTAGGCACAAAGGTATTATACATTACATAACAAAGCCCAGTAAATCTGATTGATACACAAGTGTTCCAGAACAGACAAAACCCCATGAAATAAATGTGAGCATAAGAGAAAAACTGCAGTATGTGAGGAGAGTTTTCTAAAAGGCTGATCAGTATATATATTGATCAATATTACTTGGGAAGCCTTCAGCTACTTCATAAATAGGCTAGCTGGGAAGAGCTACATCCTGCCAACTGCTTAAAAATCACTCTGAAAATATGAAATACAAGTTAAAATAACTGCATTCTAATAATGACTTTGCATTTGGTCAAGAATATGAAAATTATATTTCCTTTATCTGCTAATGCTTTTTTAATTTCCAATAACGCTGCCAAAAGCAGCACATTATGGTTTACATCATGCAATGTGACCTTGACAGGGAAAGCAATAAACATGTATAATCTGGAGAAAATCCTGCACGTTGAAATGCCTGTGAAAAGGATAATGTAGATGATATGCCAAATTCAAAGCAAGATTTTAGTCAGATTTTGCTCTTCCACAGGAAAATAGCCATTATAACAGCATTTGATTTCAATATAGGAACAAGTTTCATATTAAAAGGCAGCATAAACATGAATAATGTCACTTTGTTCCTGATTCAGAATGTTTTTAAAAGGACAAAAAACAAATTTTAAATTTTTTTCCTTGACAGAAAAAAAGTGTTCTTGGAGCCAATCCCATATACATGTTCTACATTTTCCACTTAAAATGTTATGGGGAGGCATCAAGTTGATTGCAGCGTCCTCTGGGCTTGTGTGTCCAAGTGACAAGGACATATTTGAAAAAGCCAACCAGGATACAGGCGTTCCCATATGACTGTGCTCAGCTGATCCTGTCCATTGAATAAACAGGGCACTAGATGGGGGAATTTGACACATTAATGTCATGGGACTAGAATAAATTGAATTTCCAGGTAAGGCTATCTTTGCTACTGGGCATTAACACAATGGGATCACAGAAGAGTCACTGCTACACAGGCTTGTGTGTGTCATACTGAGGTATTTTACATATTCACATTTTCACAGAGCACCACTGGTGAGAAGACTTTAAAATATGTTTAGCCTGGATATAACGAAGTAAGCATTGCAAGTTTTTTTTTTGTTTTGTTTTTAAAACATATCTATTTTTACTGTCAACACAAATATTAAAACATTAAAAGGGTATCCTTTTTCAAAAATAATCCATACATATTCTCTACTTGGCCCTGTAATTAAATCATTTCTAAATCGTGTTCTTCTTCCTTTTTGTAATGTAATTTTGCCCCCTCACTTCCATTAATTTGAAACAAGCAGTGCACGTTACTTGCGGTCATGTGCACTGGTCTAAGCACACTACAAATTCCATAGTCTCTAGTCCATCTTGGGAGTGAGAAAGAGGGTGGCTACGCTCTTACTTACAGTGGGACCATGGAGAACAAACATAGCCACTCTCTAAAAGAAGTCAGATTACAGCAGCAAAAGGGAGCAACAGAAGGTTGAGTTAAGAATACAAAAAAAATCTTTTTTTTTTTAAAACTAGAGTTTTGTGCCACTAAGTATATACTTTACGCAAAGGTTAAAGAGCTCAGAAATTAGTAAAAGGAAATTTCCCTGCAGTGAGGGAAAGCCCCTCTTAGACAAGTGTCCTCACTGGAAGAGTCCCTCTAATCCCGTTCTGGTGGTAACCTAACATTTTTGACTTTTGCCTCAATTCAGTTTCACGGACATTGGTTATGAAGTAAATCACAAAGTGAATCTCCAAAGATGACACACACTGGCAATAAAAAAAAAAAAAAAAAAAAAAAAGGTTCTACTCCCTTAGAATAGTTTAGGTCAATTTAAAGCTTAACTCCAGGCAAACAGAAAAATACACATATGAAATAGATAGGGAACCATTTCACCTGCCAAAAGAGTTGTCTATCTGTCTATCTAGTTCTGAGATTAACACACAGTTCTGTCACACAACACAACCCTGTCTGGCAGCTCACTGGCTCCTTGTAGTTATGAGATCAAATGATTCTCACTTCACTGGACTGCAAATAATAAAAAGAAAACTCATCACTGTATCATGGCAAGCAGGATGACAAGCTTTTTCATGGTTTGCAATGCTCAAAGCGCTTTTTTAAAGTCTGACTGGCTTCTCATATTGTTTCTACCTATCTTAGTCTGACCAGCAGCTCACTCAGGTAGCTTCTGCCATAACCTTGTTAAAAATCCTAAAAAAAAAAAAATTAGAAAATTAGAAGATCCGACTTTGCCTTGCGACTTGAAGTCTGACATGCGTCCCGACAATACCGTGCAATGTGTCTGGTATGAATCTTTAAGGGGAACTCCAGGCACAATGTTAAAAAAAAAAAACAAACCGGCATGGGTACCCCCTCAAGGAGCATACCAGGCCCCTTGGTCTGGTATGGATTTTAAAAGGAAACCCCCACGCTGAAAAAACGGCACGGGGTCCCCCTCAAAATCCGTACCAGACCCTTATCCCAGCACACAGCCTGGGCCACGGCCCTGTGCCCCCCCACCCCAAAGTGTCTTGTCCCCATGTTGATGAGGACAAGGGGCTCTTCCCGACAACCCTTGCCGGTGGTTGTCTGGGTCTGTGGGTGGGGGGGCTTATTGGAATCTGGAAGAGATATAGACAGCTCTCTCTCTCTATCTATATAGTTTAGGCCGATATGTATTCTTCTACATATTTTTGGTTAAAAAAAAATTGCAATAAGCGTATATTGATTGGTTTGCGCAACAGTTATAACATCTACAAAATAGGGGATAGTTTTATGGCATTTTTATTATTTTTTTTTTTTTAATTAGTAATGGCAGCGAGCTGCGATTTTTAATCGGGACTGCGACATTATGGCGGACACATTGGACACTTTTGACAATATTTTGGGATCATTATCATTTATACAGCGATCAGTGCTATAAAAATGCACTGATTACTGTGTAAATGACACCGGCAGGGAAGGGGTGAATCACTAGGGGGCTATGAAGGGGTTAGGTGTGTCCTAGGGAGTGATTCTAACTGTGGGGGATGGGCTTCAACTCACATGACAGCGATCACCGCTCCCGATGACAGGGAGAAGTGATCTCTGTCATGTCACAAGGCAGAATGGGGAAATGCCTTGTTTACATAGGCACTTCTCCATTCAGCGGCTCCGTGACATGATCGCCAGGAGACCAGCGGACATAGAGTCCGCCCGTCCCGCGGGCACGGTCATGCTGTACGCGGCGTACGTGCTTGCTATCCCCACCTCTTAAAGGGGACGCATAGGTACGCCCATTTGCCCACCGCAACCGGGTTCAAACAATACAGTGATAAAGGGGCATAAAAAGGTGGTATGCTGACTGCTACCTACTATGATGGCAAGTATTACCACTTTTTTTGTAAAAATACATTAGACATTCAGTCCCATAAATAAACCTGAATACAAACTGAATGTATGTGTAACTATGGGTCGATTTTACTAAAGGTATATAGGCTGTTTGCTTCGCAAGCGCAGTTACTCCACAGCTTAGTAAAGATAAAGCTTCACTTTACAAAGAACACCCACTCACATGCAAGGAGAATAAAAAAAAAAAATTATAGAAAAACCTGCATTTTTACTTGCACATGATTGGATGATAAAAGTCAGCAGAGCTTCCCCTCATTCACTACGCTCTGGAGCAACTGCACTTGCACAGCACACAATCTATTTGCCTTTAGTAAATCTACCCCAATATATTGTCCATATAACCAATGTACATATTTTTCAGTTAAGGAATGGTACAGTGAGAAAACATTTTTAGCAAAAATTTCTTTAGCTATAAAAAGGTAAAAACGGTAGACCAAAGGTAATTCTTATGCTTGAAATGTCATCCATTACATTATTTTCTCTTTTACTCCAACAATGAAATTAGCATGAGCCCCACGGGGAAGGTTAGGTGGGCACACAGTCCTTACATCCTAATGTGAGCCAGAACACTGATTAAATATGCATTCTGCCTTCCTCTGAACGCTACCAGTTTGCAGACAATTAAATTACCATTTAGCCCCATAGAAAAGTAAATCATAGTGAAGTAAATCTTACATTTGCAGGCGCATCCCATTGACAACAGAACAACTTTGAAAAGATCAAACAACCTCAAAGGAACAGAACTGTTGATTAGGTCTGCTGCACAATAGATCTCAGGAAACTAAAGTAATTAAAAATTTCAAGATAAGACCTGAAATCCTAATAATGGAAAGCTTAATGTAAAACTATCATTTGTCATTTAAGGGTACGTGCGGACTATAATTAACTGTATCCCACAAGAGAAATTATGCTCTTCTAACTTCACACATGAAATTACATTCACTTTATAAAATGATGGCAACATCAGCACTGGAAGAGGTAATAAACTGCAAGTACAATACTCCCTGTTAGAGAAAACATCTTGAAAATTATGAGAGCAGCAACAGGGGACCTAAGCACATTGGTCAAATGTTGTTCAAGTTCAACGAGTGGGACGATTTAGGTGTATAAGTGGCAGTTTTGATAAGCAATCAGATGTCTAACACAACATACACTTTTACATAACAGTAGGGTCAGATTATTAGGAGACCAGTGAAATCACCCATGGGGATTATAAATAAAGCAATCACAAGATCCTGAACCATACCTCCAAGCAGTTAGAGAAAGCACATAATCAGGATTTTAAAAGAATGCAGCCTGCGGAAAGTGGTTTTGTTGAACTTTAAGCAATAATCACAAATCTCCTATTTGGTCATTGTATAACGAATATAAATATTACCAGCTTAGCGATTTTACTGTAATTTTTTTTTATGGATCAGGCCTCAACAGCAATAAAAATCTGACAGTATTACTAACACCTCACCACACTAGGGGAAAAAAAAGGGAGGTTTGGCTTTAGATACAATACACTTTAGGCAGATGCATGCAAAGTAATGGGCAGAAAGCATTTCTGGTGAAAATAACACTTCACTGGACATTTGTTCCTCCTTCCTGTTAGAATGGCACCATCTTTGGTTTTGGCATCAGTCATGGTCAGCATTTAATATCTAGACATAGAAGCTTGTTTACCCAGAGATGATGGTAAAGCCTTGTACTTAACAAATAAGATTTTTGTGCTTAGTTGTATGCACACAAACACTGATTAGCCCCCAGATGCCATCTATTACCTTGTGAGCTGCTGCAACATTTCAATAGGGAAATGCTTATTTCTGGCTATAGACCAATTTCATAAGTCTCATCGCATGGCTGGAGCTCAAAAACCTGCTTCTTTCACAATGGTTTGGCACATTTTTAAAAAATATAATGTTGCATATTGTGACAGGTTAAAAAGGTATTAATTACCGATAAGTCCGCTCTAATAAAATTAGCTACGGCTGTAAATACATTCTTGACAAAAATACATTTTTTTATAGTAAAAAAAAAAAAAAAAAAAAAAAAAAAAAAAAAAAACACACACACACACACACACACACTTAAACCCTTCATTTATTACTTATATATTCATTCTTTACAAACATACAGAGTAACCACATTTTGTACTTTGAGATTTCCTTTTGAACGTTTTCCACATTTTCATTTAATACTTTAGCTTGCACGGCAGCTGTTTTTAATGGCTTTTAATAAGAAGAATTTTTGCCTAGTCTTTGACATTCCAGCAGTGACTTATTCTGTGAATGTGTTACACCAACATTTTATATTCCTTATATGTGCCTGCTGTACCCTGTCGAAGAAAAACAAACACTGAATTGAAAAAAGGATACTGGTCCGTTTGAGGTCTTCTAAAGTTTTCAGGAAGATTAGCTTCATAGAACACTCTTGCCCTCGTGTTTCCCATGTCCTGCATACACTATTAAGCAAGAAAAAAAAAAATTGAAGTAAACGTTACACAGCTTAAAATACATGCAAATATTAACTTTTATTGTAAACTCTTAACTCTAAGCTTTTCTATTGGTCATTGAGGCCACCAATTACAATAAAATGACCTTTAAGATGGCTTTGGAGATGATGAGAACCATTCTTAGGTTTAAAACTTTAACTAAAAAGATATAATAGAACAGCCCCTAATACACAAAAAGCTGATCTTTTGGTTATAGAGAAACTGCAACCATGTTTTCCAGATGCTTGTTTTCCAAACAAGCTTTGGCTGCACATCTCCTTTAATTTTATTTACAGTATTATGTTGCCTTTGCAACAGAATGATACCACTGAAGAAACTAGAGACTGTGAGACATTCAACAGGGGTTTATTTGTAATAGTTGTACCACTAAATATGTAGAAAAACTTTAAATATGTAAAAAATGCAGGACAGGACCTTAAAGCTGTATTATTCAGTTTTATCCAACTACTTACAGGTTATTGGACACTGGCAAAAAGAGATGGTTGCAGGGACATACCACTCCTATATAACTCCTCTCACTCTCAACTAGCCTTGGTTTTGTATAAAGCAATAAGAAGGTAAAAGGGAACAGATTTTGCTGGCAAATCAAAAATCCTATTTGTGTAGTCGTACATTAGGGGACACAGGATCTTAGGCCATTACCACTGGAGTGTTCAAAAGCAGTACAACTGAGGGGTGGGCCACACAGTAATCAACGACAAAAAGCCCACAAAACAATAGGCCAAGAAGGCTCAACAGACTCAAAGAGCAGCTTGTGGCCCCTTAAAGTAGAACTATAGGCAAAACTTTGGATAGAGTGGAGGGTATAGCCCCTGAAAGGTTTATTTTAGCCCTCTTTATCCCATTAAGGAGATTTACCTTCACTTCCCGTCCCATAGCTAAAACAGGAAATGAGAGGAAATGCCTGAAAATTAAGGTAATCTCTTGGGGACCCCAGGTAACCAGAACTAGTGTACCCACTGGAAAATTTTCCCTCTATTACTTTTCTGGGGGACAACCCAAAATGTGGGATTTCCTTTTACTTTCACTTTCAGTGATAATGGCAAACAGGACAAATAGAGGGTGAATTTCCCTAATGGGGACACAAACCGTAAAAAAAAAAAAAAAAAAAATGATATGTGTTCTAATCCATCTCTCCTTAACCGAAACTATACCAACCTGTCGCTGAAAAGGCCATAAAGCAATATTTCATCCTGTAAAGTAAGCCTGAACAAAGAATGGAAAACCCTGTTCCTTAAAGCGGGATTCCATCCTAAAAAAAAAAAAAAATTAAAAGTCAGCAGCTACTAACACTGTAGCTGCTGACTTTAAATAAGTACTTACCTGTCCTGGGTGCCCGCTATGTCGGTCGGCCGCCCGAGGCCGACCCGTCCCTCGGCTCGTGGGTCCCGGCACCGCCATCCTAAGTAAGGGCAGTGGAGCGAGTGGCGCGGTGCTCCGTTCTGTGAATAGGGTGCCCACATGTCCCGCAATTGGCAGGTCTGTCCCGGGTCCCGGGCACCTTCATTCCAGGACAATACAGTGTCCCGGAATGGAATTGACAGAGCGAGCAAACCCCGCTATAGCGCTGGTGCTCGCTCTGCCTCCAGCTCCACCTGAGACTCTGCTCACTGGTTGCTATAGCCGCCTGGTGGCTAGCAACCAGTGACCTCACAGCGCGACTCCTCCCAGCCATGCAAAGCGGAGGAGAAGTTAACTTTCTCCTCCTCCGCGCCTAACTTTCTCACTTCATGGACGAGGCTGTCAGCGGGGGGGCAGCCCCATCCACCGGCACTGTCACTGTTACCAACTCCACAGCTCTGCTGGATGTCTCCGTGCCTCATACCGCAGAGCGGACCGAAGCCGCCTCCCCCTCCGGCTATTTACAAGTACACAGAGAGGGAAGAGGGACACCGCTGTGCATTCCTGGCGCTGATCTGAGGTCTGTTCTAAGCTCATATTATATGTATTTGTAAATAGACAGAGGAGGGACAGTGATCAGGAAAAGGGTAAAAAGTGCCCCCCCAGCACGTTTCTGACACCCACCTTTCCACTAGCACAAGTGGAAGGGGGAGTCTGTACTGTGGGGGGTTCTCTACTTAGTGGGGGGTCTATACTGATGGAGAAGGGGTCTGTATTCAGTGGGGGGGGTCTATACTGAGGGGGCGAGTCTGTACTGAGGGAGGGGAATCTATACTTGATGGAGGGGGGTCTTTACTGAGGGGGTATATACTTAGTGGCGAGGAGGGTTCGTTCGTACTGAGGGAGGGGGTCTATAGTTAGTGCGGGGGTCCATACTGAGGGAGGGGGCCTATAGTTAGTGGAGGGGGGTCCGTACTGAGGGAGGGGGTCTATAGTTAGTGTGGGGGGGTCCGTACTGAGGGAGGGGGCCTAAAGCTAGTGTGGGGGGGTCCGTACTGAGGGAGGGGGCTTATACTTAGTGGAGAGGGGGCCGGACTGAGGGAGGAGGTCTACAGTTAGTAGAGGGGGGGTCTGTACCGAGGGAGGGGGTCTATACTGAGGGAAGGGGGTCTGTACTAAGGGAGCGGAGTCTATTATTACAATGTAATAATAGAAATACATTGCATGGTGTTGGGATGATATAAGTGCTAAAACCAGCCATTCACCCGACAAATCACTCGCCGCCAACCCCGAAACTACATTCAAACCCCCCCTCGGTCCTTGGCAAAATTGTCCCTGAATGGCAGTTTGGAAATGTGGTCACCCTATCTGTGAATGGCCCCGTGGTGTTCTGGGAACACACACAGTTCCCAGAAGACAACGGGGCGGCTCACCGAGGAGCAGAACACACTGTGGAAGAGGCAGATTAGGAAGACTGCCTAGCAACAAGGGTTTAGGTAAGTTTAAAACATTTTTTTTTCAAATTTTTTTTTTTTTTTTTTTCTTTTTTTTTTTAGGATTTTTGGTAATTTTTTTTTTTCAGCGTGGCCCTCCACTTTAAATCATAAGGTCTAAATGATAACTTGTTTTATTCGCCTAGCAATGGTGGAACAAGAATCAAGCAGACCCCTGCAGGAACCCTTGGGAAGTACAAAGAGGAAGAACTGATTGCCTAAATGAGGCAATAGCTGAGAGGAAAGACATTTAACTGGGATGTTGCAGAGCAGGACATAGGGGAAAAAGAAAGAAAGGACAATACCCTGGTTGGGGTGGAAGAGAGACAACATTAGGGAGGAAGGATGTTTTAAGACAACCTTGTCCAACAGTAAGAAGGGCTTACAGGATAATGTTGCTAACTCAGAGAGAGCAACAAGAAAGGCCACCTTCCAAGTGATGTCAAACAGAGAAATAGGTACAAAAAGGAAGCTTTTGGGGAGCACAGAGGACAAGATTAAATTCATCAGCATACAGGGGGAGATAGGTGTGCAACACCCTGAACAAAGGCCTTAAAGTGATTGTAAAGTCAATTTTTTCTATAAAAATAACAAACATGGTATACTTACTTCCTCTGTGCAGTGTATTTGCAGAGCAGCCCCAATCCTCCTCTTCTCAAGTCCCTCTTCTGTGCTCCTGGCCCCTCCCTCCTGTTGAGTGCACCAACAGCAAGCAGCTTGCTATGGGGGCACCCAAGCCGAGCTGCAGCTTTGTGTGTCCATTCAGACATGCAGCTGCAGATTGGTCCCGCCCCTTCTCTCTCTCGTGATTGGCTGACTTTGATTGACAGCAGCGGGAGCCAATGGTACCACTGCTGTGTCTCAGCCAATCAGGAGAGACAGCCAAGACACTCGTGGACATCGCTGGACAGAGATGGGGCTCGGCAGAGGAGGGCTGCTGCACACAGAAAACTTTTTTTCTTTTATCTTTTTGCATTAAGAGAAAAAACCTTCTGACTTTACAACCTCTAACTAGAGACAGAGGCAAGAGTCTTAAATAAAAAAATGGACAAGGCTAAGCTAGCATGGCAAGACTATCTCATGCTCCTCCCTCTTCCAAGCTAACAGATTGACTACGGAATGCACTTTCTGCTGTGAACTCTTTCCTGTGAAAACTGAAGTCCAGGGAAGCAGAGCAGGAGTCAGCAGCACTGGACGTTGTAAACTGCAAGTGCTGTGGTAAGTATTTTAACAGTTTATTCAGGGAATGCTTATTTTATTGTGCTCTATGTGTTGGTTTATACAATGCTGAGGATTAATAGTACTTTAAGGAGCAAGTTCAACCCCTTCAAGTACTTTGTCTGTAACAAAGACCTGAAGCACCAAACTGTATGTTGTCTACTGGGCGCTCAGTTCAGCACATCACAGATCTGGTGGACAGATTATTGGGAGGGGCTGGGGAAGACTGGGCTGTCATGGTGCACGTTGGCACCAATGACAAAGTCAGAGGCAGATGGAGTGTCTTTTTTAGGGACTTGGGAGCTAAATTGAGGAAAAGGGCCTCCAAGGTAGTATTCTCAGGAATACTACCAGTACATCGAGCCACACCAGAAAGGCAGAGGGAGATTAGGGAAGTAAACAAGTGGCTGAGGAGCTGGTGTAGTAAGGAGGGGTTTGGATTCCCGGAGGGCTGGGCCAACTTCTCAGTCAAATCACCAGGAGGAGGGTGCAGATCAGCTGGGAGTAAAGATGGCCAAAAAATTGGAGGGGTTTTTAAACTAGGCGACGGGGGGGGGCCAGAGGTAGACACAGTGCGGAAAACATATTCCAGATGGTAGCATTGGGGGCATTAGTGGTAGATTGACTAAAGCACATAAAACCAAGGTAGGTATAGTAACAAGTCCTAGTTGAAATCTCGGAACACTCAATAAGAGGATAGTATGCCAGGAGCCTGGCGGTCAAGATGGGTGAACTAGAGATACTGTTGTACGAGGAGGATTTGGATTTTGTGGGAATTTCAGAGACCTGGTTCAACAGCTCTCATGATTGGCTGGCAACCATTTAATGGTATACCCTTTATCGCAGGGATAGAGAAAGTAAAAAAGGGGGAGGGGTATGCCTATATATAAAGAATAATGTACAAGTGAATGTGAGAGAGGACATCGCTAAGGAAGCTAGGAAGGAGGTGGAATCCTTATGGGTAAAGCTCCAAAGGAATGATGCGAAGGGGAAAATATTACTGGGAGTATGCTACAAACCCCCTAACCTGAGGGAGGAGGGTGAGACCCCTAACCTGAGGGAGGAGGGTGAGACAGATCTCCTATCACAAGTTGGATTATCAGCAAGGATGGGAAGTGTTTGTCATAATGGGGGATTTTAATTATCCAGGCATAGACTGGTAGACTGGGAGGAGGGAACCACACATTTGTCTAAGGCTCGCCAGTTCCTAAATGTCTTACAGGACAATTTCATGGGTCAGATGGTAGACGCACCAACTAGAAATAAAGCGTTACTGGATCTACTGATTACCAACAATACAGACCTGATCACGTATGTGGAAATACGGGGCAATTTAGGAAACAGCGATCACAGGTCAATTGGCTTCAGTATAAATCACACATATAGGAAACATAAGGGGACTACAAAAGACACTGAATTTCAAAAGAGTCAACTTCCCTAAACTACGAACCTTGTTAGAAGGCATGAATTGGGATAAAATCTTAGGAACAAAGAACACAGAGGAGAGATGGGTTTGCTTTAAGAGCATATTAAATAAGGGCATTAGCCAATGCATCCCACTGGCTAATAAATTTAAAAAAGAGCAAACAAAAGTCCTGGATGGCTTAGCTCAAATGTAAAAATGCATATAAAAGCAAAGGAGAAGGCCTTCAAAAAATACAAGGTTGCAGGATCATCATTAGCATTCAGACTTTATAAAGAATGTAACCAGAAATGTAAGGGTACAATTAGGGTAGCTAATATAGAACACGAAAGACACATCGGAGGCGAGTAAAAAAAAAATCAAGAAATTCTTTAAGTATGTAAACAGTAAAAAAGGGGGGGCGTTGCTGGGATGGAAGACTGAGCGGACGTGTTCCTGAGCTCTCCTGGAGTGTGATCCGGTAACTTATCCGTATTTCCTACTCTTTTCTGCAAAAAAGAGACTTAATAATCCCTGGATGCCTTCTAAATCTCCCGGCTACCAGAAGAGGGGCAAGACATTTACGTTTCCCCCAGATATCCCCGTAGAGACTATCTCAAACTCCTACTCCACATGATCTCCTGCGCGCCATAGTAATATGGCGTCGCAAACAGACCATGAGGCGAACCCAGGATCGGCGTCTCCGGGACTGCCAGAGATCATGGCAGCTATTACAACCTGCCAAGCTGCCATTACCTCATGCCAATCCACCCTGGCTTCAAAAATAGAAGAGGTTCAGCTGGACGTCGGCCTGATTCGGCAAGATCTGGTCAAGATCCGCTCCAGAGTAACGGAGGCTGAGAACAGAGTTGGGATGGTGGAAGACACAGTATCAGACCATGCTGCTTCCATTCGCACACTCCAGACTAAGGTGAGGGCGCTCGAATACCGAGCTGAGGATGCCGAGAACCGGAGCCACCGGAACAATTTGAGGATCGTTGGCCTGCCGGAGGGAGTGGAGGGCCGTTCCCCATCACAGTTCACGGAGGGGCTATTGCGCTCCTTGCTACCGGCGGCTCAGCTATCCCCTTACTTTGCGGTAGAGAGAGTCCACCGGGTGCCGCCAAGACCTGGCCCTGAGGGAGCCCCTCCGAGAACCTTCATTCTCAGGCTGTTAAACTTTCGAGACCGCGACGAGTTACTTAGAGCGTCTCGTGCTGCGGGAGATTTACCCTTTCAGAACACCAAACTCCTATTATTCCCGGACTATACAATGGAAACACAACGACAGAGGAGATCCTTTGATGCTGTAAAGGCTGCCCTGCGGAAGAAAGGTATAAAATACAGTATTTTATTCCCGGCCAAATTAAGAGTGATTGATGGGGAAACGGCACGCTTTTTTACTAGCCCCAAGGATGCATCGGCTTCGTTGGACACTCTGCCCCCGTAAGAAGATTACTTTACAGGGTCGGTGCACTGAGTTACCAGCTAATAAGTTTTTCCTGCCTTACTAAACCGAGTTTCCTGTGTGTTTCCTGACTTTGTACATTACCATATGTCAGGGGCTTGTGTCCCAGATACAGCAATCGTGTCTGACATGGATTATGTTCAATGTTGCCGGCTCCTGTTAATATGCTCAGCCGGCCTCTAGTGCAAGTTGTGTGTCTGACCTGGGAGCACGGAATATATCCTCATCATCGCTCTTCAGTGCTCAGTAGTTGTTTGCCCTCGGTTTGGGACTACACTGGAACTGTCTATATGGATCCCTTCGGGTTTTTTGAAGGAGGAAACTGGATGAGGAAGATGCCATCCTATGGTAACAGACTTTAAGAATGTGCCCCTGCTTAAGCAGGTGAATGCTGAAACTCTCTTTTTTACGTATGACTTGTTATTTTTCCTTTTTTTTTCCTTTTATTTCTTGAATATTCCACTCCACTAACTCCAAAAAGGAACTTACCACTTCACACATAACCCCTGGTTATCGGGGAAGATGTGAGGTCTTTACCCAAGCTCACAACCCTAACTTAGGTTACTAACTTTAGTATTATGGGTGTTTTGGGATCCAAATGCTCATGTTCCCGAGGTGCGTGGGGGGGGGGGGGGGGTTGTTTTGGGATGCTCATGGTTGGGCGCCCACGTTATTCTTTTGTTTTGTTGCTTTTACTTATTATTTCTGTTCTCAGGAATGTAGATGCAAATTGCAGTTGGTCTTTATACACACACAAGTATATTTTGATACATCCCTATCACACAGAACTCAATCCTTTTAGAGTTCTGTGGGTTATGGATCTCCAGTATGTCCCGGGAGGGAAGAGTTCCCCCTTGAAAATATTGCTCCCAGACGCTTTTAACATTTTATAGTTTTTATTTTTATTGCTGCACCCTTCCCATGGCTAAGTGTATGGTGGTGTCTTGGAACGTGAGAGGCCTTAACTCGGCGGTTAAGCGCTCCCTGGTACTTGCCTACCTACGGAGGCTCCGCCCACAGGTGTGTATACTCCAGGAGACACATCTTGTTGGCTCTCGCATTCTTAGTTTGAAAAAGGCCTGGGTAGGAGCGCATTATCATGCACCATACTCTAACTATGCAAGAGGAATTAGTATTCTAGTGAATAGATCCCTTCCATTCCAAATTATAGAGGTCAAGACATGCTTTAATCTCAGAAATTCCTTTTGTAATAGTGGGGATATACCTGCCACCCCCTGCAGACGTTACTGTCCTCCACAAACTTATGCAAAAGGTCACACTGTACAATGTTGAAAATGTATTATTTATGGGAGACTTCAATTTGGCCCTTTCCAGAGACATTGACAGACTCCATGCTTCCGGACCACCCCAGCATGGACTTTCTCATTGGGCCTCCGCCTTCCACATGACAGATGTTTGGCGCCACTATCACCCGTCGGATAGGGCTTTCACATGTCTTTCTACAACATACCGGACCATGTCCCGCATTGATTTGGCTTTTGCCTCTTCTGCGTTACTTCGGAGGATTGAATCCTCCGAGATCCTATCCAGAGGTATCTCGGATCATGCTCCGGTATCAGTTACTATCCGACTCTCCCATGTGGTGGGTGAGAGTGTGTGGCGGCTATCTAAATACTGGATTATGGACCCTGACATCCAAGAAGAGCTCCCTGAGGCCTTATGTAATTTTTGGCTAAACAATGATGGGTCCACTGGGCCATTGGTACTGTGGGATGCTTTTAAGTCCTGGCTTAGGGGAGAATACATGACCCGCATAGCAACCAAAAAACGTGACTCTGTGCAGTCTCTGAAACATCTGGAGATGCAGGCGAAATTGAAGGAGGAAGAGTATATACAAAATCCTGACCAGAATCGCTATGTGCTCTGGCAGGATTCTCTGAGGGAACTATCTCTTCTTAGAGTTGAGCTAACTCAAAAATCTATGCTGGATAGTGTACAGCGGGTATTTGAATTTGGTGATAAGAACGGAAGACTATTGGCCTGGTTAGCAAAGGGAAGGAATACTATGACCCATATTGGAAGGCTGAGAGCGCTAGATGGTCATCTATTGACGACCCCGGGTGACATTAATGCTAGATTCCTTGAGTTTTATCAGAATTTATATTCATCTACAGCAGACTTCAGCGGTGTTGAGCTACTCCAGTATCTGGAGAAGATTCCCTTCCCCTCCTTGGCAGCTGCGAAGCGTGAGGAATTGGATAAGGACATTTCCCTGGAAGAGGTGCAGGAGGCACTGGGTGCTATGCAGTCTGGAAAGGCCCCCGGACCAGACGGCATCCCCATTGAATTCTACGCTACATACCAGGATCTCCTGGCACCTAGGCTTACCTCTCTACTGCTAAAGTCTGCTGAACTGGGATCTATCCCAGATTCGTTATCCGACGCGATTGTGGTCCTGGTGCCCAAGCCTGGCAAAGACCCTGAGGAATGCGCCTCTTACCGACCTATCTCCCTTATCAATGCTGATGCTAAATTGTTGGCTAAAATACTGGCTATTAGACTTGGTAGGGTGATAGAAGACCTAGTGCAGATTGATCAGACTGGTTTTATGCCGGGTAAGGGCACCGATATCAATATCCGTCGCTTATTTCTGAATCTGGCTGCCGCCCATGATAACAGGGGAACTAGAGTCATAGCCTCTCTGGACGCAGAAAAGGCTTTTGACTCTGTTGAGTGGGAGTATTTGTGGGCGGTACTGCAGAGATTTGGAATAGGACCTCGATTCATGCAATGGCTCTGTATCCTGTATAGGGCCCCTAGGGCAAGGATTCGAGTAAATGATACCCTTTCAGATTTCTTTCTGCTTCAGAGGGGCACCCGGCAGGGTTGCCCCCTCTCCCCCAGCTTGTTTGCACTGGCCTTGGAGCCCCTGGCGATTTTAGTCAGGGAATCCAACCGCATAGTGGGATTGAAGATTGGCCCTCTGGAGGAGAAGGTATCACTATATGCTGACGATACCCTGCTTTACCTGCAAGATGCCAATGCCTCATTGGAGGCTGCTCTTGAGGCCTTTGACGAATTCGGGCAATTCTCAGGGATACGTATAAATTGGACCAAATCAGTCCTCTTGCCTTTAGATGGGCGGGCGAAAGAGCTGGCACCTCAGACGGCATTGAGATGGGTGGAAGAATTTACATACCTTGGTATAAGGATTACGAGAGAGCCCCAGGCATTTCAGCACCTCAACCTCTTCCCAGTAGTTGCGCAAATGAAAGAACACTGTTCCCGTTGGGCTAATTTGCCCCTAAATCTCCTTGGGAGGATCAATATTTTAAAAATGATATACTTACCCAAGCTCAACTATATATTTCGGAATTGTCCAACGTGGATACCCCAAGCTTTTTTCAGGAATTTAGATACGTGTATCGGCTCTTTTCTGTGGAGGGGATCGTCACCACGTATAGCACGATCAACTCTACAACTCCCTGTGATTTATGGGGGCCTACCCTTACCTAACCTGACGGTGTACTACTGGGCGGCCATCCTGGTCAAGGTCAGGTGGTGGTTTGAACAATCCAGGGACAACGTGGCGGTTTGTCTTGAGGCGGCTATTGTGGGATCCCTCACTGAGCTCAGTAATCTGGCCTATCGCGGGGCTTCATCGTATCCCTCTTTGCCTGCTCCTACTGGAGCGACTCTGCGAGTTTGGGGAATGGCTAGGCAAAGGTTTCTAGCCACCGACCAGCGGTCTCCGTACTTCCCGCTGTGGGGGAACTCAACCCTCCCGCACTTTCGGACCGTTCCGGACCCACAGGTGTGGGCCAGGTCTGGTGTCAGGGTTTTGAAGGATATTGTGGCATCAGGATCCCTTATCCCCTTCCGTGCACTAGCAAATAGACATAATCTCCCTGGATGGATGCTATTTCGCTACCATCAGTTGCGACATGCCTTCCGAGCGCAGTTTCCGGTCCCGCCTGTTATTCAGGCTGATGCGGTTGAGGAGTTGCTTTCACAAGAAACTCTACATAAGCCCTTGTCTACGCTATACCTGACATTACTCAAGAAAGACTCGCCCAAGATGGAGGCCTTATGGGATAAGTGGAGGGCAGACATCCCGACCTTAGATAGGGAGTCATGGGAAGAGTGCTTTGAAAATAGTCTTCAAATACTGATTTCCTCTAGAGATAAATTAATTCAAACCAAGTTCCTGCACAGAATATACTTCACGCCTCAGAGACTGCACAGAATGTTTCCACAGAGATCCTCGAATTGCCCGAGGTGCCAGTCACCGGACAGTGACTATATTCACATGTTCTGGAACTGTCCTAGACTCTCTGTATATTGGGCTGCTATAGAGGAATTTGTAAATGTTTGACTCCAATTGGGAATTTCTCGGTCGGCTGAGTTAGCTCTGCTGGGTATTCAAGACGACGAACAGAGACCTCGCTATAACAAATTATTGTTGGCCCTACTACTATTCTATGCTAAAAAAGAGATTCTACAAAAGTGGACATCTCATCGCCCCCCTACAATAAGAGCCTGGGAGAACTCGATAAATGCGGTTATACCCCTTTATAAACTGACTTACATAAGCAGAGGGTGCCCCCAAAAATTTGCCAAAGTCTGGCAACCGTGGACTGACCCGATCTAACTTCCCCCTCTATATATCTGGACGCTTAAAAATTGGGCAATATATGTGGTGAGAGGTGGGTGTGCTGCCTCCTGTCCCCCCCCCCCCCTGTATTGATCAATTGATATTTTTATGTTATGTTATTGCCCCCCCCCCCCCCCTCCCTGTCCGGTGTCATGGAAATGGAATAATACTTAATGATAGGTTAACACTGTCTGACGTTTGTTATCTGTACGTTGCACAAGTACACTGTGTATTTGATATACTAGTTTTCGCTCATTATATTCTGTACATTATATTTTTTTCAAATAAAGACCAATCTTGTTGTTAAAAAAACAGTAAAAAAGTGAGGACAGACCATATTGGCCCCATAAAGAATGAGGAAGGACATCTGGTTACAAAGGATGGGGAGATGGTGAAGACATTGAATTTATTCTTCTCCTCAGTCTTCACAAGGGAATTGGGGGCTTCAGTAACCAAAACTGCAGTGTTTATCTTTATGACACATCACATGAAGCACCTCCATGGTTAACCGAGAACAGAATTCAAATTAGACTTGGGAAACTTAACATTAATAAATCACCGGGACCAGATGGCTTGCATCCGAGAGTACTTGGGGAACTCAGTCAAGTAATTGCCAGACCATTGTTGCTAATTTTTACTGACAGTCTACTGACTGGAATGGTACCAGGTGATTGGAGAAAAGCCAATGTAGCACCAATATTTAAAAAGGGCCCAAAATACATCCCTGGGAATTACAGACCAGTTAGCCTAACATCAATAGTATGTAAACTCTTGGAGGGGATGATAAGGGACTATATACAAGATTTTAGCAATGAGAACGGTATCATTAGCAGTAATCAGCATGGATTCATGAAGAATTGTTCCTGCCAAACCAATCTATTAACCTTCTATGAGGAGGTGAGTTGCCATCTAGATCAAGTAAGGCCCGTAGATGTGGTGTATCTGTATTTTGCAAAAGCATTTGACACAGTTCCCCATAACTGTTTACTGTAGTACATGGATTGAAAACTGGCTACAAGTGCGAGTCAGAAGGTGGTGATAAATGGGGAGCACTCAGAATGGTCAGGGGTGGGTAGTGGGGTCCCACAGGGTTCTGTGCTGGGTCCAATCCTATTTAATTTGTTCATAAACGACTTGGAGGATGGGGTAAACAGTTCAATCTCTGTATTTGCAGTCAATACTAAGCGAAGCAGAGCAATAACTTCTCCCAATGATGTGTAAACCTTGCAAAAAGATCTAAACAAATAAATGGGGTGGGCAACTACATGGCAAATGAGGTTTAATGTAGAAAAATGTAAAATGGTGCATTTGGGTGGCAAAAATATGAATGCAAAGAATGCAATCTCTGGGAGGAGAACCTCTGAGTCAATCTAGGATGGAAAAGGACCTGGGGGTCCTAGCAGATGATAGGCTCAGCAATGGTATGCAATGCCAAGCTGCTGCTAACAAAGCAAACAGAATATTGGCATGCATTAAAAAGGGGATCAACTCCAGAGATAAAATGATAATTCACCCGCTCTACAAGGCTCTGGTATGCTGTCCAGTTCTAGGCACCAGTCATCAGGAAGGATGTACTGGAAATGGAGCGAGTACAAAGAAAGGCAACAAAGCTAATAAATGGTCTGGAGGATATTAGTTATGAGGAAAGGTTTGCGAGCACTGAACTTCTCTCTGGAGAAGAGACGCTTGAGAGGGGATATGATTTCAAATTTTACAAGTACTGTACTGGTGACCCCACAATAGGGATAAAACTTTTTTTGCGGAAGGGAGTTTAACAAGACTCGTGGCCACTCATTAAAAATAAGAAAAGAGGTTTAACCTTAAACTACGTAGAGGGTTCTTTACCGTAAGAGCAGCAAGGATGTGAAATTCACATCCACAGGCGGTGGTTTGAGCGGGGAGCATCGATAGTTTAAAAAAACTATTAGATAAGCACCTGAACGACCACAACATATAGGGATATACAATGTAATACTGACGTATAATCACACACATAGGTTGGACTTGATGGACTTGTGTCCTTTTTCAACCTCACCTATTTTGTAGTTATGTAACTCAAAGTGATATTTTAGAACTAGGTGAAGCATTACATACTGAGCCACCCCTGAGTTCTTATATGTCTTGGATACTCCAGCAGAGCGATATTCCTGCAGTAATACCCAAGTTGTTCTTGTCCACCTTCGTATTATGTGCTGCTCTTCAAAAGATTTTAAAAAAAAAGGAAGGACGTATAAACATTTAGGCTTTCCCATCACTTTTTGATGCATTTAGATGGTCCAGCTTTAAAAGCAGGTTTATTTGCTTTATGAGTTTCTAATCAGATTTTTGATGCACGGTATTCTATTTTCTCTGCACACAGCTATACTGACCACAACTAAGCAAAAGTAAACACTCACTGAGAATGGCACCATTAATGCAGATTTGATTGTGCCCATGTAAATGAGGTTATATCTCAGCAAACAAATACTTTGTCATGCACTTTGCGGCATTTCCCATTTTGCAGTTAAATGCAAGGACAAGAGAAGATACATTGGGAGACATTTATCAAGAAAATTAGCAACACCATTAGTTGCAAATCTAGCTGCGTCTCCTTTCACAAAGTCTGACAGGTTTACGGACTTTTTACTTTTGTATTATTTGGCAACTAAGTGCAGCAGATTGAAAAGTTCAAAGACAGATTACGGAGGATACGAGAGATTTCCACTCTGAATAGATGTATACAAAGTGGTCAGGGTCAGATTTCATTCAACCACAAATGCAGCTTTAGAGCAACTAAGGGAGGATTTTATGACTATAACCTTGTAATAAATCTGTCTGACAATACATCTCACTGCTCCTGTTCAGCATTGCTTTGCCTTGCGAAAGAGTTCATAAATGCCCCCATGCCTCCAAAGTTTTCAATAGGACTTGTTTACAGAAATGCATTGCAATTCTTATTAAAAAAAATATATATATAATTTTATACTACATGGCTGCATCAATCTGCTACTCAAGTCACTTCACTAGATTATGTTAACAAATGTAAAGTTTTTCTAATGGCAAAACCATTTCAGAAAACTTAGATGTAAAATTTCAGAAATAAAACACATGTATATGATATATACAAGTTACTATAAATGCTAATGGTAGCCCATAGCAAAGCTACCTGTCATTTTCTTCTTTGTATCATAAATTACATCTCCTCTTCACTTTCCATGATAATGAGATTTCAAATGCAGTGCAAAAGAGGGTGCCATGGTCTAAAGAGTCTGTTAATTATGATTCAATGACTCCCACTTACGTACGTCACTTTAATGCTTGGTATGCTTATTTTACATTAACAATTGAACAGCCTATGGTTAACAGTTCTGCTCTCAACAAAAACATTTTGTAACTGGACACATGTTACAATATGATTGTATAATCTACAGGTGATACTCGAAAAATTAGAATATCGTGCAAAAGTTAATTTAACAAATGCAACCTAAAAAGTGCAACTAATATATGAGATAGACTCATTACATGCAAAGCAAGATCGTGATTTGTTATAATTGTGATGATTATGGCTTACAGCTCATGAAAACCCCAAATCCACAATTTCAGAAAATTAGAATATTACATGCAATCAATAAAACAAGGATTGTACATAGAACATCATCGGACCTCTGAAAAAGTATAACCATGCATATTACTGCCTCAATGCGGCGTGGCATGGAAGCTATCAGCCTGTGGCACTGCTGAGGTGTTATGGAAGACTAGGATGCTTCAATAGCACCTTCAGCTCTTCTGCATTATTCGGTCATATGTCTCATCTTTCTCTTGGCAATGCCCCATAGATTCTCTATGGGGTTCAGGTCAGGCAAGTTTGCTGGCCAATCAAGCACAGTAATTTCATGGTCATTGAACCAGGTTTGGTGTTTTTGGCAGTGTGGGCAGGTGCCAAGTCCTGCTGGAAAATTAAGTCAGCATCCCCATAGAGCTTGTCTGTTGAAGGAAACATGAAGTGCTCCAAAATCTCCTGGTAGACGGCTGCATTGGCCCTGGACTTAACGAAGCACAGTGGACCAACACCAGCAGATGACATGGCTCCCCAAATCAAACACAGACTGTGGAAACTTCACACTGGACTTCAAGCATCTTGTAGTGTGTGCCTCTCCATTCTTCCTCCATACTCTGGGTCCTTGGTTTCCAAATGAGATGCAAAATTTTCTCTCATCAGAAAAGAGGACTTTGGACCACTGAGCAACAGACCAGGTCTCTTTCTTTGGCCCAGGTAAGATGCTTCTGACGTTGTTTGTTGTTCAGGAGTGGCTTGACAAGAGGAATACGACATTTGAAGCCCATGTCCAGGATCTGTCTGTGTGTGGTGGCTCTTGATGCACTGACTCCAGCCTCAGTCAACTCCTTGTGAAAGTCCCCAACACATTTGAATGGCCTTTTCCTGACAATCCTCTCCCTGCTGCTTGTGCACCTTTTTCTGACACACTTTTCCCTTCCACATAACTTTCTATTAATGTGCTTTGATACAGCACTTGAAGAACATCCAACTTCTTTTGCAATTACCTTTTGAGGCTTTCCATCCTTATGGAGGGTGTTGATGATGGTTTTCTGCACAACTGTCAGACCAAGACCATTTAAAGGCTCAGGAACCCTTTGCAGGTGTTATGGCTTAATTAGCTGATTAGAGTGGGACACTGAGCCTAGAATTTTGCACTTTTTCCCAATATTCTAATCTTCTGAGATTGTGGATTTGGGGTTTTCATGAGCTGTAAGCCATAATCCTCACAATTATGACAAATCACAGCTTGAACTATCTTGCTTTGCATGTAATGAGTCTATCTCATATATTAGTTTCACCTTTTAAGTTGCATTAGTGAAATAAATCAACTTTTGCACAATATTATAATTTTTCGCGCATCACCTGTATGTAGGAAGGATAAAAAAACCGCACAAAAATCTAAAAGGAGTGTGAATATATATAGAAGTGAAAACACAAAACCTCAAGGTTTTATGAAACCGTGCTAAAGCAAGCTGGATATTTTTTTCACTAGCTTCGAATATATAGTTAGCCTGGTCACACAATTTTCAATCATTTTTGCAGGCTCTTAGGATTGCGCAAGCATATGAAAGAGCAGTCGGTTCGGTTAGATCCGAGTTTTCGCCATCCCTATAAAAAAGCTTCTACATTTGTCTATCTAGCTCCCACTGTTTTTTTTTTTAAGTAATGAGGGGGGCAATTCTGTGCAATAAAATACAGCATGACTGGAGTACAGGGGATAATCTCCTATTCTTAATCTGAAGTTCCTATATAGACATATTTCAGGCAGTTATACTAAAAATACATTTAACCACTTGCCTACTGGGCACTTATACCCCCTTCCCAACAAGGCCAATTTTCAGCTTTCAGCGCTCTCACATAAATGAACAAAAGTGAGTACACCCCTAAGTGAAAATGTCCAAATTGGGCCCAAAGTGTCAATTTTTGTGGCCACCATTATTTTCCAGCACTGCCTTAACCCTCTTGGGCATGGAGTTCACCAGAGCTTCACGGGTTGCCACTGGAGTCCTCTTCCACTCCTCCACGATGGCATCACAGAGCTGGTGGATGTTAGAGACCTTGTGCTCCTCTACCTTCCGTTTGAGGATGCCCCACAGATACTCAATAGGGTTTAGGTCTGGAGACATGTTTGGCCAGTCCATTACCTTTACCCTCAGCTTCTTTAGCAAGGCAGTAGTCGTCTTGGAGGTGTATTTGGGGTCGTTATGTTGAAATACTGCCCTGCGGCCCAGTCTCCAAAGGGAGGGGGATCATGCTCTGCTTCAGTATGTCACAGTGCATGTTGGTATTCATGGTTCCCTCAATGAACTGTAGCTCCCCAGTGCCGGTAGCACTCATGCAGGCCCAGACCATGACACTTCCACCACCATGCTTGACTGTAGGCAAGACAGATCTTGTCTTTGTACTCCTCACCTGGTTGCTGCCACACGCTTGATGCCATCTGAACCAAATAAGTTTAATCTTGGTCTCATCAGACCACAGGACATGGTTCCAGTAATACACGCCCTTAGTCTGCTTGTCTTCAGCAAACTGCAGGCTTTCTTGGGCACCATCTTTAGAAGAAGTTTCCTTTTGGGACGACAGCCATGCAGACCAATTTGATTCAGTGTGCGACATGTGGTCTGAGCACTGACAGGCTGACCCCCCCACCCCTTCAACCTCTGCAGCAATGCAGGGCAGCACTCATACGCCTATTTCCCAAAGACAACCTCTGGATATGATGCTGAGCACGTGCACGCAAATTCTTTGGTTGACCATGGCGAGGCCTGTTCTGAGTGGAACCTGTCCTGTTAAACCGCTGTATGGTCTTGGCCACCGTGCTGCAGCTCAGTTTCAGGGTCCTGGCAATCTTCTTATAGCCTAGGCCATCTTTATGTAGAGCAACAATTCTTTTATTCAGATCTTCAGAGAGTTCTTTGCCATGAGGTGCCATGTTGAACTTCCAGTGACCAGTATGAGTGATACCAAATTTAACACACCTGAGACCTTGTAACACGAGTCACATGACACCGGTAAAGGAAAAAGGCAAACTGGGTCCAATTTGGACATTTTCACTTACGGGTGTACCCACTTTTGTTGCCAGCGGTTAAGGACATTAATGGCTGAGTGGTGCGTTATTTTGAGGGGACAGCAAATTTACACTGTTATACAAGCTGTACAAGAAAAAAGACCTCTCCTGCGCTCAGGTGTCCATGAACTGGATATGTGGTGCAGCCACCTATAGAAGTAATGCCTAGCATCTTGCAGCCCTCATTTGAACAATGGGTATTCAAGCTAAAAAAAAACAGAAAAGAAAGAGGGCGCACCAACCTAGTGCATTACCACTGATAAACTTTAATGCAGCATAAAAACAGTAAAAATTATACTCACAAACGAGCTAGTATAAATAGCTTTCAAAAGGGCGCAAAAGCGCTGTTTCTGTGGATCGACACCCCAGGACCTGTTGCCGAGAGGCTAAGACCAGCGCAAATGGCTGATGGCTTATGCGTTTCGGGGGAGCACCCCTTTCTTCAGAGCCTAAGCGGGCAATGGTTGGTCTCTCGAATTGCTCTCTCTATAAATGTATGTTTGTGCCTGTGTCTACCCCACCCAATTAGTGACGACGCCCCCTCCCACAGATATTAGGCACCACCCACCCATTCGGGTTAACCCTCTCTATCCCATCCCTCTGAGTGTGATTCCCCATTTGTAGCCAAAAAATAGAGGGCAAACATCACTCTATGTAATCTGCTAAAAAGATAATGGTAGTAGTAATACTAGTACAAAAAGAAATTGATTAATTGAAAAAATAAATAGATATAAATAAAAATATAGAAACACTGGACCAGTAGATCAATTTCACTCTCACCATATACTATGTGCAACAGGGCAGGGGAAGGGGGATTAGGTGCGCCAAAACAAAGACTCCTCAACTCCTTCATGCAGCTCTAATTGTGTCCCCATGCCTCCGATCTACTGGGGTGGATGATGCCAGGCTCCTCTGGCTCCCAGGAGCCATAAAAGTGCAGCATGCCATGTGTGGAACGCACGCCATTCAAAAGGCCAGGAAGTGCGGGCGTACCTGCGTTCCACCCGCAACTTCCGGCCGATCGTGGCGTCATTTCCCCCTCCTCCACAGGCGTCAGAGGTCACTGTGCGCCAGGAACACGGTCCGGAAGCGTGGGTGTGTTTGTGTTCCACCCACTGCTTCCGACCGTCAACCTGTGGTGAGTAATGCGCGCGCATCTCAGTACGGCCGCGCGCTCTCTACCAATCGCTCCACTACCAACATTATCATTGGCAGAGGCGCGATCTGGCTAAGCAGGACAGGCAGCATTCTGGCGGGGGCTACTAGCAGTGCTCAACCCACTTTTCTCTAAAGAAACATTGATGAAAAATGGAGGGGGAAGAAGGAATGTATAATTTAAAAACTTAATTAGTTAATTTAAAAAAAAAAAAAAAAAATTATTAATAAAAATAAAATTAAAAATATAAATATAAAAATATTTTGATGTAAATCTCGATTCCCAAATAAGGAAGTAGAAAAGAAGGGGATAATGGAAAAAAGAAAGCAAACCTATATGTTGATCATAATATAAAATTGTTAGGAGTCCGCAGAAGTATCCCTCCAAGGTACAGTAGATCATACCATATCCATAAAAGTCATAGATTGAAATATAACATATAATATACTTAATGTTAAAAGAACAACACATGCGAGTCCATAACAATTAGTCGTCATGATATCAGCACGATACTAATCTAGAGGAGGAAGGATTATAAAATAATAAATAGTACATAGTATAAAATACTAAAAATACATATGGGATCTCAAAGTGAATACTGTACCTCATCAGCCTATACCAATATTAATCACCATTAGACACAGCAATAGAGTGTTCCTACTGGAAGGCTGCACCCCACTCCATGTAGATGTAAAATATATATAAATCTAGTGACAAATAACTATGTAAACCATATAATAATAAACCATACTGTGCCAAATGACAGTGGTACCCATCACTTTAGCATATACCCTGGAAGATACCTCTGCGGACCGGCGTACCATAGACTAGAGAGAGAGAGAGAGAGAGAGGCACCATTGCCCGCTAGCATCTGGTGGGAATAGACACTAAACTCCAATGGCGGTAAATTACATTGGTGATAAATTGCATAAAATTACAAAACGTACATCATGTAGTCAAATAGGCCAATAGGCGACTATCTGAAACCAACCACAATCTAAACCTAATAACTAGCTTCTAAACAAATACCTAGCGGCTAAAACCTATTACTACACCTGCCAAATGGTCTACCCAATTCCTAGTCCTTGACCTTAGTGCATCCCATACACCCCAAGAGTGAGCCCCTACCAACATAGTGGAGGCGAAGGACACACTAGAGAGGTCACATCTGAATTATCTAACTGATGTTAACAATGGCTCGAAAGCTTGGACGCCAGATCGCGCCTCTGCCAATGATAATGTTGGTAGTGGAGCGATTGGTAGAGAGCGCGCGGCCGTACTGAGATGCGCGCGCATTACTCACCACAGGTTGACGGTCGGAAGCAGTGGGTGGAACGCAAACACACCCACGCTTCCGGACCGTGTTCCCGGCGCACAGTGACCTCTGACGCCTGTGGAGGAGGGGGAAATGATGCCACGATCGGCCGGAAGTTGCGGGTGGAACGCAGGTACGCCCGCACTTCCTGGCCTTTTGAATGGCGTGCGTTCCACACATGGCATGCTGCACTTTTATGGCTCCTGGGAGCCGGAGGAGCCTGGCATCATCCACCCCAGTAGATCGGAGGCATGGGGACACAATTAGAGCTGCATGAAGGAGGTGAGGTGTCTTTGTTTGGGCGCACCTAATCCCCCTTCCCCTGCCCTGTTGCACATAGTATATGGTGAGAGTGAAATTGATCTACTGGTCCAGTGTTTCTATATTTTTATTTATATCTATTTATTTTTTCAATTAATCAATTTCTTTTTGTACTAGTATTACTACTACCATTATCTTTTTAGCAGATTACATAGAGTGATGTTTGCCCTCTATTTTTTGGCTACAAATGGGGAATCACACTCAGAGGGATGGGATAGAGAGGGTTAACCCGAATGGGTGGGTGGTGCCTAATATCTGTGGGAGGGGGCGTCGTCACTAATTGGGTGGGGTAGACACAGGCACAAACATACATTTATAGAGAGAGCAATTCGAGAGACCAACCATTGCCCACTTAGGCTCTGAAGAAAGGGGTGCTCCCCCGAAACGCGTAAGCCATCAGCCATTTGTGCTGGTCTTATCCTCTCGGCAACAGGTCCTGGGGTGTCGATCCACAGAAACAGCGCTTTTGCGCCCTTTTGAAAGCTATTTATACTAGCTCGTTTGTGAGTATAATTTTTACTGTTTTTATGCTGCATTAAAGTTTATCAGTGGTAATGCACTAGGTTGGTGCGCCCTCTTTCTTTTCTGTTCTTTTCTGTTTTTTTTTAGCTTGAATACAAGCTGTACACTCACTACTTTACATTGTAGCAAAGTGTAATTTCTTCAGTGTGGTCACATAAAAAGATATAATAAAATATTTACAAAAATGTGAGGGGTGTACTCACTTTTGTGAGACACTGTACTTAACGATTTTCAGGCTGCTCCGATCCAGTCACGTGATCCAGCTCTCCTGTGTCAGCCAG
Organism: Aquarana catesbeiana; assembly: GCF_042186555.1. Lineage (NCBI taxonomy): Eukaryota > Metazoa > Chordata > Amphibia > Anura > Ranidae > Aquarana > Aquarana catesbeiana. Next base: position 306,315,296 of record NC_133327.1, on the reverse strand, counting down.
CACCAATACAGGAGAGAGGAGGGATCGCCGACATTGGATGGGCCAATGCAGCCTATTGGTGGCAGCACAGGGGAGATCGGAACAGATGTAAGAGTATAGATCTTTCTTGCGCAGGTCAGAATAGGTGTTAGGGGGGAAAGGAAGCATTTTTAGGATTTGTTCGATTGTTGCTGGAATTCAAATTTAATAACTTTAAATGAATATACCATGGCCATTAAAAAAAGTTAAATGAGAATGTCTGATGGATTCCTGAAAGCAGAACTTAACACAAAAGGGGAAGTTCCACTCTTCCTCTCCCTCCCACTTTTTTTTTTTTTTTTTTGGGGGGGGGGGGTGCAGGTACCAGATTTCTGACCGGTTTGCCCCCCCACCCTTCCTTCTCAGGCAGCCTTCAAGGGATACAATAAACCAAGATCTTGTTAATCCTAACTCTGCCAAACCGTATCAGATCTATATTGGCTTGCTTGGTTGCCTTGAGACCTCACTTACACAAATATATTGATAAAACAGAACAAGTCCAGAGACTGGTAACAAGACTGGTGAAAGGTTTGGGGGATATAATCTATTAGGAAAAAATTCAGGAACTTAATATGTACAGTCTGGAGGAAAGAAGGGAAAGGGAGAGACATGATTGAAACCTTTAAATACATCAAGGGGGTGATTTGTTCAGGAAGGCAAAAAAAAAAAAAAAAAAAAAAGAGGCATGACCTCAAACTAACTGGAGGAAAGTTCAAAATTAATCTTAGAAAGGATAGTTGATGCTTGGAATAAACTACCAGCAAAGGTAGTGAGACAGTTAACAGTAAATGGATTCAAATATGCTAGGGACAAACATAGATCTATAGTCAGACAATAAAGTTAATGGAAAAAAATAAATAAATAGACAGACTTTATGGACTACTCTGTCTTTTTCTGCTGTCACTTTTCTATGTGTCTATGTTGGTTTACTGCTAAATACTAAAAGGGAAGATTTAAATGAACACAAACTCTGCAAATTAAACCTTTTTAACTTTGGAAAAGTCTCTCCTGTTCGGGTATGTATCCCGTTTATAAAATCTTATTGGCACCCTTCAACTCACCAAAATAGCAGCATAAACAGCGCCTTCCTTATTGGTTGTTCTTCTGGACACATTTCCTCTTGGGTAAATCAAACTGACATAATGCTTTATGCAGGTAAGTTATAGGTGGCAGGAAGGGATTTACTATTTGGGCACTTATCCAAGATGTAACATGTCTGGTAGGAAGTTGCCCGACTGCTAATAGTGAACTGCTTGCAGTCAGAAATTAAACCTATTATGTTTGTTCTGAGGAAGTCAATTCCAAAAGGTGTGAGCAATAACTGAAAGGTGAAAAGCTCCTAGGTATTAAAAAAAATGCATTTGGTGAACATATTGCCAAACTTACAATTCAATGCCCTTAAATTTCAAAACGTGGATGCTCAGAAAAACTATGCTCCCAGGTGATTGACAGTTACAGTTTTTCAAGCTAGGAGACCATATTCTGTGTTTTTCTTTTTTGGCTTCATTTTCTTGAATAATAATAATTAGTATTATTGCTACACACAGCTCAAGCAAATGACAAAACTATGACAGTTCAGTGCTTTTCACTTATTGTATAACAAAGGCAGTTTAGCAAACAAAACAGTGCAGTTATTTTTTTCAACTGTAGGAGTAAGGATAATGAAGGAGTATAATAAAGTAAGTAACAAAGAATAAAGTAAACGATCAGCTAAATAAAGAATCCGTTAAAAGGATAGTACCCCTTTACAAAAAAAAAAAAACCTGCCTATGCAGGTAAGGGATGTTTGTAGACTAAAACAAACTGTGCAGCTCTAACTAAAGATGAATAATGTTCTTCTTATAGGTGTAGCTCATTTACATACCTTATGAAGCCTGACTGGAATAGTTCCAGGACGTTGCTAAAGTGAGGCCTAGTTGTCACTGCTCACCTCTACCATCACAGGAGTGAGCCCTTTCTCTGATTAAATTCCCTCACATACTTTCTCTCCTCTAATACAGTAGCTCTGAGCTCAGCATTTGAACGCTCACTCCTGTGGTGGTGAAGGTGAGCAGTGACAACTAGGCCTCACTTAGCAACATCCTGGGAGTATTCCAGTCAGGCTTCATAAAGGTATGTAAATGGCATACACCAATAGCAAGTACATTATTCAACTTTAGTCAGAGTGTCTGTTTGTTTTTTCTACAGATGCCCCTTATGTGTGATTGGCTAGAGTGGATGGATTGAAAGCAGCGCAGCCATTGGCTTACGCTGCTGTCAAACACATCCAATGACGCACCGGGAGGCGGGGCCGAGTGATACAGTGAGCGGCTATAGCGGCCGGGTGTATCACAGGAGCACGCCCGCAAGAACTAACCACCATGTGATACCTCACATTAAGGTTGTTATACCCCCTAGGGGGCATTGTAGGACAGATCAGCCGATACTATTGAAATCGTTCGAAAGTCTCCACAGTGAGTAAAATTATGCTAGAAAACATAATGTACTATATTAAAAATGTGGGGAAAAGGGTAGAAAGATAAACAAAATTAAACCTACCTAATACCAACTCAAGGTTGGCATTGGGTAGGTTTAATTTTGTTTCTCTTTCTACCCTTGTCCACATTGGCTACAATGCCCCTAGGGGGTATAACAATCTTAATGTGAGGTATCATATGATATACACTGATATGGTACATCAGGTTTTTAAGCATCATCTGTTATGAATACTCATTGTGGAGATTAACGATAGATTTCGATGATATCGGCTGATCTGTCCATATGGACTCCAGTGTCCTCTTTGAGGCATCACATCTTTAATGTGAGGTGTTATATGATATACCTAGTTTTTAATGCAGCCCTTAATAAGGTAAAAATACTCTTCTTGGTGATATTTTGATGGGTAACCAGCCCTTGAAATTACACTCAGTCAATTCACTCACCGTGGAGATGACTGACCGATTTTGTTATATAGTTGGTCGTTCTTTCCTCATGTGTGGTCTCCGATATTGACATGAAAGTTGTTTGCTATCCACGGTGGCTATCATTTAGCCACTAACTTGGATGGCACGTTATATTTTCAGGTTGTGTGTGTTAATTTGAGTATAAAAAGGTAGCTGTTTGAGTATTATAGTTTTCAGTATCATTCATGCTTATTGAGTATGCAAGTCATCTTTTGAGCCCATTTTGGTAGTTCAAGTGTGGTGGGTATGCTGGTTTAGTGGCGAGTGCTTTGATTGTTGCGCTCGCTGTTTATCCAAGCGTTTTCCACTCTCTGTAGGGCTTCCAGGTTGGGTTTTAGATTTTTCCACATTCAAAATGGTGTTTTCAGCATCAGCCACCTGAGATTCAGAACGAGGCTTGGTTGTATGTGTTTATTATATAAAGCGGTGCATCAGTACGCCGCCCGTAGCCAAGGACAATGTCAGATTAGTGACAAAACGCATCGGAAGGAGCGACGTGCAGCTGTCACCGCGTTGTTTACGTCCCGTTTCCATGGATGTTTGTATTGTTGCCAGCCAGCCTCATTTTTTATTGAATTGGTATACGCTTTGCAAGTGATACTGCTTTTAAATTTGAATAAACAACCATCTGGTTTTACCTATGGCAAATTTCCCTGATCGCCACTTGTACTGTGTATGGGTCCACAAGCTGTACCTCCAACCACCTTCCCGACCAAACTGCTTACTATGTCATATGACCAGATCAGACACTTGAAGTCTTTGGAGGCCCTGGCTGGGTATTAAATAATGATATTTGAAGCGCTTCACAATGTGCATGAAAATGAATATATAAGAATATAAATAGTCAAATAAATCCAGCGGTGAGTAAAAATTCCTAAAAAATCCAGCAATCAAAATAGTGTAAAATTATAAAAAATTAGTGACACCAAATGTGTAAAAAAATTCACATAAAAAATCCACATAAAAATAAATATATAGGGATGTATTCAGAAGGTTCAATTATACAGGTGTAGAATCCTGATTGGTATAGAGCTTTTGATCACTAGCAAAGCTGTTTAAAAACACTTGCTTAATTAAGGTGCTCATTGATCTTTATAGTAACAATGTGTTTTTTGCTTCTATTCACAACCAATGTGAGAATCATAAACAGGCAGATAAGAGAAAAAAAATCAATCATTGTGCAATAGTTAGGATACCAAGGTACACAGGCAAACTTCAATCCACTCACGTGTGCCTTATAATGATAAGGCATATGCAGGTTTTACTATAGCAGTCAGCCGCCTTAGACAGGAGCAGATTCAGTGCAGTACACTGTGTGAAACTGCTGATCTGCACAGAGCGTCATTGGCTCCTCCCACGCGTTACATCACAGTCACGTGACTTTTTCAAGGATAATACAAGCTCTGACGGACTCAGCTTTATAGCACAACAGCAGAGTGATTGCCATGGCTACAGCATGAGTTTATCATCATCCTGCTTCCTGCATAAACTTCAATCCTGTTAAAACCTACTTTTATTAGACATGTAATTCATATGAATATCGTTGGTTTATCAAAACCACGATTCCATGTGTAAAAAACGCAGTGTGTAAAAAGTAAAAAATATATATATTGATATCTCTAATCACGTTTACTTCTTCAACTCCCTCCAGTGGTCACAATTGGTATAACATCTCACAGAGAGAATATATGGCAAAGCATTGTCTCTAATGGTTTTGATAATTGACCAGTGCCCCATGATATCACAAAAATGGGGTATCCACATGCTCTGCTCATAAATGTATGGAAAACGGAGTAAACAAGATGACATGAGAATATATATATATATATATATATATATATATATATATATATATATATATACATATATATACATACACACACACACACACACACACACATACACACACATACATACATAAAATATACATATATAAAATTAAAATAAGATATGATATAAGAAATAGGGAAATATTAAAATGTAAAATTAAAATCTAAAAATTCCATGAAAGAATATTGCAAAAATGGATGATGACCATTATTTATATGCTAGAACTGAACCAAATATTGCCACTCAGAAAAAACTGGTATTGGACAAATAATGAGAATATTGGACCAAAAAAATAAATAAAAATAAAAAATAAAATATAAAAAATAAAAAATATATACCATAAAATAAATATATATATATATATATATATAAATCTGAAAAGCTTCTAAAAATCAGAAATAAAACAATTCAGGTCGAATTCAATGTTCAAACCATGGGGTTCTAATGTACCCATCTGGAATATCCATTTGGATTCATTCTTGCCGAGTTCCCTCACTTTATGGGAACCCCTCCAATGAGCCTTATACTTTTGAATAGCCCAGAATTGGAGACCCCTAGGGTCTCTGTTATGATACCTATCAAAATGTTTTGAAACACTGTGTTTTGGATAGCCTTTTCTAATGTTCTGGATATGCTCTCTTATTCTCTTCCACATTGGTCGCTTTGTTCTGCCAATGTATTGGAGGGAGCAGGAGCACTGTAAAGCATATGCCACCCCCTCAGTCCTGCAAGATATAAAATCCTTTATTTCAAATTATTGTCCAGTATTTGTTGAAGAAAATTTCTGACATTTGTATCCATTTTGATTAGTATTTATGCAGGCATAACACCTTTTACAGGGATAGAATCCTTTACCCTGAAAAAAGGTTAAATCAGTTATTCTCTTGGGTGGGTTGGGTACATTTTTAGCTATGATGTCCCTTAGAGTTGGAGCTCGTCTATAAATGAATTTCGGTTTTTCTGGGAGTATATTTGCCAAAGTAGTATCAGTTTTTAAAATAGACCAATGTCTTTTTATAATCCTCTCCATCCTCCTATGTTGTATACTGAAGTATGTCATCTGTTTTGTCATTTACCTTGATTTTATCTTGGATCAGCGCTTCTCTTGAGGTTTGATTGACTTCTGTTATTTTTTCTTCTATAAAACATTTATTGTACCCTTTTTCTTCAAACCTCTTACCTATCCACTGAGCTTGTTTAAGATAGTCATTATTTTCTGAACAATTTCTCCGCAAGCGAATAAACTGGCCCTTCGGAATGTTGATTAACCATGGCTCATAGTGGCAACTCGTTACTGGTATATAGCTGTTCCTTTCCACCGGTTTGAAGAAAGTTTTTGTGCTGATGATATTGGCTGTTAGTTCTATTTCAAGATCAAGGAACTGGATTTTAGTCTCACTAATCTGATGTTCAAGTTTAATATTTTTTTGGTTCATATTCAAACGTTGGAAAAAGGATCTTAAACTCAGTTCATCACCCTTCCAAATAATAACACAAATCGTCTATGAATCTTTTATATAGAACCAGTTCCTTTGGAGTATTTAAAAAGATGGCATCCTCCTCCCATTTTGCCATGAATATGTTGGCTACACTTGGGGCATATTTAGCTCCCATCCCAATACCCGTTAGTTGTCGAAAATAATTGTCATTATACCAGAAGTAGTTATGTTGAATACCAAAGGCCAGGCTTCTAAGAAGAAATCTTTTCTGTTTAGAAATGAGATGGCTGAATGAATCCATAGCCCATTTAGATGCTTCTATTGCATCGCTATGTTCAATTATTGTGTACAGTGAAGCAACATCAGCAGTTGCTAACAGATATCTTCCATTAGGGTCCAGGGTCAGAGATTTTAATATTTGTAATAAATGTTTGGTATCACGTAGATAAGCTTTAGTGTTAGGTACTAGGGGTTGCAAGAATTTGTCCACATATTCCCCTAGTCTTGCATTGATCGATTGAATCCCATTAATGATGGGTCTTCCTGGTGGTGCCTCAGCATTCTTATGGATCTTCGGGATGGTGTAAATGATTGTAACTCTGCATGTATCCGGTACTAAATATCTAGATTCTTTTTTGGATAGAATATTTTTGTTGATTCCTTTTTGAATCAAAGAGGACAGATCTCGTTTTTATTCTCTAGTAGGATTGCTACTGAGTTTCAGATATGTGTTATTATCGTTAAGTTGTCCCATCAGTTCCTGGTGGTAGTATTCCTTAGTTAGTAATACAATGGCGCCCCCTTTGTCGGCCGGTCTAATTATAATATCTTTATTTGCTTCCAATTGTTTTATACCTTGTTGTATATGCTGGGATTTCGAGATTCTACTGAACTTGAGTTGTTCCAGGTCTTTGATCACCATTTTTTTAAACACCACAATATGTTCATTATTTGTAGAGGGTGGATTGAATAGTGACTTATTTCTTAAATCACTATGCTGTACTCCTCTGCCAAGTTCCACTCCTTTGTTCAATGTAGATGGTGGTCTGGATAATAAGTATTTCTTGATATTCAATTTCCTGGTGTATTTTTGTATGTCAATATACATCTGGAATTTGTCCAGATTCTTTTTTGGTGCATATTTAAGGCCTTTGTCCAGTGTGATTAATTCCGCTCGTGTGAGCTCTTTGCCGCTGAGGTTGTAGATGCCTTCCCCTAGTACTCTCTTTTTCTTTTGGGTTTGCCATCCTGCTCTGCATCCCCTTTTATGGTGTTTGGACTTATTTCTCTGTTTGTATATTCCTGTAGGGGTGGGGGATCTTCGTTTCTGCGGAAATCTAAAAAAGATCTTGACTGTTCTTCCTCTATGTAATTTCTAAGAGGCTTGTATCTATTGGTGGTAGGCAATGGGCTCCTCCTATCAGGATATCTGTATTGGTCGTATTCTCTGGTCCCATTCCTATTACCATTGGACTGGTGGTCTCGAGATTCACCATTGCTCACCATTGCTCTGTTGATAGTCCCTATGATCTCTCCTATCCCGATAATCCCTTGGCTGATCCCTATGAGGTTGTTGGTAGGAGTTTCTGGGGTTATTTCTGGAATTATATTGATTTTCTCTTGGTTCAGTTCTAGTTGAATGTTGATAGTATCCTTGTTCCCCATACCTGGGGTACCTGCCATTTTCCACCTGATCATATTGCGATTCATTACCTGATTGGTGCGATCTTGATTTATTGTAGGGTGGATGTATGTATGTATGTATGTACCGGGTTTGTTTGGTCTTTTATTGGCATTATTTTTCCAGTAAGGTCTTCTTGGGGATTTATTTTTTGTTTTGTTCCTCCACCAAGGTTTTGGTGTTCTTGATCCATTGTCATGTGTGTTACTTTGTTCCCATTGTTTCTGTTGGTTATATCTTGGGGTTTCTGGTGTCCTGGATCTCCTTTCTGGAGTCCTATAATATGTATTTCTCCTGGGGCTAACTATCCTCACCTCTCTATCTGGTGATGAGGCTATAGACCCAGTTTTACCTTGTTTGGCATTGATTTGCCAATTGAAAACCTGTTCTAACTGATAATCATTGGTATCTCTGAGGTATTTTCTCTTTTTCCTTTGTTTCAATTCAACATCTTTCTGTTCTAACACTTTATTCAGTTGTTGAGTTAGTGATGAAAAAGGTGCTGTCTCTTTAAAAGGGTCCAGTGTGGTTTTGCATTCAGCAATTTGCTGGTTAATCATGTTTAATTTCCTTTGTTTCCTTTTTAAGGCAAAATGTACTAGATCCAGACCTTTATCGTTAAAAAATTTATACCACTCATTAGTTGCGTCTTGATCTGTCAAACCATCACAGATAGGTACATCCCATCTCAATCTTCTCGGGACAATTTTATCTTTAATGTATTGTTCATGAGCAGCTATGTCCAACCATAGGCTCACCTTTTTTTTCATTAGGTGGCCGAATTTCCTAAAATTGGTGTCTAGATCACCCTTATCGGTGCTAGGTGCAGTGGAAAAAACATTTTCCAAATTAATTGTGCGTTTTTCAATAAAATCAAAAATATCCATCACTGCAGCTATATGTGAAAAAACTGAAAAATAAGTGGAAAAAATATATATAAAAAACACAAAGCGCTGTGATGCTAAATAGCTAATTACACATAAAACCAAGTGAGGCTGCTATCAAAAGAGAGTGTTTTCAGAGTCACTTAAAAAGAATAAATAATGATATTTGAAGCGCTTCACAATCTGCATGAAAATGAATATATAAGAATAAATATAAATAGTCAAATAAATCCAGCGGTGAGTAAAAATTCCTAAAAAATCCAGCAATCAAAATAGTGTAAAATTATAAAAAATTAGTGACACCAAATGTGTAAAAAAATTCACATAAAAAATCCACATACCCTGGCTGGGTATTAGCCACGAGTGTCTAAACTTGTGCAGCTGGTAAGCGTGCACTTTGTGTGGTGGTGGATTCACTTTGTTCATATTATAAAGTCTCAAGATTTTCACTGAACGTTTGGCTGCTGGTCCATTCTCCATTGGAGGAACCCTTAAAGTTTTCAATGTTTATTGGAGGACTTTACATAAGTCACATGCTTAACTGTTTGGGACTTTTTTTAAAATCATTTTTTAATCACTTTTTATTCATTTATTTTGTGTTTACATATTTGGTTAATATGTCACTTTAAGAGCGCAGCCCATTTTTTATCTACTGCATATATAGCATACGAGTTAACAATGTTGTGGCAACATGCTTTACCACATGCATGTACCCACAATGCACAAGTGTGAATGGGCCCTAAGGCTTGGTTCACACTGCTTCGATGCGAGAATGCGTGGGAATCCAGTACAGGTTCCAGCATTGCATACAACCCGCAGGAAGTTCACACTGCCCTATGCAAACCGCAGGGAGTGTCAATACAAAGTTAATAACACCCCCAGATCGGTTGGCATATCACAGTGCAAACTGTCAATTTGGACAGGAGTTGGATCACATGGGTGTGAACACCCATGCAATCCAATTTTGGTGCGGACCAAAAAAAGGGTCCTGCACGACTTTGGTCCGAATGCGATGCAAATTCAGCCATACAACCTGTGCAGTGCAAATCACATGCAATGTCCCAGCCTAAAAGAACCTACTGGTTTCCCAAGTTTCCAATGATTTATTCAATGATCGCCAATGATTTATTCACCCAGGTGTTCAACAGCCACACACAGTCCTTTTTTTATAGGTACAGGTGTTGCTTGGCAATGAGCTCTTACAATCATGTTGTGTCAGTTTGCTGCACATTGCTGGTTCCCAGCTGGTTTTATTTTTATACGTTTAAAGAAGAATGCCAGCCTAAGGGCACATTCACGTGGTGAATCCAAACTGGCTGCTCAGTGATGCTTTTGTTTTGATGCAATTAATTCATTTTCCAGCTTTTCTAATAAATGCCACCCATATGGACATCTCTAAAGCCAGGGCAGTGCACCATGGCAGAATTACACACTAGTGTAAGAAGCCTTATGGCGAACATGGGAGGTATAGGGAAAATACACATCTGACCTGGGACTAAGTTTCCATTCAAAGTAGCAGAGAGTCTACATAAACTGTACTAGACGTCACTTTTTGCGTTCCTGTTCCCCTTACGATGCTGTTTGACAGGGAAATATATCGGGCTTAAAGTGTTTGTAAAGTCACTATAGTGACTTTACATGTATCCCATGCAGATATGCTGTGATTAACCACCTCAATACAGTGCACTTATACCCCCTTCCTGCCCAGACCAATTTTCAGCTTTCAGCGCTCTCACACTTTGAATGACAATTAATCAGTCATGCAACACTGTACCCGTATGAGATTTGCGTCCTTTTTTTCACACAAATAGAGCTTTCTTTTGGTGGTGTTTAATCACTAGTATTTTTTTTTTTTTTTTAAATTTTGTGTGCTATAGATTAAAAAAAAAAAAAAAAAAAAAAAAGACTAATCAATTTTGTGAAAAAAATGCCTCTTTGTTTCTGTCATAAAATTTTGCTGATTAGTCATTTTTCTTCATAAATTTTGGCCAAAATGTATACTGCTACATATCGTTGGTAAAAATAACCCAAATTTGTGTATATTATTTGGTCTTTGTGAAAGTTAGTCTACAAACTATGGTGCCAATCACTGAAAATTGATCACATCTGATCAGTACATCAGGTGTATGTCATTTCTTGACACTAACAAGTCAGGAAAGTACAAATACCCCCCAAATGACCCCCTTTTTAGAAAGTAGACATTCCAAGGTATTAACTAGCATGGTGAGTTTTTTTAAGCTTTACTTTTTTCCCACAATTCTTTGCAAAATGAAGATTTTTTTTTTTTTTTTACAAAATTGTCATATTATCAGGTTATTTCTCACACGGCATACGCATACAACAAATTACACGCCAAAATACATTCTGCTACTCTTTCTGAGTATAGCGATACCACATGTGTGAGACATTTACACAGCCTGGCCACATTAGAGCTGCACGATTCTGGCTAAAATGAGAATCACGATTTTTTTGCTTAGAAGATAGATCAGTGTTTCTCAACTCCAGTCCTCAAGGTGCCCCAACAGGTCATGTTTTCAGGATTTCCCTCAGATGAAACGGCTGTGGTAATTACTAAGGCAGTGAAAGTGATCAAATCACCTGTGCAAAATAATGGAAAGCCTGAAAACATGACCTGTTGGGGCGCCTTGAGGACTGGAGTTGAGAAACACTGAGATAGATCACGATTCTCTCACAATTCTCGCAGCATAACATCATCTTTCACATTAAAAAAAAAAAAAAAAAAAAGTTGGGCTAACTTTACCGTTTTTTTTTTTTTTTTCACTGAAGTGTATTTTTTCCCCAAAAAATTGCATTTGAAAGACCGCTGGGCAAATACAGTGTGACATAAAATATTGCAGCAATTGCCATTTTATTCCCTAGGGTCTCTGCTAAAATATATATATAATTTTGAGGGTATTTTTTTTCTAGCAAAAAATATTGTTTTTAACTTAGACGTGTCAGAAAAAGATTTAGACTTTAAGTGGTTAAACTTCCTGCATTTACACATTGCTGAAAACTTGGCAGACTGCCCAGCTTATTTATTTACACAGAAGGTCTTTCCCTTTGATCTAACAAGGAAGCTTAGTTAAAATGTATCAAGTTAAAGACTTGGCAGAATGGCCAGATGCTTTCTTTTGACAGCTGAGTGAGCAGATAAAGTCTCTCCACTTGTTATATGAAAGAATCGGCAACCTCTGCAGGAGAGATAGTTGGGGAGGTGAATTGAGATAACGATTTTTTAAGGATTAATTGTGCAGCTCTAGGCCACATACAGAGGACCAACATTGAAGTAGCACCTTCAGGCATTATATGAGCATAAATGACACAATCTAATTTCTCAACCACCTATTACTCTTTTGAAGGCCCTGGAGCACCCGGACAATGGAAACGCCCACAAAAGGACCCATTTTGGAAAGCAAACACCCCAACGTATAATCTATGAGGCATAATGAGTCTTTTGAACGGTTCAGTTTTTTTCCAGACGTTTTTTGGAAAACGTGGGGAAAAAAATGAAAACGCATTTTTTTTTTTTTTTTTTTTTTTTTTACACAAAGTTGTCAATTTATAAGATATTTCTAACACATAGCAGGTATATAGCAAAAATGACACCCCAAAATACATTCTGCTACTCTTCCAGAGTATGGTGATACCACATGTGAGACTTTTACACAGCCTGGCCACATACGGAGGACCAACACTGAAGTAGTACCTTCAGGCGTTCTAGGAGCATAAATTACACCTCATTTCATTTCTACCTATCACACTTTTGAAGGTCCTTGAGCACCAGGACAGTGGAATTACCCACAAAATGCCCCCATTTTGGAAAGCAAACACCCCAACGTATATTTTGAGGCATGGGCTGCAAATAGGTACTCGGGTAATTTGATGAGCTGCAGACAGGTACTTGGTTACTCTGATGGGCTGGTGACCGGTATTTGGGTACTCTGAAGTGCAGTGACAGGTACTCGGTACTCATATTAACTGTGACAGATACTCAGGTACTCATATTGACCGTCACAGATACTCAGGTACTCAGATGAACTGTGACGGGTACTCAGATGAACTGTGACGGGTACTCAGATGAACTGTGACGGGTACTCAGATGAACTGTGACGGGTACTCAGATGAACTGTGACGGGTCCTCTTTTTTGGGGGGGCGCAATCAATGTGATTGGTGTACACTAAGTGGTAACAAGATGTTACCGCAATCTCCTCACACACGATCATTGCGTGAGGAGGAGAACCCAGTAATATGTCGTTACCGCTCTATATTTACATTTAGTGATCGGCTGTGAAAGGATCACAGCCGATCACGTGGTAAACAGCCGCCAGCCAATGGCTGTTTACCAGCGTCAGTGACGAGCAGTGTTCCCGGGAACACGCTGCCGATGTGATCATGCCCATGCGCCTTGCATAGTGGGGCGGTACCATCTGTGATCAGCCGTGATCACATGGTAAACATCCATGCCCAATGGTTCACCCCCCTCGGTGGCGAGCGGTGTCTCCGTGACACGCCGCCACCAAAGGAACAGGGATGCGCGCACACGATCATGCGCATTCCCTGTTTAAATGGATGGGCATCATATGACGCCCGCCCAGAACGAGAGCAGCACCACCCGGCCGTCATATGACAGGCAGGCGGCAAGCGGTTAACGAAAGTGTGTTTGTTAGAAATGAACAGGGGAAATGCCTTTTCTTACACTGCAGCTGTTCGGCCACATGATCCTCCTGTGCTGGCCAGCCTCGGTCTTTGCAGAGAAGTCGGAGGGGCTGAGATTCCCCTCTGCTTGCTGGCTGATGTCACATGGTAATCTCCACCCCTCCTGCTTCACTCCATAGAGCGAGGCTGGCCAGCACAGGGGGATCATGCGATTGCACGGCTGCAGTGTTAGAAAAGGCATTTCCCCGTTCATTTCTAACACTAATGCCCCGTACACACGGTCGGATTTTCCGACGGAAAATGTGTGATAGGACCTGGTTGTCGGAAATTCCGACCGTGTGTAGGCTCCATTACACATTTTCCATCGGATTTTCCGACACACAAAAGTTTGAGAGCAGGATATAAAATTTTCCGACAACAAAATCCGTTGTCGGAAATTCCGATCGTGTGTACACAAATCCAACGGACAAAGTGCCATGCATGCTCAGAATAAATAAAGAGATGAAAGCTATTGGCCACTGCCCCGTTTATAGTCCCGACGTACGTGTTTTACGTCACCGCGTTTAGAACGATCGGATCTTCCGACAACTTTGTGTGACCGTGTGTATGCAAGACAAGTTTGAGCCAACATCCGTCGGTGTTGGCTCCAACCGTGTGTACAGGGCATTACACTTTCATTAATGGCAGCATATCTGCATGGAATTCCTTTCCTATGTGCTGCATTATGCAGCTGAACTGAGGGGGGGGGGGGGAGCGATCTCATGAGGACGAGAGACCATCAGAGGAGAGATCAGGGCTGCGGATTAAGGAAACGCGCACTGACTCCTGTGTCCGGGCTCAGCAGCCCTGATATATCAGAGTCAGCATACTGGGGGAAGGTAGAAACTGGCAGGATCAGACAGGTATTACAGGTGATACAGGGGGCCAAATGACAGCACAAGCACTGTGCTGTACAACATGCTTTAAGGGAACAGAATCGGTTTTGTTTTTTTTGCGTTGACAAATGCTTTAAGCCATGACTGTTCTATGCCCACCAGGTGGACACTGGCGAGGCACTACCATTTTTTGTTACATGATGTATCTGCTTTTACCTCCAAGTACAGTGGTACTTTGGATTACAAGCATAATAATTTCTTCGTTCCAGAAGAATGCTTGTAATCCAAAGCACTTGTATATCAAAGAGAGTTTCCCCATAGGAGTAAATAGAAACTCAGATAATTTGTTCCACAGTGACTGCTATTGTGGCCAGAGGTGGGGGGGGCACCGGAGACACTTGGGAGACTGCTCAGAGCTGCTCAAAGACACTAGGGAATGGATCGTTTCCGAGTCTCACTGGCGCCCCCGCACTTCTGGCCAAATGCAGTACTACACACCCCATTAGCATGAATCCTGCTCGTTTTGCGAGATAATGCTCGCAAACAGAGTCTGTATATTTAGAAGGGAAAAAAATAGCTCCTTTTGCTAAACGCTCGTAAACCACGTTACTAGCAATTCGAGGTATTACTGTATATGCATTTTTTTTTTTTTTTAAATATTAAAATGTTCCCCTCCGAGCATGGATGATGTCTGGTCCAATCATGGAGCCTAAGGCTGGCGGAGTCCTTTCACCATGGATGGATGCCTGGCCACACTAAATAAATCATCAGCAGCATCAGAATGGGAAATTTCAAGTATTTACTTACTTACAAGTAAAGTATATAAATGAAGGAAGCCTTTCAATAATTTGAGTCATAATTAAACTTGTAATGGAGTTGCTAAAAGCACAGCAGTTCTGCATTTCTTCCCAGGTTCAGGAAAAGCTTTGCATTCATCTCAACTTAAACCTAAACCTTTGGGGGTTAAATCATATACATTTATATGACAAGTCTTCATACAGGAAAAATGGGGGAAAAAAAATCTACATAATTATTTAGATACAAAAAGATAATTATTAGTGCTGTACAATGAGAAGCATGTTGATGGATGGATCCGTCAAGTGTGCCAAGAGTTATCAGCTGGATAATCTATCTTTGCCGAGAAGAGAGACTCAAGAGAAAAGTCTATTCAGCTTAATTAGCAGGCAACGGATAGAAAACACAACACAAATTGTTAAACATGCATGAAAATACAATTTAGACTCCAGGACTATAGTAACTCAATTATATAGCTGCAGTTGGCTGTAATCATAGGAGATTTTTAAACTTGATGTCTTCCTCCCTTACTTCAGTTTGCTCAGTGTTGCCAATTGTCATACATGCTCACATCCTTGTGAAATTGCGTTTTGTAGACAACTGGTGTTGACAGCTGAATGTCAAAACGAAGCAGGAAAAATAATTCCAAATTAATTCTAGAACATTTAAGGGATACAATGTAAGGACTACATTTTTATTCAGAATTAGAAAAGGACTAAAACTTTCATAAAAGTAACATTTTAACCACTTTAAGACCGGGCCTCTTTTTCAGACTCCGTGTTTATAAGTTAAAAACACTTTTTTTGCTGAAAAATTACTTAGAACCCCAAACATTATACATTTTTTTTTCTAACACCCTAGAGAATAAAACGGCGGTCATTGCAATAATTTGTCATACCGTATTTGCGCAGCGGTCTTACAAGAGCACTTTTTGGAAAAAATTCCCTTTTTTGAATAAAAAAAATAAAACAGTTAAGTTAGTCCAATTTTTTTTTATATTGTGAAAGATAATGTTTCACCGAGTAAATTGATACCAAACATGTCACGCTTCAAAATTGTGCTGCTCGTGGAATGGCGTCAAACTTTTACCCTTAAAAAATCTCCATAGGGACGTTTAAAAAAAATTCTACAGGTTGCAAGTTTTGAGTTACAGAGGAGGTCTAGGGCTAGAATTATTGCTCTCGTTCTAACGATCATGGCGATACCTCACATGTGTGGTTTGACCACCGTTTTCATATGCGGGCGCTACTCACATATGCGTTCGCTTCTGCGCGCAAGCTCAACGGGACAGGACGCTTTAAAAAAATTTTTTTTCTTATTTTATTTATTTTTACACTTAAAAATAAAAAATTGGGGGTCACTTTTATTTCTATTACAAGGAATGTAAAAATCCCTTGTAATAGAAAAAAAAGCATGACAGGTCCTCTTAAATATGAGATCTGGGGTCAAAAAGTCCTCAGATATCATATTTGAAATTAAATGCAAAAAGAAAAAAAAAAAAAAAAATATTTGTCATTTGAAAAAAATGACAACAGAAAAATGTGCCTTTAAGACGTATGGGCGGTAGTGACATTTTGACGTCGCTTCTGCCCTGCTATGCTATGGAGATGGGTGGGGGCCATCTTAGCCTCACTTGTCTCCATACCCAGCCACGGACAGGTCCCGATCGCCTCCGCCGACGGCTCCGGTAAGCGGCGGAGGGCGCAGGAGAGCGGTGGGAGGGGGGCCCCTCTCCCACCGCCAACGGTGATCTCATGGTGAATCCGCCGCAGAGACCACCATTATCGTTAACCGAACCGCCTCCTGAAGAGATGGATACCTCGGTTGTGGAAGCAGCTGCTGCCATTACCGAGATATCCCTCTTCAAAGTCAGGAGGTATATAGTCGTGCGGCAGTCGGCAAGTGGTTAAAGCCAAGCTACAGTCACACAATAAAATGGATAGTTAACAATAGTGATAATGCAGATTTTTGGCTTACCATTTGAAAAATACATGTTCTAATAGTTTCCTTTGTGGATTATCTACTTTTAAAATTGCAGCTGTGGAGGACTGCACAGACTTTAATAAATTTGTTAAAGATTTGATCATAGCTTGTATATGCGTATTGTATATGTGCTCCTACTATGGAGGCTCTCAAAATGTATAAAGTTAGGACTGTAGATAATACTGGGTTGCCTTGTCAGGGCTTCTGCAGTTTATACATGTATTTGAAAACGTGTGCAAACTTAACCCCTCTTTTCAACGTGAACGCGACATAATAATTTGGTTTGTTACAGGCTGGCTGAGAAGATGAACTGGAAATTTTTCTTTGTTGTTTGGCGCAAACAGAATCTGGTAACCAATCAGCTTCTAGGTTTTATTGCCAAAGGTTAATTGAACAAGATGAAGTTAGAAGGCGATTGGTTACTATGCACAGCTGCACCAGATTTTGAGTGCACCAGTTTTAATAAATCTCCCCCACTATGTCTTTATTTTGTTTGTTTTTAATGTGTCACATATTTTGCTATAATTCAATGTGTACAAAGTATACCCAAGTATATCATGTGGTACAGATCTGCAATGTGAAATTGCTCTATAATCAAATACTGATACATGGGCACAAAACATGCAGTTTTAGCCAGTTACTAAGAAAAGTAAACTGACCACAAAGGTCCTGGCTTTTCTTATTCTAGCCGCTTGATTAGGTTGCATACTAAAAGAAATAGGCCACTACTAACTTTACTGCAGAAGAACAGAGCAGATAACATGGCATATGCAGCTATGAAATTTATTACACTCGAGAATTTAGCCCATGGATTCACTCTACTGCTTCAAAGCAATGGCACAGTATTAGGTCTGGTTCTCTGGAGACAAGTGAAAATATCATACACCATGGTAATGACTGCAACATAGATCTTTGTACCCCAATGGATTTTGAAGGCATTGAGACAACCCCGAGAGGGACAGGCAAAATATGACATTTGGAATGCAAACACTACTATCTTCAGGTCAATTAAAGTACATAATGAATACATGGAACTGGAGCACAGATACAGAAGAAGAAGATGGAGAAGAAGAAATTACAAATGAGGAATATACTCTGGTACATAACCCAAAAGGTTACTGATATCTGTGTGGTGGTACACCCGATCTTCTGTACCTCTCTTCCAACTTTTTCTTCTTATATTTTACCAACAAAATTAGGTCTATTTGTATACAAGGGTTTATTGATCCGAAACCGTTAAAGAGTTCCTTGGAAAAGTGTGGTTCGCTACCACAAACATGTTGGAATCGTGATCCTGTTTGAATCACCTGAAAGGTCTACAGCACTAGGCTTAAATTCAAGCATTAAAAAATAAGAGTAAAGGGCTTTACTTCAGGCATGTGAATATCAATTTTAAATTAAGTTTTTTTTTTTTTTTTTTTTTCAGCCAAAAAGGATCCTTATCTTGGTTGGCTAGCTTCCTACATTAAGCTTCATGTCACTTTGAAATGCATTAAAGTGGATCTTCACTGCATCCAAACACCAAAAACACTACTTATTTAATTTTTAGTATTTAAAAGCAAACGCCCCCATCAGTCCATGTCTCCATGCATAACCGCTT
Organism: Aquarana catesbeiana; assembly: GCF_042186555.1. NCBI lineage: Eukaryota > Metazoa > Chordata > Amphibia > Anura > Ranidae > Aquarana > Aquarana catesbeiana. Next base: position 306,296,589 of record NC_133327.1, on the reverse strand, counting down.
AAGGACCAGCCATCGCAGTTAAACTACAGCAATGTGGCTCGATCCCACAAATCGCTGTAGGTGCATGTCGGCCTGTACACAGCGATTTGTGGCCGCGCTTGCCCACTGGCCAGCGGAGGAGCCAATCAACGGGTGGGGCGGACTCAATGTCCACCGGCCACCCGCAATCACTCCCCGCAGTGACAGAATGGGGATCTGCCTTGTGTAAATAAAGGCAAATCTCCATTCTGACAGGGGATATTACACACATCCTGTCTTTCTGCTATGCATTTCTTGGCCATTTTTCAGAGAATATGAATGACACAAAAACATTTTTCACTCATGTTTATTGTTTGGCTGAAGCCATTTAATTCAATCAATTGTGTTTACTCTTTAAATCATAATGGCAACAGAAACTACCCAAATGACCCTGATCAAAAGTTTACATACCCTGGTGATTTTGGCCTGATAGCATGCACACAAGTTGACACAAAGGGGTTTGAATGGCTATTAAAAGGGTAACCATCCTCACCTGTGGAAAGCAAAAGAATTGTCAAAGGATCTGCAGGAAAAGGTAGTTTAACTGTATAAATCAGGAAAGGGATATACAAAGATATCAGCAGTGTTCAAACTCTAATCAAGAAGTGGAAAATGAGGGGTTCTGTTGAAACCAAACCACGGTCAGGTAGACCAACTAAAATTTCAGCCACAACTGCCAAGAAAATAGTTTGGGATGCAAGGAAAAACCCACAAATAACTTCAGGTGAAATACAGAAAGATGGGCTGCATGGTCAAGTCGCCAGAAGAAAGCCATTACTATGCAAATGCCACAAAGTATCCCGCTTACAAATACCCCAAACAGCACAGAGACAAGCCTCAAACCTTTTGGCACAATGTCATTTGGAGTGATGAGACCAAAATTTAGCTTTTTGGCCACAACCATAAACGCTACATTTGGAGAGGAGTCCAGACCGATGATGAAAGGTACGGGAGGTGGATCGCTGATGTTTTGGATGTGTGAGCTACAAAAGGCACAGGAAATTTGGTTAAGATTGTTGGCAAGATGAATCCAGTATGTTATCAAAAAATACCGGAGGAACATTTGCATTCATCAGCCAGGAAGCTGCGCATGGGACGTACTTAGACATTCCAACTTGACAATGATCCAAAACACAAGGCCAAGTCGACCTGTCATTGCCTACAGTAGAATACAGTGAAGGTTTTGGAGTGACCATCTCAGTCTCCTGACCTATTGAGCCATTCTGGGGAGATCTCAAAAACGTGCAGTTCATGCAAGACAGCCCAAGAATTTACAGAAACTTGAGGCTTTTTTGACAGGAGGAATGGGCAGCTTTACCATCTGAGGAGATAAAGAGCTTCATCCACAAATACCACAAAAGACTTCAAGCTGTCATTGATGTTAAAGGGGGCAATACACAGTATTAAGAATTGGGGTATGTAAACTTTTGCTCAGGGTCATTTGGGTAGTTTCTGTTGCCATTATGATTTAAAAAGAGTAAACACACAGTTGATTGATAATAAATAGCTTCAGCCAAACACTAACCACGAGTGAAAAATGTTTGTGTTACCATTCATATTCTCTGAAAAATGGCCAAGAAATCAAAATTCTGCCAGGGCATGTAAACTTATGAGCACAAGTGTGTGTGTGTGTGTATATATTATATATACACACACACACACACACACACACACATATACACACACACACACGCACGCACGCGCACACACACACACACACACACACACACGCACATTGCTTAACTGCAATGTTTTATTGTTACTATGTTTTATGTTGTTTGCTTTGCAGGTAATTATTTTATACTTTACCGTTTACTACGGTTTTATTGTTACCATTATTTTCTTTGCAGGTACGCCATTCAACTGCAGCACGGATTTATTTATCTTGACAACAACAGCATTTGCTCTCACGATACGTACAGTGGGGATCGAAAGTTTGAGCACCCCAGGTAAAAATGTGTATTAATGTGCATAACGAAGCCAAGGAAAGATGGAAAAATCTCCAAATGGCATCAAATTACAGATTAGACATTCTGATAATATGTAAAAAAAAGAGTTAGATTTTATTTCCATCATTTACACTTTCAAAATTACAGAAACCAAAAAAATGGCGTCTGCAAAAGTTTGGGCACCCTGCAGAATTTATAGCATGCACTGCCCCCTTTGCAAAGCTGAGACCTGCCAGTGTCATGGATTGTTCTCAATCATCGTCTGGGAAGACCAGGTGATGTCAATCTCAAAGGTTTTAAATGGCCAGACTCATCTGACCTTGCCCCAACAATCAGCACCATGGGTTCTTCTAAGCAGTTGTCTAGAAAACTGAAACTGAAAATAGTTGACACTCACAAAGCTGGAGAAGGCTATAAGAAGATAGCAAAGCGTTTTCAGATGTCAATATCCTATGTTCGTAATGTAATGGCAGTCATCAATAACAGTGGAAGTTAAAGCAAGATCTGAAAGACCAAGAAAAATATCAGACAGAACAGCTCGCAGGATTGTGAGAAAAGCAATTCAAAACCCACATTTGACTGCATGATCCCTCCAGAAAGATCTGGCAGACACTGGAGTTGTGGTACACTATTCCACTATAAAGAGATATAGTTTGTTAGTTAATATAATATATATTGTACAAATATGGTCTTCATGGAAGAGTCATCAGAAGAAAACCTCTTCTACGTCCTCACCACAAAAATCAGCGTTTGAAGTTTGCAAATGAACATATAGACAAGTCTGAGGCATTTTGGAAACAAGTTCTGTGGACCGATGAGGTTAAAATAGAACTTTTTGGCCGGAATGAGCAAAGGTACGTTTGGAGAAGAAAGGGCACAGAATTTAATGAAAAGAACCTCTGTCCAACTGTTAAGCATGGGGGTGGATCAATCATGCTGTGAGGTTGTATTGCAGCCAGTGGCACAGGGAACATTTCACGAGTAGAAGGAAAAATGGATTCAATAAAATTTCAGCAAATTTTGGATGGTAACTTGATGCCATCTGTGAAAAAGCTGAAGTTAAAAGAGAGGATGGCTTCTACAAATGGATAATGATCCTAAACACACCTCCAAATCCACGAGGTATTACATCAAGAGGCGTAAACTGAAGGTTTTGATATGGCCTTCACAATCTCCTGACCTCAACATTATTGAAAATCTATGGATAGACCTTAAAAGAGCAGTGCGTGATAGACAGCCCAGATATCTCAAAGAACTGGAAGACTTTTGTAAGGAAGAATGGGCAAAGATACCTCAAACAAGAATTGAAAGACTCTTGGCTGGCTACAAAAAGCGTTTACAAGCTGTGATACTTGCCAAAGGGGGCAGTACAAGATATTAACTCTGCAGGGTGCCCAAACTTTTGCAGATGCCATTTTTTTGTTTTCTGTAATTTTGAAAGTGTAAATGATGGAAATAAAATCGAACTTTTTTTGACATATTATAAGAATGTCTAATCTGTAATTTGATGCCATTTGGAGATTTTTCCATCTTTCCTTGGCTTCGTTATGCACATTAATACACATTTTTACCTGGGGTGCCCAAACTTTCGATCCCCACTGTAAATCAGTGACTCCAGCGCTGTAGGAGGTGATTTCACCACCACAGTTAAAAAAAGAGCACATATGCTGAAGCATAGGGGCAGGGTTGGACATAGGAGCGGATTGCCCCTATGCTTCGGCATATATTTTTAGAACTGTGCTATGCCCATCATTAGAAGTGCGTGGATGCAGGGGGGTATTCTAATGGTGAGCATACCACCAATTGATTGCTTTTCTTTTTTCATTTAACCCGTAGGCTGCATGAAAAAAACAAAACAAAAAAAAAAAAAACGAACATTACAATATATGCCAAACAAGGACCAGCAACATACTGGTGTGTTGCTGGACTTTGAGTGGTTATACCGAAATGATGCCTGCAGGTTTAGGTATCATCTTGGTATCGTTCTTTTCAGCCAGCAGTCGGCTTTCATGTAAAAGCAATCCTAGCAGTTGATTAGCCGCTAGACTGCTATTACAAGCAGTAGGAGGGAAAGTTTCCCCCCACCTGCTCTTTCATGGTTTTCTTGGGCTCTCCTGTCCCACTGGGGAACCTGAGAATGCAGCCGCTGGTTCGGCCAGCTGACCATAGAGCTGATCGAAGACTAGAATGGCTCATCTCTATGGCCTAAAAAAAAAAAAAAAAAAAAACGGAAGCTACGAGCATTTCATGGCTTTGGTTTTGCTGGATATAAACAGTGCCATTGGGAAAGCATCTTATCACACCGATATTTGTGTGGTCAGATGCTTTAAGAGCTGAGGAGAGATCTAGAGTCGAATAGATCCCAAATTTTTCAAAAAAATAAAATAAATAAAAAAGGAGTACCTGTCACTACATATTGCTACGATATGGGATATTTAAATTCCCTGTGATAATAAAAAAAAATTATTAAAAAAAAAAGGAAAGGAACAGTGTAAAAATAAAATAAAAAGCAAAGTGAATAATTAAAAAAGATAAAAATAAAGCACCCCTCCCCCCCCCCCCCCCCCCCAGTTGCACAAAGGTGAATGCAAGCGTCGGTCTTGTGTTGTATGTAAACAGCAATTGCACCAGGCATGTGAGGTATCACCGCAAACATCAGATCGAGCACAGTCATTCTAGCAGTAAACCTCCTCCATAAATCAAAAGTGGTAACCTGTAAAGGCTTTTAAAAATGTATATAGTTTGTAGCCGCTGCATGGGTGTGCGTAATTTTAAAGTATGTAGTGTTTGGTATTACCAAACACTTGGGCAATATCATGTTTTTGTGTGTTAAAATTCAAAAAAGTGTTTTTTTTTCCCCAAAAAAAATTGTGTTTGAAAAAATCGCGAAACCCACCATTTTAATCTACAGGGCCTCTGCTTTAAAAAAAATTCTATAAATGTTTGGGGATTCAAAGTAATTTTCTAGAAAAAAAAAAATTTCATGTAAACAAAATGTGTCAAAGGATTTGGTGGTTCAAGTGGTTAGAAGAGTGGGGGATGTTTGGCATAAAATGCCAGGATAGTTAAAAAAAAAAACCCAAATTACCTTTTTTTTGGAAAGTAAACACCCCAAGCTATTTGATGAGAGGCATGTTGAGTCCATGGAATATTTTATATTTTGCAACAAGTTCAGGAAAATTACATTTTATTTATTTAATTTTTTTTGTTTTTTTTTGTTTTTTTACACAAAGTTGTCACCAAATGATATATTGCTCACACATGGCATGGGTATATGTGAAATTACACCCCAAAATACATTCTGCCACTTCTCCTCTGTATGAAGATACCACATGTGTGAGACTTTTTTGGAGCCTAGCCACATACAGAACCCCAAAATCCAATCACCGCCTTTAGGATTTCTAAGAGTGTAAAATGGTGATTTCACTTCCTCACTACCCATTACAGTTTTGGAGGCCTTGAAATGTCAACATAGCACGAAACCCCCATAACTGACCCTATTTTGGAAAGTAGACACCCCAAGGTATGGCGAGAATTTTGCAGCTCTCATTTGTTTTGGAAAATGAAGAAAGAAAAATGAAAAAAAATTTTTTTTTTTTCAATTTTCAAAACTTTGTGACAAAAAGCGAGATCTGCAAAGTACTCAACATGCCTCTCGGCAAATAGCTTGGGGTGTCTACTTTCCAAAATGGGATCATTTTGGGGGGGGTTGGGGGTTTGTGCCATCTTGGCAGCGAGGAGTGATATTAAAACATACGGCCTTAGAAATCCTGAAGGTGGTGATTGGTTTTTGGGGTCCTGTACGTGGCTAGACTGCCAAAAAGTCCCACACGTGGTATCCCTGTACTCAGGAGAAGCAGCAGAATGTATTTTGGGGTGTAATTCCACATATAACCATGGCATGTGTGAGCATTATTTCAGTGACAACTTTGTGTGAAAACGAAAATGTTTTTTTTTTGGTCATTTTTCAAATCACTTTTGACAAAAAAATAAAAAAATATTCAATGTGCCCAAATTCCTTGGGGTGTCTACATTCCAAAATGGGGTCTTTGTGGGGGGGGGGGGGGGTTCTGAACTGCCCTGCTATTATAGCACCTCAAGACATTGGAGTCAAACTAAAAGCTGCGTAAATTCTAGAAAATGTACCATAGTTTGTAGACGCTATGACTTTTGTGCAAACCAATATATGCTTAATGAATTTTTTTTTTTTTACCTGAGACATGTGGCTTAATACATTTTGGCCTAAATGTATGACTAAAATTTAGTTTATTGTATTTTTTTTTTTACAACACAAAGTAGAAAATATCATTTTTTTTCTAAATATTCGGTCTTTTTTCTTTTATATAGCAAAACATAGAAACTGCAGAGGTGATCAAATACCACCAAAAGAAAGCTCTATTTGTGGGGGGGGGGAGGACGCAAATTTCATGTGGGTACAGCATTGCATGACCGCGCAATTACCAGTTAAAGCAGTGCAGTGCCAAATTGTAAAAAATGCTCTGGTCATTAAGGGGGAAAATCCTTCTGGGGATGGAGTGGTTAATAAACCACTTTAATTTTGTTGAGAAATCACTTTGAGAAAACAACCCCCTAGCATTTCTGGCCATGACCATCTTAAGTAAGAGCAAACGATTCATGTAGCATTTACTTTCTGGAATCGATCTGCCCTTCAAGCATGCATGCAGGAGAGAGTGCTTAGCTGAGAAAATCCCTCCTCTACTCTGCTCCTGAAGACTCCTGGGGCATAGGACATCATTTGCCTAGGCAAGAAACCAGGAACTAATTGAAGAAAAAAAAAAAAAAAAAAGTTTAACCACTTCCAGCCCAAGGATGTCATATGTAGGGCCGAAAAAACTAATCGATTATGAAAATAGTTGTCAACTATTTTCATAATTGATTAATCGGCCAGCCAATTAGTTGGGCCTGTATACAGAATGCATTTATTTACATATCAGGAAATACAGTGCAACACACTACAGCTCAGTACACCACCCATACATGTCAGTAAGTGCCTGAGAACTTGTGAATGTGTAAGACGCTATGCCTCATGCGACATGTAGTCCTGGGCAGGAAGTGATTAGTTCTAAAGTCAGAAGTTTTTTTTCCCTTGCTATAGGGGGCACTCTATATAAAATACTTTAAAGACTGTGCAGGAAAGATAAACTGGAGGTGATATAAAGGCATTGCAATTACATTTAAAGTAAACTTTTACCAGTATTTTGCATTATATTTAAAATGATAGCCATGAAAAAAAAAAAAAAAAAAAAAAAAAAAAAACAAAACAAAAAAACACACAACTCAGCTTTTAGTACTACTTTAATAAAAGATGTATATCTCACATCCACCCTTCATATAGCTTCATGTCTGACTCCTAGTTATAGTGCCCATATAGCCTACTTCTGGGTATAAATATATAAATGAACCCCTTATAGTAGAAATTATCTGCTGTTTGTATTATTAAGGGCTCATTTTAGTTTTTTTTAACCCCATGATGACAGGTGATACAAAAAAAAAAAAAAAAAAAAAAAAAAAAGCATGCTGCTGCTACTTAATGACTTAGGCCTGGTTCACACCTATGTGTTTTTTCGGTGCTTTTTGCAGAAACGCACTACAGTTCATTTAACATGGTTTCCTATGGGACACGTTCACATCTATGTTTTTTTTCAGCTGCTGCGTATTTGCAAAGGGTTTAAGGACTTTTTTCAATGCAAAACGGTGCTTTTTTTGGTTCAGTATACTTCAATAGAGAAGCTACAGAAAAGCCTGTAGTGCGTTTTTGCAAAAAAGTTGCATTTTTTAATCTGCCCAACAAGATATTGGCCAAAAAAAAAAAAGCATAAAAAATGCAAAAACACAAATCGCAGCAAAATCGCGTGTGCAAAAATGTAAAATGCGCAGCAAAAAGCACTGCAGAAAAGGGATGAAAAGCAAACTGCATAGGTGTGAACCGGCTTATGCTGGCCATACACGTATTGATTTCCGGACGAGAATATTTATATGAAAAAACTTTGTGCATTCACTGAACGAAAGAATGTCATTTGAAAATTTCACTTGCTTTTAACATTCAGCTTTAAAATGAATGTAATTTCTGAATGAAAACCACATACTGTACACTGTCTGAAAATTCTTTTGACCAAGATGTTTTCTATTCTGCTCCTTCAAAATTTTCCCATCACTGTGGTCGAAAAAAAAAAAAAAACATCAATTTGACCCCACTAACGATTAGAAAATCAAAACGAACATTCTTAAAATTGCATCTTTTTTGAAGGAAGACATTGAAGGAAGACACTGTTTTTGTATGGCCAGCATATAATATATTACAGTTCTGTCTGAAAAATCAGCAAAACAGTCGTCTTTACATTATTTTTTTAATCTCTAAATAAAAAATGTGATCCAAGTCTGAACCCCGGATTACGAGCATAATCTGTTCCAGGAGAATACTTGTAATCCAAAGCACTCGCATATCAAAGCGAGTTTCCCCATAGAAGTAAATGGAAGCGAAGATAATTTGTTCCGTATTGACTTCTATTGCATGCAATACCGCATGTGGCCAGAGGTGGGGGGTGCCAGAGAGCCTCGGAAATACTCGGAGACCGCTCGGCTGAACTCGGAAAGGCTCGGAAACACTAGGGAGGAGTATTTCCGAGTGATTCCGAACAGCTCCGAACCATTCCGAGTGTCACCGGAGCCCCCGCACACCCAATTAGCTTGAATTCTGCTCGTTTCGCGAGACAACAAATTGCTTGAAGACGATTGTTAACCGCGTTACTTGTTAACCAAGGTTCCACTGCATACAGTATATCTTGTCTGTCTGTTATTTTCAGAGTGGAATAGAGATTTTGCTCCCTAACCATATAGTTGGTCATTTATATTTACCACTACATAGAGATATTTAAGAATAAATTGCCTTTATTTTATACTTTACATATTAACTAAATTATACACTACACTTTTTTTTTAAGGTATCTGATTAATCGAAATAAAATTGGCCAACTAATCGATTATGAAAATAAATCGTTAGTTGCAGCCCTAGTCATATGACATCTTTGACTTTCAGCCGCAGGCACCATTCAGATATCACCACTGAAGGTCACCAATCATTTCTATGACCGTCTGAGACCTGGGTGTGATAGGTATGACATCACGTCCAGGCCACGGATATAAACAAAGCCGAGATCTCGACTGAAAAGCATCAGACTGTTAATTTTTTTTGATCTGATGCTTTCCAGCCTGGAGGAGAGATGTGGACCCCACATCTGTCCATAAAGAGGACCTGTCATGCACCATTTCTATTACAAGGGATGTTTACATTCCTTTTAATAGGAATAAAAGTGATTAAAAAAAAAGAAAAAAAATTTAAATAGAAAGTGTAAAAATAACAAAATTAAAGTAAAATAAAATAAAAATATAAAAAAAAAAAAAAAAAAATTAAAGTGCCCCCGTGTGTGAACGCACAGAAACGAAAGCACATATAAGTTGTACCGAATATGTAAACGCTGTTCAAACCTCACGTGTGGTATTGCCACGTGCGTTCGCGCACGAGCAACAATTCTAGCACTAGACCTCCTCTGTAACTCCAAACTGGTAACCTGTAAAAAAAATGAAAGCGTTGCCTATGGAGTTATTTTTAAGTACAAACGTTTGTACAATTTTAAAGTGTGACATGTTGGGTATCGATTTACTCGGGTTAACATCATCTTCCACATTATACAAAAAAAATTGGGCTAACTTTGTTTTGTTATTTTTTAATTCAATAAAAAACAGTTTTTGTTCCAAAAACAAACAAAAAAAAAAGTTTGAAAAATTGTCCCGCAAATACCGTGCAGCGTAAAAAGTTGCAACATCTGCCATTTTATTCCCTAGGGTGGTTGCTAAAAAAACATATAATGTTTGGTGGTTCTGAGTAATTTTCTAGCAAAAAAATTATGATTTTTACATGTAGGAGAGGAGTGCCAGAATAGGCCCAGTATGGAAGTGGTTAAAAAAACAAGTAAATGATATACTTTCCTATCTATTTATTAATGCTAGCAGCACAAGGATTACAAATAATCAATGTTGATTGGGAGAGTGAAGTCTCACTTTACCATGTGCTAGCTATGCAATAATTTTGACCTGCAAGGGGGAACTCCACCAAAACATAAACCCATTATAAAATCATGAGCACATTAGCCCCAAATGCCCTGAGTGCTATGAATTCAGCTAGTATTCATTTTTATGACATCTTAATATTTTCTAGTTCTAAAGTAAAATCAAACTGCACGTTCAGCCTTCATCTTAACTGAAATACCATTAGTTTATTATAAATTATGCTTCAGCAATAGTTCTTTTCAACTACACGAGACAAAAAGCATATGTTCGGAATGCACAGCAAGGGTGTCCATAACTAGTTAAATGCTTGAAGAGATTTCAGAAGCTTTCCTCTAGGGTGAGTAAAGGACCCACTCATGGGGCCTCTAGTGTGCACTGATGCCATACTCTCCCTCCCAGGCATTGCCATTTCGTTTCACAGCTGCTGTGTCGGGAGATTAGACTTATTCTGCTAATGGCACCTAACGTATAAAAATGCGGCTCACGTCTGACAGGAGCGAAAGCACAAAAAGGCACAAACATAAAACTTTTGGGAAATAGATGGTTGAAATTAAGATAAGCTACAGGCAAAGAACTTAGGATTTATGGCATTACAAAGGGCCTCAATCCAAGCAGACTAATGGAGAAGCTTGGACCTCTGGCAGCAAAGGAACAATGAAAAGTGCGAGGAAATTAAAGGGAAAAAAAAAGACAGAAAATATACCACTATTTGTTCAACCTGGATCTTTCCCCCCCTTCACTTAAATCACATAAGTATACAGTTCTGCAAGCTGATATATCTCTTTGCATTCATTAAATATTTTTTGCTTTTACTTATAATTGCTATTATTTCCAATTCCCGTGTTTTTGAGGCACTGGTGGTAACCAAGAACTCACAGCTGCATCACATGTACCAAGAGGCAGACCAAAAGTTCCAGGAAATAAAGGGGGATGAATTCATTTGCCCCGAGTAAAAATGACCAGAAAATGAGGAGGAAGCAAAAATAATGTATGGAAAGGATGGTAAGCCTGCAATTATCTATAAGTATCTGTTTTTGGTTTCCATTTACTCAAAATGTTTAAAAGGTGCCTTTGTTGTAATTTTTATCATAAAAGAGTAAAGTTCCTCTTTCATATTTAAAAGGGGTTGTGATTTTTTTTTTTTACTGTGATAAAAAAAAAAAAAAAAAAAAGTTATACTTACCAGCTCTGTGCAAAAGATATTGCACGGAACTGTCTTTCCTCTTTGGTGTTCTCCTGACAGCTGACAGCTCAACTCTCTTTTGAATGCCCCCATAGCAAGCCATGTGGCTATGAACGCACACGTGCAGTCGTACGCCCAAGCCAGGCTGTGTGCATTCATAGGCATAAACTGTGCAGCTGGGCCATGCCCCAGCTCCCTTCCTCACAGGATTTGACCGATAACCAATGGCTCCTGCTGCTCTCAGTGAAGCCTGTGAAAGCAGGAAGAGGGGAGAAAATAGCTGCAGCCAGTCATAGCACTACAACAATAGAGGACTCTAGTGAGTGTTTAGAGGTGGGGGGGGGGAGCTGGGACAGGGAGAAAGATTTTTTTTTTACTTTAATGCATTACCTGCAGTAAAGTGGAAGTAAAGGCAAAATGTAACTCTAAACCCACCCTCTTAGCTACATTCTAAGCCTAATTTATCTGGCCCTGTAAAGAAAAGATCTCTATAATTACCTATTCTGCAACCACTCTGGTCTGGTCTCCAGTGGCTTCCTCTGTGTGCAGGAGAAAGCCAACAAGAGCTGGGAAATGAGTGATGTCACCCATAGACTTCCTATGAGGTTTCCGCTGTTGGCTGGCTCTCCTACACGCTGAAGCCGCCACTGACAGTTCAGCCTGGGATCAGACCGGAGCAGCTGTAAAAAAAAAAAAAGGCAATTATAGCGATTTTTTTCTTTAAGGGGCTAGCTAGATTAGGCTTAGAATATGGCTAAGAGTAGGTTTAGAGTTAGGTTTTGCCGTTATTTTCACCTTAAATGTAAAAAAAAAAAAAACTGTTTAGGTTTAGAACCACTTTAATTGATATTACTAAATGTAAAAAGTTGGTAAACTATCCATATACAGTGGCAAGAAAATGTGAACCCCGTTGAAATGAACTGGTTTTCTGTAGTAAATTGCTATAAAATGTGAAATTTATGGAGGTGGTACAAGCCAGATATAGAGCACATTAAAATATTTACTAGAAGCTTTTATTTTTTAATGATCTGGGCATTTTAAAATACATTCCTTTAAATCACATTTTCCCCTAAACAATAAAAAAGCATTTTGAAGTTTGCTAGTGAGCAGGATTTTTTACCTTAACGTTTCCTCTGTCAAAATATCATATAGTTGGGCATTACTGTCAGAAGCCAAATGCAACATTCTTGTGATGTGGCTGCAGCTCTGCTTACCACTCAGGATAATCTGACAAACAATAAAATCATGGCAGCATCACAGGGAGTCTGTCAGATGGAGAAAACGCTGTGCCACAGTCAGAAATTTCAGCCACTGTAAATCTTTTTTTGATAGGCAAGTATTAAATGGATGCAGCAATATCATCTAACAACTTGTGTACACTTTGCATTTAGCACTATGAACTGGACTGAGCCAGCTTACAGACTCATCCCTATATTTTTAAAGAGGCAATTGTAAAAATCTGACAAAAATTAATTTATCGACTCATCTATTTTTCTGGTCTGAAAAAGTATCAAAGCTATTGGAGCAGCATTGCAGGCTAGCATCCAACTTTAGAAGGGTTAACAGAGCCAGTCAGCATATTTCTCCATGCAGCAGCAGCAAAGGAAGAGACGTGAATGATTAAATACTGTACAGTATACATGTATACAAGTTTCAAAACAAAAACGTGGTATGTAAGGGCCAAGATGTTGTTCTACTAGTTAATATGTTGCTGCTGTGTTACACGCGAAATTCAACTAAATCTGAAAAAAACACCAAAGAAGAAGGTCTTGACAAATTTGAATCTAGGAGCTAGCTAAAAAAGTTATGAGCCAGTGTGTGGCGATATACATGTGTATCGCAATTGACACCCCAAAGTGTCCATTTACGCTTGTACATGCGTATATTTGGGGTGGGGGGTAACTTTAATTTTTTACAATTAAAAAAAAAAATTTTTTTTTTCATCACGGGGACAAAAATTCCCTTAGTGCTGATTTTTAGGTAACAGGTTCTCTTTAATGAGACATGCAGGGTCTCTCCTGTGCTCCACTGAATGTATTGCAGTGCAGATCGCACTGCATTACTTTTTTTCCCGGTCAACTGGGACCCGGAAGTGACATCATACATAGCGCTTCTAGGTCAGGAACACTGAAATACCCTGCGGCGCCTGGTATGCCGGTCCTGTGCTTTCAGATGGGCAAGTGGGATACATAGCAGGGGGGCACGTGGGGGGAATGCCAGTCCCGTGCTTTCAGATGGGCAAGTGGGATACATAGCAGGGGGGCACGTGGGGGGAATGCCAGTCCCGTGCTTTCAGATGGGCAAGTGGGATACATAGCAGGGGGGCACGTGCGGGGAATGCCAGTCCCGTGCTTTCAGATGGGCAAGTGGGATACATAGCAGGGGGGCACGTGCGGGGAAAGGGTAGGGCACTTTACCTGCATGTGAGGAAGCAAATCGGGTGGCAGTGGAGAGGCCTGAAAGTGGCCTGGCGCCTGGGATTTGTTGAGCCCCAATTCAAGGAAACATTAAAGAATTGCAAATGCCAAGTATGATCCAAATAAAGAGCCTCAAAATATCCTGCAATGCTGCAAGTATTACCTGAATCTGTTCTGGGGTCCATTGATCCAGGTTCACAGATTTAACTCTTGATATATGAACACCAAGGTTTCGATGAATTCCAGCACATCTGATGCAAATAAATACTCCTAAATTCCATGAAGCCCATCTTGGCCCTGCAAAATAGTCAAGACATATAGGAGGTTATATGAAACATAAAAAGTGGCAAGCAAATAAAAACACTCTAGAGCCTATTGGTGAATTTTCTATAAATGTATTATAAATTTGGTAAACTCTGCTTGGACCCATACATGTGAGAACTGTATAATGCAGTAGGTGTCGAGGCTAGCGGATACTGAGCACCCAAAGACACACTCTAGTGGAACATCAGTGGCAGTTGAGAACCGCTAGTATAGGGAAATAGCTCCAGCTTTAATCTACTCTACTGCTAAAGCAATGAAAGAGCAAGAAATCAAGAGAAATGACCCGCAAGGATGAGTGCAGGTGTTTAACACATATGGCGACCCATCACATTTGGCTACCTGCTGGAGTGCGCATGCACGACGCCGCCATATGCGTTCCAACACTTTTAAAACTTTACGTTTTAAAAGTGACAAAAGTTTTATAAGTGTTGGAACGCATATGGCGGCGTCACGCATGCGCACTCCAGCGGGTAGCCAAATGTGGCCATATGTGACGAAACACAGGCAACATTCAGGGCAGTGCAACCCAGCACAAAATAAAGTGGACGCTTTGCTAATAGTTGGCGTAGACTAAATTAGGCTCAATAAAAACCTTGTGTTCCAGAAGTGAGAAGCACATTTGATAACATATGACATAACATAAGGCACAACAAGTACCCTCCTTTAAACGAGTGCAGCTTTAGAACGCAAAAGCAAAAATTTTCTGATAAAGGCAACTTACCATTACCTGAAACAAGTCAACTTTCAAATGTATTAAGAGGTTAAAAGAAACACAGAAGAGTTTAAACCCATGGGAAACATTTACTTTATGAAGTGGGAAAGAATAAAACCAATTAAGATGTCTAATTAAGATAACTACTTTGTCCTAGATATTTCTATGAAGTCCAGCTACATATTAAAATGAACAGCAAAAACATGTTTTTGAATTGCAAGAGCTTATGAAGGGTTCTGTTCATTTCTGAATGGAATAACATGCACTTAAAAAAAAAAAAAAAAAAAAAAAAAAAACACATTAAATTGAAGGTGGAAAAAAAAAAAAAAAAAAGATACAGGATATAACTTCACAAAATTATTTTAAGCAGTGTGGAGCCATTGATTTCTAAAGCGATAGCTCAAGATATGAATTAAGGGCCAATATAGACTGAATAGTGTTCTCCAGCACCGACAAAAGGAAAGCTCACTTGCCGAGAAGCTACTACTTTAAAAAAAAAAAAAAAGTCTTTGATTAACTGGGATAACTATGTTATAGCAGACTCTACAATGCCCTACAGATGAAAAATCATGAATCTAGCACACCATGGAAGGCTTGAAAACACATTTTTCAATTCCATCAATTTCTCATAGAGCTACAGTATGTGAGCAAACAGTTAAATTAATTTCACCACCCTCTGATTTACAGTCTTTATATACACTTTAACTGCTTTCCAACTGCCTCACGCAGATATACTGCGGCAGAAGGGCTCATACAAGCAGATTAACGTACCTGTACGTTGCCCTTTAAGAGGTGGCTTGCGGGCGCCCGCCAGGAGCTCCGTGAGCGTGATCGCGAGTCCCACGGACTTGATGTCCGCGGGGAAACCTGCGATCGTCTCACGGTGAGGAAGAACGGGGAAGTGCTAATGTAAACATGCATTTCCCCTTTCTGCCTAATGACACTCTTTCTGATCACTGCTCCCTGTATTCGGGAGCGGTGATCAGTATCGTGTTACACACAGCCTCTTCCCCCCCCCCCCCCCCCCACAGGTAGAATCACTCCCTAGGACACACTTAACCCCTACAGCTCCACTTAGTGGTTAACTCCTTCACTGCCAGTCACATTTACACAGTAATCAATGCATTTTTAATCGCACTGATCGCTGTATAAATGTGAATGGTCCCAAAATGGCGCCAAAGGTGTCCAATCTGTCCGTCATAATGTCGCAGTCACGATAAAAATCATTAAATCGCTACCATTACTAGTAAAAAAAAAAAAATTATTAATGAAAATGCCATAAAACTATCCCCTATTTTGTAGACGCTATACCTTTTGCGCAAACCAATCAAACGCTTATTGCGATTTTTTTTTTACCAAAACTATGTAGAAGAAGAATACGTATCGGCCTAAACTGAGGAAAAAAAATGTTTTTTATATATTTTTTGGGGATATTTATTATGGCAAAAAGTAAAAAATAATGCGTTTTTTTTCAAAATTCTCGTTTTTTGTTTTTGTTTATAGCGCTAAAAAATAGAAACCGCAGAGGTGATCAAATACCACCAAAAGAAAGCTCTATTTGTGGGAAAAAAAGGACGTAAATTTTGTTTGGGAGCAGCGTCGCACGACCGCACAATTGTCAGCTAAAGCGACGCAGTGCCGAATCGCAAAAAGTGCTCTGGTCTTTGGCCAGCCAAATGGTCCAGGGCTGAAGTGGTTAACGGCAAAATCTCAAACTTCCAGAAAAACAGAATTTAGAGATGGTGGTAGAACTCTTTTTTGACATGTTTATCACCACTTTTTAAAATCTGTTCCTGTATATTTAAGAGTGTATAAAACGCAACATTTTATATTCCTGATATTTGCCTGCTGTACCATGTACTTGTATGAAAAAAAAAATAAGTATCCTGTTCTCTTTGTGAAATCCTGCCATTCCCTCTGCTTTCCTAACAACGGACTATGCCAACTAAGCATGAGCGCACAGAGTGGTCAGTTATCTAGCTATGCTGGGAACGCAATCTGCTCTCCTCCAATGATCATACCTGTCCTGACACACCATCCATTGCACAGCTATTCACTGGGAAGTCCAGTAAACTGCTGTTTCTCCTCCGTGCTCCTTATGCAGTAGAGAACAGAGAATGTGATCACTTATTAACAAAAAAAAACAAAACACTGGCAGGGGGCGGGCCACCTCTGCTATAATTCACAGCAGAAGCCAATCTGCGGGTGGCAGACACTCTATGTCCTTTGGCACCCGATCATTGGCAATACACAGAAAACTGAGATATGCCTATGTAAATGGGGGGGGGGGGGATGGATTCTGTGTTCCTGCAAAGGACTAGAATTCATTACTTCCCCTAGTAAAAGCAGCACACAGTTAACAAAACACTGGCTAGGCACACAGTTAAACCCTTGATGGCTGTAGATGTTACCCCCCTTCCCAGCCAGTGTCATTAGTACAATGATGGTACATATTTTTAGCACTGATCACTGTATTAGTGTCACTGGTTCCCACAAAGTGTCAGAATGTCTGCCGCAATATCGCAGTCTTGTTATTGGTCGCTGATTACCATTACTAGTATAAAAAAATAAATAAAAAACACAACAGAAATAGATCTCATAGTTCGTAGATGCTATAAAGTTTGTGTAAACCAATCAATATACGCTTACTGGGATATTTTTTTTTACCAAAAGCCATGTAGCAGAATACATATTGGACTAAATGTATAAAGAACTTTGATTCATTACATGTTTTTGTTTGATGTGTTTTATAGCAGAAAGTAAAAAATACTGTTTTTCAAAATGGTCAGGTCTGTTTAAAAAAAAAAAAAAAAAAAACGCCAAATTTTAATTGGTGCTGCACAACCATGCTGTATTGCAAAACAAATGGCCTGGTCATGAAGGGGGGTTAAATCTTCCAGAGGTAAAGTGGTTAAGCTGAAAGGGTCGTTTTACAAGGTGATCGATTACATATGCTTGGAACACTTTACTTTTATGCTGCAATCTCCTATGCCAATACTTTATAAACTGAAGAAATCCACTGGAAAACAAATACAAAAGGTTTCTCAACACTTAATCAATTAGCCAATAAGACCTTAAAGTAAATATAAAAAAAAGGAGGAATCTCAATCTGGTTTATTGCTATGACTGGATGAAAAACTGAAGGCCAGGGCTGGCTGGCTCTGTTTCCAGTATGCATTTTAAGGCTTAAAGGGATTGTAAAGTCAGGTTTTTTTATCTTAATTCATTCTATGCATTAGAAGGAAAATCCTCCCCCCCCACCCCCAGCCTGCCTAATACTTCTTATCTGAGCCTCATCTCTATCCAGTGATGTCCACAAGTGTCTCGGCCGCCCGAAACTCTCCCTTTATTAGCTGAGACACAGCAGCAGCGCTATTGGGTCCCGCTGATGTCAAAGTCAGCAAGCCAATCAGGGGAGAGTGGGGGCCGGGGCTTAGTGTCTGAATGGACACAGGGACCTGTGACTCGGCTCAGGTGCCCCCATAGCAAGCAGCTTGCTGTGGGGGCACTTGACAGGAGGGAGGGCCCAGGAGCACAGAAGAGGCACCTGAGAAGACGAGGACCTGGGCTGCTCTGTGCAAAACCACTACACAGAGCAGGCAAGTGTAACATAACATGTTTGTTATTTTTATAGGAAAAAAAAAAGAAAAAAAAAACAAGACTTTTCAATCACTTTAATTCCTAATTTTGACGAAAGCATATATTTGGCTGCTCCTAACTCTTAATAAGCACCAAAGGAAAATAAAACAATCTAGATACTGGATCAACTGTAAAGACAGCGTAACAAAATTGCTTTACAGAATGAGAAATTCCTTGCAGCTAGGAGTCAAAATTAGATTCCAGGTTGGACAGTGATCACAAAACACTGAGATACACATGGCTGGGAACAACCAATAAAGCATGGATTTCAAACGTGTTTAAATATAATTCATTACCCTATTGTTAATTAGACATGCCAGAATTGTACCAATTAAAAGTCTAATTTGTTGCTTATCTTTGAGGTATGACCACGGGAGCTCTGATACAACGAAGGCTATTTAACATTCCGTACTTTATCGGATTTTCATCAGCTACTATTTTAAGCTAATATCATTAAAGAGAATCAGATTGTAGCATAAAAAGAACCCCTACTGCTGGCAAATGGAAATCTTCAACTTCAGTTAGGGATCATGCACACATTTAAAAGCAGAAGAGAGGTTTGGTTTAAAAAAAAAAAAAAAAAAAAAGTCAAGCAAGCCCACAGGTGCACCACCATAGGGGTTTTCTATAGGAACACACAGAAAAGGCGGTGCGACGCAGACAGGTGACCCCAGAAGGGGAGGTTGGGGGCCACGCTGCAATACTATTCCAAAGAGCAGGTAAGGATAGCATGTTGAAGATATAGATATAGACATATAATTTTATCTATATCCAAAAGTATTGGGACGCCTGCCTTTATACACACATGAAATCTAATGGCATCCGAGTCTTAGTCCGTAGGGTTCAATTTTGAGTGGGCCCACACTATGCAGCTATAACAGCTTCAACTCTTCTGGGAAGGCTGTCCACAAGGTTTAGGAGTGTGTCTATGGGAATGTTTGACCATTCTTCCAGAAGAGCATTTGTGAGCTCAGGCACTGATGGATGAGAAGGCCTGGCTCGAAGTCTCCACTCTAATTGATCCCAAAGGTGTTCTATTAGAGTTGAGGTCAGGACTCTGCAGGCCAGTCAAGTTCCTTCACCCCAAACTTACTTATCCATGTCTTTATGGACAGCCTTCCCAGAGGAGTTGAAGCAGTTATAGCTGCAAAGGGTGGTCCAACTCAATATTGAACCCCACTAGGATGCCATTAAAGTTCATTTAAAGGGGGGGGGGGGAGCAAGAAAGCGAGAAAGAGAGAAAGCGAGAAAGAGAGAAAGCGAGAAAGAGAGAAAGCGAGAAAGAGAGAAAGCGAGAAAGAGAGAAAGCGAGAAAGAGAGAAAGCGAGAAAGAGAGAAAGCGAGAGAGCGAGAAAGCGAGAAAGAGAGAAAGAGAGAGAGCGAGAGAGCGAGAAAGCGAGAAAGCGAGAGAGCGAGAAAGAGAGAGAGCGAGAGAGCGAGAAAGCGAGAGAGCGAGAAAGCGAGAGAGCGAGAAAGCGAGAGAGCGAGAAAGAGAGAGAGCGAGAAAGAAAGAGAGCGAGAAAGAAAGAGAGAGCGAGAGCGGGAGAGGGAGAGAATGAGGACACCTGCCTCCATAGGGTTCAATATTGACTTGGCCCACCCTGTGCAGCTAGAACAGCTTCAATTCTTCTGGGAAAGCTGTCCACAAGGTTTAGGAGTGTCTATGGGAATGTTCTTCCAGAAGCGCATTTGTGAGGGCAGGCACTGATGTGGACGAGAAGGCCTGGCTCGCAGTCTCCACGCTAATTCATCTCAAAGGTGTTCTATCGGGTTGAGGTCAAGACTGCGCAGGCCAGTCAAGTTCCTCCACCACAAACTCTCTCATCTATGTTTTATGGACCTTGCTTTGTGCACTGGTCCTAATCATTTGATGGAGAGGGTATTATGGTGTGGGGTTGTTTTTCAGTGGTTGGCCTTGGCCCCTTAGTTCCAGCGAAAGAAGGGAACTCTTAAGGCATTAGCATACCAAGACATTTTGGACAATTCATGCTCCTAACTTTGTGGGAACAGTTTGGGGATGGCCCCTTTCTGTTCCAACATGACTGCTCACCAGTGCACAAAGCAAGGTCCCTAAGGAGCATAGGAATTTTCTGCTGGGGTAGTTAAAGAACAAAAGAATATTAGACTTTCATAGCTGCATATGGTTCTAGGAGGTTTATATGGAGAAATGGCAAATACAAAATAGGTGCACAATATAAGTCACAATGCCTGATACTTCAATGTCAAGCAGCACAGTACAAAACTTCAAATAGATTTCTTAGCTCAGACTCGCGATCAAATCACGATCTTGCTTCAACCCCCCCCCCTTTTGGATCTTAATCTGGCATTTCAATGATTCTATGTAAAACAGTGCAGAGCTGTTCTCTGCTCACTCACAGCTGTCAAAAAAAAAAAAAAAAGCCTCCAAAATGTTTATCAACATTTCTCAGTGCTGGGAGAGAACTACAAAACACTGTAACTTAGAACCCCCAAACATTTACAAAAAAAAAAAAAAATATATAATATATAGAATAAAATGTCAGTCGTCGCAATATTTTATGTCATGCTGTATTTGCGCAGCGGTCTTTCAAGCGCAATTTTTTGGGAGAAAATACACTTCAATGAATAAAAAGAATTAAAAAAAAAAAAAAGCAAAGTTAGCCCAATTTTTGGGTATAATGTGAAAGATGATGTTACACCGAGAGTTGTGATCTTTATTTTAAGCAAAAAAAATTGTGATTATATTTTTTCCCAGAATCGAGCAGCTCTACCTCAGACTACCTAATGTAGAACAATTCAAATAAAAGAAATTAAATCTAAGGGGGGTGTGGGAACTAAAGCACAACTAAAGCTTTATGCTATTTAGTTTGACCTAATAAATGCTGCAGCAAAGGTTTAAAATACTCAGAGCTGGCAGCATGCTAGAAAGTTGGACAACAGCACTTTTAGCCATTAACTATATCCCCAGTACACTGCTTCAATCAACAGCATTTTAGCTCCCTGAGAAGTTTGACTGTATTAAAGTAACAAATACAGAGGCTTTAAAAGAGCTTTAACGAGTGAAGCATTCAGTCTCTGCATTATTTTTCATTTGAAGACTTTAGTTGAGCCAGAAAGAAAATATTCTGTCGACACCAATGCAGCATTAAAAAGAGAAGTGTGGTCAAATTCTCTTGTGGGTCACAGGAGTGCACTTACTTTTGCTCTCCTTTGACCAGAATCAGCTGATAGCAGGCTACTGCCCACAATCAGAGGATGTGGCAGAGCTGTTTCAGGCTGTGAAATGATCCAAACCACATTGTCGAGCTCCACCCAGCTGTCTGATTGACATCTGACTCTGCCATTCAGCACGTGGCTAAAAACTGGAGCCAGCTACGTCTGCCCCGTCTCCTGTCTGGTGCTCCGGTGAGCACTGGAGGGGCAGAGCAGAGACTGGTGCCTGTCAGTGACATCCACTCAGAAAAGACAGAGTTGAGCGTTCGGTGGTCAAGTGATCACTTAGTTCTTGGGCTTACAGCCAACGTGATCCAATTGGAGCATCACACCAAGGCTGCAGCATAGAGGCTAGTATGCATGTTTGGTTTTTGTTAAGGCCAAGCTTTAAAACTAGAAATATGCTACCAAGCATTAGAGAGGGAAGATATTTCAGGGATTTGCAGGTTTGCAGCTGCAGCAAGATTGCAAAATGCTTTCTACATATTCTGTGATGATTATTTGGGCCAGTGAAGTGCACCACCATTTTGTTGGATCCCCAGATTGGATACCATGTTTTTTCACGTGAGGATTATTCCAGAAAGAACATTCTTGAAATTCCTAAACAAAACTGACTGACATCTGCATGCAGTATGAAGAGCAACACGGCAGTCATTTCTAGTTATTTACCTTTATATATCCCGATTTTATTAAGAGTTTCCTATTGTCCATTTAAGTGATATGGAATTCTGGTAAGGCCCTTTGTTTTCCTTGAGGTAATCCTAAAAATAGGACGACACTCATCTGAACTGGATTTCTGTGGCTGGATCAGGCAATGTTGCTAATCCTATGGGAGGTCATCAACCCCCTCCAGCCACTGTCTGGGATAATGCCATTTGAGCAGACCAAGGCTACTTCCCTCATTCCACTTCCCTATAGTTTAAAGTCAAAGATTGAAACTCTGTACAAAAACGTCAGCACCACATTTATAAAGTAGCTTGATTGAGCTTTCCTTATAAACAAAAGGCTGCAGTGGCTATTAACACAGCCACAAGCTTTTGGGTGGATGTAAAAATGTATTCCTGCAGTACAATTATAAGAGCAAAAAAAAAAATTTGTCAAAAGTACATCTCTGCTATTACCATCCTCTGCCAAACATATTTACTGTCTGTCATTAAAGTGGAGGTAAACCCAATGTCCTCCTTTCTAAACTACTGCCATAGGGGTTATCTATAAGGATATACATGCCTCCTGCATGTATCTTTACCTGTCAAATGTCTCCCCTCTGTCTGTTATGAGAGCCGAAAAACTGCAGATTCTGTGGATGGGTCTGTTGTCTGGAGCTCGGTGGGTGGAGTCATGATGTCAGACTCCCCGCCCACCTCTATACTCCCCTTGTCAATATGCATTTTCTCCTGTGCATTTCTAACACTGAACTGCTGCTATGATCTCTAACATCCAGTGAAAAGACAGGAAAGTAACCACATGACTTCAGCATGCCAAATCATGCTGAGGTGTGGAACAGCCAATCCTTGCAGAGCTGCTGAAGAAAGGAGTGGGAGAGGCTTAAAAAATAATGCCTGTGTCTTAGGCTAGTGCATGAGATATGTAAAGGGAGGGAGGGTCCATAAACACTGAAGAGGCACCCCGAGAAGAGGAGGATCTGGGCTGCTCTGTGCAAAACCACTACACAGAGCAGGTAAGTATAACTTTTTTTTTTTTTTAAATAAACAATACAATCACTTTAAACCTCTGATCTGCAGTTGCCATGGTGCAGCATATGTGACCAGTTATGACACCAGCCATTTGATGGCTTCACAGTTTGAATGAGGGCATAATGTAACAAATGTAACGGTTTTGGGAATTTGCTAAATCAATGGGTTAAGTTCACCTTTGTAATCTAAATTACAATTATGTCTTCTTGACAATTTCATAACATGTAAATGCTTAGAATTGTAGAATACTAATAAATGAACTGGAGGGTACAAAATAGTAATGAAAATGAAGTTCACCAGCAAAGACCTTTTTGCATTATATAAAAGGAACAATATAAAAGCAGAAGCTTGAAGAAGTTATGTGAAGTATCAAGGGGTTAAAAGGTGCCTAAACAGATCATGGAAGGATCAGATAAAGAAGATGGGGAAAAAGGACAAATAGGGCTGTTTTCTGGATTACCTCCAAATCTTAAAAAAACATGCAACAACTGGCATCCTAAAGTAAATAGTTTTAGAATGTACTCTCATGGTAATACTGAAGCTAGCATCTCTGAAGTAATATTCTCTACCAGACCTAAAAAAATATATACATTAATACATTTACTTGCAAGCATAATTCTTTCACGAAACAGGCTTGTAATCCAAAGCACTTGTATATCAAAGCAAACTTTTCCATAAGAAATAATGGAATCTCAGATGAGTCGTTCTACAATCATTTATTCATATAAAAAATGATTACTGCAATACAAAACACAGCATAAAGTGTATTGCAAGAATAAAACGAATTAACCTGCACTTTGCCTTTGGGAAAAAAAAAAAAAAAAGAGAGAGAATTGCACTCACAAATGTTAAGGAGTCTGGTGCTCATCCATGTAAAGCTGCTGCTGTATACAGTAAAGTCATTGGTGTATATGTACAATAAAGCCGCTGGTGTACAGTATGCATTACTGTATGTGGCCAGAGGTCCGGGGGTGCTGGTGGCTCCCAGCACTTCCTGGAGAACATGGAGACACTCGGTAACTGTTGACATCACTTCCAGGTGCTCTGAACGCATGTTACGCCCACCCCACCCAACTGGGAGTGTCTCAGAGTGTCGCCAAGTTCTCCAGGAAGCGCTGGGAGCCACCAGTGCCCCCAGACCTCTGGCCCTATACAGTACTGTATACACCAGCAGCTTTACATGGATGAGCACCAGACTCCTTAAAATTGTGACTAATTTTTTTTTTTTTTTTTTTTTTACATAAAACTGAGCCTTCTACTGCTCATCTTGTAAGACAGCGCTCGCATATCAAGTTACTTTTTTTTTTTCTTTTTTTTTTAAATGTTGCTAGGTTTTGGAAATAAAATGAGATTTTTGCACCATTTCTGTGTATCTCAATGGATGGTACAGTAGATCTTAGACATGTGGGTTATATTGCTGCCTACAGGAGCCTGGAACACTACCAAAACAAAAAAAAGTTAAAAGTAGAACTAAAAAGGTAAAAAAAACTTCACTTCAACTGTGGCCCATTTTGGAGATTTCCCTTCACTTCCTGCCCCATAATCAAAGTGTGAGATGAAATCCCTGCCAATTAAGTGAATTCCTTGGGGACCCCCAGGTTACCAGAACTAGTGTACCCATTGGAAGATTATTTTTCTGGGGGCAGGAAGTGGGTGCAAGTTCCCAGTATTGAAGTGGTTAAACAGGGCAAAGCCCTGCAGAGTTCAATAACCCAACTACAGTTTTTTTTGTTTTTTACAGTTATTTATGGCCAACCAATTGGAATGCAAAAATGCTCTATCACTGCAGTGTCTGTGATACATTTTCCCAGGTAAAGAAGTACTTCTGCTCTGACAATCTGGTGTTGTTCATAGCTAGTTCTCTTAGGTGCATAGTTCTTTAAAAAGAGCTCTGAACTTTTTTCACCTTCATGCAGCTAATGGTAACCGGGAGATAAAATTCCTAGCTCCTAGCCCGAAATATCCCCTCTGATCCATCCATTAGGTCCAAAAAAACAGAGACTCAAGAATGCAAAAACAAAAACACATAAAAAAAAACAAAAAAAACAACCACAACTCATGAATTACTCACCTAACGAGGTCAAAAAACCTATGTTCTGGAAAAGCAATGAATGCTAATAGAATTTTTGTAGAGTACAAACAAACAGTTGCATTAGGGACTGTCTTTCAACTTGTTTCATGTAGAAATTACTATGCAAGCTTTGCCCTATTGCAAGTTTGTAACCTTCCATGTTGAAAGAACTGTAAAACATCTAAAGCCACAAGCTTTAAAAAATAGAAGCGCTGTACTGAAGAGCAAGGTTTATTTTGTGTGCAGACAAAACTATTACTGCGGTTTAAAACAAAGAAAAAAGTCATTGGAAAATCCATCTATTTTAATATTAAATGGAGAATAAACAGATTTTTTTTTAACATACAGGATTTAAATTCTTTATGTATGAACAAAAAAGTGCCCATTTCAGAACAGGCATGATTGGGGAGATAGGAGTAGGATGGGTGGATGAGGTCGAAAGTAGAGGGGGGTTGAGATTAGTTTATAGGGCATTGGGTTTAAAGCAACATTGAGTGCAGAGAGGGTGTTCCTACCTGTGACTGCTTCTAAGGTCAGCCATACATGGTTCGAAACATTAAAAGGCAGGCTGAATGTCAAGTTGATCAATCGGGTACAACCAGGCTGCCGGATTCTTGAGCGATTATTGCCAACGGCTGCTATAGCCGATAGTGATAATCACTGTCTTCTTCTGGTTGGGACGACTTCCCCCGACAGGAGCAGACACTGGCCTAGCAGGAGAGATTCCTGCATCAACACCGTCTGTGTTGATGAGGGAATCAAGTGAACGTCTTTCCTGTATTTGCTCTGTGTATGGCCAGCCTAAGCTTTGTAAGGTGACCCCTCAGAGAAGCTAGTCCCCACAACACTTCTCAGGAACAGCTCAGGAACAGGCTGTGCTCCTCTCAGATTCCAGCATCTCCTCTGCAATGCAAGTGGCTGGAGAGAACATGGGATCCCTGGGTAACAGGGCTACAGCTGGCTTTGAAATCTGTTCTTTTCTCTCTATCAGTTTCAGTGCTGCTGTGCAGATTATTAAAAGGAATCCTAACACAAATATGTAACCCAACATGTTTTTTTAAATTTAAAGGGGTTAAGCTTTAAAGTGGTTCTAAAGCTAAAGTTTTTTTCTTACCTGTTGCTGTGCCCCCACCCCAACCTCTTAGGTTTTAGGGAAGGGGGGTGGTTTCAGGTCTTCTCTCCCTTCTTCCTCTTCTTCCATGTGCTCCTTCTACTGTTAGTCAAATCCTGTGCACTGAGTGGGGGGGGGGGGGGCGGACTTGACTGGAATTACACTTTAACCACCACTGTTTGTGTGAGATGCAATTTACACAAATTTGATGAATAAATAACTTAGCCTAATGTATTCAAGCCACACAATATTATGTATGCAGGTTGCAATAGGAGTGCCAGTTGGCTAGAAGACCAAGTGTAATTAGTATTGGTGTTCCTAAACTCTGGAAGGGCTCAGCAGTTAGACCTTGATTGATCTGATGGCTCACTAAATACAGCAATTTTACCTGTTTTTCAGCATTTTCCTCCTAAATATCACTGAAGTGATGCATAAAAATGTATTAGGATCGAATTTTAACAATCAAGATGGTCTAACATGAGGTTGTCGCATTGCCTCTAATTTTTAAAAACAGGCTAGGGATAGATGGATGACATAAACCTAATAATTTCTAGTATCTATACTCTTCTATACATTTTGCTAGCAGTAGAATCTGGTCCTAGAACTAGTGAGCAAATTAATATACATTTGAATACAGTCCATTACATAAATCTGCATTGTATTAGCCTGCTACAGATAAGACCTTTCCATCAGTTAAAAGGCTCTGTATCAATATGTGAATTACAGCTGCATATTCTTAATAGATTCATTTATACATATCTAGTCTTCCATCTTTTTTCAATTAGATATGCTTTTCATATGACTTATCTGCTGTCATTGGTCCCTACATTGTACAGCAAAGACAATTTACACTCACCACCATCTGTTCTTTGTTCATATTATGATAATAACTAATTTCAAGGTATTTAGAAGTTATTTAGGAAATTATGTGCACATTAATTTAAAATCAATGAACAGGCTTTTTGCCAAGTAAAGCTGTAGATGTGGGATGTGCAAAGTTTCTCTTTATGGTTCAGTGGCAGGCTGGCATAACCTTCATTTGGTAATTACATTGCCCAACCCCTAGGGTTAATGGTCAACCCTGGATCTCCGGTATGTATTTTTTTTTATATATATATATATATATATATATATATATATATATATATATATATATATATATATATATATATCCCTGCTCTGACATAAGGATGAGCGCGCCATATCTTTCACCTGGCGATGCTAAATAATGTAAAAGTGATCCAAGTGTTTATGCAGCCACTGGATCACTTTTACATGTGACGGAAATCGGTTCCCCAATCCCACCCTATCCCTGACACCTTCCCAGGCTCTCATTTCATCGAGGAGCCTGGAAATTAAGTTAGCAGCTCCGCTGGCTGACCATAGAGATGAGGCCTTACATTCTGATAGTCTCTATGGTCTATGAAACCGAAAAGGAAAAGATTTTGATCTCTGGTTTCGGGTTGCTTACAAGCTGTTAGTGGCTTCACAGCTTCTGAGCAAACTGGTCTCTGTTCCAAACACCGTGGAAATGATTTATGAAACATGGCACAAAAAGTTCTTATTTGTTTTCAAATCAAATTTGTAATTTGGTTTTAATGACTGTTTGCTTGCTATGAGCTTATGAAATTTATTCCTTTAGCACATTCTGTTATGTTGGGCCTCATTTCTCTGAAATGAACACAGATGGAGCTATACAAGAGATTTTTATTAGCTCAGTCCTGCTACCTACTACCCCAGTACCTGCTGTACTTAGCTCCGACGGTGAGTACTGGAGTACTACTTTCGATTAGAGTGATTCTGATTGGCCAGAATGATCAACTCTGATCCATTTCAGAAAAAAGAGGGACAGAGGTAAGTACATTGGGGGCCAGGGATGCTGCCCCCTTTACATCACCCCCACAGTAGTGTCCTTTGCCCTTCTTCACATCATCCCCCCCACAAAAATGTACTCAGCCCCACCATAGTAATGTCCTCTGCCCCCCTTTCACATCACCCCCCCCCCACAGTAGTATCCTGTCCCCCGCCCCACCCCACCCCCGCCACAGTAGTGTCCTGTGCCCTTTTCATAACCCTTCCCCCACAGTAGTGTGCTCTGCGCCCCCCAGTAGTGTCCTGTGCCCGCCCGAGGGGTGTGTCTTCTGCCTTCTTCACATCACACACACATTCTCTATTGCTATCTATTCAGGTGTGCACCAAAGCAGAGAGCAGGAGGCAGTATATTTCTGGAGGAAGGGTGGGAGCTGCCAGAGTTAACTTTTCATGTTAACAAGCTGGTGATTGGTTGCTAGGACCGCCCTGTGTCCACGCAACCATTAACCTGCTGGTTAACGTGAACACTTAACTTGGGTAGCTCCCACTCCTGTGCTGCCTCCTGTTCCCTGCTCTGACATAAGGATGAGCGCGTCGGAGGGGGCTAGGGGGGCTGGCATCTAATGCAGGTCAGCAAAGCAGGGACGTGGTCATGATCTACTCGTCGTCGGCCCGCGGTCGACAGGTAGATCGCGATTGACCGATTGCTGACTTCCACTGTAGGGTGTTCGTTCACCTTTTCCTTTTTCTTCTGAAAAGGTGAGCATACCTTTTAATGATGTGACTGCCAGTAAGTAGTTTTATCACTTTAGTAGCACTTATTTTGGAAATTGAATACTGTATGGTAACCCCAAAGTTCCTGTAAGAAACATGCTGACAAATTGGATCTTGTTCACACCAGCTGTAATGGGGTGTTTTAGGCAATGCTGCCCAAGAACAAAACAGTTTGTCTTTTGTCCTATTGCTTCATTTCACACCCAACATGTAGCACATAGCACAATAAAAAATAAATAAAAACAACACACACGTACAAAGCTGCATGATGTGAACAAGCTCCTACTCTGTCCCCAAGATTCAGTGATCATTTTTCCTGCTGTGTTTCCCACAGATCAAACATTACTAGCTGCATTAAAAAAAAAAAAAAAAAGGAAAGGGCAAGGTCTATCATTTAGATCTGTTTGCACAGCAATCCCCTAGCTCTAGTGTAAAAGACATAGCAGCATTACAGACTTGTTTGGACAGCACATCATCGGGCATAGCAAGCTTACATAATTACATAGTAGTAGGTAAGTTTGAAAAAAAAAAAAGACACAAGTCCAACCTATGTGTGTGATTATATGTCAGTATTACATTGTATATCCCTGTATGTTGTGGTTGTTCAGGTGCTTATCTAATAGTTTTTTGAAACTATCGATGTCCCCCACTGAGACCACCGCCTGTGGAAGGGAATTCCACATCCTTGCCGCTCTTACAGTAAAAAACCCTCTACGTCGTTTAAGGTTAAACCTCTTCTTCTAATTTTAATGAATGGCTATGTGTCTTGTTAAACCCCCTTCCACGAAAAAAAGTTTTATCCCTATTGTGGGGTCACCAGTACGGTATTTGTAAATTGAAATCATATCCCCTCTCAAGCATCTCTTCTCCAGAGAGAATAAGTTCAGTGCTCATAACCTTTCCTCATAACTAATATCCTCCAGACCCTTTATTAGCTTTGTTCCCCCTCTTTGTACTCGCTCCAGCACAACCTTCCTGAGGACTGGTGCCCAGAACTGGACAGCATACTCCAGGTGCGGCTGGACCAGAGTCTTGTAGAGTGGCAGAATTATCGATTTATCCCTGGAGTTAATCCCTTTAATGCACGCCAACATTCTGTTTGCTTTGTTGGGCTCAGCAATGGCATGCAATGTCAAGCTGCTGCTATCATCTACTAGGACACCCAGGTCCTTTACATCCTAGATTCCCGCCGAGGTTCTACCCCTAGTGTATAGATTGCATTCATATTTTTGCCACCCAAATGCATTATTTTACATTTTTCTACATTAAACCTCATTTGCCATGTAGTTGCCCACCCCATTCATTTGTTCAGATCTTTTTACAAGGTTTGCACATCCTGTGGAAAAGTTATTGCCCTGATTAGCTTAGTATCGTCCACAAATAGAGATTGAACTGTTTACTCCATCCTCCAGGTCATTTATGAACAAATTAAATAGGATTGGTCCCAGCACAGAACCGTGTGGAACCCCACTACCCACCTCTGACCATTCCGAGTATTCCCCATTTATCACCACCCTCTGAATTCGCTCTTGTAGCCAGTTTTCAATCCATCTACTCACCCTTTGGTCAATGCCAACAGACCTTATTTTGTACCATCAAAGTTTATTGGGAACGGTGTCAAATGCTTTTGCAAAATCCAGATACACCACGTCTACCGGCCTTCCTTTATCTAGATGGCAACTCATCTCTTCATAGAAGGTTAATAGATTGGTTTGGAAATAACGATTCTTCATAAAACCATGCTGATTAGTAATGAAAAATTTATAATTAGCAGTAAAATCTTGTATATAGTCCCTTATCATCCCCTTCAAGAGCTTGCATACTATTGATGTCAGGCTAACTGGTCTGTAATTCCCAGGGATGTATTTTGGGCCCTTTTAAATATTAGTGCTACAATGGCTTTTCTCCAATCCGCTGGTACCATTCCCGTCAGTAAAAATTAGGAACAATGGTCTGGCAATTACTGGACTAAGTTCCCCAAGTACCCTCGGGTGCAAGCCATCCAGTCCTGGTGATTTATTAATGTTAAGTTTCCCAAGTCTATTTCTAATTCTGTCCTCTGTTAGACATGTGGGTGCCTCCTGTGACGTGTCACGAGGATAAACACTGCAGTTTTGGTTACTGAAGCCCCCCCGATTCCCTTGTGAAGACTGAGAAGAATAAATTCAATACCTTCACCATCTCTCCATCCTTTGTAACCAGATGTCCTTCCTCATTCTTTATGGGGCCAATATGGTCTGCCCTCCTTTTTTACGGTTTACATACTTAAAGGATTTAGTTTTTTTGCTCTCCTCCGCTGTGTCTTACATGTTCTATCTTAGCCGTCCTAATTGCTCCCTTACATTTCTTGTAGCATTCTTTATAAAGTTTGAATGCTGATGATGATCCCTCAACCTTGTATTTTTTGAAGGTCTTCTCTTTTGCTTTTATATGCATTTTTACATTGGCGTTTTGCCATCCAGGACTTGTTTGTTCTTTTAAATTTATTACCCAATGGGATGCATTGGCTAATGCCCTTATTTAATATGCTCTTAAAGCGAACTCATCTTTCCTCCGTGTTCTTTGTTCCTAAGATTTTATCCCAATTTATATATTCTAGCAAGGTTCGTAGTTTAGAGAAGTTGTCTCTTTTGAAATTCCATGTCTTTGTATTTCCTTTATGTTTCCCATTTGATTTATATTGAGGCCAATTGACCTGTGATCGCTGTTTCCTAAATTTGCCCGTATTTCCACATCCATGATCAGGTGTGTATTGTTGGTAATCAGAAGATCTAGTAATGCTTTATTTCTAGTTGGCGAGTCTACCATCTGACCCATGAAATTGTCCTGCAAGACATTTAGAAACTGGCGAGCCTTAGGCGAATGCATGGTTCCCTCCACCCAGTCTATGTCTGGATAATTAAAATCCCCCACTTGATGCTAATCCAAATTCTGATAGGAGGTCAGTCTCCCCCTCCTCCCCTAGGTTAGGGGGCCTATAGCATACTCCCAGTATTATTTCCCCTTGGAAATGCCTTTGGAGCTCTACCCATAACAGGATTCCAGCTCCTCCCTAGCTTCCTTAGGGATTTCATCTCTCACATTCACTTGTATATTATTCTTGATATACAGGCATACCCCTCCCCTTTTTTACCCTCTCTATCCCTGCGATAAAGGGTATACCCTTGAATGATTTTCAGCCGATCATGAGAGCTGTTGAACCAATCCTCCTCGTACAAAAGTATCTCTAGTTCACCCATCTTGTCCGCCAGGCTCGTGGCATTGGTGAACATGCCACGTAGTTTAGACCAGACGCATACTAATCTCTTATTGGGTGTTCTGAGATTGCAACTAGGACTTGTTACTATACCTACCTTGAGTTTGTGCTTTAGTCAACCTACCACTAATGCCCCCAATATTACCCTCTGGGTTATGTTCTGCGCTAACTATCTCTACCTCTGGACCCTCCCCCCGTCACTTAGTTTAAAAACTCCCTCTAAATTTTTGGCCATCTTTACTCTGAGCAGATCTGCACCCTCCTAATTTAGGTACAGTCCTTCACTTCTATGGGTACTGGTGACTGACTGAGAAGTTGGCCCAGTCCTCCAGGAACCCAAACCCCTCCTTCCTACACCAGCTCCTGAGCCACTTGTTTATTTTCCTAATCTCCCTCTGCCTTTCTGGTGTGGCTCAATGTACCGGTAGTATTCCTGAGAATACTACCTTGGAGGTCCTTTTCCTCAATTTAGATCCCAAGTCCCTAAAAGCATTCTTGGACACACCATCTGCCTCTGACTGTCATTGGTGCCAACCTGCACCATGACATCCGGGTCTTCCCCAGCTCCTCCTAGTAATTTGTCCAGCAGATCCGTGATGTGCCGAAATTGAGCGCCCGGTAGACACACAGTTAAGTGCCCTACCACCCGAAACTGTCTGCCTATCCTTTCCCTTTGCTCCCCCCCCCCACTCTCACTGGAGGAGTTCTTCCCCTGGCAGCTAGGAGAGTCCCTCAGCCCCATCAGTGCTGGTCCCTGACTGGTTTAACCAAATGTCACTCAATGGAGCGTACTTACTGGGATTCTCCAGCCCAGGATCAGCCTCTCCCTGGCACCCCCCCCACCCAACCCATCCTTCCTGACTGTCACCCATCCACTCTTTTTTGGCTGGTGCCTGCAACTCTGTCTCCACCTACCTCTGTGCTGGCCCCTGCCGGGTATGTTCCTGGCTCTCCTTTAGTATGGAGGGTTTTCTCAGTGCTGACAGTTGCTCCCCTAGATTCAGAACCTGGGCTTCCAGTGAAACAATGTGCTTACATTTTGCACAGCAGTATTCGCCCTCGATCAGATAATCAACTACACAAGGAGGCAGCATAGAAAAAATTATTTCAATTTTAAAGTAACGGACCATTCTTAGCCCAGAATGAATGTTTTATGCTAAAAGCAAAAATGAAGTGACCTCTGCCATGGTTGATTTCACAAAGAAAGAGACAAAACCAACTTCGGAGAAAGCAAGGCAATTATTTCAGTGACAAAAGAGGCAATCTAATCTGTCATAGCCTTGTGTATACAGCACTGCATGCAAACATCATCTGTGCAAATAACAGGGCAGTACCCTTGATATACAGCCTAATAAACAGCAAGCCAACAAGCTTACAACAATTGATAATCAACAACATGGCAAAGATACAGGTAACATGCATATTACACGTTAGATTCATACTGTAATAAAGTATTTTCATATGGTGCAGCTAAGGGGTGCCATTAATACAATGTACAACAGTGGGAAGGTGTGAACGTACCCTAAAAGTTAAAATTTTGAATGCAATCAATTTGAGAAAAAAAAAAAAAAATTAATAATAATAATAATAATAATACATTTTTGTACTCGCCATAAAACTTTTTTTTTTTTTTTTTTCCAGTCTTCATTGGAAGACACGTCTTCTTTTGATTATTAGCTACTAGATATTCTCCCACCTGCAGAAATAAGACACTCCGTACAATTGAAAAAAAAACACAACACAGTACAAGATACAGGACAGTCACAACTGGAAGCGTGCAAAAGTCACTGCCTCAAAAAGGAAGCAACCGCTGGGCCTAGAACTCTCATGGTGAATCTCACAGAGATTTCCCTTGGCTCTCAGTTCTCAAGCATGAGCTCTTGGAGAAAGAATGTTCTTTTCTGGAAGAAAGACTTGCTTGGAACGTGTCCAGGACCAGACCCACGTATTTTTTAGGGAGGTGGGAGGTTGAACAATTCTTAGAGAATATCTGATCACCCAGCTGAATTGTCCTGTGGACATTTTCTGACAACTGATTGAGAGTCCCTCAGAAGAATGCTGCCTAGACAGCCTGTGACTTCAATGCCCTGGGGTTCTGAACAGGGCCAGCAGAGGTGCCAAGACGAGAGAGAGAGAGAGAGAGAGAGAGAGAGAGAGAGAGAGAGAGAGAGAGAGAGAGAGAGAGAGAGAGAGAGAGAGAGAGAGAGAGAGAGAGAGAGAGAGAGAGAGAGAGAGAGAGAGAGAGAGAGAGAGAGAGAGAGAGAGAGAGAGAGAGAGACCCTTCACTGTGAAAAGGGTTTTGGGGAAGACTTTTTGGCTTTTATGTGCCAAGCCTTTGCTGAAAGGAAGGGCTGATTTTTGAAACTGAAGCCTGGGTAGACCGGACAGGTGCTCTGCATTCTGAGGAGCTAGGTGCTCTGGGGGAACAGGTTTTTGGAACCTACCACTATGGAAGTAAGACCTTTCCTCCAGTGACCTCCTTAAAAAAAAAAAAAAAAAAAAAAAAAAAAATGGTCAAGTGCTTCACCAAACAGAGGTCTCAACTGAAAGGCATGTGATGTGCCTTTTGCTGGCAGCTTCTGCTGTCCAAACTTTAAGCCATGAGATTCTGAGCATGTGAATGGATATCGGAGCCATTGTGGAAATTTGTCTAATTTTCTAGGGCATCCACACAAAAAAAAAGCATAGTAGAAGGCAATTGCTATAGCTTTGTAACAGCACAATTCTGAAATATGGGGATATATTGACTATTCATTGTCCTAGTCCAGTTAGCTGCAGCTTGATATGCTGAAATAGCAATGCAAGCTGGTTGGAGACTGCAATAGCAAAAAGAGAATTTAGGAGTGTCTCAAACTTTCTATTTGCAGAATCTTTAAAAGGAACAATTTTCAATAGATACAGTGACAGGTTTAAAAAGACAGCAGGAGCAACCACAGGAATAACCCATTTTATTGTAAACACTTTTTCCACTTGATAGAGATCAGAAAATACTTTGGGGAGTGTAATCATCCCTTCTGGCATGACCCAGTCGTCATAGACTGTACATGCTATCTGTTCGTGAAAGGGGAATGTTTTGCAGGCTTTAATAAGTTTCTTTGCACCCCAAAGGTGCATGACAAGGCGGAGGAGAATAAGACTGCACAATGTCAAGGCTTTTGCAGACAGAGGCAACGAGCTTTTCAATGTTACCAAGCATGCTGTGTGAAGATCCCTCTTCATCATAAACAGTAGTCTGGGAAAGTGAAGTCTTACACAGCTTCCTCCTATACTGCCTCAATATCCTCTTCAAGGTCTTCTGTGTTCTTTGGGATTGGCATATCAGAATCTGACGTGGGTTGAGAAACTGGAGTTTTTGAGCCCTGGACGAAGATGGCTGAAGTAAGGCCATAATCTGTCCAGGGAACTGTGACATAGATGCAAAAACTTCTGTTTTTGCCAGGAGGCTGCATTCCAGAAATGGAGCCACAATTAGATGCAGACATCGGTGTCAGAGACGCATTGTCACTCTGAGATTAAAGTGTTACTAAACCCAGCAATATGAAAAAAAAATAGTTCATCCGCCCCTCCACAGTGCCCACAGATTATAAATCTTTTTTACATTAAAAGACTGCCACTATATACACCTTTTTGGCTGATCTGTATACCATGGTCAGGTGATAAAATGCATGGTAGAGGGAGGAGCAACTGGGCCATCATTTAGTATCTGTATACACACACCCACATGTTTGATGTCAATATCATGTGACCTGAAAAGCTCAGCTCAAACAGGAAATATTCTCTCCAGCAAGAGAGACCAAACTGAGCATGTGCAGCAGTACTACCCTCACTGTGTCTTATCTGGCCTTGCCGAGAGAGACCCTGCAGGAGGGGGGAGGATCTGTCCATACAGGATCAAAGAGCCTTTTTACACAATACAGAGGATTACCCCCATGTGCAAGTATAACAAGCATGCTATGCTGCATATACAGTAAGATGTTACTGTTGTGGGTTTAGTAACACTTTAACCTCCCTGTATGATTATTACAGATTTTTGATGCTCAAAGCAGTACAATGTTTTGCATGGAAATTTGGCGTTTTATATATTGTAGGCCTGTAATTCCTAGGAATAACACACTTAAATCTGTCCAAACAGGTGTCTAGTAGACATCCGGGGTATGATAAAGTTTGAAACACGAAATCATAAATTCTAATATAATAAATAACTATAAATAACAAATAATAATATAATAATAAGAATAATAATAAAAATAACTATTCAATTATGTGATCAAATAAAAAAACACTGAAATTTGCTCAGTTGCAGAATTGTCGCTGTCATTACTTTCAGTGTTTGATGACAGATTTCCCCACGAATCACTATCGCTCAATTCTGCAAGCGATTCTAATTTATTAATCGCCGTTTTCCAGCTGGTCTAAAACTGCTTTTGATGTAAATAGACGCTTTTTGGTTGCTATGGACAATCTCCAGTTTCCATGCCGAAAGAACAGTTTTTATAATATAAAACTGCATGCAGAGCACTGGACAAACCACTAGGGACAAAAAGGGATGTGAAATAATTGTAAGATTACAGTGTACTGTATGTGTTTTTAACTTTTTGAATTGGGGGCTGTCACAGACCTAGCCGGGACAGAGGCTGTTGGAGAGAACTGTATGCAAGCCTGTTGCCTTTTGATTATGGGCCCTGGATTTTCAATGGATTCATTCTGTTGGGACACATCCTGTGAGGAGATGCTGGTGTCATCAACCTGTGTTTATGTTAATTGAATGAGCTAATGACATTGTCCTCTATACAATGTAGGAGACGGGACGACTGCTATTGTGTTGATATAACTGTGTGAAACTCGGTGCCCACAAGTCTGGGCGAAAGGTCATGTCTCAGTCACCTAGGCTGTATAAAGGATTAGATAATTAGCTCATGTTAATTAGGTTACATTTGTATTGTTAGAGTAATCTTCTCCTGTGTATACAAGACTGTATTCTGGTTCTGAATAAAGTGAGTTCTTGGTAGCAACAAGCAAGTGTCGCCTTGTTTGTGCTCAGAGAGGTTGGGATATCTGTATACAGACTGGGAGGAAGTGGTATATGACGGAAGCACTCAAGCGGAGTGTGGGACGTTCCGTGACATTGGTGGCAAGCAGCGGGAAAGCTTCCTGAAGTCTGGGACATCCAAACCTCCAACTGGATCCAAGATCAGCATAGCAGACTTCGGTCACCCCAGCGGAGATATGGACCTGGCAACAGAGTTCCCGGGGCTGCTGCGGATCATCCTTTCAACATACACCAGGACTGTGTCTGAGGATGAATACCTGGAGCTTAGGCAGCAAATTCGGGTGGAGCTCTGGATTGCAGCCCTCCGTCTCGCTGGTATAAAACAGGGCAAGTGCTTTCCAACCCAAGAGCAACGGGCCAGTGACCAACGGGCATTGCGGACTGCATTCCTGGGAGAGCAGCCCCAGGAGCAATGGGTGACTGAGTTGGACAGGTTGGTCCAGCAGGAGATAGAGCTGGACAATCGTTATCGGGCTCTGCAATGGCATGCAGAGGAGGGATATTTAGGGGAGACAACAGAATGCTCTCCGGAGGGATATGACTTTGGCGGCCCTGGATTGCTGTGGGAGAGCCTTACAGATCTTTTTATGTTTGGCGATGAAGGGGAACCTGACCTTGAGGACCTGAGAGACTATAGAGAGTCTATGCTCGGTCTTGCAGGGGTCTCAGAGCTCAAACCTGATCTGGACCATTTGCTAAGGAAGGAACAGCATCTGGAAAGGGCATACAGGAAACTGCTAGAACAAGTTCACCAGCATGCCAGAGAATCGGCAGTGGAAAATCCGGAGATTGCCGTCCCCAAACCTGAAGTGCTGACAACAGGGCAGAGCTCTGCTAACCTCTGCCCAGAAATGATAGCATCTTCTGGGTTCCATGGACAGGAGATGGTGAACCTCTATCCCCAGACATCAGTTGCAGAGACATGGGATTTGATAGACTTTTCTGGTGAGGAAGAACAACCTGATGAGCCTCCAGCAGAAGAGCTGCTATCAGGGCCAAAGTTCACTGTGTTCTGCCCAGCACCAACAGTGGCTTCGGCCTTCTTGAGAGAAGAGGTAGTCGGCCTTTCTCCCACAACACTGACAGGGACATGTGATTTTCTGCCAGCAGCATCTATGGAGTTAAAACAAACTTCTCCAGCTGAAGATCTGGTAACTGAACAGAGGGTCCAAGACCTCTGTCCCACACTTTTACCAATTCCAGAGACTGGGGATTTAATAGACATTTCTGTAGAGGAGGAACCACCTGGAAAACCCCCAGCAGAAGTGCTGGCAACTGGACAGAGGGTCCAAGACCTCTGCCCCACACCTGCAGCAATTGTGGAGGCTCAGGGTGAGAAGATGGCAATCACTTCTCAGCAGCAGATACAGGGGGAGAAGGGAGAGGAGGTGTGTGTTGTCCCTCCCCAACAGTTGGCCAGGGTGGAGGAAGCGGGCTTTCCTCCCCAGCAAAGATCCATGCACCCGGGAGACAGTACCATCGACATGTCGTCCCAGCAGCCAGATGAGGGAATGGAAAAGGAAGCAGCCGGCTCACCTCCCCAATGGCAGCTACACAGTTTGGGAGTGGAGGAAGCCAGCCTCCTGCCCCAACAGTTAGCCGGAGCGGAGCATGCGGAGTCCCCAGCAGAAGTGCTGGCAACAGGGCAGAGTGCTACCAACCTCTGCCCAGCACCGGCAACAACTACAGAGTTCCAGGGAGGCGGGGCAGTCGGCCTCCCTCTCCAACAGTTAGCCGGAACAGATGGTGTGGGGTTTCCAGCAGAAGGGCTGGCAACAGGGCCGAGGACTGCTGGACTCTGCCCTCAACTAACAGAGGATGGATTTCCTGTGAAGGTGGATGGGACTTCAGTCTCCACCTGTATACCCCAGGGATGCTGGGCAGTGGGCCCAGATCCCCAACAGCATGACAGAGTGAGCCCAGACACCCTGTCTTCTCTCCAGCGGCAGAAAGGATTCCAGGGAGAAGGGCCAGTCCAGGCCTCTCCCCAGCGACAGATATGTTCTCTGAGAGAGGCAGAGGTTGGCTGGGTGAGTAATACTCTGTTTGGAATAATTTATTTGGGGTACTGTGTGGGTACAGGCATTAGAGGACTGGAACTACTGACTAACTTCGGAGTCAACCCGTCTGGGGTCTCCTCCTATGTTAGTCTCCTGCCAAAAGGGGAGAAATGTCACAGACCTAGCCGGGACAGAGGCTGTTGGAGAGGACTGTATGCAAGCCTGTTGCCTTTTGATTATGGGCCCTGGATTTTCAATGGATTCATTCTGTTAGGACACATCCTGTGAGGAGATGCTGGTGTCATCAACCTGTGTTTATGTTAATTGAATGAGCTAATGACATTGTCCTCTATACAATGTAGGAGACGGGACGACTGCTATTGTGTTGATATAACTGTGTGAAACTCGGTGCCCACAAGTCTGGGCGAAAGGTCACGTCTCAGTCACCTAGGCTGTATAAAGGATTAGATAATTAGCTCATGTTAATTAGGTTACATTTGTATTGTTAGAGTAATCTTCTACTGTGTATATAAGACTGTATTCTGGTTCTGAATAAAGTGAGTTCTTGGTAGCAACAAGCAAGTGTCGCCTTGTTTGTGCTCATAGAGGTTGGGATATCTGTATACAGACTGGGAGGAAGTGGTATATGACAGAAGCACTCAAGCGGAGTGTGGGACGTTCCGTGACAGGGGCCGTGCTCCGTCCTCGTGCGTCGCAAAGCTCGCAGGGAACGGAGCTCGACACTGTGATAGATCGAGTGGAGACAGGGCTCGCACATACAGCGGGGAGACATTACAGGACCCTGGGGACAAGGTAAGTAACTGTACCTGGATCCTGAGATGTGATCTAGAGTGAGGCTTGGGGTTACCACTTTTGGTACTGAAAATTCACCCCGAGCCACACTCGGGAATACCGCTAGGGAGGTTAAGCGTAGTTCCGGCCTTTGGCCAAGCAATTGTTTGTTTGTTATAGATTTTGAATTGGCTCCTTTTTGTCTGGTCTCTGCTATAGCTACAAGTGAGGGTATGCCCATGGAGGAGGGGTAGGGCACTCAGGGAGTAAAGTTGGGAAAATGTCAGGAAGAATTACGTCATAACCCAAATAAGACTGTTCTGCAATTAATCTTCATGGTGAAAAACGGGCAAGATGACGTGCCCGAGTACCTTAAAAAGGGTCTTCATGCTACCTGGGTTCCATAGTGATGGACCAGAGCCCTGAACCTATATAGCACCATGGGGCTGACAAGGCATTGCACCGAGTGCCAAGGTGAGAACTAGGGATGGGCAAACGGTTCAGCCCGAGCATAAGTTTGCGCCAAACTTTGGTTGTTCGGACGTTCAGCAAACACCAAACAATATGCGGTGTTCATGGCAAATTCGAAAGCTGCAGAACACTGTTAAAGTCTATGGGACACTAACATGAAAAATCAAAAGTGCTCATAAAGGCTTATATGCAAGTTATTGTCATAAAAAGTGTTTGGGGACCCGGGTCCTGCTCCAGGGGACATGTATCAATGACCACTCAGTGATGTAAATGGGTGACCCCGCCTTCCTCTGACGTCACGAGGCGTCGGGGGTCACCCATTTACATCACCGGGTGGCCCCGCTCTAAGCTTTATAAGAGCCGCCATCAAGAAGAAGTGTCACTCGGCGTAAGCCTCCCATGGAGGTGGAGCTGTTGCGTTTTTTTTTTTTCTTTTTTCGGTTCGTCAGGCGGCGCGATAGAAGATGAATGCACATTGCGGGACATTTTAATAAAGGACTTGTCCCAAAGCGTCTCCTGTCTTTTTTACTATTTTTTGACACTTTTTTGTGAAATGGTAGGGTTACAATGTACCCCTTACCAATTCATATAAGGGGGGGCCGGGATCTGGGGGTCCCCTTGTTAAAGGGGGCTTCCAGATTCCAATAAGCCCCCTGCCCGCATACCCCCGCAACCACCAGGCAAGAGTTGTGGGGATGAGGCCCTTGTCCCCATCAACATGGGGAAAAAGTGCTTTGGGGGGCTACTCCAAAGCACCCTCCCTATGTTGAGGGCATGTGGCCTGGCACGGTAATGGAGGGGGAACACGCTCTCTCATCCCCCCCTTTTCTTGCGGCCTGCCAGGTTGCGTGCTCGGGTAAGGGTATGGTATGGATTTTGGGGGGACCCCTATGCCATTTTTTTTTAAATTTGGTGCAGGGTTCCCCTTAAATTTCCATACCAGACGTGGGGGGACCCCCCGCAATTTTATTTTAGTTTTTTGGTTTAGGGTTCCCCTTAATATTCATACCCCCCAGGCACGATATTTAAAGGAATATTTCATTTTTATTGTTTCAGTTTAAGCATTATTAAAATCGCTGCTCCCGAAAAAAAATATCAGTTTTTACAAGTTTTTTTTGCATTGATACATGTCCCCTGGGGCAGGACCCGGGTCCCCAAACACTTTTTATGACAATAACGCGCATACAAGCCTTTAAAATTAGTACTTTTGGTTTTTCATGTTCGTGTCCCATAGACTTTAACGGTGTTCGTTTGTTCATCTGAATTTTTTGCCTGTTTGGATGTTCTGGTGCGAACCGAACCGGGGTGGGGGGGGGGGGCTGACCAGTGCCTGAAAACATTATAGAATATCCCCCAGCGTGGGGTCAGGGTACGGTTGAACCATGTCTGGATACACTGCTTCAGTGTAGGCATTACGAGAGTGAGGTGTTGACTGAAGAATTCAAAAGACCATAAAGAAAGTAAAGCTGCTTAGCACCCTCTAAATAACTATTCACTGTGGATCACTTTCAGAGGGTAATAGAGGCATGCCTGTGTGAAAGGGACCGCAAGAGGGACAGTGGTTATTTACATAGGATTCTAACAGTTTACAGTAAAGGACATTTAAAATTTTAAAACACCTTTGAAGCAACTAATAATTGTAAAAAACAGATTGTCATATTTGACATAAATACATTTAATTAATCACGTATGTGATTTACCGTAGCACGCTTTACCAGAAAATAATCAAGTACTGATTTAGTGCATAACTGCTAAACCTTTTTGCTGTAGTTTAACATGTTCTTGTCTAAGTAAATTGTTTGTGAAAGCTTGCAAATTATTAGATT
This sequence comes from Aquarana catesbeiana, assembly GCF_042186555.1. Classification (NCBI taxonomy): domain Eukaryota; kingdom Metazoa; phylum Chordata; class Amphibia; order Anura; family Ranidae; genus Aquarana; species Aquarana catesbeiana. The sequence continues at coordinate 306,254,210 of NC_133327.1, read as the reverse complement.
TCAACAATGCAGTTCTATCAAGCCAATTAGCTCAAAAATAAATTGGATTTTAGCTTGACTGAAGTGGCTACATTTACATGAGGGGGAGGAAAAAAAAAGAAAAATTTAAAAAGAAAAAAAAAAAAAAAAAAAAAGAAAAAAAGGGAAATAAGGTGGTGAGAATCTTAAAAAACAAATAAAAGCTACCATCAATCAGCACAAGTCACATCAATCAACAGGAAGCATTATTAATCCCAAACTAAATTTGGCATGAGGTCACATGTCAAACTAGAATCTAAAAATATAGATCTAATAAGAAAGTGTTACATTTCCTGCGCAAACATTTCAAAGGCAGTTGAAACACAAACTATGTTTACAGCACATTTTACACCATCACAGGCACATTTAAAATTCACATTATATGCTAACAGGAATCTCTCTCCTCCTCCAGTCAGTCCCATCCCCCCCAGTTAAAAACACCTCCCTAGGGAACACTTAACCCCTTAAATGCCCCCTAGTATTAACCCCTTCCCTGCCAGTGACATTTATAAAGTAATCAATGGCTATTTTTTAGCTCTGATCGCTGTATAAATGTCAATGGTCCCAAAAAAGTGTCAAAAGTGTCCGATCTGTCTATCGCAATGTTACAGTCCCGCAAAAAATAAAAAAAAATTTAAAAAATAAATAAGTCGCAGATCGCTGCCATCCCATTACTAGTAAAAAATAAATAAAATAATAAAAATGCCATAAATCGATCACCTATTTTGTAGACGCTATAACTTTTGCACAAATATACGCTTATTGCGATTTTTTTTACCAAAAATATGTAGAAAAAGAATACATATTGGCCTAAACTGATAAACTGATGAAGATTTTTTTTTTTAATTTGGGATACTTACTATAGCAAAAAGTAAAAAATGTTTTTTTTTTCTCAAAATTGTCTTTTTTTTTTTTTTTTTTTTCTATGAATAAAAAAAACGCAGAGGTGATCAAATGCCAACAAAAGAAAGCTTTATTTGTGGGGGGGGGGAGAAATTGTTTAGGTACAAGGTCGCACGACCGTGCAACTGTCAGTTAAATCGACGCAGTGCTGTATCGCAAAAAATGGCCTGATCATTAAGGGGGCAAAACCTTATGGTCCTCAAGTGGTAACTACTTCCAGTCGGGGCATTTTCTGCCACTTTTTGTTCACATGTAAGAATAAGTATTTTTTTTGCTAGAAAATTACTTAGAATCCCCAAACATATATATTTTTTTGCACAAAAGATTCCCTAACTACTAGACTAGAAGGGCTATAGTGACATTAAAAAGATAAAATGTTGATTTTTTTTATTGTACGTATTAAATAAGAAAAAAAAAAGTGAAAAAACATGGAAATATACATATATACCAAAGACATGACATCAAAAATTGAACATGGATCGGTTCTTCTTAGTGTTAAGCACCAACCCCACATCAGTGGGGGGTGTAAGACTTGCTGTTGCTCCATCGCAGGTTGCATTTCATATACCACATATTTATATCATCTGGTTACAACAAATCAGCATAACACATTTAAACTAACAAAAGACACAGAATGATGCGGAAATGGCGCATGCGCACTGCGGTGCTTATAGTGATTTGTGCCAATAAGACTTTTAAACCATCTGGTGACACTAACTGGCGTTGTATACACCAGGATACAGCCCCCGCCCTATATAGATCCCCTACCATATAAGGGGAATCAGGAGCTATTGGAAATAATATGCTGGCACTGTGACCTTCCAGGCCATTTATCCCGCAGCGTACTGCCTGGGACCTGTTATCAGGCCATTTATGGTTTAATCTGCGACACCACAATCTATGGGTAAGTGCTTAAAGTGAACAATTACCAAAATGTATCCCCCTTGGAGTTATTTCATTACCTTTTGTCAAAGCCGGTTTAGGATTGTGGGTGTTTTTCTCCCCTTTTTTGCACTGCTGGTAGTTACTGGCAACACTGTTGACATTATTGGATAGTTATTTCTGAGTTGTGTAGTAGGGGTGCAGTTTGTAACTTTAGGGGACCCCACATTACGACATCCTATGGCTTGATTACACATATGTTATTTCTTGGCACTGTGGGGCTTTTGTATGGATATTTTTACTACCTATGTGATATATCATTCCAGATACTCTACTTGGAATGTTCATATAGGAGCATTATCCCTTAATGAATTTGGTCTGGACTGTTCCATCTGACCAGGAGGTGGCGGCTGCTGGCTGTATGATGACTACACATGTTCTATTTTGAGACTTCATTTATACATTCTTCTTTTGTATAAAATCCTAAGGTAAGTGGCAACAGATCACTAGACCACTATACTGAGTGATAAGATGATCTTGACTGACGTATAAATTGTTCATTTTAGTGTAGGACTACGCTTTAAACTTCCTGAAGAAGCGGGCTATGCCCCACGAAGAGCAACCTGCGTTGGAGCAACAGCAAGTCTTACACACTTCCCACCGATGTGGGGTTGGTGCTCATCAACATTAAGAACCAATCCATGTTCAATTTTTGATGTCATGTCTGTGGTATATACGTATATTTGCACGTTTTTTCACAATTTTTAAATATGTACAACAAAATAAATAAATAAATGACATGTCATCTTTTGGTACCACTATAGTCCTTCTAGTCTAGTAGTTAGGGAATCTTTTGTGAATTTAAATTCAGGATGAGGTACAGGACTATTTTTGTCCAATACTGTGGGACCTCCCTGTGAGAGCCCCCTCCTAATTTTTACACAAACTCTTCAATTTATTCTCTAGGGCCATCAATTTAAAAAAAAAAAAAGTGTGTGTCTATATCTATATCTCTATTTTTTTTTTTTTAAATCAAAGACCCTAGAGAATAAATTGGTGGGTTTTGCAATTTATGTCACATGGTATTTGTGCAGCGGTTTTTCAAACATAATTTTGAGGGGGGTGGGGGGGTTATTACTTTTTTTTTTTTTTTTTTTTTTTTTTAATTTGAATGCAAAAAAACAAATGCATAACATTTTTTTGTAAAATATAAAAGATGATATGTCGAGTAAATGGATATCAAACATTTCATGCTTTAAAACTGCACACGCCCATGCATCGGCAACAAACTATATAAATTTTACTACCCATAGGTGATGCTTTAAAAGCCTTTACAGGTTACCAATTTAGATTTATAGAGGTCTGTTATAGAATTACTGCCCATGATTTGACATTCGTCGTGATACATGACATGTATGGGACAATCGCTGTTTGCATGCAAGTAGGACAGACACGCATGTTCGCCTTTGCATGTGAGCACGGAAGGACGGGGGGCACTATAAAATTTTTTTTTTTTTTTTTTTTACACCGTTGCTTTAAAGTTTTTTTTTAAAAGTTTTGGTCACTTTAATTGCAGTCACATGGAATGTAAACATCCTTGCAACAGGTACTGTTTATGGAGAGATCTGGGGTCTCTTTGATTCTATAAAAATGGCACCGAATGTTTCAGAGTAAAACGGAAGTGATGTGTCATTGCCTCTAGGTTTCGATCACGAATAGCCATTCAACACTGATCCTGCTTTGCTTTGGCTGCCTGGGCGGACGTGCAGGCTGGTCGCTCGGGTCTCCCGGTGGGATGGAAGAGCCTGAGCAAGCCACGGAAGGTGGCAGGAGGGGAGCGTCCACCGAAAGTCCAGCTACACTAATTATTGTATTCGGATGGCAGGGAAGGCTTCCCACCGGCAGAATAAGATAGCACAGCATGAAAGGATTCCCAAATCCACAATGAATGTGTGGCTGGGGAATTGGCTCATTTGAATCATGTATGGGCTTGCCTATGTGTGCTCCACATCTGAAGGCGGAGAAAAAATAAGACAAGAATTCCACTAAAAGCCTTGTGTGCTACTATACTCCTGGGGACTAATAGTTTAGTTAAAAGTGATGGCTTTGGTAATGTCAAACACTTGCAGTATGGTACCATATGGTCCAAGTGCCCTCTATAATATGGCACTGCTTTGATCCTGTGCAATATTGTTGAAGTAGAAGCCTTGTAATGGACCTATTCAGCTGGATACACTGGTGGTAAAATGCAATGCTTTCTTGAAAAGCCTACACCAATATATTGCAAAGTGACTAACCATGCACATTCAATGTCTCTTAATGCATTTCTGGCTATATCCAAGCAGTGTAGGGTTGTGAGCTGGATGGACATGCCTTTAAAAAAAAAAAAAAAAAAAAAAAAAAAAAAGAGACTTGGCCTGATGGAAGTCTTCACTGCCTACAATTCTGCTTTCTATTAACGTTATTTATACCGTGAATAATATGGTGTCTATGTGAGTGGGCCATACAGCAAATCTGAATAGTAAGAAAAAAAAAAAAAATAATAATATCACAAACTTTTTAAAATTGGATTCATAGCATCCATAATTAATCAATGTGTTTTCTATAATGTTCTCGACTTTGTACTTCCACCACAAAGTGCAACTTTACACCTGATGTGCTCATGTGAATAGATCACTCACCAGACCACAACGATCCCTTTATTTTAAAGAAGGTCACTATGCACTTCTCTTTAAATCCTCCTCAGCACACATGTGGTAAAGGATGTCTGCTCAAATCGACCACACTTTATGTAAAGGAAGGTTACCATGCAATACTACTTCAAGATCTTCCTCCGCCCAGACAAGGATAAGTTGTTTAAATCCAATATTGGCTCCTCCACTTCAATTAAGAAGTGCCCAATACTGGCACAGAATTAACCCACCTGTGTATAAAATGAGAATGCCCCACTTCGCTCAAACCCTGGAGCCAGCATGTAATCCAACTACAGGATGTTCCGGACCCAAAATGACGTAAACGAGAGTTCTGCTACTACACCTGTTTTGTCAATCTGACATCATGAAGAATACTTTTAATACTAATGCAAGCTGAAGGGCCACTGTTGAATGAATGCTGCCTTGACTTTGACCATATTTAAGTCATCTTACCTGCTGAGCACTGTAAAGCAAGAATCTGGTTACATTGTTTAGATGCGACATCCCTTTAAATGACAGATCCAGAGCTGGAGAAAGACTCCAGCTGGGTTACAGAAAAAGCACATATAAATCTCCTTATGTCAGGATCTTAACCTCTGGTAAGGAGCAGTGCATGGGGGATAAACACTCAAGCACATTAAAGTGGAGCCCCCATCCAAAAAAATGAAGTTCCACTTGAAGGCCTTCTCCCCTGCTCCCGTTTGTAAAACTGAGCTTTTTTTTTGGGGGGGGGGGGGGTGCAGGTACCCGATTTGACAGGTACCTGCTCAAAGAGGACTGTGGGACCAGTCACAGCTGCATGCGCAGTGGCCACACGGCTGTGAAGGCGCAAACTGTCACAGTTGGGTGCCCATAATAAAGACGACGGGGAGAGACGACACAGGGTGAAAAACAGCTGGGCGTAGCACAGCGCTGGATTGTGGGACAGGCGAATGGCTGTTTATTAAAAGTCAGCAGCTACAGTTATACATAGGAGACCCCTTTAATTTATATATTGTGACACTGAAGACACTTCATTAATTTCATGGTGGAGATTCAGTGGATAAATTGGTAAACTCACCATGGACTACAACATATCTCTGTAATAATCCACAGAAAAAAATTGTGAATTGTGGAATTTTGTAACCAGTCTAGTCAATGTTTCAATCATTTGACTCCATTAGGATTACCGGATCACCCTAAATGGCTGTTTGAAAGGACCACCACCTTGTAAAATGTTAGAAACCCAAAAAAAAAAAAATTCAGAAGGCACTCCCAGAAAACAAAAACCTCCCCTCGAATGCAACGCACTTTGAATCAGGATCTTTACATGTAAATAGTATTACCATTTTGATCCACATATCTAGCTGTGAAGTTGCAGCTAATTGTTTTGGAGGATTGGCTCTTGACAGTAATTACTAATCACACTGACCATGCTGAAGAAATGGACTTGCAAAAACAAATCACAGAATCACATCTCTGCATGACTTTTCTCCACACGAACAAGATTTGGAAATAAAACAGTCAGTCATTCTTTCTGGCATACATTCACTGGCAGATGAAGCATACAAACATTTAATATTTCAGTTTTAGCTACATATTTTTAAAAACGCACGCGTGTTGTAGTCAGTTTTGGTTTCCTTTTTATATCAGAAGGGTAACAGGATATCAAGAACCTTCAACACCACAATGTAACAGTTGGGAAGGAAGGAAGGAAGGAAGGAAGGAAGGAAGGAAGGAAGGAAGGAAGGAAGGAAGGAAGGAAGGAAGGAAGGAAGGAAGGAAGGAAGGAAGGAAGGAAGGAAGGAAGGAAGGAAGGAAGGAAGGAAGGAAGGAAAGAAAGAAAGAAAGAAAGAAAGAAAGAAAGAAAGAAAGAAAGAAAGAAAGAAAGAAAGAAAGAAAGAAAGAAAGAAAGAAAGAAAGAAAGAAAGGAGAGCTGTGCGTGATGTCATAAGCCTAGGCGTTTTTCCAGACAAGAAACAGGAAGTGGGCTGCATGAGGTATTTACTGGCAAGAAAAAAAAAAAAAGTTTTTACTATCCAAAGTAAAAACAAGGGCAGAAGATTTAATAGATGGAAAGTTGAAAAAAAATGACTGAGGGTCTGCTTTAAACAGAAGCAGGACAGTAATAAGCCCAACTGTCACTTTGCTTTCACCTTCTATCAGCATGATCATTGTCAGCACATAAATTGACCGACTCCTTGTGCATTTTTTTGTCTTCCCCTCTCTGAGCTCTGCTGCTCAAGGAACGCAAGGGACAAATCCAGGTACTTACACTGCTCATATTAAAAATAAAAAATAAAGTAATTCTGTTTTAAAGAACATAGCCCCTCATTAAGGTATTTTGTGCGATGCACAGGGGAAACAATTTTCAATATAAATTTTGTGATTAAACCTGTGAAAGTACAAATGCTTGTTTTGTATCATTTGGTGCAAATTCCACTCGTGTAGACGTATTTCTAGGCAGATTTTATTTTTTATTATCTACAACCTATAGAATGTTGAGTTTACAGAGATGGGATGGTGTGCTTCAAACGGAAGAGTCTTTCTAGTTCACTACTCCTCCAGCACATGATAGAACACTTAACTGAAGAGGAGATTTCTTATAGAAGTGATAAACGTCACCATTAGGAGCTTATATAATTAAAAGCTGCAGGGTGCCGCACACGGCTTCAAAAAATGTACTTCTCTTTTGTTACTGCATTACTAACCTATGTTGAGGGAATAAATAGAAAAGACATACAAGATGACACAATGGCACACTAGAAAATATCAGCAACCAACAATGTTAGCTTCTTGTGTCTCAGGTGCCGTGTTAAACAAGATGCCCGGTTTCAATGGCTGCTGCAGGTCCAGAGCCCAAAACAGATAAATAAATAGAGATCACAGCAGTGAACAGTACATGCCTAACCACTGCAATACCAGGCACTCGCACCCCCCCCCCCTCCTGCCCAGGCCAATTTTCAGCACTGTCGCACTATGAATGACAATTGAGCGGTCATGCTACACTGTACTCAAACAAATTTTTTATCATTTTGTTCCAACAAATAGAACTTTCTTTTGGTGGCATTTGATCAATGCTGAGGGTTTTATTTTTTTATGCAATAAAAAAAAAAAAAAATTTTGAAAAACAATTGTAAATAAGTTTTTTTCTTCACCACCACCTTGGGGGTGCCGATCGGCTCTCTACTCGAGAGTCTGTCAGATACACGGCTTTTCCTGTTTACACTGTTATCAGCCTGGTTCGACACGGCTGATCACGTGGTAAAGGGCCTCTGTCAGAGGTTTTTTTTTTTACCAGGATCAGTGTAGTGGTGTGTCAGACTGACACGCCGCACCACCGATCGCCACGCGCCCTGTGAGTTATCCTGATAGATGTCGTATAACGTCCAGTAAGGTAGCTGGTCTTGCTGCACCCCGTCAACCTACCAGGCATAAGCTGGGCTAAACTCCGCTTGTACAGGAAAAAGTAACCTCTCTTGTACATGTTATAGTGTGCCCCATTTTGATTGCCCTGGCTTGTGACTGATTTCTTTAAAATTACCAAAAGATGAGATTGCCATCACCCAAACCAATTTGCCAATCAATTTCTGCAGAATCAGGAAATAATCTAACTATGGGAGTCTTTTGAAAGCCACAATTGTAGAACAGTGGTCTCCAAACTGTGGCCATTTGCTTGCTTTTATCCAGCCTTTGGGGCACGATTTTATTCAGACACCAGGGAAGGGGCACGATTCCTCCCAACCACACCAACGATGGAGCACATTTCCTCCCAACAACAGCAATGATGGGGCATTGCTTACCCCACTAATTTTGGGGCATTTTGTACTCATTTTGAAGGACAGTGAACAAAAGTTGGCGACCCCTAGTGTAGAACATTGCCAGGTTTGGGATAGATCAGCTTTAAGCAATCAAAACCATGTCCTCTCCAAAGCCTGCTAAAATATGCCACCAGAATCTACAAAACTGCATGATACTTTCAATACAATCACTTAGACATGAAGTTTCTGCCATCCATCATGTACAGGCAAATGAAGATTAATGTTTGCTTTACTATTATGACCTAATGCAGGGACTGAATAACTCTCAGGAGGCAGGCAGCCAATGCACCTGAAAATAACTATTTTATTGTACCGTCTATATAAGCAACTAATCCCATGGCTTCTTCTAGCCCCTAGGTTAGGCAGACTGGCACCCGATTTTTACAATAATTGGTCTGGCCCCCTGGGTTACACATACCACTGCTCATTATACTCCCAAGACTATGCCTCAGTGTTCACACTGGTGAGGGTAAATTAAAGTAAGCAAAAGCTTTGCAATATAGTAGTGTTATCAAAACCGTCATTAAGAACGAAAATTCACAGCAGCACCCTGCTGAATCAAAGCAAAACATGCATTAAAGCAACTGTGGAGGAACTGGAGGGGGTGATATAACAAACGTCCTGAGACACCCTGCTCTGACAACAAAGATAAGGTGCCTACAGTGGAATTCTGGTAACACAAAGGACAAGTTCACCACATGTAAAGACAGTTCAGCTTCTTGTCTTAGTACACATTCTTTTTAATCAAACATTATGCATTTGCTTATTAATCAACACTTATCTATCAACAAAAAAAGAATATTTAAACCAAGGTGCATAAAATACATATATAAAAACTCTGACTTACACTTGGAAAAAAACAGTTGATAAAATGGATTAATAGTCAAGCTACTGTTAGTGGAAAAAAAAAAAAAAAAAATAGAAGAAGGGAAAGAGAAAAATGTCTGTTTGTCAAAACCGATTCTTAGACTTCCACCTAGTGGTGAAACAGTAAACTGCCACAAACGAATCACATTACAATTGAGTTTATTTATATAAAACATTGCTATGCTGCTTCTTCATCTTCTGACATCTCGCATTTTGTAACTAAATAGCTATCAGTTCTACATGATCTAAACTAAAGAGAAATAAAAGTGGTTTAATACAATCTTTATCTCTGTGGGAACTCTGTTTTCCTGTTGTGATGATCACAAATTAGTAGCCTTCTCCGCTGCAGGAGAATGTATATCTGCAGCTCTAAAAAGTTTTGGATTGGACTTTTTTCTTTTAAAATGTTTAAAAGTATAACTAAAAGGCAGAGCTCTGATTGGATTGTTACTGTTGTCTGTACCCCCAATAGGGAGATTCACCCCCTCCATTTGTCCAGTTCACCGTTATCAGTGAAAGTAAAGAAAATGCTAGCTTTTGGGTTGTTCTCAGGACAGTAATAGAGGGGAAATCTTCCAATAGGGACACAACAAGGTTTCCCAAAAGTCTCTATACATAGGGGAAATTAACAAACTTATATTGTAGATTTTTAATAATTGAATTCATATTTTGTACAATATTGTAATGCATATCCTATAAAGAAAATGAGGTTCAGGGATGTGATAGATTCTAGGGCATACAGCTGTAACAAAAGACACACATGGAAAGGTTTTCTACATTTTTGAGAGGCATTATACTGCATGACTTCTGAAACCAGCACTGCTATAGAATGCAGACAATACTAAAACATATGAAACCATTCTTCTTCATTTTATACATACTAGAATAGTGCAGGGTTCACATTTTTTACAATACATGATTTCAGAATGCACGGGTTTCATTTCACAGGTTGATGTATTGTGTAAAATCTAAGCATGGCAAAGCGCACACAAATGAGAACAGGATGTGCAGAAAATAGTCTACAAAGAACATTCACTTTTTTTGAAGCACCTAGACATTTTACATTGTTACATTTCAATGTGGAGGCTTTGTAGCCAACCTTACTATAGAGGTATATTTGTGTGCAATAAAAAACAGACGTAACCTTGCTCCCACTTGCTCTCAATCAACATTGACCATTTTTAAAGTGGGGTTCCACCCCGAAAAACAAAAATACCTGAAAAATTCTAAAAAAACAAAAAAAACAAAACAAAAACACATTTGGATATTTTTTTTTTTTAACTTACCTCTAAATGTCGGTTGCTAGGTGGTCCCTCGTAGTCTGCCTCTTCCATTGCCTGGGCTGGTGACATCACTTCCCCCTCTGCACAGGAAGGGCTCGGCTCTGCTCCCTCCCTCCTGTCAATCATCTGGGACCCATCACAGGTCCCAGGTGATTGAGCGGCCAATCACGGCGCCACCCGCGCAGTGGGTGCCAGGCTGTGAAGCCACAGCCCGGCACCCACAGTTGAAATGCCGGCGCCGACGAGTTGAAGGGGGGGACGAGCGGGGCTTCTATCCATCGCATCGCTGGACCCAGGGACAGGTAAGTGTCCAATTAAAAGTCAGCAGCTGCAGTATTTGTAGCTGATGACTTTTTTTTTTTTTTAATGGACCCCCTGGGTGGAACTCCTCTTTAATCCTTTTCTTGTTTTAGACTTTTTATTTACATTTCATCAGTTACTTCCTGGTTTCCAGGCCTAGGCAAATCATGTCATACATCCTAGGAGTCTTGAAGGAGGGGAGGAGGCGTTTTCTCCGATAAATACACCTTCCTACCTGTATAAATACAGTGCCTTGAAAAAGTATTTATACCCCTTGAAATTTTCCCCATTTTGTCATGTTACAACCAAAAATGTAAATGTATTTTATTGGGATTTTATGTGATAGACCAACACAAAGTGGTACATAATTGTGAAGTGGAAAGAATATAAATGACTGGTTTTCAAAATGGATTACAAATAAATATGTGAAAAGTGTGGCGTGCATTTGTATTCAGCCCCTCTGAGTCAATACTTTGTAGAGCCACCTTTCACTGCAATTACAGGTTCAAGTCTTTGGTTATGTCTCTACCAGCTTTGCACATCTAGAGAGTGAAATTTTTGATCATTCCTCTTTGCAAAATAGCTCAAGCTCTGCCAGATTGGACAGAGAGCAGGGTGGATATAATTCAA